>NC_045427.1:62314038-63514038 GCF_902635505.1 Sarcophilus harrisii | reverse complement strand
GGAAACCAGATACTCTGGCTACTACTATTAGTATTAGTATCGTTGTTACTGCTACTATTACTACAACTAGTAGTGATGGAAATGGTGATGATGATAAGAAGAAAAACTAGCATTTGGATATAGTTTTAAGTTTTGCAAATTGTTTATGTGTTATCACATTTTATCTCAGAAGAGAAAAAAAAAGAAAAAAAGAAAAACCTGAAAGGTGGATGTTAACTTTATCTTCCTTTAGAAAATTTTAATTGAGAATGGTTAAGCAACTTGCTTAAGATCACAGTTATTAAGTTTCTGAGGCAGAACAAAAAATCTCATTTTCTTGACACTAAATTTATCACACTATTCACTGCCACCTAAGTAATTGAAACTCTCTTAAACTGTCTAAGCCATAGTTTCCTCATCTATAAAATTGGATGGTATTGTACAAGATAGCCTCTAAAGTTCCACTCAGTTTTTGGAAATGGGCTGTTAAATTTATGAAGAGAAGCCAGGAATTTATATGAACTTTCCCCTCTTTCCCTTATTCTTTATTTATTTGGTTGGATTGGTTGTTTTTAATACATATGTTTTATGAGTCATGTTGGGTGAAGAAAATCAGAACAAAAGGGAAAAACCATGGGAGAGAAAAAAAGATCAGAAAAAAAGAAGTGAACATAGCAGGTGATGATTAACATTCAGTCTCCATAATTCTTTTTCTGGATGTAGATGGCATTTTCTAACCAAAATCTATGTGGATTGCCTTGGATCACTGAACCATTGAGAATTATCAAGTCTTCCATTGTAGATCAACATACTTCATCTTATCGTGTACAATGTATTCCTCATTCTGCTTGTTTCACTCAGCATCAGTTCATAGACATCTTTCCAGGCCTTTTTCAAATCAGCTTGCTCATCATTTTTATAGAACAATAATATTCCACTACCTTCATATACCACAACTTGTTCAGCTACTCCCCAATTGATGGGAATGTACTCATTTTCCAATTTTTTGTTACCATGAAAACAGCTGCTACAAAGATTTTTGCACATGTGGGTCCTTTCTCCTTTTTTAATGACTTCCTTGGAATACAGACCCAATAATGCACCAGTAGGTCAAAGGGTATGCATAGCTTGATAGCCCTTTGGGTATAGCTTCAAATTGCTCTCCTTAATGGTTGCAACATTTCACAACACCACCAACAATGAATCTGTGTCTCAGTTTTCCCATATTCCCTCCAACATTTGTCATTATCTTTTCCTGCCATCTTAACCATTCTGAGTGACATAAAGTAGTACTTTAGCATTGTTTTAATTTGAATTTCTCTAATCAGTAGAGCTCTAGCACATCTCAGTTTCCCTTGAAAAGAGCATTCTGGAGCAATAGAAACCACAAAATGAAGAACAAAACAATTTTTTACTTAAGATAACTTGGACTTAAGGAAAAGCCTGTCTCACTTGACTCAAAGGACAGGGAACCTAACTGTATATGATGTCTGAGCGAGCCACTAGAAGTTTTTTTAATCATATTTAAAATCATATTTAATTTAATCATATTTAATCAATTAAAACCTATCCATCCTTGATCAGCAGACCTGTGGAATAATCTGCAAATTGAAAAGTTTCCATTCCTAATACAGGAAGCAAACTGCCAGCCCTTGTACCATTGCACAAGTTTCCATTAGGAAAAACCACTACCAGCCACTATAGCACAAAAGGTAAACTACAAATACTCAAAGCCCTGGCATAGAAAATCAGTTAGCAGGGCCCTGCTCCCCAGCATAAAAAGCTTGCAACTATGTCTCCTATGCCCCAGGAGCAGAGCTCAACATTAAAAATCACAAAATAGACTAAAAAATTGAGGAAGAAACATTGTAAGCAAATTGTTTGCTTATATCCTTTGACCATTTATCAATTAAGTAATGATCTGTATTCTTTTAAAGTTGATTCAATTACTGTGCATACCCTTTGATCCAGCAATGTTACTACTGGGCTTATATCCCAAAGAGATTATAAAGAAGGGAAAGGTGCATGAATGTTTGTGGCAGCCCTTTTTGTAGTGGCTAGAAACTGGAAACTGAATGGATGTCCATCAGTTGGAGAATGGCTGAATAAATTGTGGTATATGAATATTATGGAATATTACTGTTCTGTAAGAAATAACCAACAGGATGATTTCAGAAAGGCCTGGAGAGACTTACACGAACTGATGCTGAGTGAAATGAGCAGGACCAGGAGATCATTATATACTTCAACAACAATACTATATGATGACCAGTTCATGGACCTGGCCATCCTCAGCAACGAGATCAACCAAATCATTTCCAATGGAGCAGTAATGAACTGAACCAGCTACGCCCAGAGAAAGAACTCTGGAAGATGACTAAAAACCATTACATTGAATTCCCAATCCCTATATTTATGCCCACCTGCATTTTTGATTTCCTTCATAAGCTAATTGTACAATATTTCAAAGTCTGATTCTTTTTGTACAGCAAAATAACGTTTTGGTCATGTATACTTATTGTGTATCTAATTTATATTTTAATGTATTTAGCATCTACTGGTCATCCTGCCATCTAGGGGAGGGGGTGAGGGGGTAAGAGGTGAAAAATTGGAACAAGAGGTTTGGCAATTGTTAATGCTGTAAAGTTACCCATGCATATAACCTGTAAATAAAAGGCTATTAAATAAAAAATAAAATAAAATAAAATAAAGTTGATTCAATTCTCTCTATATATTTCTAAGAAATGAGATCTCTTATCAGAAAAAATTGGTAGTAAAAATGGTTTTCTAGCTTTCTATTTCCTTTCTAATCTTGCCTGCATTGGTTTTGTTTATGAAAAAATGTTTTACTCTAATGTGATGAACCTTATCAATTTCGAATTTCATAATGTTCTATATTTATTACCTGATCACAAATTCTGCAAACATCTGACAAGTAATCTATCCCATGTTCTCCTAATTTGCTTAGAATATCTACTTTAATGCCTAAACCATCAACCCATTTTGATCTTATCTTGGTGTAGCATATGAGATGTTTGTCTATGCCTAGTTTTTGATGACTGCAACTTTATAATACACTTTTAGGTTTTGTATGGCTAGGCCAACTTCCTTTTGTTTTGTTTTGTTTTCTTTGTTTTCAATTAATTCACTTTATATTCTTTACCTTTTGTTCTTCTAGATAAATTTTGTTATTATTTTCTAACTCTATCAAATAATTTTTGGTAGATTGCTATGATACTAAATAATTAAATTAATTTAGGTAAATCGGTATATAATTGCTCTGCATACCCAAATTTTACAACTAATTTACATCTGATTTTATCTGTGTGAAAAAATATTTTGTCATTGTATTCATATAGTTACTGGCTTTGTCTTGGTAGGTTGATTTTAAAATATTTTATATTGTCTACAATTAAATGACATTCTTTCTATTTCTTGCTGCTGTGCTTTGTTGGTAATTATATATGTATATATAATTTTTATGGATTTATTTTTATCCTGTAACTTGGCTAATGATGTTAATTGTTTCAAGTTATTTTTTAGTTGATTCTCTAATATTATTTAGTATCATCTGCAAAGAGTGATGGTTTTGTTTTCTCATTCTCTTGTCTAATTTCTTCAATTTCTTTTTTCTTCTCTTATTACTAGAGCTAACATTTCAAGGATAACATTGAATAACAGTAGTGATAAAAGGCATCATTTTTTTTTTATCACTGATCTAAGGAATGCTTCCAGCTGATTCCTAATACATATAATGCTTGCTGATGGTTTTAAATACATGATACTTCTCATTTTAAGGAAAACTCCATTTTTCCCATACTCTCTAGTGTTTTTAATAGAAGTAAGGTCAATTATTTTCCCAAAAATGAAAGATAAAATATATACAATGCAATGAAATGAAAATGATGAAGTGATCAATATAGTTAAAACTTTTGAAATCTCTTCTTTGTTAAATTCTTGACATTTTAGACAATATAACAAGGGAATTTTTAGTGAATTGGAGTTTGAATGTTTTCATAATTTTTAAAAATGGCACAGAATGCCTATTTGGGACAGCCTAAATTATACTACAATGTGGTAAATTATTTAGATTTACAGGAGATTATCTTGTCTCCAGGATATAACAAAGATATGATGATTAAATCAAACTTTGGTCCACAGTCAGTTTCTTAACTGCTCCTGTTTTCTTTCCCATTTCCCAAATTTTGATTGATTTTTCTCTATAATAAAATATTCATTTTAATAGTTCTTTCCAGTTCTTTTCAAAACTCTTATGTTCCAAAGAACTTTTAACCTGAAGCACATTATTTTTTTTTTTCATTTTGTTTAGCTTTGAGTGACTTTGGGCCAAAAAAAACAAACTCATAAAGAAAGAAAAAATATAAATTCTAAACGTGACTACATATTACTCTTGAAACGAAGGCTGATTTACTCATAATTAGGAGAAAAAAAGCATAGTGTTCCTCTATGTCTCCTCAACTGGTAATTCCCACACTATTTGTATACTGGGCATAATTACGAGGTAATTCTCTTGTTAAACATTTATTTAAAAATGAAAAACTTTCAAATTTGCTAGATATTTTGGAAATTGTAAAGGAAATAAATACAAGAGAGTGGCCATGCCTTTTGGGTGCTTAAAATCTAGTCAAATAATCACTGATTTCATCCATTTGAATTTACTTAATTCATCCTCACCATAAACTCTCCAATATTGAATATCTTCATTATCATTATTGTCTAATTAAATACTAAATAAATAAATTAAATAATTAAATTTCTGGGCAGAAAACTATATCACAGCTTAGTTATAGTGCTCAGGTGAACAAGAAAAGAATAAAGGAAAATTAATCCCTCCTCTTAGAAAAGATAGTGTTCACCATGATCTGGATCAATATAGGGAAGGATTACACTTAAGGGACTTGGTGGAAAGATTTGTGAGGAAGACATATAGAAGAGAGAGGTCTTCCAGATAGGTGAAAAATAAGGTTTCTTTTTTTATTATAGTAGGACAATCTTTTGATAGAAATACTCCTACTCAGAAGAACAGACTCTGAAATAATAATAATAATAATAATAATGAAAATATCAATAGTAATGATAATTTAAAATTTGCATATGTCCCAGTCACTGAGCTGAATGCTTTGCAATTGTTATCTCATTTGATATATGATAACTCTCTAAATTTAGGTGTCATTATCAGCCTGATTTTAGAGATGGAGAAATTTAGGGAAAAGTTAAGCTACTTTCCCAGGGTCACAAAGCCAGTAGGAGACAGACTAGATTTGACATTAAGTCTTCCTAACTTCAGACTCAGATGTTTATCTGCTGTATCACCTAAATTATCAAAAGGTATCAGAGAATACTAGAAAATAAAAATTGAAACATACCTTAGCAGTCATCTTTATGAACTAACACAGAAAAGAAATTCCATACTACAAGGTATCTAAAAGCAGATCATTCAATCTGTACTTGAATAACTACAAGGATGGGAAAGCCAGAAACTCCAGAGACAAAGAATTTTAGTCCTATATAGCTACACATAACCGGAAGTCCTGTTATAATTGTTTTTTTTTTTTTCCTGACATCAAAGTAAATTAGCATTTTTGCAACTTCCATTTATGTACTATTGGTTCTACTCTCTGGGTCCTAACACAACAAGTAAGAGCTTTTTCCTGTGACAATCTTCCAGACACTTGACAAGAGATAACATATCAATCAAGCAAGCAATCAAATGGTAACGATATTAAGGGATCTACTATGTGCCAAAAAGACATATGAATACTACAGTAACTAGTATACCATGCCTGTAGTTTGGAAGACTATCCACTCTGCCACCTAGTTTGTGTTGAAGTTTTTGGTACAGGGTCTTAAGGAAAACATTTTTTCCTAATAGTGCAGTTTCAAATTTATCAGTATGTATCACATGTGTTATTATCTTTGGGTTAATTACAATTACCCTTAGATTCCACATATACTATTAAGGATCTCTTGGTTCCCAAAATCCTTCCCCTCATAATTACTTTGTTGTCCTAACACAGCCTATTGCTTTTCATCCCCCAAATCTTATATCATATTATATTTTAAAAAACCTAAAAATAATAAGCAATCATTTTTAATATTAATCGTAATTTGTATTCTTCCTCCCTATTTGTGTTCTTTGTTTTACACTCCCAAAGAATAGTGCATGAGAATGATACACCTTGTTCTTGAATTTGACACAGTTCTTTACATATTTTAGAAATGAAACCATTATTAGAAATACTGGCTGTAAAGATTTTTTCCCAAATTTTATACTTCCCTTTTAATCTTGTTTCTGTTGGTTTTGTTTGTGCAAAATATTTTTAGTTTAATGTAATCAAATTTGTAAATTTTATCTTTTATAATGTTCTCTAGTTCTTCTTTGGCCATAAATCCCTCACTTTTGCAAAGATCTCATAGTAAATCATCCCTTATTCTCCTAGATTCTTCATTGTATTAACTTTAATGCCCAAATAATGTATCCAATGTGATCTTATTTTGGTATGGGGTGTAAGGTATAGTTCTATGCTGAGTTTCTGACATATTTTCCAGTTTTCCCAGCAATTTTTTTTTCAAATATTGAGTTCTTATTCCACAAGCTAGAGTTTGGGTGTTTATCAAATATAGATTGCTATAAACACTGATTGTTGTTTCATGTATATCTAATCTATCCCACTAATCCACCATTCTATTACTTAACCAGTACCAAATGGTTTTAATGAATGCTGCTTTATAATATACTTTTAGGTTTGGTACTGCTAAGCCACCATCCTTGGTAATTTTTCATTAATTCCCTTGATATTGTTGACCTTTTATTCTTCAAGATGAATTTTTTTATTCTTTTTTTCTAGTTCTATAAAATAATATTTTGGTAGTCTGTTTTGAATGGCACTGAACAAGTAGACAAGTTTAGGCAGAATTTTTATTATTATTATTATATTAGCTCAGTCTAGCCATGAACAATTTTTATTTTCCCAAATGTTTCAATCTGACTTTATTGGTGTGATAAGTATTTGGTAACTGCATTCATGTAGTCATTAGGTTTGTCTTGGCAGATAGATCCCCAAGTATTTTATTTTGTCAGCAGTAATTTCAAATGAAATTTTTCTATCTCTTGCTGATGAACTTTTTCAGTAATATATAGACATTGTTGATGATCTGTGTGAGTTTATTTTATATACTTTGATTTTGCTAAAGCTGTAAATTGTTTTCAACAAGGTGTTGGGTGATTTTCTAAAATTGTCTAAGTATATTATCATATAATCTGCAAAGAGTGTTTTATTTCTTCATTGCCTATTCTCATTCCTTTAATTTCTTTTTCTTTTCTTATTGCTAAAACCAGCATTTCTAGAACAATATCGAATAATGGTAATAATAAATGAAATCCTTGGTTCACCTCTGATCTTATTGGGACTGTATCAAGCTTCTCTGCATTACAAATAAAGCTTGCTGTATGTTTTAGAAAGATACTATTTATTATTTTAAGAAAAGCTCCTTTTATCCATATGCTCTCTAATATTTTTTTAAAAGGAATGGATGCTACATGTTGTGAAAAGCTACTTTTTATCTATTGAGATTATTATATGATTTCTTTTGGTTTTCTTATTGATATGGTTGATGATGGTAATAGTTTTCCAGATATTGAACCAGTCATGCATTCATGGTTTAAATTCCACTTTGCTATAGTATTTTGCTGATTAGTTGCTATAATCTCTTTGATAATGTTTTATTTAAAATTTTTGAACTAATATTCATTAGATAGATTGGTATGTATTATTCTTTCTCTGTTTTGGCTCTTCCTGGATTAGGTATCACTATATTTGTGTCATGTAAGCAATTTGGCAGTACTTCTTCACCTATTTTTCAAATAATTTACATAATGTTGGAATTAATTTTTCTTTAAATGTTTGGTAGAATGCACTTGTGAATCCATCTGGTCCTAAAGATTTTTTTCTAAAGGGGTTCATTAATGAATTGTTCAATTTCTTTTTCTAAAATGGGATTATTTAGGTATTTTATTTCCTTTTCTGTTAATCTGAGCAATTTATGTTTTTGCAAATATTCATGCATTTCAGGATTGTTGCCATACAGTTGAGAAAATAGCTCCTAATCATTGCTTTAATTTCTTTCCTTTGGTAGTAAGTTCACACTTTTCATTATTGATGCTAGTGATTTAGGTTTTTTTCTGTCCTTTTTTTGATCAAATTAACCAAAGGTTTATCTATTTTGTTGATTTTTTTCATAAAACCAATTCATGGTTTTATTTATTAGTTAGTTTTCTTAATTTCTTTTTTATTAGTCTCTCCTTTGCATTTCTGAATTTCTAATTTAGTATTTAATTAGGGGTTTTTAATTTGTTCATTTTCTAGCTTTTGTAGTTGCAAGTCTAATTTATTAATCTCCTCTTTCTCTCATTTACTCATGTATCTATTTAGAAGTAAGAAATTTCCCCTAAGAAGAGCTTTGACTGCATCCCATAGGTATTGGTATGATGTTGTCTCATTATTATCATTCTCTTGAATAAAATTATGTATTGTTTCTGTGATTTGTTGTTTGACCTACTAATTCTTTAGAATTAGATTATTTAATTTTCAATTATTTTAGTGTACTTTTTCCTGGCCCTTTATTGAATATAATTTTTATTGCATTGTGATCTTAAATGAAAGTATTTACTGTTTCTGCTTTTCTGCATTTGATTGGGAGAATTTTATGCCCTAATATGAGATCAAATTTTGTGGATAGGTATGTACAGCCCAGAAAAAAAAAAAAATGTATTACTTTCTGTCCCTATTCAGTTTTATCCAGAGCTCTAACATATCTAAGTTTCCTAGGATCTTATTAATAATCCTACTTTCCTTATTGTTTATTGTTTGTTTAGATGTCTTTTTCTGAGAGGGCAAGGTAGAGATCCTCCACTACAATAGTTTTGCTATATATTTCTTCTTTTAAATGGCTTAAAATCTTCTCTAAAAATTTGCCTGTTCTACCACTTGGTGCATAAACATTTTGTATCATTACCACATCATTATTTATGGTAGCCTTTATCAAATATACTTTCCTACCTTATGTCTTTTAATAAGATTTATTTTTACTTTTGCTTTATCTGAGATCAGAATTGCTAACTTTTTTTTTTTAACTTCAGCTGAACTATAATAAATTCTGTTTCAGCCTTTATTCTATATGAGCCTCTCTGTGTCAATTATATTTCTTGTAAACAGCATATTGTAGGATACTGTTTCCTTAATCTACTCTGCTATTTGCTTCTTTTTTATGGAAGAATTTTTCTTCTTCACATTCACAGTTATGATGACCAATTTTGTATTTCCCTCCATACTATTTTTTCCCTTGTGTTTACTTTTTATTAGGATTCTTCCAAAATGCTAAGTAAGTGGAATTGATGAGATAATGATTCTCTAATTTACATGTACTTAGTACTTACTATAATTCCACAAGATTCACACCTTTAAGAGAGCATATATAAGGGAGGAACTCTCAATGGCCAAAGAATAGAAGCCCACTAAAAGGTCTTGGAGCCTCAGCCAGGATTCAATCTGGGTTATTCACAAATCAGAGAAGGCAGTTTAAACTCTTGGAACCAAGACTACAGAAGGCCTCCAGAAAAACTAGCCAACTCCCAAGTGAAGGAGACAAGACTTTGAAGGAGACAATAAAGGATTTTGACTTTAATACTTGGCTGCATTTGGGTGATTACTCTGAACTGAAATGAAGGCTGTTCTCAGAAGTCCCCCAAGAAAGCTGTTCCCACAGAACATTATACTTTGGAGAAGGACATTACAACTTTTGTTCTCTCTCCACCTAGTTCTCAGTTCTGTGTTGTTTTTGTTTGTTTGTTTGTTTGTTTGTTTTTTTAATCTTCCCCACCCACTATCTTATCTTCTATCAACACTTTCCCTCTTCTCTTACTTTTCCCCTTCAGTCCTCCTATCTATCCCATCCTTCCCTTTTCTTTTCCTCTTCCTCCTCCTAACCTCCTATAGGGTTGTATAAATTTCTATACCAACTGAATGATTAATTTATTCCCTCTCAGGGACAAAACTGATGAGATCAAGCTTCAAGCAATCCTCATACCCCTTCATTCTTTCCCTGGAAATAGGTCTTTTGCACCTCTTCATGAGAACTAGTTGTCCCCTTATATCTCTCCTTTCCTCCTCTTTATCTATTCCTTAATTACTTTTTCTTTGATATTATCACATCAGAGTCCATTCATAATCATGGCCTTAGTCTAGGTCCCAGTCACAGATACAGTTCTCAAGAGTTACAGATAACATTTTTCCATCTAGGGAGGTAAAAAGTTTAACATTTAAATGAAATATATATTTTCCCTATTTATCTTTATTTGCTTCTCTTTAGTCCTGTGATTATAGAATAAATTTTCTGTTTTATTCTGGCATTTTCAATACAAATGATTGGAAGTCTCTCTTACTTTATTGAGGCTCCATTGCCTCCCCTGAAAGATGATCCTGAATGTTGCTGAGTAGTTAATTTTTGTTTGTAATCCCAGACCTGTTGCCTTCTGGAATATGATATTCCAGTCCCTCTCATCCCTTACTGTAGAAGTTGCCAAATCCTGGGTTATCCTGAGTGTTACTTCTTGATGTTTGAATTTTTTTTTTCTCTAGTAGCTTACAGTATTTTTTCTACGAGATAGTAGTTTAGGAGTTTCAAAACAATGTTCTTTGGGGTTTTCCTTGTGGGATGGATCTCTTTCCAAAGGTGATCTATGGATTTTTTCAATTAGTATTTTGCCCTCTTTTTCTAGAAGATTGGATAAATTTTTCTTTTTCTTTTTTTTTTTTAATTATAACTTTTTATTGACAGAACATATTCAGGGGTAATTTTTTATAACATTATCCTTTGCACTCACTTTTGTTCCGACTTTTCCCTTCCCTTCCTCCACTCCCTTCCCTAGATGGCAGGCAGTCTTATGCATGTTAAATATGTTATAGTATATCCTAGATACAATACATGTGTGCAGAACCATACAATTCTCTTACTGCACAAGAAGAGTTACATTCAGAAGGTAAAAATAACCTGGGAAGAAAAACAAAAATGTAAGTAGTCCACATTCATTTTGCAGTGTTCTTTCTCTGGCGGTAGCTGATTCTGTCCATCATTGATCAATTGGAACTGAATTAGATCTCTTTGTTGAAGATATCCCCTTCCATCAGAATACATCCTCATACAATATTGTTGTTGAAATGTATAATGATCTCCTGGTTCTGCTCATTTCACTCAGCATAAGTTCATGTAAGTTTTTCCAAGCCTCTCTGTATTCACCCTGTGGGTCATTTCTTACAGAACAATAATATTTCATAACATTCATGTATTACAATTTATCCAACCATTCTCCAATTGATGGGCATCCATTCATTTTCCAGTTTCTAGCCACTACAAAAAGGGCTGCCACTAACATTTTGGCACATAAAGATCCTTTTCTCTTCTTTAGTATTTCTTTGGGATGTAAGCCCAGTAGTAACAGTGCTGGATCAAAAGGTATGCACAGTTTGATAAATTTGGGGGCATAATTCCTAATAGCTCTACAAAATGGTTGGATTCGTTCACAACTCCACCAACAATGCATCAGAGTCCCAGTTTTCCCGCATCCCCTCCCAACATTCATCATTATTTTTTCCTGTCATCTTAGCCAATCTGACAGGTGTGTAGTGGTATTTCAGAGTTGTCTTAATTTGCATTTTTCTGATCAATAGTGATTTGGAACACCCTTTCATATGAGGAGAAATAGTTTCAATTTCATCATCAGAAAATTGTCTGTTCATATCCTTTGACCATTTATTTATCAATTGGAGAATGGATTGATTTCTTATAAATTAGAGTCAATTCTCCATATATTTTGGAAATGAGGCCTTTATCAGAACCTTTAACTGTAAAAATGTTTTCCCAGTTTATTGCTTCCCTTTTAAACTTGTTTCCATTAGTTTTGTTTGTACTAATTTTTAATTTGATATAATCAAAATTTTCTAGTTTGTGATCAACAATGATCTCTAGTTTGTCTTTGGACACAAATTCCTTCCTTCTCCACAAGTCTGAGAGGTAAACTATCCTATGTTCCTCTAATTTATTTATAATCTTTCTTTATGCCTAAATCATGGACCCATTTTGATCTTATCTTGGTGTATGGGGATAAGTGTGGGTCCATGCCTAATTTCTGCCATACTAATTTCCAGTTTTACCAGCAGTTTTTGTCAAATAGTTAATTCTTATCCCAAAAGTTAGGATCTTTGGGTTTGTCAAACACTAGATTGCTAAAGTTATTGACTATTTTGTCCTGTGAACCTAACCTATTCCACTGATAACAAATCTATTTCTTAGTCAATACCAAATGATTTTGGTCACCACTACTTTATAATATAGTTTTAGATCACGTACAGCTAGGCCACCTTCATTTAATTTTTTTTTTCATTAGTTCCCTTGAAATTCTTGACCTTTCATCTGAATTTTGTTGTTATTTTTTTCTAGGTCATTAAAATAGTTTCTTGGGGGGGGGGGGGAGGGGGCAGAGCCAAGATGGGGGAGAAGGCACATGCAACTTTCTAAGCTGCTCTCATTCCCCTCATAACCAACTATTTTATCCAGCCTCAGAAATAGCTCTTCACTGCTTAAATTCATGAAGATCAGAAGCATACAACTTATCCGTTGAAGTCAATCTGGAAGATTGCCAGGAAAGGTTTGTCCTGAGGGACCAGGAACAGACTAGCACAGACAGTGAAAGACTAGCTTCCTGAGCAGACCAGGGGCGGGGGTGATCTCTGTGGCTAGAGAAGTTATAGAGACCACTCTGCTACTGCTCTGCCTTGATTACAAAGCAGTAAAATGGCAGAGAAATTAAAGCCTAAAACAGAGGGTACTCTAAAAAACGCCAGAACCTAAAAAGATTTGGCTGTAGCTACTCAAACCGGAAGTGACTTGGGCAGACTATAATGTAGCCCTGCAGCCACATCCTGCAGTTCGAGGCTTTTAGGGGGGCAGTGGGGCACAGCCTGGGCAGCCTCTAATCAACACAGTGGGGGGTTTGTCCTGGGGCAATAGAACTTCCCCCAACAGGACTGTGCTTCCAGGAGCAGAGACACTTCTGGTCCCTGCAAATCCATTCACTGCTCAACTGCTAATACCCACAGCCCCAGGGCAGGATTTGGCTTGGAATAGTGAAACTCTCACTGCTCAGTGTCTAGCCCCAGGGCAGTCATTATCTCACACAGCAGGGGTTCTTTGCAGGGCACTTTCCCAACTCTGCCCTGCAGGCCTGAGTTACTACCAGGTGAGGAACTCTTTCCCAGAGCACTCCAGTACCTCACTGCTTTTTGCAGCCGGCTAGCAGGACAGCTACCCGTCCATACATCTCTCACTGCTCTGCAGAGGAAGCTGGTAATATCCTGGCTTTGAAGGCAGACCCTACAGGCTTTAACAAAGTGAGTAAGAAAATCAAAAGGATGATTGATAGTTTCTATTCAGAAAGAGAACAGCTTTTCAATCCTGAAGAGACTAATAGCAGACAGTCTCCAGACAATTGTTGGTCCCCAATACAAAAGGCTCTCCTAGAAGAGACTATTAAAAACTTTTAAAGAGAACTAGAAGAAAAATGGGGAAAGGAAAGAGAAGCTATGCAAGAGAGTACAGAAAAGACATATAACTCACTAAAAGAAAAATTTGATAAAGTGGAAAAAGAAAACAACTTGCTGAAATGTGAATTGGGAAAGGTAAAAAACTCCCAAGAAGTACAGGGAAACAGAATTTGTGAATTGGAGAAAGAAAATAACTCACTAAAAAAAAAAAAAAAAAAAAAATAGTGAAATGGAAAAAAATTCAATAGAGCAAAATGACTCATTTAAAAACTCAATCAGACATACAAAAAAAGTAAAAAAAAAAAAAAAAAGCTAATGAAGAAAATAACTCACTAAAAATCAGAACTGAACAAATAGAAATGACTGATTCATTAAGACAGGAAGAATCAGTCAAGCAAAACCAAAAAAATGAAAGATTGGGAAAAAATGTCAAATATTTACTTGAAAAAAAAAAAAAAAAACAGACCTGGAAAACAGATCTAAGAGAGAAAACCTAAGGATCATCGGACTACCGGAAAATTATGATGAAAAGAAGAGCCTAGCTACTATTTTATAGGAAATTGTTAAAGAGAACTACCCAGAAATAATAGAAACAGAAGGTAAAAGGAGTGGAAAGAATCCATCGAACACCTTCTGAAAAAGACCCTAAAATAAAGACTCGGAGGAATATTGTGGCCAAACTTCAGAATTTTCAGACTAAAGAAAAAATACTGCAAGCAGCCAGGAAAAAAACAGTTCAAATACCAAGGTGCCACAATAAGGGTCACACAAGGTCTGGCTGCCTCCACAATAAAGGATCCAAGGTCCTGGAATTTGATAGTCTGAAAGGCAAAAGAACTTGGAATGCAGCCAAGAATAAACTACCCAGCTAAGCTGAGCATTTTTTTCCATGGAAGAAGATGGACATTTAATGAAACAGAGGAATTCCATCTGTTTCTAAAGAAAAAAGCCAGACTTAAATAAAAAATTCGAACTCCAATAACAGGATTCAAGACAAGTAGAAAAAGGTAAAAGGATCTCTTGAGAACTGTATTTCTGTTGTGGATATACATAAAAATCACATGTATAATTTGATTTTACTGATACAGCACAAAAAGGGAAATAGAAATGGAAAGGGGATAGTATCAGAAAAAAGGGAAAGGGGAGATAAAAAGAGGGAAACTACATGTGTCAATGAGGCAAAGGAAACCTATCATATCTGAGGGAACTTAGAGAGGGGGAGGAACACTGTGCGAACCTTACTCTCATTAGACTTGGCTCAAAGAGCAAATAATTGACACATTTGTTTTACAGAAAATCTTCTCTCACCTCATTAAAAAGTGGGAGAGGAAAAGGGAAAAGGTAAAAAGAGTAATAAAGGAAGGGTACTAGAAAGGAGAAGGGATTCAAAGGGAGGAGGGAGGGATACTAAAAAGGAAAAGCTGGGTGACGCAAGTAGGACCAATAAGTTTAATACTAACAAGAGGGGAAGGAGGGCAAGAAAAAGGAAAAAAAAAAAGCATAAACTGGGGATATTAGGATGGCAGGAAATACAGAATTAGTAATTTTAACCATAAATGTGAATGGGATGAACTCCCCCATAAAGAGGAGGCAGATAGCAGATTGGATCAAAAGTCAGAAACCTACAATATGTTGTTTACAGGAAACATATTTAAAACATGGAGATACATACCGAGTAAAGGTAAAAGGCTGGAGCAGAATCTATTATGCTTCAGGCGAAGACAAAAAAGCAGGGGTAGCCATCCTTATCTCAGATCAAGTAAAAGCAAAAATTGATGTAATTAAAAGAGATAAGGAAGGAAACTATATCTTGCTAAAAGGTACTATAGACAATGAAGCAATATCAGTATTAAACATATATGCACCAAGTGGTATAGCATCTAACTTCCTAAAGGAGAAGTTAAGAGAGTTACAAGAAGAAATAGACAGCAAAACTGTAATAGCGGGAGACCTCAATCTTGCACTCTCAGATTTAGATAAATCAAATCACAAAACAAATAAGAAAGAAATTAAAGAGATAAATAGAATATTAGGAAAATTAGGTATGATAGATCTCTGGAGAAAACTGAATGGTGACAGAAAGGAGTATACTTTCTTCTCAGCAGCTTATGGAACCTACGCAAAAATTGACCATATATTAGGACATAAAGACCTCAAAATTAATTGCAGGAAGGCAGAAATAGTAAATGCTTTCTTTTCAGATCCCAACGCAATAAAAACTACATTCAAGAAAAAGTTAGGTATAAATAAATCAAAAAGTAATTGGAAACTAAATAATCTCATCTTAAAGACTGATTGGGTGAAACAGCAAATTATAGACACAATTAATAACTTCACTCAAGATAATGACAACAGTGAGGCATCATACCAAAATTTGTGGGATGCAGCCAAAGTGGTAATAAGGGGAAAATTTATATCCTTAGAGGCTTACTTGAACAAAATAGAGAAAGAGAAGGTCAATGAATTGGGCTTGCAACTTAAAAAGCTAGAAAAATACCAAATTAAAAAACCCCAATCAATTACTAAAATTGAAATTCTAAAACTAAAAGGAGAAATTAATAATATTTAAAGTAAAAAAACTATTGAACTAATAGATAAAACTAAGAGTTGGTTTTATGAAAAAAACAATAAAAATGATAAATTTTTGTTAAATCTGATTAGAAAAAGGAGAGAAGAAAATCAAATTAGTAGTCTTACATATGAAAAGGGAGAACTTTCCACCAATGAAGAGGAAATTAAAGAAATAATAAGGGGTTACTTTGCCCAACTTTACATCAATAAATTTGATAACCTAGGTGAAATGGATGACTAACTCCAAAAATATAGGCTTCCCAGATTATCAGAGGAGGAAGTAAATTGCTTAAATACTCCCATTTCAGAAAAATAAATAGAACAAGCTATTAATCAACTCCCTAAAAATAAATCCCCAGGACCAGATGGATTTACATGTGAATTCTACTAAACATTCAAAGAACAATTATTTATAAATTTTATATTTATAATGTAAATATATATACATATATATATATATATATAACTATAATATAAAAATAAATAAATATAATTCTCCAATGCTTTATAAACTATTTGAAAAAATATGGAATGAAGGAGTCCTACCAAATTCTTTTTATGACACAGACATGGTACTGATACCTAAACCAGGTAGGTTGAAAACAGAGAAAGAAAATTATAGACCAATCTCCCTAATGAATATTGATGCTAAAATCTTAAATAAAATATTAGCAAAAAGACTACAGAAAATCTTCCCCATGATAATTCACCATGATCAAGTAGGATTTATACCAGGAATGCAGGGCTCATTCAATATTAGGAAAACTATCAGCATACTTGGTCATATTAATAACCAAATTAACAAAAACCATATGATCATCTCAATAGATGCATAAAAAGCATTTGATAAAATCCAACATCCATTCCTATTAAAAACACTTGAGAGTATAGGAATAAATGGAATTTTCCTTAAAATAATCAGTAGCATCTATTCAAAACCAGCAGTAAGCATCATATGTAATGGGGACAAACTGCAACCATTACCAATAAAATCAGGAGTGAAACAAGGTTGTTCACTATCACTGTTACTATTTAATATTGTATTAGAAATGCCAGCTTTGGCAATAAGAGATGAGAAAGATATTAAAGGAATAAGAATAGGTAATGAGGAAACCAAATTATCACTCTTTGCTGATGATATGATGGTATACCTAGAGAACCCCAGAGATTCTGTTAAAAAGTTATTAGAAATAATCCACAACTTTAGCAAAGTTGCTGGTTATAAAATAAACCCACATAAGTCATCAGCATTCTTATATATCACTAACAAAATCCAACAGACAGAGTTACAAAGAGAAATTCCATTTAAAGCAACTACTGATAATATAAAATATTTAGGAATCTATCTGCCAAGGGAAAATCAGAAACTTTATGATCAAAACTACAAAACACTTTCCACACAAATGAAGTCTGATCTAACCAACTGGAAAAATATTAAATGCTCCTGGATAGGGCGAGCAAATATAATAAAGATGACAATACTACCTAAACTAATCTATTCATTTAGCGCTATACCAATCAGACTTCCCAAAAACTATTTTGATGACATAGAAAAAATAACAACAAAGTTCATATGGAAAAACAAAAGGTCAAGAATTTCAAGGGAATTAATGAAAAAAAAATCAAATGAAGGTGGCCTAGCTTTACCAGATCTAAAATTATATTATAAGGCATCGGTTACTAAAACCATCTGGTATCAGCTAAAGAATAGACTAGTTGATCAATGGAATAGGTTAGGTTCAAAGGACAAAACAGACAATAACTTTAATTACCTAGTGTTTGACAAACCTAAAGACCCCAGTTTTTGGGATAAGAATGCATTATTTGACAAAAATTGCTGGGAAAATTGTAAATTAGTATGGCAGAAACTAGGCATTTACCCACATTTAACACCATACACCAAGATAAGGTCAAAATGGGTTCATGATCCAGGCATAAAGAATAAGATCATAAATAAATTGGAAGAGCATAGGATAGTTTACCTCTCAGACCTGTGGAAGAGGAAGGAATTTATAACCAAAGAAGAACTAGAGATCACTATTGACTACAAAATACAAAATTTTGATTATATCAAATTGAAAAGTTTTTGTACAAACAAAACTAATTCAGGCAAGATTAGAAGGGAACAAACTGGGAAAACATTTTTACAGTCAAAGGTTCTGATAAAGGACTCATTTCCCAAATATATAGAGAATTGACTCTAATTTATAAGAAATCAAGCCATTCACCAACTGATAAATGGCCAAAGGATATGAACAGACAATTTTCAGATGATGAAATTGAAACTATTACCACTCATATGAGTGTTCCAAATCACAATAGATCAGAGAAATGCAAATTAAGACAACTCTGAGATACCCCTACACACCTGTCAGATTGGCCAGAATGACAAGGAAAGATAACGTGGAACGTTGGAGGAGATGTGGGAAAACAGGGATACTGATGCATTGTTGGTGGAATTGTGCACACGTCCAGCCATTCTGGAGAGCAATTTGGAACTATGCCCAAAAATTTATCAAACTGTACATACCCTTTGATCCAGCAGTGTTTCTACTGGGCTTATACCCCAAAGAGATACTAAAGAAGGCAAAGGGACCTGGAAGCCCGGTTTGTAGTGGCCAGAAGCTTGAAAATGAATGGATGCTCATCAATTGGAGAATGGTTGAGTAAATTGTGGTATATGAATGTTATGGAATATTATTGTTCTGTAAGAAATGACCAGCAGGACAAATACAGAGAGGATTGGCGAGACTTACATGAACTGATGCTGAGCGAAATGAGCAGAACCAGGAAATCATTATATACCTCAACAACGATACTGTATGAGGATGTATTCTGATGGAAGTGGATTTCTTCAACAAAGAGAAGATCTAACTTAGTTTCAATTGATCAAGGATGGAAAGAAGCAGCTATACCAAAAGAAAGAACA
Source organism: Sarcophilus harrisii (assembly GCF_902635505.1). Lineage (NCBI taxonomy): Eukaryota > Metazoa > Chordata > Mammalia > Dasyuromorphia > Dasyuridae > Sarcophilus > Sarcophilus harrisii. The sequence goes on along the minus strand of NC_045427.1, from coordinate 63,494,940 downwards.
CTAGGAAATGAATGTAAACTGCTTGCATTTTTGTTCTTCTTCCCAGGTTATTTATACCTTCTAAATCCTATTCTCCCTGAGCAACAAGAAAATTGTTTGGTTCTGCACACATATATTGTATCCAAGATCTACTGTAACCTATTAAATATGTATAAGACCATGTATATGCCATCTGGGGGAGAGGGTGGAGGGAGGGAGGGAGGGGAAAAATTGGAACAGAAGTGAGTGCAAGGGATAATGTTGTAAAAAATTACCTGGCATGGGTTCTGTCAAAAAAAAAGTTATTAAAAAAAAAAAAAGAATAGAGAACATTAAAACTTTTTTTAATAAGCTTAACAAAAAAAAAAAAAATAAGGAAGATCTGAGTTCAAAATCTGCCTTAGGAACCCATTAGTTGTATGACCTAGGGAAGTCATTTAAAAAAAAAATAATAGTTTCTTGGAAGTCTGATTGGTATAGCATTAAATACATAGATTTTTCTAGGTAGTATTATATTCTTTATTATATTTACTTGGTGTATCCAAAAGCACTTGATATTTTTCCAATTATGTAAATCTGACTTTATTTGTGTAGAAAGTGTTTTGTAATTTTGCTCCTAAAATACCTGACTTTCCTTTGGTAGATAGTTTGCCAAATATTTTATGCTGTCAACAGTTAATTTTTTATGGAATTTCTCTTTGTATCTCTTGCTGTTAGATTTTGTTGGTGATGTATAAAAATGCTGAGGATTTATGGGGATTTATTTTGTATCCTGCAACTTTGCTAAAGTTATGAATTATTTCTAATAGCTTTTTAGTAAAATCTCTGGGGTTCTCTAAGTATACCATAATATCATCTGCAAAGAGTGATAATTTGCTTTCCTCATTACTACTCTAATTCTTTTAATCTCTCAACTCTTATTCTGAAAGCTAGCTCTTCTAATACAATATTGCATAGTAATGGTGATAGTGAGCAACTTTGGTTCACTCCAATCTCATTGGAAATGGTTCCAATTTTTTTACATATGATGCTTACTGATGGTTTTAAATAGATGCTCCTGACTATTTAAAGGAAAAGTCCATTTATTCCTATACTCTCAAGTGTTTTTTATTAGGAATGGATGTTGGCTTTTATCAAATGCTTTTTCTGCATCTATTGAGATGATCATGTGATTTTTTTTGTTAATATGATTTTTTATATAGTCAGTCATGCTGATAATTGCACCAACCCTGCATTCCTGGTATAAATCCTGCTTTCTCATAGTGTATTATCCTGGGGTTGATTTTCTGTAGTCTTTTTGCTAATATTTTATTTAAGATTTTAGCATCAATATTTATTAGGGAGATTGGCTTATAATTTTATTTTTCTATTTTCAACCTACCTAGTTTAGGTATCAGTACCATATCCATGTCATAATAGGAATTTGGTAATACTCCTTTGTAATGGGCTGAAACTGAGCAGATGCACTGAGGTTCGGTCAAGCAAGCACTTATGGTTAATTACCAGTTGGACTATACTCTATTAGCATTTGCTTGGAAAATGGCTTTCCCTATCATTCTGTGAGGGCTCATTCTGTTGGTGTATAGAGAGATGAGGAGGAGGTATATAAAAGGGTGGAGTAAGAAAGCCAGAGTAACTCCTGGCCAGATTCGTTTTGCCATTCCTTTCAAGTCCACAAAGAATAAAGATCAAGGACTTTTACTTATCCTGACTCTGGCTGATTTTAACGTATCCAGGGTGCTAATGTGATCATCACACTCCTTCAATCACTATTTTTTTTTCAAATAGTTTATATAGCACTGGAGTTAATTGTTCTTTAAATATTTGATAGAATTCACATATAAATCCATCTGGTGCTGGGGAATTTTTTCTTAGGGAATTGATTAATAGCTTGTTCTATTTCTTTTTCCAACATGGGACTGTTTAACCAACTTACTTCTTCCTCTCTTAATGTGGGCAAGCTATTTTTGAAGGTATTCTTCCATTTCATTTAAGTTATCAAATTTATTGGCATAAAGTTGGGCAAAGTAACTCCTAATTTTTGCTCTAATTTCCTCTTTATTAGAGATCAATTTTCCCTTTTTATTTTTAAGACTAACAACTTGTTTTTCTGCTTTCCTATATTTAATCAGATTTACTACGGATTCATTTATTTTGTTGATTTTTTCCTAGAAACAACTCTTATTTTTCTAATTAATTCAATAGATTTTTTTTTTTACTTTCAATTTTGTTAATCTCTCCTTTTATTTTTAGAATATCAAATTTAGTGTTTGACTGTTTTTTTTTTTTAATTTTTTTCCTTATCTAGCATTTTTAGTTGCAAGTCCAATTCATTGACCTCTTTTTTTAAATTTATGCAAATAGGCCCCTAGAGATATAAAATTTCCCCTTATTACTACTTTGACTGCATCCCACACATTTTGGTATGGCATCTCATTATTGTCACTTTCTTTGGTGAAGTTATTAATTATGTCTATGATTTGCTGTTTCACCCAATCATTCCTTAGTATGAGACTATTTCATTTCCAGTTATTTTTGGTCTATTTTCCCCTGGCTTTTTATTGAATGTTATTTTGACTGCATTGTGATCTGAAAAGGATGAATTTAGTTTTCTGCCTTTCTGAATTTGAATTTGAAATATTATGTCCTAATATACGGTCAATTTTTGTAGAGATTCCATGAACTGCTGAGAAGAAAGTATACTCCTTTCTGTCTCCATTTAGTTTTCTCCAAAGATATATCATACCTAACTTTTGTAGTATTCCATTTATCTTTTTGATTTCTTTCTTACTTATTTTGTGGTTTGATTAATTTAATTTGGAGAGTGCAAGACTGAGATCTCCCACTATTATAGTTTTGCTGTCTATTTATTCTTGCAGCTCTCTTAATTTCTCTTTTAAGAATTTAGATGCTATACCACTTGGTGTAGATATGTTTAATATTGATATTGCTTCATTATCTATGCTACCCTTTAGCAAGATATAGTGCCCTTCCTTATCTCTTTTAATTAGATCAATTTTTGCTTTTCTTGATCTGAGATAAGGATGGCCACCTCTGCTTTTTTTAATTCACCTGAAGCATAGTAGATTCTGCTCCAACCTTTTACGTTTACTCTGTATGTATCGCCCTGCTTCAAGTGTGTTTCCTGTAAACTAAATATTGTAGGATTCTGGTTTTTAATCCAGTCTGCTTTCTACTTCTTCTTTATGGGGGAGTTTACCCCATTCAGATTTATGCTTAAAATTACCAATTCTGTATTACTTGACATATTGTTAACCCCTGCTTATGCTTTTCTCCTTTACTTCGCCTTTACCCCCCTCCCCAGGATTAAACTTGTGATGACCACTTACTTCTCACAACTCTCCCCTTTTAGGATCCCTCCCCCTGCCTTAGAGTTCCTCCCCCTTTCTTACCCCTTTTGTTTTTACAATGTCTGTATTTCCTTCTACTTAGCTTACTCTTTCCCTTTTTACTTTTTCCCTCCCACTTTTCAATGAGGTGGGAAAAGTTTCATCATAAATTGAATATTTTTCTCTTTAAGCCAATTCTGATGAGAGTAAGATACACACTATGTTTATCACCCTCCCTTCTTTCTCTCAGATAAAATAGGTTTCCTTGGCCTCTTTGTGAGATATAGTACCCCTACTTTACTCTTTTTCTGTTGCAATTTCCTTTCCACCTCTAGTTTCTAGAACAAATTATATATGTGTTCTTTATGTATTTTTATAACAGATATGTAATTTTCAAGATTTCTTTTTACCTTTTTATGTTTCTCAAGTCCTATATTTGGAGATCAAACTTTTTGTTTAGTTCCAATTTTTTCAATAGAAATAGATGAAATTCTCCTATTTCACTGAATATCCATCTTCTTCCCTGGGAAAAAAAATGCTTATTTTGGCTGGGTAAGTTATTCTTGGCTGCATACCAAGTTCCTTAGCTTTTCAGAATATCAGATTCCAGTCGCTTCAATCCTTTTGTATGGATGCTGCTAGATACTGAGTATCCTTAGTGTGGCTCCTCTATATTTCAATTGTTTTTTATTTTTTTCCCCTAGCAGCTTGTAGTATTTTTTCCTTCATCTGACAGTTCTGGAATTTAGCTACAATATTCCTTGGAGTTTTGATTTTAGGGTTCCTTTCAGTAGGTGATCAATGAATTCTTTCAATTTCTATTTTACCCTCTGTTTCTATAACGTGGGGGCAGTTTTCTTTGATAATTTCCTGGCAAATAGTGTCCAGGCTCATTTTTTCAGGAAGAACAATATTTCTCACATTATCTGTCCTAGATCTATTTTCAAGGTCTGTTATTTTCCCAAGAAAGGATTTGACATTTTTTCCATTGTTTCACTTTTTTTGGTTTTGCTTGACTGATTCTTGGATTCTCCTCGAGTTGTTCAATTCCATTTGTTCAGCTCTGATTTTTAATGAATTATTTTCTTCACCCACTTTTTTATTTCTTTTTCTAATTGTCAAATTGAGTTTTTAATGTTTTTGTTCTATGGAATTTTTGTTCCATCTTGCCAATTTTATTTTTAAGAGAGCTATTTTCTTTTTCCAATTCACTAATTCTGTTTTTCCAGGATTTGTTTTCTTCATCCACTCTATCTTTAAATGAGTGGAATGACTTATTCAGACCCTCTTGCCAACTTTCCCTTTCCTTTACCCATTTTTCTTCTAGCTCTCTTGTAAGAGCCTTTTTAATTTCTTCTATGAGAGTCTTGTGTGTTGAGGACCAGATCATATCCTCCTTTGGGGATTCATCTGGAGACAGTCGGTTTTTAGTCTCCTCGGGGTTTTGAAGTCTGCTCTCTATCTGTATAGAAGCTCTCTATTGTTAGAGCTTGCTTTATTTTTTTGCTCATTTTGTCAAAGAAGAATTAAAGAAAACAAAGTAACAACAACAACAAAAACAAAAAGCAAATGCAGTCTTTTTTTTTTTTTTTTGGGGGGGGGGAGAGATTGGATGATATTACCAAGCTTCCTCTACAGACTGCAGAGGGCAGCAGTGAGGCACTAACAGAATAGCAATCGCTATGTCTGCACTCTGAGTCTCTGAGAGTGTGCTGAGTCATTCTGGGTGGGTGAAGCCAGGTTCTGAGAGACCCTAGCTTTTCAGGGTTATAGCCTTTAACCCCTGTGTTTAAGACTTCTCTGTCATCTACTTGCTTGCTGCCAGGGCAAAATAGCCAGACTGTGGTAAACTTCTCCCTGCAGAAAAGGCTGGGATCACACCCCACTCCCCTCAGGTCTGCTCAGTGTGAGCTGCCTTCCATGCTCTCCCTGCCTGCTGTACTCTTACTGCCTGCCTGCCGTCTACACCTGATCTAATCATCCCTGCCCACAAGCAAAAACAAACCTTTTCTGGTGAATTTCGAGGATATCTTCTGTTGGTAATGTATTTGTGTGTTTTTTAATCAAGCACTAATTCTGAGGCCTTGTCATGAAATAAAGTATTCTGAGAGCAAGAAGGAGCTTAGATAGATGTGTGTGTCCTCTCTGCCATCTTAGCTGGAAGTCCCTGGGTAAATTTTTTCTTAATAATCTTTTATAGAATGTTCTTTTGGTCATGGCCTTCAGGTAGGCCAATAATTTTTAAGTTGTCTCTTCCAGATCTATTTTCCAGGTGGACCATTTTCCCCATGAGGTATTTGACATGTTTTTCCATTTTTTCATTCCTTTTAATTTGTTTGATTGATTCTTGCTGTCTCACCATGTCATTAGCTTCTATTTTCTGTGTCCTATTTTTAATGTGATTAGCTTTTGTATAACTTTTTGCATTTGGTTAATTCTACTGTTTAAGGAGTTGTTTTCACCAGACTATTTTTAATTTCCTTTCCCAAGGTGTTGACTCTCTTATGCATACTTTTCATTTCCTTTCACATTTTTAATTCTACCTCTCTTATTTGCCTTATAAAGTCTTTTATGATCACTGCCAAGAAGTCTCTTTGCATTTCAGACCAAATCTCTTTGAGATTTCCTCTATGGATATTTTTGTCCTCATCTAAGTCTGTGTTTTCATCTTTCCCATCCACATGGTAGCTTTCTATGGTCAAGTTTCTTTTCTATTTCTTCATCATTTTCTTTCCTTTTCTTTTGTTCTGTCCTCCCTTTTTTACTTTTAAGTTCAAGCTCTCTTCCTGAAGAGAGGGAGCACTATCCCAAGCTTACTGTGCAACTCTGAGTCTTGGCTTTGAGCTGAGCAGCCCCTTGTGTTTTCAAGGGATAGCTTTATCTGCTCTTTTCTGGATAGAGGCTGGTTTTTTCAGAGTTTGCTTTCTGAGTTGGGACTGGAAGGTGCCTCACTGATTTGCTCCTCTTCTGAGCCAGGACTGAAATCTTATTTGCTGATTTGCTGTGATTAAGACCCTCTTACCAGCTTTCCCAGAATCCATCTGAGTTGGGCTGAATTCTCTTTTCACCCTACTGAAACTGAACTTTATTGAAGTTTTTTCAATCTATATTGAGCTAGAATGCTTTTTTTTTTTTTTTTTTTTTTTTTTTGATCAGACTCAATTCACAAGCTTGGTTCCATGTGGTTTTTAAGGGACAACTCCAATAGTTTCCTAATTTTACTCTGCCATTTTGGCTTCATCCCCCAGAATAATCAATATTATAACAAGAATATTTCATTTACTTGAAGATCACTTTAAATATTAGTTTGCCTTCTTATAAAATGGGATAATATGCTTACATTACTTTCTTCACAGTATAATTGTAAAGATCAAATGAAATATTGTATGCAAATGTTTTGGAACACTAAAATGCTATGGAAATATCCAGTTATTATTATGAGATTCCTCATAATACTATGTGATCAGTGACTTAAATAGATGAAATCAAAGTGATATGACAATTAAAGAATATTCATAAAAATTGGATAGAACAAATATATGTTGTTTCCCTCTTATATCTGTCTGTATTCCTAGTATTTTGGAGATTTAATTTAATAAAATTTTAGCCTCTGGTTTACAGCACAATCCTCAGTATCTTTATTGTAATGTTCTCTTTTTCAGTTTTCTTGGGGTCTCTGGGAGCAGCCTTCTTTTCAGTTCAGTAATCACCACACAAGTAGCCAGTCCAAATCCTTTATTATCTCCTTCAAAGTCTTATCTCCTTGACTATGAACCACTACATAAAATTCCCAATCCTTCTATTTTTGTCCACCTGCATTTTTTATTTCCTTCACAAGTTAATTGTGCTCTATTTCAAAGTCTTATTCTTTTTGTATAGGAAAATAACTCTATGGACATGTATACATATATTGTATTTAACTTATACTTTAACATATTTTACATGTATTGGTCAACCTGCCATCTGGGGGAGAAGATGGGGGAAAGGAGGGGGAAAATTGGAACAAAATGTTTTGCAATTATCAATGCTGAAAAATTACCCATGCATATATCTTGTAAATAAAAAGCTAAAATAAAAAAATAAAATAAAAATAATTTTTTTTTTTTTAAAAAAGTCTTATCTCCTTTACTTGGGGTCAGCTAATTTTCTTAGAGGCCTACCTCTATCCTTGGTTTTCTCTCCCTTTCTCCTGTTTTCTCTGACCTCTGAATCTCTCTAAATCTACCTGGCTGAGATTTCTAGCTTATATCCTCTACACTGAGTATACATCAATCATTATATCACTAGGAAACCATCATTTGTTGTAAGATTAAATCAATGCTAAACTAGATTTAATCATTGTCTCTGTCAATTCCACTGACTTAGTACCTTGTAAGAATCATTTCATGTTCAGAGTTCTGGCCCATAACACTTTATAATGGACGTAATGTTAACCTGGCAAATTGAAAATTAGGGTTAAAATGTAACTGTCAGTTCCAGATAGAGAACTTCTATTGCATGTCAGATTGGCAAGCCCTTCTAAATGTATCATCCCTGTAACCCAAGTTATTTTAAGGGGATTCAAGGTGAAGGAAATGGCCTCCATATTCACAAATATCATGAAATGAGTCATTTGAGAGCATTTAATTTTTTTGAGTTGTTATAATCTCCTAGAGAGCAAGTACCCTGGTTCTTGCATGCTCAGTGTGATGCCCAAGATGTTACAGATGCTTAACAGATTCATTATAGCAGCCCATATGTGGAATTTACACTCTCAAAAAAATTTAAAAAAAAATCTCCTAGGATTTGTCAGAAATATTCTGCACAAAGGCTTCCAGGTGTAAACTCAGCCATAGAGGTACAAAGATGTTACTGACAGGCCACAGGATATCATCTGAGTTTGTGCCAGAAGTTGAAATGCTTCCCTTGTGAATTTGTTTTTGTAAAGTCAGCCAAATAGTTTTGCTTTAGGTGAGGCTAAAATGGGAAATGACAAACTTCCATCAAACCCTCCAACTCTGGATGCTTGCCTGGTCATAACTCTTGTTCTAACTTAACTTTCTTTTCTCTTCCATCTTGGCCATATGGTTATCCATTTCAGTGTCATACTGCCCCCTAGTATTGATTCTACTACACCTCTTTCTTATTATTCCTTATACCTTGAAATATCTTTTCAGTCCTGGCACAATGCTACCATTAGCTTTCCTCATTCTACCCTGCTGATAAAATGGAAATAGAGAAAGTCATAAAATTATATTCACTTGGTACATTATAAATTCATATTCTTTAAATTCAGCAAGAAAGCAATTCTTCCTATATTCATTTTCTATTTCATTCTTTCATATCTCTTCTTCTGCCTTCTCTCTCAGTTGGGAACTAGCTTTTTTCACATCAATGACATCAAATTAATATAAAAACAGGGACTACTAATAGGTACATAAGGATTTCTGTGGTCTTCATATTAAATCTACTTTAAAATTTTAATCTGGCTCAAGCCAAGAGTTATGACCTGTTTCTCATCTGTGGATCACATGTTTAACACTACTGTTTTATATCACTGCTAAAATTGAGGTCATTTTCTGTGAGTTACCTTTTCTCCTATTTTCTTCAGCACAAGACTCCATGGCTTAAAAATTCAAATGTATCCCTATTATCTTAATGGTAAAATAGAAAGACTTCTTTTTAAATTATTAAATCCTTAATAATTACCTCCAATCTATCTTTCCAGTCTTATTGTGATGAGATTCTGGATGTAGTTGACAGATAAAGAATGAAATGCTGATTCAATTGCTCCATTTGTCAGGGATTAGTCTGTGAAGGTTGTCCTGTTAGAAATCTAAGTTATGTCCCCTGAGGCTCAACCTTGGTGGAAGTCCTGGAAAGCCTCACCATGCTATGTCCATGCAAAAAATCCTAGTCATGTCCCTGAGATTAAATTTCCCCTATAAATCTACTTATGACTCACCCAATCTTTGTTGAACCCTTTTTGGGGTCAGGGTACCATAAAACTCTTCCTTGTGCTTTCTTTCCTTTCATACCTCTCCCATGCTATGTAGTGTCATTCCTTTCATTCCCCCCTCACCAACCATGCCTTATGCTGTCTCTCCTCTTACTCAATCTTGTGGTGTCTTTCTCCTTATAGCTACCTAACTCTTTTGGCATGCTGACAGCTAAGGGCACACTCCAACTTTATAAGTAGTGTTCTCTTTCTCCTGGTGAACTTTGAGTTACTTTAGGGAACTTGTCTTTTCTCTAAATTAATTATTAAAAACCCCTTTCCTTATTTTGTGTGCTCCCAATTCTAATTCACATTTACCATACCTGTTATTTTGTGTACCTCTTCATTTTATTTGTAACCTATTCTAAATAAACTTACTCTTTGCTAAAGTGAATAACCATTATGAATTTTTCACATGACCAAACCTTATTATTTGATGGCTATATCAGTCACATCATCTGGTGCCTATAACCAACATACATCATTTGCTAACTAAACCACATCATTTAGATATTGTTCTCCAACTGTTATTCTATTGTCTATCTACACTGGCATTCTCTCTCATTCTAATAGTTCATGCCTTTGGTCAGTGCTTTCATTTTTTCTCATTTTCACCTCAAGAATTCTTTTTTCCTTCCTTATGACCTAGCTCAAGTATCACCTTCCATAAAGTATTTCTTTACACATTGAATTGCTAGTGTTTTCCCTTTGAACCTACATTGCTTTAAAAGTATATCACATTTATTTATATTCAAGCTGTTTGTATAGATTCTTTATGTTCTTATATTAAATTTTTGTTGTTTCCCCCTCTAGAATGAAAACTTCTTGCAAGTAGGGACTATTTGTCCCAACATAGTTCTATTCTCAAACACTTAGTGTAATACCTAGCACATAGTCAGTTATTGATAAGTACTAATTTATGAATTATATGTAGCAAATTTATCTACACTTATTAGAAAAATGCATGAAAGCTTGCAATAAATAAATAAATTTACATTTTGCATAGAGTTGGATATGAAGTAAGAAAGATCAGGCTTCAAATCTAACCTCAAATACCTCCTAGCTCTAAAATACTAAGGAAATCACTTATTTGTAAAGCACTTAAGTACTTAGCACAGTGCCTGTCACTTACTAGGTGCTTACTTGTAGTGTTCTCTTCTTTTGTATAATATGATGGTTCTCTGGGAGCAGGTTTCTTGGGGAGGTTTTCTGGAGGCAGCCTTAGTTTCAGTTCAAAGTAATAATCACCTCAAATGCAGCCAGCTGATAAAATCCAAATATTTATTTTCTCCTTCCAAATCTTGTGCCTTTCCTTGGGCCCCAGTTAGCTTTCTTAGAGGTCTCTCTCCCTCCTTGGTTCCAAGAGCTCTAGCAACTTTTCTTTAGTCACCTCCAGCTCTCTCTGAATCTTGGTTCTCCTCTTCCCCTAAACTGACAAGCTCTAAGAGCTTCTTATATATGATCTCTTAAAGGTATGAACCCAAAGGTTGACTCCTCCTCTGAGAGGGGGATTATGGGAGGTGTGAATTCACAAAGTTACAAAGTTAACTTTGTGAATCTTCCGAAATTGTGAACTCCAATGTGTGAGCTTTTATGTGTAAACTCTCTTAAATGTGTGAGCTCTAACATGACCTGTAATGTGTGAATTCTCCCAAAGGTGTAAACATTGTTTCTATCAGCTCTAATGACTTAACACTTTGTTTCAAGTTTTGGCCCATAACATTTACTAAATGATAATTCCCCTCATTTGTAAACATAATTGATGATTCCTAAGTTTCCTTCCATGTTTATGTTTATTCTTGTGTGATCCTTCCTGCCAAAAAAATGAAGAAATACATCTGATGTTGCGACCAATATATTCCAAATCATTATTTCCCTGACTGGTCAAAAGATTGGAGACATTTGTGTATTTTGCTCCCAACCTTTTAGTTTTTGTTTTCTCTCCCTACCCCTAAGCAGGAAATTAGCTCACTAAAACAGGAATCATGTAGTAAATTTCTTTCTGATGTATGAATAAGTCCCTTGAATGAATTGGCAAGGGGAAATTGTGATAGGATGAAAATTGAGAGGAAAAGGCTGTTCAGAAGGTACAATAAACTGGAGAAGGAGTGTTCAGGAAAAGCAACCACATAGAACTTTGAGATTGTAAGCAAATATAGACACAATCACTATCAGGAACTCTATCAAGACTGATTTACACACTGTAGGTCAGTCAGGCATGAGGAATGTCCAAAAAGATATGCAGATGAAAATTAAAAAAAAAATTCCATTCTCCTTACTCCTAATAATGAACATTAAAGTAGTGTTATTTCATGATACAGAAGCAAGCAGGGACTTTTTATTTAAAGATGGAGAATTTTTTGGAAGTTGACTGACCACAAGGGAGTTCTATCCGAAGTGTGTGGCTGTGAACAAAGGGAACATCGGGCTTTTTATAGACTTTTGTGTAAGCAGGGTTGACAGAAACCAGACAAGCAGTTACCCTACTTCCTTATCTAACATCTCTGCAGCTGTTGTTATCATTAAGGAAATATTTCAAAGACAAGAACAGGGAGGCAGGAGTATAGCATGATATTTCCTTTACCATTCCTATGAAAAGAGAGTTCTAACTAAGACATGGAGACAAAGGTCTTTTTGCTATGAAAAAGGGGGTTGGGATTTCTGGGTCATCTTATGTTTAGGGCTTTTTCAAACCCAGTTTTTCCAAGGTTGGGGCAAGGAAGGGTTGGAGTTATAGTTTATCATTTGGGTTTTAAAAGTAGTAATGTTGTATTATTCTTTATATTCTGGACTCTGTCTAGGAAACTTGAAGCTTTTTGCTCTGAATATGGAGAAATTTTTTTTATGTTTGTTTTGTTTACCTTGACATGGCAGAGTCATTACTAGTCACAATATTTGAGAGTCTGAAATTTGGAGGAGCTATTTAAGGGTGAATATTGTCTTTGCCTTGGTTTAAGAAAAAAAAGAAATAAAGTTATATTCTTTTTGATGTGAACTCTAAACCAAATTATTCTCAAGAATTGCTAAAATTAGCCCATCCAGTTCCTATTATCAATCACAATCTGGTCAGTTTTCCCAGACTGTCTGGTTAGCATAGAATGATATGAATATGGAATCTTTTTTGTTAGTTACTCCATCTATCAGGTCTCCAAACTGTGATAGTCTTTATTAGCATAATTTTAGACAACCAAATTCCTCCCTAGTTCCTGGCCTTACTCTCTAGACTACTCTTACCCTGCACTCCTCACTTAAAGTCATTCTCTCTAAAAGCACATTGCTCAATCTGTATGATTCTGCTTTGCTTAGTCATATTTGTATTTAGTAGAGCCTGTAAATTATTTCATAAAATAAATGGCAGACCTGTGTACTAGATGTCTTTGACATAATTTTTTGTCATGAAGCATACTTTATTAAACTATTTTTATAATCCTTATAAAATTATACTCTCCCAAATCTATTTCATAGCTTCACTTCATTTTGTTCCCACATCTCAAAAAAAGAAAAGAAGTATTTATATTGAGAAAACCATATAGAAAATATGTATTCTTAGGAGGGGTAAAAGGGATAATAGATAGGAATGGCTGAAGAATTTTTTCACCACCCTGACAAGGGAGTCCCAAAACTGTCTCTCTGTCTGTCTCTCTGTCTCTGTCTCTGTCTGTCTGTCTCTCTCTCTCTCTCTCTCTCTCTCTGTCTGTCTCTCTCTCTCTCTCTCTCTCTCTCTCTCTCTCTAGGACTTTGGGGGGAATGCTTGAGAAATTCCCTCAGAGAAACTCTACCCTGAGAGACCCACTCCAGGGAATCAAGATAAAGAAGTTTCATTTTGTTATCTAGATGGGACTAGTTGAGTCCAGGACTACTCCTACTTAGCATGAGCTGGAGATGTAGATATGGAACTCTATTGAGTTGGAGATTAGTCTAGGAATACTCATTCAATTGGAAGATTCTCTATTCTGATTTCAACGCAAACTGCTCCCAGCCTCCACCAAGAGCTACCCATATAACAAACTTCCTTCAGCTCAATTCCTTGTAGAGGACCTAAGAGCAGGAATCATACTAGGCCAAGGGACCTCCCTTAGCATAGTTACCTGTGAAGAACTCTCTGCCCTCTGAAAAGACATTCTAGTTTTAGTGTTAATCACTCTTTATCTCTCTCACCTATTTCCCTAACAGAACTACACCCCTCTTTACCTCTCTGTTGGGATTTTTCTTCTAGGAGATTTCTCTGCTAGGAACTTTATCTCTCTCTCTGCCAGGACTCCTTTAGTAGACTTTTACTTTTCTGTTGGGACCATGCCATTAAGGAAGTCAGTATTCCTAGAAAAGGCTGACTTCTCAGTTCCAATAATAAACTTCTTTTTGTTCATAAATTCTTTTACAAAGGACTTCCGCTGACCAGAAGGTGTTCCCACAACTCTCTGTCCTGCATGAACTTCATCAACACTACCTCATCAATATTATATGTTTCATAAGGAAAAAAATTCTGAGTAAATATGAATTTTGCAAGTTCATGTAAAATGTCATTAGTGTCATATTAAAATTCTTTGACATGACAGTTAATACAATGTTGGAATACCCAAGTTTCTCACAACTTAATGATTTGGGGGGAACAATTCTTCAATTTTCTTTTTTGTCTCAAAAAAGAAGATACAAGTGGAATAAGAAAACAAAAAGAAAAAACAAAACAAAACAAAACAAAAAAAAAAACAGATATATATATGTGTGTGTGTGTGTGTGTGTGTGTGTGTGTGTTTTTCCCCCTCTATCAACTTACCTTGGAAGAATTTCATCCATAACCTTAGCAAATTCATAGAGAACAAGGTTTGTACATTTCAGCAGTGCTTTTAGTTTTAATCAGAGTCAAGGATAGTCTGAGGTTCATACAGTTGGTTCTGGACCCACTATACCCTGCTGCTAGTATTAACTCTATAAAACAAAATGCCATGAGATATTGTCATACTGATGAATACTAAGGGATTTATGGGACATTAAACGATATAGACTAAAGGATTTTTGGACATAGAAAATAAAATATAGGAATTTGAATCTTAGTAGACAGAAGAGAAAATAGTAGATTTGGAAAATTAATTAGAAAATAAGGTCTTGAAAAGAACTTGGTCTATTATATAGTAGAACCAAAAGGAATTTTACCAGATAGATTACTAGAATATAGAAAATAAGCTGTTAGAGGTACAGGAGGTCTTAGGTTGTAAAATTCAAAGCCTGAGTTAGAACATAGACTGCTAGGCCTGAAATTACCTCAGAGCCTATGAAATCTTATAAATGGGAAAATTCACCAAAAAAATGTAGTTCTAAAATAAAGAGCAATACTTATTTTAAATAAGCTAAGGCCCAGATTAGTAAAAAAAAAAAAAAAAAAAAAAAAGATTTTCCAAGATTACAGAGAGTACTAGGTTAGCAATATTGGATTGCTTGCTCTCTAGGGAGAGTCAGGAGAGGGGAGGGAGAAAATTTTGGAACATGGGGATTTGCAGGGGTGAATGTTGAAGACTATCTTTGTATATATTTTGAAAATAAGTTATTATTTTTTTTAAATAGAATGCAGGTGTCTAAACTCCAAATCTGGTGCACTTTTACTTAAAAGACTCAGAAGAGGTGAAAATGAATTAAAGTATCATCTGTCTCTAGCCATTGTTTTATCCAATTCTTCAAAGTAACTCTGCTACTCAAGATGCTTAGCATAGCTGAGCTGAATTGGTTGCTTGTTCCCAGCAAGATCCCATTGTCCAAATTGTGGTTTTTTTGTTTGTTTGTTTTTGTTTTAAATATCCATCATAAAGGAAAAAAAAATTGTAAGTCTTTGGTGTACTGGAGATGAGAGGAACCTTCAAATCTCTTCTGCCTAGAAGCAGAAAAAAAAAAATGTCTCTCCCTAACTAGGTACACCTCCCATTATCAAATGGCTCTTCAGTAAGCACAGAGGAGGGAAAATCACTAACTTGTGATTTAGTTCAAAATCAGCTTAGTCCTTACTGATTGTCCTTTTAGTGATATATTTCAATTTTCTTTATAGTATTTTATTCAGTAGAAATGACAATAGTAATATTGACAAAAAGTCCATTGTATAGTATTTTAGAGTTGGGGATGAGATTCTTATATCCATTGATTTATCTTATCTCAGATAGAAAATAAATAGAAATTTTGATTTTATTTTCGTTTTCTGGAATGGGGGAGGAGAGGCTCAGAGATGTAAAATAATTTGCTTAAATTCAATCTCTTTTTTTTTTTTCTAAATTCAGTCTTAATATTAATCCTTTTAATGGAGTTGTAGAAGATCTTAAAATTCACATTTTGTGGAGGAGTAAACAGAAAACAGAAAGTTTTTAAAAATTGTGAATGGCCTGGGATCCTCAAAAATGTCCATGTAATTCACTGATAATTGGTTTCCTATAGCACATAAACATAGAATATTAAGAACTCTACAAACATATAGTCCAGATAAGGACTCCATTCTAAATTCTTTAGCTTCTTCTGAGATCAATGATCTTAAGATAGGAAGACACTTATGAGGGAGAGAAAGAGAAAAAAAAAAAAAATCAGACACACACAGAGGCTGAGAGACTTCCTAATAATAGGCTTAATTCTGGAAAGGATTTAGCAAAGATCTTTATTGCAAGTACATCTTATATAGGGAAAATACAGCCTTAGGTTTTCTCAGGGAAGGAGGGGAAGTATCAGATCCCTCAGGAGGGATCAAGGAGGAACCAGATGAAATACTTGAAAGATCAGGTTTCAGACTCATCTAAAAAATATGCTAATTAATCTCATAGTTTTTTTTGTTTGTTTGTTTGTTTGTTTTTTTAAGTTGCCCAGGAGTTGAAGGAAAGAGTTTGATAAAGTATTCCATCCTCAGAATCACTATATGCAAACAGGATAATCTGGGAATTGTTTATGCTGATAACAATTAGAATAAATATATAATGTATGATCTCACCCTTCCCTATCCTCTTACCCTCTTATTTTATTCTAAATTTAAAAGATTTATTTATTGTATCATCAAATCACGATTCATTGATTATGCTTCCCGGTAGTCCGATTATTCTTGTTTTCTCTTCTTGATCTGTTCTCCATCTCAGTTGTTTTTGTTATGAGATGTCTTATATTCTCTATTTTTTTTCATTTTTTATATTTTGTTTAATTATTTCTTTCACCTTTGTTGGCTACCCAGTGTCCAATTCTAGTTTTCAAGGAATCATTTTCTTCCTTAAGATTCTGTAATCTCTTTTTCCTCATTTTATTGATTTTCTTTTCATAATCTTGGATTTGGGGAGAGGGTTTCTTGGATTATTCTTATTCATTTTAGGTTTTTCCTCATTCTCCCTCATTTCATTTTTCATGTCCTTTTTGAGATCTTCTTTGGTGACATTTAATGTTTCTCTTGGTTTCTTTCTCCTTTGCCTGCTCATTTTCATTGTATTATTTTTTAATATTAGTTATCATTATTATTATTTATAGTTATTTTGGGGGATAATCGCCTCTAGCACTAGGGAATAAGGGATGGTGCCTCTGGCATCAGGCCCTCCTTCAACTCTTCTCTCTGAAACCCAAACCCAAGAATTTCTCCCTGCTTAAGTGCCCTCAGCCATTTAAGACCACTGTCCCACTGCTACTGCATTCACTGGATGTATCCTGATTCCTGTTTGTACAGGGCCATGTCTCTAGCAGCACAGGTGGGGCTGGTGTCTCTTAGAAGCAGTAACTTTCTCTTACTTAGATTTTAGAATCCCCAAGATGTTACCCTGACTCTTCACACTATTCAAGAGGTGAAAATAACTGGCTGAGGCTTTCTTCCAACTCAATTAACCTCAGTACTCACTCTTGCTGTGTCAGGGGAGGTAACCTGAAGGTGATTATCCTTTATAGGAGCCAAACCTTCATCCTCTTATCTTTTTGTATCTTCTTTGATTATATCAAGAGGACCACTGTTTTGCCCTTACTCTTGTTTCTTTTTATCATTTTATATTCATCCTATGGTATTATTTTGTCTCATTTCTGAGAGAGATCTGGAGAAAGTATGGAGCTTTCTGAATGTCTCTGCTCTCTTCCCAGAATCCTCTCTTGTCCTAATTCATTAAATATATATATCCTGTTTATTTTCTCTTTTTCTACTATGTCAAATGAAGTGGTAGCCCTTCTCCTACTCTGCAAATTTAAATTCTATCCAACTTCTCCCAGTATATTGACCCATTATCATGTTCATTATTTCTCTTTGATCTTCTTATCTTTTCCTGCTTCTTCTCTATTGCCAATAATCACATCCATCTTTGTCCATTCTAAACCACTTCCACTACCAAAACAACAATAATGGGAACAATCTTGCTTGATTTTCCTTTTGCTTTTGATGACCTTTTGTAATATTCTTTCTTCTCTAGATGTTAATGAAAATTCTGTCTTGTTTTTCTTCACCTGCTATAACTTTCTTCTTGGACTTCATTACTTATAACCTTCTAGTGGAGATATTCAAGTCTCAAACTTCTCTTCACTCTAGTGAATAATGCATTTAGCTGGAAGGTTGATTCTCCTATAGCTTAGTTTAATCTTTTAATCCTTCTACCCAATAAGCCGTGATAATTCCCTTTTATCTCAAAAATCAAATAACTTTTTTTTTGTTTGATATGCAAAGTAATTCTCAACCTAGCTTTTTTTAAATTTAAAATTTTTTTATTTTTTATTTTTCCTGTCTTGCTACACTTAACTTCTTTCCATGGTATCAAACATCCAACTCTATGGACTTATTAGATGATCCTTGAACAACAACAAAAAAGATAATTTCCCATTAAGGTACTTTTGCATGGACTCTCCCCCATACCTAGAAAGTTCTCCCTCTTCTACTCTTATTACTGATTCCCCTGCTTTCTTTAAGTCTCAATGAAACTTCTACCTCCCACAGAAATTCTTTCCCTAGCCTTCTTAATTCCAATATCTTCACTGTTAATTATGTCCTATTTATCCTTCATATACTTTGTTTTGCATTTATCTACATGTTATTTTCTACATTAGATATTTAGGTTTTTGAGATCAGGGACTCTGTCTTTTACTTCTTTTTGTGTGTTGATGGCTTATCAGGCTGGCTTTCACACAGTGCCACAATGACAATAGTTTTTTGTGTGAATGAATATGCTACATGTATTTCTCTTCTTACTCACCTTTGCCTATTTGTTTCTCTGGCTTCTTTAAAAGCTCAGCTCAAGTCCTAATTCTTAAAATTACACAGTTAATAGTATCTTTCTCTTTGAAGTAACGTAATACATAATCAATCTAAATCTTATATGTATCTAATTATTTACATATTAACTCCCTATTACCTCAGGTGTTGCTTGAGTTCAGGTAGCTTACTCTGACTTTTATTGTATTCCCCTAAATTTAATATAGTGCTTCCAATGTGGCCTTTATTAAATGTTTACATTACTTGAAATGACTGATTCTGATATGTTTATTTTCCATTTAAAACTATACCAACACACACACACACACACACACACACATCCATGCAAAGCAACAGGGACAAAGAAAAAGAATAACACATGAGATTTTTCTTTATTATTAGAAAACCAAATTTATGATGTAAAAATAAATGATGTTGGGAATGATGGGATTTATTCTCAATGTATCACTTTTTGTCTATTTTTTTTTAATTTTTGTGTTGTTGTTATTGTTTACCTGTGAGTTTGGCAAATAACTTCAGTTCTCTGGGCTTTGATTTCCTTATCCAAAAAACAAACACATTAGAATAAATTATATCTTGCTTTCTTCTAACTCTAACATTCTGTGTTCTAATATTCTATGTTCTATGGAATTATCAAACTATGACTCTATATTATATACTCCTTTAACAGCAACAGTTTTTGTTTTAAAATTCTATGTTCTATAATCTCCTTAACTCTTATAGTGTTGTAATTTCTTTTCTTTTCTTTTTTTTTTTTTTTTTTTTAATTTAATAGCCTTTTATTTACAGGATATATACATGGGTAACTTTACAGCATTAACAATTGCCAAACCTCTTGTTCCAATTTTTCACCTCTTACCCCCCCCCACCCCCTCCCCTAAATGGCAGGATGACCAGTAGATGTTAAATATATTAAAATATAACTTAGATACATAATAAGTATACATGACCAAAACATTATTTTGCTGTACAAAAAGAATCAGACTCTGAATTATTGTACAATTAGCTTGTGAAGGAAATCAAAGATGCAGGTGTGCATAAATATAGGGACTGGGAATTCAATGTAATGGTTTTTAGTCATCTCCCAGAGTTCTTTTTCTGGGTATAGCTAGTTCAGTTCATTACTGCTCCATTAGAAATGATTTGGTTGATCTCGTTGCTGAGGATGGCCTGATCCATCAGAACTGGTCATCATCTAGTATTGTTGTTGAAGTATATAATGATCTCCTGGTCCTGCTCATTTCCTCACACAGTTCGTAAGTCTCTCAGGCCATTTATTCCATACTCTCAAGTGTTTTAAAGGAATGGATGTTGGTTTTATCAAATGCTTTTCTGCATCTATTGGATGATCAATGGTTTTTTAATTTGGTTAAACATGGCCAATTATATTGATAGTTTTCTAATATTGAACCACCCCATTCTGGTATAAATCCTACTTGATCATGTGTATTATCTTGGAATATTTTCTGATCTTTTTGGCTAATATCTTATTTAAGTTTTAGCATCAATATTCATTAGGGAGATTGGTCTAAATTTTCTTTCTTTTTCAGCCTACCTGGGGTATCAGTACCATGTCTGTGTATGGGGAATTTGGGGACTCCTTCATTCCCTATTTTATCAAATAATTTTATAGCATTGGGGAAATTGTTCTTTAAATGTTTGGTAAAATTCACATTAAATCCATCTGGTCCTAGGTTTTCTTTAGGGAGTTGTTTAATTGCCTGTTCTATTTCTTTTTCTGAAATGGGTTTAAAAATGTTTTCTTCCTCTTTTAGTCTGGGAAGTCTGTATTTTTGGGGTATTCCATTTCATTGGTTATCAAATTTTTGGCATAAAAGTTGGGCAAAATAACTCCTTATTATTTCTCTAATTTCCTCTTCATTGGTGAAATTTCCCTTTTCATTTTAAGACTATAATTTCATTTTTCCTCCCTCCTTTTTCTAATCGATTTCAAAGGCTTATCTTTTTTTGGCTTTTTCTAGAACCAACTCTTAGTTTTATTAATTGAATGGTTTTTTACTTTCAATATTTTAATTTCTCCTTTTAATTTTAAATTTCCAATTTAATATTTGATTGGGGGTTTTAATTTGGTCTTTTTTAGTTTTTGTTGAACCCAATTCATTAATCTTTTTTTTCTTTTTATTCGTAAGCCTCAAGGATATAAAATTCCCTCTTATTACCGCTTTGGCTGCATCCCACAAATTTTGGTATGATGTCTCATCATTGTCATTATCTTATAAATTATTAATTGTATCTATAATTTGCTGCTTCCCAATCATTTTTAAGATAGTTGTTTAGTTTCCAATTACTTTTTGGTCTATTTCCCTAACTTTTTTGTTGAATGTGTTTTATTGCATCATGATCTGAAAAGAAAAACTATTTCTGTTTTTCTTGCAAATTTTGGGGTCTTTATGTCCCAATATTGGTCAATTTTGAATAGGTTCCAAACTGCTGAAGAAATATATTCCCTTCTATCTCCATTCAATTTTCTCCAAGATCCAACATACCTAATTTTTTCTTTTCTTTTTCTTCTTTATTTCTTTCTTATTTGTTTTGTGGTTTGATTTGTCTAATTCTGAGGTGAAAGGTTGGATCTCCTACTATTACAGTTTGTTGTCTATTTCTTCTTTGCCCTCTTAACTTCTCCTTTAGGAAGTTGAGTGATACCATTGGTGCATATATTTTTAATTTGATTTGCTTGTTTAAATGCCCTTTAGCGGATGTAGTTACCTTCCCATCTCTTTTAATTGATCAATTTTCTTTTGTTGATCTGAGATGGATTACCTACGACTCATTAAGCATAATGTTTTTGCTGGCCTTTTCTTTTTCCTTATTATGCCCCTGCTTTAAATGTGTTTCCAAAAAACAAACATATTGTAGGGTTCTGACTTTTGATCCATCTACTATCTGCCTCCTCTTTATGGGGTTTCCCATTTACATTTCGTTGAATTCTAAATCTGTTTTCCTGCCTCCCTAATAACCCCAGTTGTCTCAATTTTGCCTCTTTCCCCTTTTAAACTTTCCCCCTCTTGTTCACGTCTTATCCTCTTTATAATCCCTCCCCCTCCCCTTTGAGGTCTTTTCCCCTTCCCCCTTATTCTCTTTTTTCTTTTCCCTTTTCCTCCCTCCTTTTAATGGGCAGAAAATTTTCCTAAAACAAATGTCAATTATTTTTTTGGCCAACTCTGATGAGGGGTAAAGATTCACACAATTTCCTTCCCCTCTAAATTCCCTCAGATTGGTAAGTTTCCCTTGCCTCTTTGTGGGATGTGGCCCCTCTTTTTTATCCCCCTTTCCCACCTTGTTCTGCTATTTTCCATATCTCTTCCCTTTTTTTTATATCAATTACAATCAAATTATACATGTATTCTTTTGTTATCCACAACAAAATCAATTCTCAAGAGTTATTTTTACCTTTTCATCTCTTGGTTTATTCTTGGAATCAAATTTTTGTTTAGTTCTGGTTTTCTTCAAGAAACAAATGGAATTCATTTGTTTTCATTAAATTCCATCTTCTTCCCTGGAAGAAAATGTACTTAGCTGGGTAGTTTATTCTTGGGCATCTCAAGTTCTTGTGCCTTTGGAATATCATATTCAGGCCCTTCTTTCCTTTAATTGGGGCAGCCAGATCGGGTGATCCTTATTGTGGCACCTCGGTATTTAAATGGTTTTTTGGCTGCTTGTAAAATTTTTTCCTTTCTGATAGTTCTGCTTTTGCCACAATATTCCTTGGGGTTTTATTTTAGGGTTTCTTTCAGAGGTTTGATAATTCTTTCAATGCCTTTTTACCTTCTGATTCTATTACATCTGGGCGTTTTTTATATTTCTTGTAAAATAGTATCTAGGCTCTTTTTTTTCATTAAGTTTTCAAAAGTCCAATAATTAGTTATCTCTCCTAGATCTATTTTTTCCAAGTCTGTCGTTTGCAAGTAGAAAATTCTGGTTTTTTCCAGTTTGTATTTTTGTTTTTTGACTGATTCACTGTCTCAATGAATCATTAGTTTCAATTTGTTCAGTTCTAATTTTAAAATTATTTTTTCAATACTTTTTACCTTTCTGTATTGTCCAATTGGTTTTTGATTATTGTTTTTTGGTCTGTGGAATTTTTTCCATTTCACTAATTTTTTTTAGTGAATTATTTTCTTTTTCAATTCACAGATCCTACTTTCTTTGTTCTTTGTCTTTTCAATTCCGGATCCTACTTTCTTGGGGTTCTTTTTTTTCAATTCAAAATCCTACTTTCTATAATTCTTTTTTTCAATTCACAATTCTTACTTTCCTGAGATTTTTTTATTTTTCCAATTCACCAATTTTGTTTCCCCTGCACTTCCTGGAATTTTAACTATTCAATTCATTTGGGAAGTTGTTGCTCTCTTTAAAAGGCTTCTCTTTCCTTTCCCATTTTGTTCTAACTCTCTTTTGGACTTTTAATGGTTCTTCTTAGAGCATTATGTAAAAGGAGGACATTCTGATGCATTTTTGCTTTTGAGGTCTCTTCAGGTTTGCTGACCTGCTCTTTTTCTGCATAGAAGCTTCGTTGTTCTTTTCATCTTTTTTATTCATGTTTTAAAGCCTTTGGGTGGTCTCCTAGGCAAGGGGTTACCACTTCCTGAGCAGGGAAAGATTAAACTGTTTCTGGCTCTGGGTATGGGGTCTCTGGGTGAGGTTTTCCCTTCCCCAACAGGAAGTGGATTCAGCACTGGCCGACTATCAAACTGCAGTAGGGCTGGTGGATTATCTTGCCCTTGGCTAAACTAAGTGGTGAAAATGCCCCCCAGGCCGGAACCTCTTTTGGGGGACTGTAGGGTTTGGCTGACCGGGGCCGCCGAACAGACTCGAACCGCCAAACTCCCCATGTTCTGCCTGATCCTCGGCCCTGGAAACTCTATGGCCCCAGCCAGGCTCCCCCTGCCAGTTGGGGTAACCCGGGCGGGTCCTCCTGCTGTAGGATCACAACTGCCCAAGGAAAAGCCATGCAGGTTGGGGCTGGCGCGTGCTGAGATCTGGCCTTACCCCGGTTTGAAACCTCCTCGGAACCTATTTCTCTAGTCTGGGATTCCCCCCTGGCCCCGGAACCAACCTTTTTTGGCGAGACTGCAGATTTTCTTCGGCCGGTGAGTTGTTCTACTTCTTATCTTTACGAATTGTAGCAGTCAAGACTATTTTTGAGGCTCGATATAATATTGATAAAGAGGGTAAGAGAAGAGCTTAGAAAGTCACGTGTGTCTTCTCCGCCATCTTGGCTCCGCCCCCTGTAATTTCTTTTCTTAAGCAAATTCTTTAAGTTCTCTGACATTCTTGAGCAATACAGAGGAATGTAGTATCTGGCAACTCACCAAGCTAGACTGACTGGGAAAAGTGGGGAATTCCTCAGAGAGTAAGTAACATCTGTTTGATAGGCCATGAAAAATAAACCAGTAATAAACTCATTTTAACAGAAAAAAATGGCTTCATGAAATGCTGATTATTCATTTTATGCAAGCGTGGTGGCGGTAATGCACTTGACAAGCATAAAGAAAGCATGTCTGGAAAGCAAATGACTCCAAGTGGAGGAGTTAAAATCAGAATTTGGTAGAGAAGGTACGGCTAAAAAGATATGCACAAATAAAATACAAGTTTTAAAATAGTACAGGCTTGTTTCATGGATTTACAAAGAGGAAGAAAAATGCACATTGGCTATATTTTGTTGTTCTGGTCTATTGGTAATAGATAAAAATATATGTATGGATGGATGCATATATATAAACATTCCTTCACATATTTATACATTCATAAATTTATATACAGATACTCAATTACCTAATCCATATGCAGTTATGTAGATAGATGGTATTGAGGCTTATACATTGAAATAAGTAGGTAGATAGATAATTAGAGAGTAAATAAAAGAAACTAGATAGAAAATGATTTGGGATACAAATTTAACTGCAGAAAAATAGTAGGCTGGATGGCATTTAGGAAATTGAACAGCATCCAGTGATTCTGAATTTCTTTTTGAAAATGTGAAAACAAAACTAAACTAAATAAAAATATCACCCTCCTACTTGTGATTTATGAATTGTAACTAAAAACTTTGAATTGTAAAGCCTCAACAGTTGAGGGCCACCTATATTATAATGTATAGACTTATGTATGTAAGTAATCTTCAACTCATTACCAGTGATAACTTGGCCACAACAGAAGAAGTGACATAAAAGTCTTGATAAGGAAACATGAAAAAAAAAGGTAAATTATTCATATAGTAAGTGTAAAGGATAACAGATGTGTTACATTAATGCTGCCCTATTCCACAGGACATTCCCCCCCCCCACCTTAAATATATACAAACACAAAGCTAATATAAGCTCTCTAAGATCGTTTCATGGTGAATTTCTCCCACAATTTTAGTTGTTTTTACTCCTGTTATTTTGTGCTTACTCCACCATATTTCTAATGTAGGGTTTTGATTTCTTTCTCTGCTGTTTTTATTGTTGTTTTGATAAGACCTCATTTTACTCTAATTTTCTGAAAATGTATGGTATATTTCTTCTTTAATAAATGCTCTAAATTTATCTGGTTTCTAACTAGTCCTCAATGAAATATTCAAAAATCTAAGCCAAGCTTCTAAAACAGTGAGTAGATCCTTTAGGGCCAATTTATTGGAGAAAAAAAAAAGATGAGAAATATGTATGCATTACAATTAGAGAATACATCCCTAGATGAGATCAACTGAACTAATTTACAGTCAATTTTCAACATTTCATAATTTAACTTTCAAGACTTAAAGCACTCAAATGATTTTATTAGTAACCTTATTTTTATTTTAACATCAGCAATCATGTACATTAATAGCCATGGTCAGTAGAGGGATAAACAGTACATGAGATGCATGATGTGGGCAAATTTGTGGAATAGATGGCATCCTGGAAAGTCCTTTATTGATATTCTTCACCTCAATGTTATAAATACCTCTCCATTCATTTGTTGTATATTTTCATTTTTTGTCTTTAAACTCAAATTTTGTGTTGTATAGAGTATGCATAGAGTAAGTTTTATGGGATTTAAGCCAATGCATTCAAAGTTAGTTATACAATTTAGTGAGAAAATAAAGGTGCCAGACAAGCATACTGGAATATCCAAGCCATTGTTGACTTAATTGAAAAATTTGCAAAAGATATTGAAGTTACCAATCCTATCATCGATCATACCCTTGAGGTTAAATGTCAAATGGCCTCTGCTATGCTCCCATATTCTGAAGCCCTCAAGAAGCTCAATTGTCACAAAAAATAGATTTATTGCTAGATTATCCCAAGCTGATACACCCTTCCTTATCTCTACCACTGTCTACGAACTGTGAACAAAGTGTATGAATTGATGCAAAAACCTTGCCAATCTCAGCATCCTCTTACAACAGCAATTAAGTCCAACTGATCTCTCTCTTGGTTTTCAGAGGGCAGTCACTGTAGAAAGGTTTAAAGCAATATAATATACAATACAATGCTCTTATATCACCATAGAAAGTAAGATTCAGAATTTAAAAAAAAATTTTGGTTTTAATAATTTCATTTGGTACACAATATTTATGGTAATATAGATTTCATGTGTTACAAAAATGAATATTGTCTGAAAAATGTTTATTTTTAATTGAGATTGTAGAAAAAAAATCACAGAATTTTAGGGAATTACTACAGGAAATATTTGGCATGTTACCAGTTTTACTTTGTGTACTGAATTTTATGGTTTTTTTTTTCCCAGATATTGTGTTAGAAAAGTTGACATTAAAATTGATATTTTGTTATAATAAACTATAAGTAGAAAAATGTATTTTCAGCAATTTCTAATGAAAGATTATAGTTTTTACTGGGCAAGGGACACACATACACATATATGTATACTTGTATTCCATTTTATAAGAATGTTACTCTTGTGAAAATTAAATATTGACTAATTCAAAAGGTCTGTGAGACAAAATAAGATGATGCCTATTAGAAAAGTTGTGTATGACCATAAGTGTTTTTTAGATTCCTAGCATTAGACTAATCTCAACTGAAACTAAAGTAAAACTTAAAGACTAGAAGGCTGAAAATATTAATTCTGCTTCCAGATACTATTTATTTGAATTTTATCTTCATGAAATCATTGGGTCATTTGGGGTGTTATTTTTCTCAGTTTAAAAATGGAAAGCAGAGAAAGGAAGTCAAGTAATATAGATATCAACATTGTCTTTGATTTCTAAAAATCGGAATCTCAAATTGTTTCAAGAAATTGACAACAAGGAGAAAATTTTAGTTATTCCAATTAGCCTAGACAATTGTTAACTTTATGGTTACCAATTACTTTATATTTGTGAGGATGAAAGGATGGGGAAAACATTCAGAAGAAATTGACATAACAGCAAGGAACTAAAAAGAATGGGGGGTCAGTTCAAAGGAATGATTTAGAATTTTTACATAGGGCAAAAAGTGTTGAATTTTAGACAACCTATATGAAAGAATAGTTTTCATTACATAGCATTTTAAAGTTTATAAAATCCTTTTCCCAAAACAAAGCATTGTTATAATCTGGGCAGTGAAAGAATTATTTCCCCTAATTTACAGAAGAGGAATTTGAGACTCGAAGAGGCTAACTTAATTATGCTCATATAGCCACAAATGTCAAGATTAGTACTTAAAATATTTTTGCACTTCAGGTCTACTTTTTTTCCATTACTTCATATAGTTTTACAATGGGAAAAAAAATATTGATCTTAAAGGTTTTGTTAAGGTTTCCAAAAGATGCAATATAGTTGTTTATAGCCTGGAATTAGAAGAAATGCTTCAGAATTTTTATAGAGTCCTTTTAAGTTTATATTCCATTTTTGCCATAGTTTGCTTTAATCGTTGTGTATAAATTGATTGGTCTCTCTGTGTTTCTATTTCTCATCTGTAAATTATGGATTCTGTTGTTTGATCTCCTGTTTCTCTTGGGGATATTATCAGACAAATGTATTATAAAATAAAAACATTATAGTCCTGAAAAATATTATTTCAACTCAGAATTCTTCTTTTCCTATATATGTTACTTATTTTTTTTCTATTATCCATGTGAGAAACTAGTCAAATATTCTCAATATTGTTTCCCAAGTAGTTAATAAGAAAAACAATCAAAAACTGAATACCAACAAAAATGTCTCTTGTACCATTTAGATTTCTCAATTTTTAAAAAGATGTTCAAAATGAAGGGTCCAATATTGATGGACAGCACTAAATTCTTCTTGTACTAGCTTACCTTTGAGTAGAAGCTATAACATCTGTTCTCTTTGCAGGTAGCTCACACTTCACATGTAGGGCAATTGGAACCCCACTAGGTGAACAGCCTGTTAGCTCCTTTAAATGCTTCTTTATTCAAATCTTATAGCATGACAGTAATAAAGGAGGAAGGAGGAAAGTTAGTTTCTGAAGTGTCAACTTAAGATTTATTCCCCTGAGCTCCTGTTTCTTTTAGTTATCCAGAAGTAGAAAACAAGACCTTTTTTCCTACTCAAAGATCCAAGACAATTCTTAAAGAGATTTAATTAGTTTTTAATTGAAATAACTGACTTTTTATTCAGGTTAGATTTTTGTGGTCAATAAACAACTTTGAGAAAATAATAGTAGCCCCATTATATTTTTGTTTTATTATATTTTTAGAAATATGAAAATGTAAAAAATAACCTGTTATTATGACTTTTAAACATAATTGAAAAATATTATCTCCTAATGCTTAGTTAAATTATAGTACTTGCTAAAGTTACTAGAAAATAAGGTTGTCAACAATTATACTCTTAAAATCTCTCTCCTACATCAGCTGTGGAGCAGCATTGTAAGACTATGAAATTGTTTCTAGAATAAAAAAAAATATATTTCAATCTTCAGCATCATCATTCTGACTATGCCCTCTTATATTGCAGATAGCTATCCATTTCTTAATATCTCTTCCTATATTGCTCTTGTCCATGTTCTGGAAATCCTATGTAAGAAATCTAACCACAAGTTAAAGGCCTTCCTTTATACTTCTGGAAATTGCTTAGGTCCTAATGGAACACAAGAATCTTTGACCTAGTATCTCTTAAACTAATTACATAAGTGACCAATCTTCTTTTCTTGTGACACATTCTTTTGATTATCACTTTTCTCTTACTTATTCTGTACAATTTTTTTTATTGGCAGTACCCTCATGATTAATATCTATTATATGTATTTTTGTTGCCCTTTGTGAGTCCTGAAACTCTTATTCTTCAAAAATTGTGGTACTCCACAATATACAGCCGTATCATATGTAAATATAATAATAGTGACAATAAAATAGATGATATGCCATAAATGTTACATGATTCCATTAGTTACTACTATTTCACCAATGGAATTGGCAGTTCCATTATTGTCTTAGAAAGTAATCTCCATAAGTTGTTGTTAAAGGAAATCATTAATTGTCTCATAGTCAAACTTCTTTGGACATTTCTCTTTGTCTTCAGAAGATTTACACATAGTTATGTAACTATGATTAGTCCTCAAAGTTCTGCCAACTTAAGCAGGCCTGGTTTGAAAACACTCATAGGGAACTCTGATTTATTATTAGATATAAAAGATGTTCTATGTTATGTGGGCAATAATAACAATAATAGTGTATGATAACTTAAAACTGGACAATGTACAAATAGACTTATTCATAGTATTCCAGTTGAGCCTTACAACTATCTCCAGAGCATTGTATTGTCTTTTGTGTATACTTACATCTGATGAAATTGAGACTTAGAGCGTTTTGGCAATTTTCTCTTGTTCAATGGATAGAAAATGTCAGAACCAAAATTTGAACAGTTATCTTGTGATTTCAAGATTAGTACTTTAAAAATCCAAGTTAAAATTTCCATTTCCCTCCTTTTGCTAAATTAAAAGGGAATGATAACTTGAATTATATTGAATGTAGATTTCACATGGTACTTCAAAGTTGTTATCTCATTGATATGATATTGTACTTGAAGATTTGGTCAGAATGAATCATAAAAGCCATCTATCTAGTTCAAATCCCTCTTTCAACAAATGATGAAACTGATGTTCAGACCAGTTAAATGATTTTCCCAGGGTCACACAAGTCTTAAATATTAGTTAGCATTTGAACTTAGGTTCTTTGATTTACAAAACTACTATTTATTCAGTGTCTTCATGCCAGAATTCTTATCACTAGTTTATAGCTAAGGCAACTGCAATTCAGCAAAGTTAAACATTTTAATAAAGATCATGAACTGTCTGGGTAAGCTTATGGGTCTTACTCAAAGGAGCTGGAACAGTTCTTTCCGACACAAAAAGACAGCTGCCTATGCCGGGCTAAGATGTGACCACACAGTAGTTCAGCAGAGAATCAGCAGGGATCTGTAGATCCCTGAAGCATTAGTAGCTGCCTATAGTGCAGTATAGAGAGTACTCTAGCAGATAACAGAATAGCAGATGACATTAGCATCTCTCCAGGGAAGTAAGGAACAGCAGCTTCAGAAGCAGAAAATGGGTCCAGCTGGGATGCAACAGGAAGAGAGTGAGTGGTCCTATGTGTATAGTTTTCAGAATGCCTAGGCTAAACATTGGTCACTATTGTGCCCTTGATAAATCTCAGTCACTTAGAGTTTACATTATGTGTCATTGTACAGCTTGCTTAATACTGTGATACCAAATTCAAATAGAAATAGAGGCCACTAAATTGCATATCAGGATCCATGTAGGATGCATATTGACCAGTGAAAAAATGCAGATCGGAATGAACCAAGATGATCCAGTTTTGAACCTTTGGGTCTCTCCCACTAATTATCATAGATATCAACCTGGTTTTTCTTCTTTTGGTTTGTGAAAAATAACTTTATTCATTGCTAAATCTACTTTTTTGTTTGTTTGTTTGTTTGTCTTGTTTTGTTTTGTTTTAATAAAGCAAAGGCAAATAACAGACTTCTGTGATACTAAGTCTGCTCCCCTAATTACAAAGGTAAATGTTGCCAGGTGTTCAGATGTGTTGTCCTAATAAATAAATAATTAGGAACATGATTAATATGAGGCCTCAATGCCTGGCAACTCTCAATATTCTCCAGGAGAGATGAGTAAAATTAATTGTGAGAATGGGATACTTTCTAACTATGAAGAGATGCCTCCTGAGGAACTTTAAGAACAGCTTAAAAATTTGAGTCAAACTCAGATGGCATGACAAAGGCACATAAAATCAGCAACCATGTTCTCCCTGTGAGACATTTCCCTTTGTTCACCACTTCTCTGATACATATAGGAGAAATTGGAGCTGGCAGGAATCTTTAGAGTTCAATTAGTCGAATATCTACTTTTTGTCAGTGTAGAAGGTCAAGACACACAAATGTGAAATGATCATCAAGAAGTCACACTGCCAAAACAAATAATATCAGAGATTCAAAACAGGTATTTCAATTCCATATTCAATTTTATGAAATATTTTTGCAGAATGGATATTATAGTAATCTCTCTGTGTTGTATTTTTTTTTTTTACTATAACCAACATAAAAGCACATATAGATTCTTACCTGATTTTATGTTTACTGAACTACTGAACTACTGAACCACTGATCTACATAAGGGTAAGAAAACTGGTACCTCTAGTTTGAAAGCTGCAGAGTCCTTTTCAAAGCTATTTTCTACCTTTGATGTCCATCTGATCCATTGATTCTCTCCTGTGACTACAAGAAGCTGTAGTATATAAAGTGGCTATGTCCCAGTAGATAAATCAAGTTGAGAGTAACTGAGGGATTGCAAATACATGGGTGACTTGGAGGGGAGAGGATATCTACCTCAAACTTGTGGAATGGATATCTGAGAATAATTTGTTACAACAGCCATGAAAGCACCTAAAGTGAAGGCTTGGTCACACATTGGAGATGCCAAGGTCATACACTGAATATCAAGCTACCATGAGATGTCTTGACTTTGCTCTGCCACTGAACAGTGGTTACTGGAAGACACAGTGAGACCTAGAACAACTTCATGCAACTCTCCCTCACTTAAATTTGAAAACTTAGCCATTATAACATTTCTATGTATCTCAAAGTAGTAACAGCCAAGTGATATAGCAGGAGGTGAGGATACTGTGAAAGCTATGGTCACAGCTCTGCGAACAGATGACCCAACCTGTAGGGTCATCTTCTCACTTGAAATAGCAAGGGGAACTTGGCAGCCTTTTAAGGAACATGCTACTCACCTCCGGGTGTAAGGAAGGGGCTAGAAAAGGTACTGTAAAATCATTTATTTACTCATCCCTTGTCTGATTACTACAGAAAATGAGATTTCTACTCTAAAGTCAAAATACAAACATTAAAAAATATACAAAAACTTCTGTAAAGATGATTATACACACCAGTGCTAAAATAAATGTGTGCACACTTAAAAACAACACAAAATCCAGTGGACCTGAAAGACAAACAGCTCTTGTAAAAGAATTCAGCAGATAACATAACTGAATTTCAGCCTTGAGACAAAACAAAGTTTCAAATGAAGATCAGTTTATTGAAGTCAGGACTGGATACCTTATTTTAATTTTTTTTTTTCCTGAAGTGGACACTGGGAAGGGATGTGCTGGGAAAGTTGGTGTAGGTTCTGCCATTAAAACTAATCTAGTTAAAAAGCTTGTAGGCCTGTGAAAAGGAGTGAATAAAAGCTTATGACAATAGGAAATGCCTCTGTGTGTGTGTGTATCATTACTATGTTAGTGTCATGGAAGAAATTTGGCAGTATTCCTTCTTTACCTATTTTTGCAAATAATTTACATAATATTGGAATTAATTGCCCTCTAAATGTTTGATAGAATTTACTTGTGAATTCATCTGTCCTACAATTTTTTTTCCTTAGGGAATAATAATTAATAACGTGTAAAATTTCTTTGTCTAAAATTGAACTACTTAAGTAATTTATTCTCTTTTCTGTTAATCAGAGCAATTTCTCTTTTTGCAAATATTCAGCTATGTCAGTTAGATTGACTTGCTTCCATAAAGTTGGGCAAAATACCTGTTAATTATTGCTTTAATTTCTTCTGTATTGGTAATAATTTTATCTTTTTCATTTTTCATGCTGGGGATTTTTTTTTTCTTTCCTTTTTCTGATCCAATTAACCAAAAGTTTATCTATTTTGTGGGTTTTTTCATAAAACCAAGTCTTAGGAGTGTTTTAAATTATTTCAATAGGTTTTTAGTTTCTATTTAATTTACCTCTCCATTGAGTTTTAGAATTTCTCACTTGATATTTAATTGGGTTTTTTTTAAATTGTTCATTTTCCAGCTTTTATAGTTGCAGGTCTAATTCATTGATCTCCTCTTTCTGTCTTTTATTCATGTATCTATTTAGATACATAAAATTTCTCCTAAGAACAGTTTTGGCTATATCCCATATATTTTGTTATGTTGTCTCATTGTTTTCATTCTCTTGAATGAAATTGTTTCTATGATTTGTCGATTGATCCATTCATTCTTAAGAATTAGATTACTTAATTTCCAATTGGCTTTTAGTCTATCTTTCCCTGGCTCTTTATTGAATATATTTTTTATTGCATTGTAATTTGAAAAAGAAGCATTTACTATTTCTGCCTTTCTGCATTTGATTGTGAGGTTTTTATGCCCAAATGGTCAATTTTTGTGGAGGTGTCATGTACTTTTGATCAAAAAGGTGTATTTGTTCTGTCCCTATTTAGTTTTCTCCAGAGGTCTATCACATTTAATTTTCCTAGGATCCTATTAATAATCCTATTTTCTTTATTGTTTGTTTTTTAGTTGGGTTGTCTGATTCTGAGAGAAGAAAGTTAAGGTGTCCTACTAGAATAGTTTTGCTATCTATTTCTTCCTGTAATTGACCTAAAATTTTCTCTAGGAATTTGCCTGCTCTACCAATTGGTGGATACACATTTAGTTTTTTTTTTTTTTTTTTGGGGGGGGGGGTTTTTTTTAGTTGCTTTGAGTATTTTATTTTATTATTATTTTTTTAAATAACTTTTTATTGACAGAACCCATGCCAGGGTAATTTTTTACAACATTATCCCTTGCACTCACTTCTGTTCTGATTTTTCCCCTCCCTCCCTCCACCCTCTCCCCCAGATGGCAAGCAGTCCTATACATGTTAAATAGGTTACAGTAGATCTTGGTTACAATATATGTGTGCAAAACCGAACAGTTCTCTTGTTGCTCAGGGAGAATAGGATTTAGAAGGTATAAATAACCCCGGGAAGAACAAAAATGCAAGCAGTTTACATTCATTTTTTAGTGTTCTTTCTTTGGGTGTAACTGCTTCTGTCCTGGATAGACATTTAGTATCTTTAACTTCATCATTTACAGTATGCTTCATTATGAAGTACTTTCCTTCTTTATATCTTTTCATAAAATATTTATTTATTTTTGCTTTATCTAACATCAGATTAATACCTATATTCTTTTTACTTCAGCTGAAACATAACCAATTTTATTCCTGCTTTTTACCTTTACTCTATATGTGTCTCTCTGTTTCAAAATGTGTTTAATGTAAACAATATATTATATAGCATTCTATTTTTTAATCCCTTTTACTATTTGCTTCCATTTTATGGGAGAGTTCATCCTATTCACATTCACAGTTATGATTACCAATTCTGTATTTCCCTCCATCCAATTTTCTCCCCTTAATATGATTCTGTTTTCTTTTTATACCACCCTCAATAGTATTTTTTTACCCTTCCCTCCACCATTTCATTTTCTATCATCTCTCCCTCTTCTGTTACTTGTTTTTTTTTTTTTACCCACCCAATCACCATCTTATTTCCTTATAACTCTCCCTCTTCTCTTAACAATGTTTTTTTTTTAATCCACTCCACCTACTCCTTTTTCTTCTCCCACTCCTCCCCTTTCTCTTAGTAATATTTTTTAACCCACTTCACGCACTACTTTATCTTCTATCAAATCTTCCCCCCTTCTCTTATTTTTCTGTCATTTTCTGCCCTCTCTCCTATCTTGTCACTCCCTTTTCTTTTCCTCTTTCTCCTCCTACTTCTTTAAAGGGTTAGATAAATTTCTATACCCGACTGAAAAATTATTTTATTCCCTCTTAGAGTCAAAACTGATGAAAGCAAGCTTTAGACGGCGATCCCTCTACCTTCTTTCCATCAATTTTAAATAGGTCTTTTGCATCTCTTCATGTGCACTACTTTTGCCATTATACCTCCCCTTTCCTCCTTTTTTCAGTACAGACCTTTTTCCATCCCTTAATGTCTTTTTTCTTTGATGTCATCACATCAAGGTCCATTCATTACCACATCCTCAGTCTGTTTGATGCTCTCTTGTGTCTACCCTAGTGACAGTTACAATTCTCAAGAGTTACAGATATCCTTTTTCTCATATAGAGATATAAACAATTTAAACATTAAAATTTATATATATATATATATATATATATATATATATATATATATATTTCCCTCTGTTTATGTTTCTATGTTTCTCTTGAGTTCTGTGATTGTAAATTAAATTTTCTGATTGGTTCTTTTTTTTTTTATAGAAATGATTGAAAGTCTCTTTTTCACTGAAGCTCCATCACCTTACCTGAAAGATGATGATAAATATCCCTGGGTAGTTAATTTGTGGTTGCAACTCCAGGTACTTTGCCTTCTGGAATATGGCATCCTAGGCCTTATGATCCTTTATAATAGTAATTGTCAAATCCTGGTAGTCTTGACTCTTGTTCCCTGATATTTGAATTGTTTAGGTCTGAAGCTTGTAGTAACTTTTCCTTGAAATGTTAGTTTTAGAGTTTCCAAACAATGCTCCTTGGGGTTTTCCTTGTGGTATCTCTCTCAAAAGTGATTGTTGAATTCTTTCAATCAAAATTTACTCCTTTGTCAATAGAGTATTTTGACATTTTTTTAAATGATCTCTTGTACAATGCTATCCAGGCTTTTTTTGTGGTCATGGCCTTTAGGTAGGCCAATAATTTTAAAATTACCTCTTCTAGATTTATTTTCCAGCTGGACTGTTTTTCCCATGAGGTATTTCATTTTCTACCATTTTTTAAATTCATTTTAGTTTGATTCTTGTTGTCTCATATAGTATTTCACTTCAATTTGCCATGCTCCAGTTTTTAATGTGTGATTTTCTTCAGTTAGCTTTTGTATATCTTTTTCCATTTGTTAATTATATTGTTTAAAGAGTGGTTTGCTTCAGACAATTTTTTTTCTCTTTCCTTTTCCAAGCTGTTGAGTATCTCAAGCATAACTCTCATTTCCTTTCCCATTTTTTCTTCTGTCTCTCTTAATTGACTTTGGAAGTCTTCTATGATCACTTTCAAGCAGACTCTTTGGGCTTGAAACCAGTGTAGATCTATTTTTTTTATTTACTTTGTGGCTATTCTGTCTTTATCTGAGTTTGTGTTTTGGTCTGTGCTATAACCATAATAACTTTCTATTGTCAAGGTTCTTTTCTGTTTCTTTCTCATTTTCTTTTGGCATTTCCTTTTTGAGTTTTAAGGTTGAGCTCTGCTCCTGAGGTATAGGGGGCATAGTTTCAAGCTTTCTGTGCAGCACTGAACCACAGGGGCCCCATTTGTTTGCAGGATTAGTTTTGCCTGTTCTTTTCAGGAAAGAGCTTGGTTTCCCAGGGTTTGTTTTTTGAGCTGGGACTGGAATCTGTCCCCACTGATTTGTTCCTCTAGTGAGCCAAAACTGAGGATCTTAGTTGTTGATTTAGTCTTATTAAGGCCCTCTCTTAGGCTTTCCCAGAGCTTTCTGAACTGAGCTGAATAGCCTTTTCACTACAGTTAGACTGACCTTTTTTTGAAGATTTTCAGTCTATCTTGAGCTAGAGAGGGGTTTCATTCTGTCAAACTGTTCAGAGGCTTGATTCTATGTGCTTTTCAAGGGAAACTGGGAGATCTCAAGCAGCTTCCTAACTTTACTCTGCCATCTTGGCTCCACCCCCAGAAGTTATTATTATTATTATTTTACTATTCTTAATTTCTTTACCTACATCATGAGCATAATAAAATCTACCTTCCAGATTTATTGTCAAATTAAGATGAAAAAAGTGTAAGTAACGTGCTTTCCAAATCTTAAAATCTTAATCATATGTTGGATATGTTAATTTTCCTTTATTTGTTATAATTGGATATGTTGATGGTAATGATTAATGATGATGATGATAGTGACAATAACAACAATTGTAAGAAGTGATAAATATAAGTTAATTATTTTAGCCAGGAAAAGTTAGCAAGAAACTATGAATTAAGTCACCATTCCGTGAAGGGGAAATGTTTCATGATTGCATCTACAATTAATGATATACACTATCTCTTTCTAATTAAAATCATATATTCATAAATTTTAGTAAATAGCATTGGAATTATCTTCAATACTATACGGAAAATTAATGATCACTGACTATTTTGAGAGAGAGTAGAGTGTGATTGTATACAAGTGGCATTTTTTTCTTGGTCAATCTTCAATCATTTCTCATTCTAACATCATAGATCTAGAATCTAAAATGTGTCAGTTCTATTCTCAGTTCTACCACCAATTAATGGGTGATCTTGAGTAACTCATTAAAATGTCTGTATTTCATGTTTCTTATTGATAAATCAATCAACAAAATTATGAAAAACATTCACTGGAAATTATGAAACCATACATTTTGAACTGAGAGAGATCACATAATTACCTAATTTGAAAGTAAGAATAGTCCTTAGCATCATATTTTCATAAGAGTGAGAATCTCTACTATAATATAACTGAAAACATATATCCACCCCTCAGGGAGAATAGATTGACCACTCTGGGGGGCGGGGCAGCACAGTCTACTTTGAGATAGTTGTAATTGGTAGAAATTTTGGTGTTATCAATCTTAGATTTGCAGCTTATGCCTTCCATCTGTTAGTTGGAACTGAACAAACTAAGTTTAATTCCTCTTCCACTAACAAACCTTCAGATATACAGTACTTGAAGACAGTGATCACGTGCTCCCTTCATCCTTTTTTTTCCATTATAATCATAACATAATCATAGACCATAGCATGAGGAAACTCTCACTTGATAATATTCTTATGTCTACAATTCAAAATCTTTCACCATCCTGTTTGTCCTCCTCTGGATGGATTCCATTTTATCACTGATCAGAGTAATATCAAATATTCTAGATAGAAGTCTGGAAAGGGAAAAGTACAGTAATTCCATCACTACCCCATACCTGGAAACTTTGACCCTTTTAATATAGGTCAATATTTTATTAAATTGTTGTGGCTGTCATATCACACATATTGATTGGCACATAATTGAGTTAGCAATGCAACATAAATACCAGATTTGTTTGTTTCAGAAAAAAAAAAACTTTCCTATGTTCCCATGCCTTTCTCAACATAAAACCTTTAAAGGTGAATTTTTATCTCAATGTATAAGTATTCATATGTCCTTACTGAATTGACTTTTATTAGATATAGCTCATCTAGACTATTAACAATCTTTTGAATTCCAACTCTGTTATAAACCATATCAGTTAGCTTCCACTCCCTGATTTGTTTCATTAGTCAATGAGCATGCAATTTATGCCTTTAAATCTCTTATAAAAATACTAAGTAAGAATAAGAGGTAATCTCATTCAAATCCTTCATTCAATAGATAAAAATAGTAAGGAGTAGAGAAATGAAGCATCTTCGATAAGATCACAAGGTTGCTATCTAAGATAAAATTAGAACTCAAATCTAGAGATTAAGCTTGAATTAGAACACAAACCCCCTGACTCCAAATATAGTTCTAAAAAACTTTCTGCTCAAGTATGGGTTGAAACCCTGATACTTTTTCAATAAATTGGAATTGTATGACTTTATTGGAAACATTTGAGTTCACTGAAGGGAAAGAAATAAAGCATCAATGTGTGATACTTCTTATATAATTAAATATTCATTGTATCTGCTGGGGAATGTTGTTATTTGAAGATAAGTAGTGAGATTCATTTTACTATTGATAATTAATTTGTGGAATTTGATGACAGAATAATAATACTGTTTTTCTTTATATAAATTGATATTTTTGGATAAATGTGTTTAAATCAAAATAACTATTTCATAACTCTAAAAAATAAATTTTGGATTAGTTATTAATGTGACCTTTCTGAATTTCAACAATAATTTTAAAAATGAATGCTTATTTTTCTTTGAAAAATTTGGGATGTCATAAGGCAGCATCGAACTCTAAATGAGATTGGATATAATAGAAGGAAGAACTTAG
This sequence comes from Sarcophilus harrisii, assembly GCF_902635505.1. Classification (NCBI taxonomy): domain Eukaryota; kingdom Metazoa; phylum Chordata; class Mammalia; order Dasyuromorphia; family Dasyuridae; genus Sarcophilus; species Sarcophilus harrisii. The sequence continues at coordinate 63,456,224 of NC_045427.1, read as the reverse complement.
GTAGAAATGTGGCAGTAAATGGCAATTATTAGAAAGGGATTTATATTATGGGAGAGGCAGTAGAGTGGAGTAGAATAAGCACTTGGCTTGTAATCACACAGCCACTACTAGCAATTCTGGAATTGCATTATAAAATGTATCTGTCTAAAAGTAACATGAAATTCATAAATCATAGTTGCTGAAGTTTCAAGTTCTCACCCTGCATTGATGATATGAAGATCAAAGAAAATATCCACATGAAAGAAGATATCCCACATCTATAAAATGGGGATAGTAATAACATCCACCCCTTATGGTTGTAAGGATCAAATGGTATAATAGTTGTAAACTATTCATTAGAGTGTCTAGCATATAGTATGAGTTATATAGGTATTAATAGCTAATAAAAGATTAGTTATTATTGTTTTTATTATATAATTGGTGGAAAGAGAGTAGAAAATGGTGAACTGATCTAGGAAATAGCTCACCTGAGATGAAACCATTGGAAAGAAGAAGGAATAAATGAATTAAAAAATCATTAAACACTATTTCTAATACTGTGTTAATTGTTGAGGAAATGGAAAGGGAAATAATCCATTTTCTCAAGGAGTTCACATTCTATTTGAGATAGAAAACACACTTACATGCAAAATCAGCTAAAGGATAAATGAAAAAGTACAGAAATCCTGAACATGCAGTAGAGGAGGAGAGCATAGCAATGCCTATATGTCCTTAGATTATATCATTGAGTTATATGACAAGTTTTGAATATCTGCAAATTGTAGAGGTGGAATGCTTTATGGCCACCATCTTCCTGAAATAACTCACATCATATATATATATATATATATATATATATATATATATATATATATATATATATATATATTGGTGAGGGGTGTCATATAATTTAAATGATTCTCTCTTTCTTTTTCTTTTTTTTTTTTTTACTTTCTTTCATCTTTTTCTTTCCTTCCTTACAATTCCAGACCAGTCATTAAAGGAGATCCAAAGTTTCCCCCCTCCACTTCTTCTAAAATTCCAATTTTATCTTATTTTATTTTTTCATTTTTATTTAATTAAAAATATTAAAGCTTTTTTATTTTCAAACATATACATGGATAATTTTCAACATTCACCCTTGCAATACCTTGTGTTCCAAATTTTTTTTCCCTTATCCTCTCCCCTAGATGGTGACCAGTCCAAAAATTAAACATGTCAATTTCTTCTATACATATTTACACAATTATCATGCTGCACAATAAAAATAAGATCAAAAAAGAAAAAAAATAGAAAGAAACCAAAATGCAAACAACAATCAAAAAATAAATAACTATGTTGTGACCCATACTTAATTCCCACAGTCCTCTCTCTGGCTTCAGTGGAATTGGCCTGAATCACCTCGTTACTGAAAAAAGACTTGTCCATCAGAATTGATCATTGTATTATCTTGCTGTTGCTGTGTACAATGTTTTTCTTGTTCTACTCACTTCACTCAGCATTAGTTCATATAAGTCTCTCCCCATAGAGGGCTGGAACTCTGGAGAAGTATACCTGAAACAAGGATACTTACAAGAAGATGTTAACTCAGTGGAATTGATGAGATGATGGTTCTTTAGTATACATATATTTAGTTCTTAGCATGGTGATGTATCTCTAGTTCCTATATAATCAGTATGATGTAATGATAATAGGATATTTAAGGGCTGAGAAGGACTGAAAAAGAGACATTCCATTTTTGACCATCCCCCTGGTGGATCTCCTGCCTCCTACACTCCTCCATTAAAATCAAGGCTGGTCCTGAGATCCTCCAGAAAGCTAGCCCAAACATTATACTTTGGTGCCCAAACATGGACAGAAGGACCTATACTCAGCAGTTCGACTGATGCAATCCTAAATTCAGAGAAGTCCCTGTGACTAGGAAATAGGGTGACTAAACTAGTCATTTTCATTTTTCAGCTAAAATGGGGCAAATACTAAAAAAAAAAGAGCCTTTCCCACCTCAAGGGAAGTATGTAGCAAGCATAGTTAGGTTAATAAAGGAGCAAGATTTTTTGGTAACTTGGGAGCAGATCATTGGACTCTTAGACACATTAGAATACACATCTCCTTAGTTCTCCAAGGAAGAAGAATTAGAGCCAGATGAATGGAAACTAGTGGACAGCAACTAATTGAATATTTTAATATTATAATGATAACGGTCCTGATTCAATTCTGAAGAAAATGTTTTATATTCACAATATAATACAATTGGCTTTAAGGAATCCCCCAAGTTTTAAAATAAGGAAAAAGGAGAAAGAGCAGGAGGGGAATGGTATGGACAAAGCAGGTAGAAACCATGAAGAGGTGGACAAGAAAAGAGTTAAGGAGCAGGGTGCTTCTCAATCAGCACCACTGATGCAGCAGCTTTGTCCAACTTCAGTGACAGAATTGCAAAAGGCATTAATTAAAGCTAAAAATGAAGGACAGGATACATCTGATATGAGAATAGAAATATACTTTGTGATTGAAGAATCTGACTCTTCAGGTCAAGAAAAAAGAAAATGCACTCCATTTAATTTGGAAATTTGTAATATCCAGGCTAGGTCCCTGGAGGTCTCAGGAACAGCCAGAGTCAGGATAAGTAAAAGTGCCTGGTCTTTAGGGTGAGGAGTAAAAGAAGCAGGCAAACTGCAAGGAGTTTTGCCAAAGATCTCTTCTTGATTCTGGGGTCCAGAATCTCCACTTTTCTCCTCCTCATCCAGCTGCCACATGACTCTCTAGCCTCTGTCACCCATCCCTCTAATCCTTGCCTACGATTATCTGAACCCCAAACATTGAGCCAGCACCCATGGTAAGAAGGGCCATTTTCCCAAACATATGCTAATAGAGTCATTGTCTTATATTGAAGAATCAATTTGCCTTAAGTGCTTGGTTGTCTGATTCAAGCATACCTTTTAAGAGTTTCAGCATCTTACAAAAATTATCAAAGATCTAAAAAAGGCTTTCATTCTTTATAGGTCTACATTGTCTTATGTTAAGATGTTATTAGAAAATTTGGATTTTGAAGTTTTAACCCCTAATGATAGGAAATCTATAGCAAGGACATGTTTAGAAATGGGACAAAACTTGCTGAACTAACTTTTCTGAGTATAGTGAACACTGTAGAATACAAGCCCAATGAAATAGGCAACCTGGAGTTAACAGTTACAGTTACAGAGGTAACAGTTACCTCTGATCAACTAAAAGGTGTAGGTCCTTATGCAGACACGTTAGCACAAATTAATTACCTTATAGCAGCATATGAGCAAATTGCTGCTGCTGCTGCTATCAAATCATGGGGTACCCTGCCAGGAAGACAAGATAGAGCAGAAACCTTCACAAAAATAAAGCAAGGTCCAAATGAATCCTTTGCTGATTTTGTGGGATGTCTACAGACACCTGTCATACAAAATATTGGTGAAAATGTAGCAACAGAAATTATAAGACAACTTGCTAAAGAAAATGCTAATGAGGTTTGTAGAAAAATTATACTAAGACTACATAAGGATGCTCCTTTAGATGAGATCATAAGATCCTGTGCCACAGTGGGCATAAATACCTTTTATACCCAGTCTATGATGCAGACTTTTCAAGATCAGAACATGGGAAGATGGGGTATCTTTTGGCAAGTGGACTTCAGAGAGACTAGTCAATGTGGTAAAGTAGAGAATCTGAAAGCTCAATGTTGGCAGAGAAGACAGGGTGAGAGAACAAGACCCAAAACCCTATGTCCAAAATGAAACAGTGGCTTCCACTGAGCATCAGAATGTAGATTGACTCAGGGAAACAGAAAGGGAGGCCCATCTCCAGGGCCCCAGGCAAAAAACACTTGGAGAAGGATGACAGCCAATGTAACACCCAGAGAGTCTTTAGAAGTTCAGCACTCTGACATGATTAATCAAACAGGAAACAACCTGATGGGAAAAAGGGATTACAATTGGGAAGAATAGAGGTGTATGCAGCTGGGAAAACTGAGATACCCCTGGGGAATTGAAATTTCTTCCTCTCCAACCTATGTATCCCTTGCCTCCAGGTACAATAGGCTTGACCATTTCAGTCCTGAGAGTATGTACAAAACAGTGTCCATCCATACACTGATGTGGGAAACTTGGGAATGTGTAGATAATATTTCAATCATTAATACAGGTAGACAATGCGTGGCTTATCAACAAGGAGAAATAATAGCATCAGATTTATCGATACATACTTCTAATAGGCAATCTGGTGATAATTGCCCAGATTCTGATTCCAAGCAACAGAATACAGGAATATTCTGGACTGCAGTAGTTATAGCTGACCATCCTATGCTCACTATCTATGTAAATGGCATACCATTAGAAGAACTGGTAGACACAGGTGCTGATCATATAGTTATTAGAGGTACCAACTGGCCCAGTCACTGGCCAAAGATTAAGGCAGACACCTACATGTTTGGCATAGGAGTTTCAATAGCAGCTGAAATAAGCGTTACCTCTTTGAGATGGAAATTTGAAGACACTAGATATAGTATAGAATCATTGGATTCCCTGACACATGAAGTAATGCACAATGGATTAGTTTTCGACTATTCCTTGGCTGATGAAGGAGGTGTATGTGTGATTGTTATTTATATACCCTCCTTCTAGGATTTATGGACATGTATAATTCCTCATGTTGATTTATGTTGTTTTTTACATCATTACTAGACTGTGTTCTATTCCTATGTGCTTGTGTAATACCTCCATGCTGATGTATTTATGTATACCTGTTTCAAGTAAGACCCTTCAGTCCAGAGGAAACTTGCTAACAATATCTGGTTTGGTGTTCTCACCTCCCTGAGAACACCTTTATTTTTTTTTTTTTTTAATGTTTTCATCTCCCTTCCTGAGAAGTTAGGGAGAACGTGACCACCTGTGTTCTAAAAACAAAAGAAAGTGGGAGATATAGAGGGCTGGAACTTAAAACAAAGATACTTACAATAAGGCATTAACCCAGTGAAATTGATGAGTTCTTTAGTATACATATACTTAGTACTTAGCATGGTGATGTAATGGTTCTCCACTTCACACATAATCAGTATGATGTAATGATAGTAAGGTATTTAAGGGCTAAGAAGGACTGAAAAAGAGACATTCCATTTTTGATCATCCTCCTGGTGGCTCTCCTGCCTTCTGCACTCCTCCACTAAGATCAAGGCTGGTCTGGAGATATTCCAGAAAGCTATCCCAAACATCACATCTCCAGGTCTCTCTGAAATCATCCTGCTGATTGTTTTTTATAGAACAATAATATTCCATAACAATCATATACCATAACTTATTCAGCCATTCTTCAAATGATAAGCATTCAATCAGTTTCAAATTTCTTACCAGTACAAAACGGGCTGCTACATTCATTTTTGCATACATAGGCACTTTTCCTTTTTTATGATCTCTTTGGGATACAGGCCAGTAGAGACACTCCTGGATCAAATGTTATGTATCATTGGATAGCCCTTCGGGCAGAGTTCCCAGTTGCTCTCCAAAACAGCTGGATCAGTTCACAACTCCACTAAAAATGTATTAATGTCCCAGTTTTCCCACATCCCCTCCAACATTCATCATTATATTTTCCTATAATCTTAGTCATACTGAGTGGTATGTAGCAATACTTCAGAGTTGTCTTAATTTGCATTTCTCTGATGAATAATGAGTCAGAATATTTGTCATATGATTCCAAATGGTTTTAATTTCCTCTGAAAACTGCCTGTTCATATCCTTTGACTATCATTTGGAGAATGGCTTAAATTCTTATAAATTTGAATCAGTTCTCTATTTTAGAAATGAAGCCTTTATAAGAATCCTTGGTTGTAAATTTTTCCCCAGTTTATCATGATTTAGACATAAAGAGTGATACTAAAAGCATATTAAAAGAACACAGATAGTCTACCTCTTAGGTCTGTGGAGAAGGAAAGAATTTCTGGCCAAAGTGGAACTAGATACATTATGAAACACAAAATGGATAATTTTGATTATATTGAGTTTAAAAGTTTTTATACAAACAAAACCAATGCAGCAAGATAAAAGTTCTGATTTTAGAAAATTCAATCTCTTGAAATCTATTGCTGATAATGAATTGGACTAACATTCTTGTTAAAGACCCCATCTAGCTAGAATAGTCATTGTGTTTTGCTCAGATTTGGATAGCACACAAATATTTTGAATGGATTGCCCAAGATTGGGATGGGTCTGGGTATATAATATTCCTTTCCAATAATGATGTAGTGTCACATTAAACACCTCATTGCAATATTCTTTATTTCATTAATAGCTAACTAATGAAAATTGATTGCTAATCCTCTTCCAAAAGAACATATAAGCAGTGATACAACTGCCATGATTGTTTTTGATTTAAGAGATGTTGTCAAATAACCAACCTTTTATAAATAAATTCACTGGCTTTATTAATAAAATGACCAAATTATCCAGAAACAATGTTTCTCCATTTTTTAAACTGCTACATGGATTCTACGTTTGGAATGAGAGGAAGGACAATTTCATGATTGATATCAAAGACTCTAAAAGTTGGACATAGGAATTTTCTAAAGGAAGATAGTTTTTAAAAACCTTATATGAAACCTAGAGGGTCAAAAAAGAAAGTTAATGCTATAAAAGCATTCTTTACACAGCAAAAGAGAGAAATATGAGTAAAGGGACATTTAAAATGTTCACATACTGGACATCTAAATAAGAAACTAACATGAGTCAAAATACAAAAGCTGTTATGCCCACACAATTTTTTTTGTCTAAGTTTTAAGCTGTTCCATGATTATTATTGGATTTACATAATTTTAATGTCATTATGAAGTATTTTACTTAAACCATCCGTATTCAATAAAATATCCAGTTAATTGGGTGATATTTATTTAAAAAAAATATGTCCAGAACTAATTCAGCATCTTCCCTTTTAAATTTTCCTTGCTTTTTCTTTTCCCATTATAGCCAAAGGTATCACAATAATCCTTTTCATCCTAGTTTATAACCTATGCATCATCTTCCCTCAGCTCTTCAATTGCTTTAATTGTTAATATCCCAAATGTTTTCAAAACTTGTAGACTTTATATTCATACCACCTTCTATGTATTGTTCCTTCTCTTCTCTGCCATTGCCACTACCCTGGAACATGCCTTCATTACCTTATGTATCCTGCTTATACAATTCTCTTCTCCAGTCTCTCCCCAGTCAGTTCATCCTCCACTCAGGTTTTTAGTAAATCTTCCTAAAGAACAGATCTGATCATGTCATTCCATTCCCCTTCATGACTTTTCCAGACCTTTTCATGTTTCCTCATACCTTACTTGGCTCTTTTCTTCTCAGTTGACAATTGCCCCATGTTTTACATATTAAATTGAAGGCTTTGGCCATAGCTTCCTACTTCTCCCTCTATCTCTTATCACATAACTCATATAATTTCTAAAAATATAATTTTCTCCTTCATCCTTGTCTCACATAATGAGAGCTCTTACTCTTTACTAAAGATAAACTCACTACATGTTTAGGTAATCCCATCCTATCTTGTCATCTCTCTTTGTGTCATCTTCCTCTACTCCCACTGTCTCCTTCAGAGAAAAATTTTTGTATTAATTGCATTTCACAGTTGTTTAGGTACTACTTTCAAAGACCTTATAATATAATGTTAGATTAGGTAATAAATTTTCACATAAAAATGATTATAATAAATGAAAATAAGTACAAAAGAGATTTAATTAATATTGTTGGTTTTGTCAATAACTTACTAACTCCACTGTAAGACAAATTGAGGCAAATAACTTGTAGATTATCTGAACTTTGTATCTACACTCAATTTGCATTAAGTCCTTGTCAATATATTCACTTAATTGAATTGAAGCAACGCAAAAGTATGTAATAAAGGTAAGGGAAAATACAAAAGAAGGTTTAAAAAAATCTAAGTTCTCTGTAGATTTTAAATACAAAAGGAACATTAGAATATGACATCTGTAAATATGTTGTAATGTTAAACATGGTCCTGAAATTTTATATTTATTAACTTATTAATTTACTTATCCATTAGCTATCAGTCTATCAACAAGCTATCTATCTATCTGTCTGTCTGTCTTCTGTCTCTGTCTGTCTGTCTGTCTGTCTGTCTGTCTGCCTGTATCTCTTTCTCTCTCTGTCTCTGTCTCTCTCTCTGTCTCTGTCTCTCTCTCTCTTTCTCTCTCTCTAGTAAGAGGGTTTACTTATATTAGGGAAAATTAACCATACTGAAGAACTAAAAAGAGGTAAGTGTTTTAAAAATTGTCATCATGAAGATGAGTTTCCTTATAGTATTATGAGATAAAAACAAAAGAATCTTCTAGATTTGACACCAGTTACAATACCTGATATGTATTCTAGTCCTACCTCTTAACTAGTTTTGTGACCTTAGAATAATCATTTAACCTATTTAGACCTATTTAGATCTTTTCTTTTCTGTAATATGGAGGTTGAAAAAGAAGTCTTTTATTTTCTATTTTTTCTAATTCTAAACCCTATTAACATATTTTTTCTGACTTTAAACCTTAATAAGCCTATGATATAATTCCTTGTATATTTAATATTCTTTTATTTTCTACTTTCTAATACTCTAAATAGCTATAAGGTCTCTTCTTAAATAGTCTTAGTTCTTTTATTTGAAAGTCTATAGCTATTTTCAAATAAAATGTACCATGTTTGAAAATTTATATCATAATGTCGCTGCTAGCTCTAAAATTCTAAGACTAAGTAGAGCAATTGGAAAAATAGTTTTGGGTTGTGAGCAATTTAAATTAAGACTACTTAGTAATAACTCATCTAGAAAGCACAATGGAACATATGGTTGTAGAAGCCATGTGAAATAGGGCGGCACAAACATATTCATTGTTTGATACTTCACAGGTAATCAATGTAACCAGATGAATGAAGAGATGTGATCAAACATGCTGACTTTTAAAAATTGATGCTACTCAATGTGTTTTGAATAAACTTTTGAGACAATGATAATTTCCCAGCATTTCTCATTTTCATAGCCTACAAACAACTCATATATCTTGAAAGAGCAGACATTTCCCTGATTTCCTTAATTTTAAACCTAAACAAACATTATTAAGTTCCCTGGCATCAAGACAAAACTTCACTCAAACAGCACTCTTATTAAAAAAAAAAGAAAGTGAATTAACAGTCTAAAAGAAGAATCTCCTAAGAAAAAGTTAAATAATTAATCATTGTTGCCTAATTTTGACATTTATTTAGGTAATCTATTTATGTTGACAGTTGACATACAACTTAAAATAGGACTATTTATTATTAAAAACCATTTGAATCTGCTTTCGACTAGCTTTGAAAATAGTTGAATCACGAATGTTTGTGACAGCCCTCTTTGTAGTTGCCAGAAACTGGAAACTGAGTGGATGTCCATCAACTGGAGAATGGCTAAATAAATTGTGGTATATGAATATTATGAAATATTATTGTTCGGTAGGAAATGGCCAACAGGATGATTTCAGAAAGGCCTGGAGAGACTTACATGAACTGATGCTGAGTGAAACGAGCAGGGCCAGGAGATCATTATATACTTCAACAACAATACTATATGATGACCAATTCTGATGGACCTGACCATTCTTAGCAATGAGATGAACCAAATAAGTTCCAATGGAGCAGTAATGAACTGAACCAGCTACACCCAGCGAAAGAATTCTGGGAGATGACTAAGAACCATTACATTGAATTCCCCTATATTTTTGCCCACCTGCATTTTTGATTTCCTTCACAAGCTAATTGTACAATATTTCAGAGTATAATTCTTTTTGTATAGCAAAATAATGGCTTGGTCATGTATAATTATTGTTATCTAATTTATATTTTAATATATTTAGCATCTACTGGTCATCCTGCCATCTGGGGCAGGGGATGAGGGGAAGGAGGGGAAAAATTGGAACAAGAGGTTTGGCAATTGTCAATGCTATAAATTTATCCATATATATAACCTGTAAATAAAAGGCTATTAAAAAAAAAAAAGAAAATAGTTGAATCAGTATATTTTAGAGAAATGAATACAGAGGCAATTTCAGTATTCTTATTATTCAATCAGAATTATTTGGTAAAAAAGTAAAATAATTAAATATATTAATAATAAAAAATTCCTTACAACTTTTTACATCTCATAAAATTAATATATTGTTGTTTTTTCCCCTCAACAACAACTTGTTTTACATGAGTTGGAAAAAAATTAAGAAGATATTGACATTACTTAATTCTTTATGAAATCATAGTTTAGTAACATATATTACATATACCTTTGAATAATAAACCATTTTTCAAAATCTAAACAATAATAAGCTATATATTTTCTTTTTGTTTATATTTTTCTATCAATATGTTTATGTGTATTTATGTGTGTGCATGTATATGTGTGTATGTTTGTGTATATGGAGAACTAGATATAAATGTAGATATAGTTATAGACATAGACCAGATAAATTCCATGCCCACGTTTGTCCTATTTTGTATTATTCAATTATCTTTCTGTCAAGAAGTGGATAGTATGCTACGTCCTTTTTTATTGAAATGGAAATCATGCCTGATTTGTCATTATAACAATTTTCACTTCTAGTCTGTACTATTGCAATGGCTTTCTAATTAGTCCAAATGTGTGCAAATGGTTATTGCTAAAATATAAATCTGAACAGAAAACCCTTTGTCAACATACCATGGACTTCATTGCCTCTTAGATCCAATAAGAGGAACACCTCTGTGTGATCTTTTTTTTTTTTCTTAATAATCTGACTCCAGCCTACTTTTCCATACTTTACCTATACAGTGTTCTCGTTCATGTACTTTACAGTTTAGCCAGCCATACTGGCTTCCTTTCTGATCCTTTTGGAATTTCTTATTCCACCAGTGTGTTTTTACCTAGCATTTAGTCCCACAGGGAATTCACTCCCTAATGAAAGTACCTTTTAGTTCCCCAATTTCCTCTAAAAAGTAGGTCAAATTCTACTGTCTCTTTGAAATTGTTACTTATCCCAAAAATTACAAGTCTCCCTTTATACTTGCTAAAATTACCTTTTTGATATACTAAATATTAATTGTAAAAATTCAAATAATATAACTTGAAGACCTACCTTACAAAGACTTACTTTGGTATAAGGTTCAAATGAAGTTATGTGTATAAAGTGGTATAAAAGCATTATTCCTTTTTCTCCTAATTTGTTTATGGTATATTCCTTTATGCCAAAATCAATATCCATTTTTGACCTTATTTTGGAATGAAGTGTGAGATATAGTTCTATGCTGAGTTTCTGACATATTATTTTCCAAAAATATATATATTTTTTGTCAAATAGTGAGTTTGGCTCACTATATCCAGAAGCTGGAGTTTGTTTGTTTTTGTTTTTGTTTTTTGTTTCTTTCAAATACTAGATTGCTATAAGTCATGATTAGTACATATTGTTTTAAAGATTACCTATTTATAATATAGTTCAAAATCTGGTACTTCTAGGCTACTTACATTAGCATGTTATTTTCATTAACCCCCCTGATAGTATTGAAAATTTTCTCTTCCTGATAAATTTTGTTAATATTTTATAGCTCTATAAAATAATTATCTGTCACTTTGATTAATTTGGCCCTGATAAGTAAATTAACTAAGGTACAATTTCCATTTTTATTATTTTGGCTTGGCCTACTCCTGGGCTATTAATATGACTTCAGTTCTTTTAATCTTCCCTTATTTTTATTGAAAAATAAAATATATATTTTGAAATATCATTCATACTATCTTTAGGTTTCATTTGGCAGGTCAAATCCCAAGTATTTTATATCTTACCTGCAATTATCTTAAATGAAATTTATCTTACTATCTCCTGGTGCTGAAAATTTTGGTAGTATAAAGACTGATTACTTAAGTGAGTTTATTTTATATTCTGTAACTGCTGAAGTTCTTTATTTTTTCAACATGTTTTTTCATTGATTCTCTAGGGCTCTCTGAGTGTACCATCATATAATCTATAAAGGATGATAGTTTTTTTTCTCTTTCTTGCCTACCTTTATTTTTAAATTCATTTTCTTGTCATTTTTATAGTAAGCATTTCTGGAAGAATATTAAGTAAATTTGGTAATAACAAATATTATTACTTTTGAATGAACTGTTGAACTTGCTGAACTTTTGGAGAAACCTTCAAATTTCTTTCCATTAATTGATAACACTTGCTCTTTTCTTTAAAAATAAATACTACTTATCATTTTAGAAAAAAATCTCCTGGGGATTTTTTCTTAGGGAATTAATTGCCTGTTCTATTTCTTTTTCTGAAATGGGACTATTCAAGCAATTTACTTCCTCCTCTGTTAGTCTGGGAAGTCTATATTTTTGGAGGTAGTCATCCATTTCACTTAGGTTATCAAATTTATTGGCATAAAGTTGAGCAAAATAACTCCTTATTATTTCTCTAATTTCCTCTTCTTTGGTGGAAAGTTCTCTCTTTTCATTTTTAAGACTACTAATTTCATTTTCCTCCCTCCTTTTTCTAATCAGATTTACCAAAGGCTTATCTATTTTATTGGCTTGTTCATAGAACCAACTCTTATTTTATTAATTAGTTCAATAGTTTTTTTACTTTCAATATTTTTAATTTCTCCTTTTAATTTTAGAATTTCAAATTTAGTATTTGATTGGGGGTTTTTAATTTGGTCTTTTTTTTGTTTTTTTTTTTTTGTTGTTGTTGTAAGCCCAATTCATTAATCTTTTCTTTCTCTGTTTTATTTAAGTAAGACTCTAAGGATATAAAATTCCCTCTTATTACCACTTTGGCTGCATCCCACAAATTTTGGTATGACGTCTCATCATTGTCATTATCTTGGGTGAAATTATTAATTTTATCTATAATTTGCTGCTTCACCCAATCATTCTTTAAGATGAGATTGTTTAGTTTCCAATTACTTTTTGGTATATTTCCCCCTAACTTTTTTGTTGAATGTAGTTTTTTATTGCATCATAATCTGAAAAGAAAGCATTTACTACTGCTTTCTTGCATTTAATTTTGAGGTCTTTATGTCCTAATATATGGTCAGTTTTTGAATAGGTTCCATGAACTGCTGAGAAGAAAGTATATTTCTTTCTATCTCCATTCAATTTTCTCCAAAGATCTAACATACCTAATTTTTCTAATATTCTATTTACTTCTTTAATTTCTTTCTTATTTGTTTTGTGGTTTGATTTATCTAATTCTGAGAGTGCAAGGTTGAGATCTCCCACTATTACAGTTTTGTTGTCTATTTCTTCTTGCAACTCTCTTAACTTCTCCTTTAGGAAGTTGGATGTCATACCACTTGGTGCATATATGTTTAATATTGATATTGCTTCATTGTTTATGCTGTCCTTTAGCAGGATGTGGTTACCTTCCTTATCTCTAATAATTAGATCAACTTTTGCTTTTACTTGATCTGAAATAAGGATGGCTACCCCTGCTTTTTTTACTTCACCTGAAGCATAATAGATTTTGCTTCAGCCTTTTACCTTTACTCTATATGTATCTCTCTGCTTTAAATGTGTTTCTTGTAAAAAACATATTGTAGGGTTCTGACTTTTGATCCAGTCTGCTATCTGCCTCCTCTTTATGGGGGAGTTCATCCCATTCACATTTACGGTTAGAATTACTAAATCTGTATTTCCTGCCATCCTAATAACCCCAGATTATGCTTTACTTTTTCTTGCCTCCCCCAACACTCTTTCCCCTTTTTGAACTTATGTACCCCACTTGTATCACGCTGCTTACCCTCTTTATAATCCCTCCCTCCCCCCTTTGAATATTTTCCCCGTCCTTCCCTTATTACTCTTTTTCTTTTCCCTTTTCCTCTCCCCCATTTTTAATAAGGCGAAAGAGAATTTTCTCTAAAACAAATGTCAATTACTTTTTCTTTGAGCCAACTCTGATGAGAGTAAGATCCACACAATGTTCCTCCCCCTCTCTAAATTCCCTCAGATATGATAAGTTTTCTTTGCCTCTTTGTGGGATGTGGTTTCCCTCTTTTTATCCCTCCTTCCCACCTTATTCTGCCATCATCCCTTTTCCATATCTACTTCTCTTTTTTATGTTATATCAGTAAAATCAAATTATACATGTATTCTTTTTGTATATCCACAACAGAAATACAATTCTCAAGAGTTATTTTTACCTTTTCTGCATTTTTTGAGTTCTATGCTTGGAGATCAAATTTTTTGTTTACTTCTGGGTTTTTCCTTAGAAACAAATGGAATTCATTTGTTTCATTAAATGTCCATCTTCTTCCCTGGAAAAAAATGCTCAGCTTAGCTGAGTAGTTTATTCTTGGCTGCATCCCAAGTTCTTGTGCCTTTCGGAATATCATATTCCAGGCCCTTCGTTCCTTTAATGTGGAGGCAGCCAGATCTTGAGTGATCCTTATTGTGGCACCTCGGTATTTAAATGTTTTTTGGTTTTTTTTTTTTTGGCTGCTTTCCTTAATCTGATAGTTCTGAAATTTTGCCACCTCTCCTAGATCTATTTTCCAAGTCTGTCATTTTTGCAAGTAGATAATTCCTGGTTTTTTCCAGTTTGTCATTTTTTTGTTTTTGCTTGACTGATTCTTGCTGTCTCAATGAATTCTATTTGTTCAGTTCTAATTTTTAAAGAATTATTTTCTTCTTTAGCTTTTTTTACTTCTTTCTGTATATGTCCAATTGAGTTTTTAAATGTATTATTTTGGTCTGTGGAATTTTTTTCCATTTCCCTAATTTTTTTTTTTTTTTTAGTGAATTATTTTCTTTTTCTAATTCACAGATCCTACTTTCTTGCATGTTCTTTGTCTTTTCCAATTCACAGATCCTACTTTCTAGTGAATTCTTTATTTTTTCCAATTCACAATTCTTACTTTCCTGAGATTTTTTTTACTTTTTCCAATTCGTATTTCAGGAAGTTGTTGCTCTCTTGTAAGGCTTCTCTTTCCTTTCCGCATTTATGTTCTAACTCTCTTTTGAGACTTTTAATGGTCTCTTCTATGAGAGCATCATGTAAAGGAGGACAATCTTGTGTATTTTTGCTGTTTGCTGTCTCTTCAGGTTTGCTGACCTGCTCTTTTTCTGCATAGAAGCTGTAGATCGTTCTTTTCATCTTTTTATTCATGTTTTAAAGCCTTTAGGGTATGTCTCCTAGGCAAGGGGGTTACCAGCTTCCTCTGCAGAACAGGGAGAGATGTAAACAGATTCCTGGCTCCAAGGTTTGGGAGTGCTCTGAGTGAGAGTTTTCCCTTCCCCCAACAGGAGGTGGATTCAGTAATGGCCCAGCTATTGAAGTGCCCAGTAGGGCTATGTGGGTTAGCGATTGCCCTAGGCTAGAGACTAAGGGGTGCAAGTGTCACTGCCCCAGGCCAGAGCCTCTTGTGGGACTGTGAGTATTAGCAGCTGACCACAGACAGCCAATTCTACTGAACTCTGCCCGGAACTCTGCCCCAGCGTCTCTGCCTGATGCAAATCGGCCCTGGGAAAGCTCTATGGCCCCAAGCCGAGCCCCCCACTGCGCAGATTGGAGGCTAACCCAGGCTGTGTCCTCCTGCCGTGCAGGATCACAACTGCCCCTAGGAAAAGCCCTGTACTGCGGGTTGGGGCTGCGAGCTTGTGCTCAGACCTGTACTTTCACTTTCGGTTTGAGACTCTCCTCAGAACCTAATTTCTCTCCCAGTTTGCGCTGATCTCCCCCCTGGCCCTGGAACCAACCTTTTTTGGTGAGACTGCAGATTTTCTTTGGCTGGTGAGTTGTTCTACTTCTTATTTTTACGAATTGTAGCAGTCAAAGCTATTTTTGAGGCTAGATATAATATTGATAGAGAGGGTAAGAGAAGAGCTTAGAAAATTCCATGTGCCTTCTCCGCCATCTTGGCTCCGCCCCTAAAAAAAAATCTCAATGATTTCCATACTTTCTTTGTTTTTGATAGAAAAGGGAGTTATATTATATTTTGTCAAAGCCTTTTTCTGCATCTATTTATAAAATAATATGATTTATCTTGGTTTTGTTATCACTATTGCGAACTCTAAGGATAATTTTCCTAATGTTGAGCAAGCCCTGAAAAACAGAATAAATCCCTCTTCATCATAACACAAGATCATTATATTCCTGTAATTTCCTTGATAATATTTTGCTTATTTTTTGCATTGATATTCCTTTTTTTTAAAAAATGGTCTGTTTTTTTCTTTCATTCTTTATGATTTAGTTATGAAAACCAATTTTTATCACAAAAGGAATTTGATAACACCCCTTCCTTATCTATTTTGCCAAATCTTTTGTAAAGGATTGATATTTTTAAATTAAATATTCAGTAAAATTCAATTAATATATATATATATATATATATGTATGTATGTATGACGCTCGTTGAATACTTGTTCAATTTTTATTGATGGTTATCTGGCTTGTCTACTTCCTCTTTTGCTAATTTGAAGAATTTATATTTATGTATTTATTTGTCCATTTCACATAGATTTTCAGCTTTACTGGCATATAATGACCTTAAATCCTCTGGATATCAGTTGTCTCATGTCAAAAACCAGGCATACATCTGTTTTATATGATATCTCTCATTCCTCCAATAACACTTCCAGCATCAAAATTTCTAATTTTATTACTTATTGAACATGTGAACATAGAAATAATTTGATCTTTTTTGGTCTAATTATTCTTATCTACTGAATTGAAGGGTTGAAAAATTCATCTAAAGAATTATTTGAATTTGTGAATAATTCCACATTTAAATTTTTGTTCATATTACCTGTGATTCTACTTATTTTCCAATCTTAATATTATATAAAGATGAAGAACCTAATCTTCAGTTGAAACACATAAAACATGTAAAACTTTTATTATTTATAAAAGTTATACCTTTTATTTTTGAAAATTCTTTTCAACTTCTAAACTTAGTTGATATTCCAATTTATGACACTGGTGGTGACAGGTGGTAGTTGTGCCCTTTGTTATTTAAGAGGATAATAATGACATCATGATGTTGGGATCAAGGTTATAGTGTTCGGATTGTGGCCTATCAGACCAATACAAGTTTGAAAGTCTCTAATATAGTCTGTGCACAATATTTCATATAGGGATTTGGAGTAGAAATAATTTCTAATTTTGTGCATCTCAAGTTTCTTTAGAGCTAATGCAATTTTGTTTTATTCATAGATCACAGTGCCTTTTTTGATGGGTGCATGTCTTAATGGACAGTCCTATGCCAGTGTCTCCCATGTTTTTCAATTGATTCCAAAGTTCTTCAGAAAGATCTCGAGTGATCCTATTTCTCTACTTATTTATTTGTTTGTTTTTGATCAGCCAAACTGATAAATTGCTATCCATAATAAGTGAATAGAAAGTGGTAGCATAGAACAAGGTATCTTAAAGAAGGACAAGTTTTTGTTTTTACAAAACAAACAAATAAATAAATAAACTGATGATGAATTAGGCCATTTGTTCCTCATTTTCTCTCAGATCTTTACCTGTTTTTATGTACTATTAGACATCACAAGTACCAGAGTATTTGGATAGAGAAGAAAAAGATTACTTCTGAACTACTACCTGAGCCTATATGAAAGCAATCAATACTCTCTTTCATCTTCTGCAAGAGACCTCACGTAACTATAATTGTTCTGACTCTCCATTCTCTATCTGATTTTTCTCTTTTCTTAAAGGTCAAGAGATAGGGTAGATGCATGTGTGCATACTTCTGTTAGTAGTAAGCTTTGGCCATCTCATTTTTCAGTGGATTTTCATTGAACTCATCTGTTCAAGAAGGCTAGGTTTTCCAAGGCTCATTTGCTGGTTAATTGCATTCTCAGATCCTGTAAGATGTCTGTAACACCTGCTCTCCTCTTCACGCTCTCTTTTGATTTCTTCTGAAAAATCCAACTTTGATTACGTGAAAATCTTTAGTAACTGCAATACATGCCTGGAAAGTAAGTGAAAATTGGCATTGTGACAATTTTACCTTGGAAAAAAAAGATATTTTAATAGATACACACATTGTATATATCTACATACATATATGCATATGTATATATAATATATGTGTGTGCTTATATTACATACACACATAGAATTAGAAATATACAAACTGCATATAAATTATATATATTTATATGTCTATACACAATATAGTTGCATATATACATACAAACAGATAGATAGTTTATTTATATAGATAGTTTATTTATATAAGTGAAGACATGTGTAACCAAAAGAGGAGGCTGAACAGTCTCTTAGCACACATGAGGAATAAATGGTAGATAGACCCATAGTTACAACCAATGATATTGAAATAATGAATCAACTAAAATAATGATTCTAGGATTTTTGACTGGATCTTTTATTGATGAAGTAATTATGTAAGGATGAAGGAAAAAATAGACAGAATAAGATGGTGCAGAAATGTTACATACTGTATAAATGAAGAAAACTCACAGACAAATTTCATGTACAAGTGTGTGTCCATTTATAAACTTATATTTATACATGAGTATATATGTAAGTGCATATATGTGTATATATGAATGTATAAGTATATATATATATATAATATTTGTATATATAAATGCACACATATATATTTTGAATCAAACCTTTACAGGTTAATCATTGACTGACTAGAGATAAGGTCAGAATCAGCAAAGAAAAAAAGAGGTGCCCTCAACATTTTCTGTTTTACCTAATCTAATTCTGATTTCCTTATCATGGTAGATGAAGAAGCTAACCTTCAATTGAAAAACATAAAACATGTATAAAACTTTTATGATAATGAATTTCTGCTCATCATTAGTACATACAATGTGAGCATACTTATGGACAAAATGAAATTTAGTAGAACTGAAAAATGAACAGTTATTTTTTAAAAACACTTTTTATTTTCAAAACATATGCATGGATAATTTTTCAGCACTGAACCTTGCATAGCCTTGTGTTTCAGATTTTCGCTCTTCCCCTCCCCACCCCCCCACCCCCGAGATGGCAAGCAATACAATATAAAGTATACATGTTAAAATATATATTGAATCCAATGTGTGTAAACATATTTATACAATTCTCTTGCTGCACAAGAAAAATCAGATCAAAACCAAAAGAAAATGATCAAGAAAAAAATGCAAGAGAAAAACAACAAAAAGTGAGAATATCATTTTGTGATCCGCATTCAGTTCCCACAGTCTTTCCTCTGGATGTTGATGATGCTTTTTATCACAAGATCATTGGAACTGCCCTGAATCATCTTATTGTTGGAAAGAGTCATGTTCATCAGAACTGATCATCCTATAACATTGATATTGCTGTTTACAATGAATTTTCACTTAGTATCAGTTCATGTAATTCTCTCCAGGCCTCTCTAAAATCATCCTCCTGCTCATTTATTATAAAACAATAATATCCCATAACATTCATATACTATAACTTCAACCATTCTCTAACTGATGGGCATCTGTAGAGAGCCAGAACTCTGGAGAAGTATACTTGAAACAACTTGTCAGCTCATAGGAATTGATGATATAGTGGTTATCTAGTTTACATATATACTTAGTACCTAGCATGGTGATGTAATGGTTTTCTAAGTTCACACATAATCAATATGCTGTAATGATGTAATTAAAATAAGGTGTATAAGAGCCAACAAGAATTGGAAGAGAGACATTCCATCTCCCATCATCCTTGTGGCTCTCCTGTCTCCTGCATTCCTCCACTAAGATCAAGGTCCATCTGAAGATACCCCAGAAAGCTAGCCTGGCACCAGGAGAAGGAGACAGACTGTAAAGGAGATAATAAAGACTTGAGACTTTATTCCTGACCATTCTTCTAGTGATTATTCTGCTGAAACCAAAGCCCATTCAGAGGACCTCCAGAGAGCTAGCCTGGATCTCTTTGGGTTAAAAGCCCAATAGAAACACTGCTGGACCATGCACAGTTTGATAATGTTTTGAGCATAATTCCAAATTTCTCTCCAGAATGGCTGGATACATAAACAGTTCCACCAACAATGTATTAGTATCCCAGTTTCCCACATCCCCTCCAACATCTTTTCCTGGTATCTTAGCCAATCTGAGAGATGTATAGTGCTATCTCAGAATTGTCTTAATTTGCATTTCTCTGGTCAATAGTGATTTAGAGCACCTATATTTATGATTAGAAATGGTTTTAATTACTTCATCTGAAAGTTGTTAATATCCTTTGACTATTAATCAATTAGAGAGTGGCTTGAGTTCTTATAAATTTGAGTCAATTCTCTTCTTTTTATGGTATTTTCATTTCTTTTTTAAGCAGTCAGGGAAGGTGTGATCACCTTCTTTTTGGGGTTCTCACATCCTTGAGAAGTCAGGGAGGTTATGACCACCTATGTTCTAAACCAAAAGAAAAGGGGAGATGTTGGAATCCTAGTGTTAACTCAACTTGAAACAAAGTGATAACTAAGGGAGATGTTAGAATCCTAGTGTTAACTCAATTGAATTAATACAATGCTTGTGTTCACACCATTAGAGAGCTTGAATAATCAAGAAGTATTTAAGTACTCATTGGAGTTCACAAGTATGGGAGATTCACAAAGTTAACTTTGTAACTTTGTGAATTCACACCTTCCTTAATCCCTGCCTCCAGAAGGAGTCAACCTTTGGGAGATCATGTATATAGAAGCTCTTAGAACTTCAAGTTAGTTAGTTTGGAACATTGCCAAGAGTCAAAGAGGAGCACTCTGGGAGATTGAGAGCCAGGAGCATTCTGGGAGATACAGAAGCCTACAAGCCCTCTCTTGGAGGCAAGAGAGATTCATTCCAACTTTTACCTTGGTGCTGGCTAGAGGCATTTGGAGTTGAGCTAGAGGAGTCATATCCATTCCATCTTTCACCTTTGTGCTGGCTGTAGACTGAAGGAGCAGCCTTCAGAAGCAAAGGCAGAAGCAAAGGACAAAGCTGCAAGAACTCTTGGAACCAAGCAGAGAAATAGGCCTCTAAAGAAAGCTACCCGGGCCCATGGAAGGAGAAAATAAACATTTGCTTTTTGTTAGCTGGCTGCATTTTGAGGTGATTATTACTCTTAGCTAAAACTAAGGCTGTCTCCAGAAAACCTCCCCAAGAAACCTGCTCCCAGAGAGAACCATTATGTTTTAAAGAAGAAGAACATCACAGTCTTGACCTTTTGTTCTTCCAGAAGAACTCTATTATTATTTTTTCTAAGTTTGTAAACTAATTTTTGGCAGTTTGATTGGTATTGCACTTAATAAGTAGAATAATTTAGGTAGTATTATCATTTTTATTATATTCACTCAGCCTATTCATGAGCACTTGATATTTTCCAAATGATTAGATCTGAGTTTATTTTTTGTGGAAAATGTTTTGTAGTTTCATTCATATAATTCCTAACTTTCCCTTGGCAGAGAGATCCCAAATATTTTATACTACTGACAGTTATTTTGAATGGGATTTCTTTTTATATCTCTTGCTGCTGGACTTTGTTGGTAATATACAAAAATGCTGATAATTTGTGTGGATTAATTATGTAACCTGCATCTTTGCTAAAGTTCTTTGTTTCTAGTAATTTTTTACTTGATTCTCTAAGTATACCATCATATAATCTGCAAAAAGTGATAATTTTATTTCCTCATTAACTACTCTAATTCTTTTAAACTCTTTTTTTCTTATTGCCAAAGCTAACATTTCTAATACAATATTTAATAGTAATCATGATAGTAGGCAAACATGTTTCACTCCTGATCTTGTTGAGAATGGTTCTAGTTTTGTCCCCATTACATATGATGCTTGCTTATGGTTTTAAATAGATGCTACTGATCATTGTAAGGAAAACTCCATTTGTTCCTATAATCTCTAATTTTTTTTTCTCAAAAGATTTTTCTGCATCTATTGAGATAATCATATGATTTTTATTAGTTTGGTTATTGATAGAGTCAATTATGCTTATAATTTTCCTGATATTAAACCAGCCCTGCATTACTGGTATAAATCCTAGCTAGTCATATTGTGTTACCTTGTGGATGATTTTTCTGTAATCTCTTTACTAGTATTTTATTTAAGATTTTTACGTCAGTATTCATTACAGAAATTGATCTATAATTTCTTTCTCTGCTTTCACTCTACTTGGTTTAACTATCAGCACCATATCTGTGTCATAAAAGGAATTTGATAGGACTCCTTCTTTCCCTATTTTTTTCAAATACTTATATAGTATTGATAATTATTCTTTAAATGTTTGGTAGAATTCTCATGTAAATCCATCTGGTCCTGGGAATTTTTTCTTAGGAAGCTTATTAATAGCTTTTTCTATTTTTTTTCTAAAATATGACTTTTTATATAATTTATTTCCTCTTCTGTTAACCTGGACAATCTATATTTTTGTAGATATTCCTCTAGTTCATTTAGTTTATCAATTTATTGGTGTATAGTTGGGCACAATAGATCCCAATTATTGGTCTAATTTCCTCTTCATTAGTGGAAAGTTCTCCCTTTTTACTTTTGAGACTAACAATTTGATTTTCTTCTTTCCTTTTTCTAATCATATTAACTAAAGATGTATCTATTTTGCTGTTTTATTCATAATAATAATTCAATTTTATTTATTAATTCAATAGTTTTTTATTTTCAATTTTGTTAATTTCCCCTTTTATTTTCAGAATTTCAAATTTGGAATTTAATTGAGGGTATTTAATTTATTCTTTCTAGCTTTATTTGTAAGCCCAATTAATTGATCTTTTATTTCTCTATTTTCTGCATGTAATCATCTAGAGATATAAAATTTCCCCTAATCACCACTTTGGTTGCATCCTACAAATTTTGGTATGTTGTCTCATTATTGTCATTCTCTTGGATGTTGTTAATTGTGTTCATGATTTGTTGTTTCACCCATTCATTCCATTTAATTTTTGGTGTATTTTTTCCTGGCTTTTTGTGGCATGTGATTTTATTGCATTATTATCTGAAAAAAAGCCTTTACTATTTCTGCCTTTCTGCATTTGATTTAGAGGTTTTTATGACCTACTACTACATGATCAATTTTTGTGTAGGTTGATGAATCCTTTGAGAAAAAAAAAATAAACTTTCTGTCTCCATTCAGTTTTTTTCAAAGCCCTGTCATGCCTAACTTTTCTAAAATTCTGTTTCCCTCCTTAACTTCTTTCTTATTTATTTTGTGGTTTGATTTATCTATTTCTGAGAGAGCAAGGTTCAGATCCTCCCCCAGTATGCTTTTGCTGTCTATTTCTTCTTGTATCTCTTACCTTATCCTCTAGGATTTTGTATGCTATACTATTTGTTGCAAATATGTTTACTATTGATATTGTTTCTTTACCTATAGCAGCCTGTAGTAACATACAGTTTCCTTATGTCTTTTAAAAAGATCTGTGTTTTTTACTTGAGCCCGAAATCAAGATTTTACCATTGCTTTTTCTTCTTTTTTTTACTTTACCTGAAACATAATAGATTCTGCTCAGACCCTTTACCGTCACTCTTTATGTTTCATTCTGCTTTTTTTGTTTGTTTGTTTTAGTTTTTAATTTTATTTTTATTTTTGATTTTAATAGCCTTTTATTTACAGGTTATATGTATGGGTAACTTTACAGCATTGACAATTGCCAAACCTCTAGTTTCAATTTTTCCCCTCCTTCTCCTGGCCCCCACTCTCAGATGGCTGGATGACAAGTTGATTTTAAATATATTAAAATATAAATTAGATACACAATAACTATACATGACCAAACCATTATTTTGCTGGACAAAAGGAATCGTACTCTGAAATATTATACAATTAAACCTGTGAAGGAAATAAAAAATGCAGGTGGGCAAAAATATAGGGATTGGGAATTCAATGTAATGGTTCTTAGTCATTTCCCAAAGTTCTTTCACTGGGCATAGCTGGTTCAGTTCATTACTGCTCCATTGGAACTGATTTGGTTCTTCTCATTGCTGAGGATGGCCAGGTCCATCAGAATTGGTCATCATCTAGTATTGTTGTTGAAGTATGTAATGATCTCCTGGCCCTGCTCGTTTGACTCAGCATCAGTTTGTGTAAGTCTCCGCAGGCCTTTCTGAAATCATTCTGTTGGTCATTTCTTAATGAACAATAATATTCCATACTATTCATATAACACAATTTATTCAGCCATTCTCCAATTGATGGGTATCCACTCAGTTTCCAGTTTCTGGCCACTACAAAGAGGGCTGCCACAAACATTCTTGCACATCCAGGTCCCTTTCCCTTCTTTAAGATCTCTTTGGGATATAAGCCCAAGAGTAACACTGCTGGATCAAAGGGTATGCACAGTTTGATAATTTTTTGAGCATAGATCCAAATTGCTCTCCAGAATGGCTGCATGTATTCACAATTCCACCAACAATGTATTAGTGTCCCTGTTTTCCCACAACCTCTTCAACGTTCTGCATTATCTTTCGCTGTCATTCTGACCAATCTGACAGGTGTGTAGTGGTACCTCAGAGTTGTCTTAATTTGCATTTCTCTGATTAATAATGAGTTGGAGCATCTTTTCATATGGCTAGAAATAGATTCAATTTCTTCATCTGAGAATTGTCTGTTCATATCCTTTGACCATTTATCAATTGGAGAATACTTTGATTTCTTATAAGTTAGTGTCAATGCACTTTATATTTTGGAAATGAGTCCTTTATCAGAACCTTTGACTGTAAAAATATTTTCCCAGTTTATTGCTTCCCTTCTAATCTTGTTTGCATTAGTTTCTTTTAATACAAAAACTTTTTACTTTCAAATAATCAAAATTTTCTATTTTGTGATCAGTAATGATCTCTAGTTCATCTTTGGTCATAAATTCCTTTCCCTTCCACAGGTCTGAGAGGTAAACTATTCTGTGTTCCTCTAATTTATTTATAATCTCATTCTTTATGCCTAGATCATGAACCCATTTTGACCTTATCTTGGTGTACGGTATTAAGTATGGGTCAATGCCTAATTTCTGCCATACTAGTTTCCAATTTTCCCAGCAATTTTTGTATACAGTAAGTTTTTATCCCAAAAGCTGGGGTCTTTGCATCTGTCAAACACTAGGTTGATATAGTTATTGACTGTTTTGTCCTTTGAACCTAATCTATTCCACTGATCAACTAATCTATTCCTTAGCCAATACCAAATGGTTTTGGTAACTGCTGCTTTATAATACAATTTTAGATCTGGTACAGCTAAGCCACCTGCATTTGATTTTTTTTTTCATTAATTCCCTTGAAATTCTTGACCACTTGTTTTTCCATATGAATTTAATTTTTATTTTTCTAGGTCATTAAAATAGTTTTTTGGGAGTCTGATTGATATAGTGCTAAAAAATAGATTAGTTTAGGTAGTATTGTCATCTTTATTATATTTGCTCGCCCTATCCAAGAGCATTTAATATTTTTCCAATTGGTTATATCAGACTTAATTTGTGTGAAAAGTGGTTTGTAGTTTTGCTCATAAAGTTTCTGATTTTCCCTTGGCAGGTAGATTCCTAAGTATTTTATACTATCAGTAGTTACTTTAAATGGCATTTCCCTTTGTAACTCTGACTGTTGGATTTTGTTAGTGATATATAAGAATGCTGATGATTTATGTGGGTATCCTGCAACTTTGCTAACGTTGTGGATTATCTCTAATAACTTTTTAGTAGAATCTCTGGGTTCCTCTAAGTATAAAATCATATCATCAGCAAAGAGTGATAATTTGGTCTCCTCATTGCCTACTCTAATTCCTTTAATATCTTTCTCAACTTTTATTGCCAAAGCTAGCATTTCTAATACAATATTGAATAGTAACAGTGATAGTGGACAACTTTGTTTCACTCCTGATCTTATTGGGAATGGTTGCAGTTTTTCCCCATTACATATCATGCTTACTGATGGTGTTAAATAGATGCTGCTGATTATTTTAAGGAAAAGTTCATTTATTCCTATACGTTCAAGTGTTTTTAATAGTAATGGATGTTGGATTTTATCAAATGCTTTTTCTGCATCTATTGAAATGGTCATATGGTTTTTGTTAATTTGGTTATTAATATGGCCAATTATACTGATAGTTTTCCTAATATTGAACCATACCTGCATTCCTGGTATAAATCCTACTTGATCATAGTGTATTATCCTGGGGATGATTTTCTGTAATCTTTGCTAATATCTTATTTAAGATTTTAGCATCAATATTCCTTAGGGAGATTGGTCTATAATTTTCTTGCTCTGTTTTCTAACCTACCTGATTTTGCTATCAGTACCATGTCTGTGTCATAAAAGGAATTTGGTAGGACTCATTCATTCCCGATTTTATTAAATAATTTATATAGCATTGGTAGACAAATTGTTCTTTAAATGTTTGGTAGACAACAGGATGATTGCAGAAAGGCCTGGAGAGACTTATATGAGCTGATGCTGAATGAAATGAGCAGGACCAGGAGATCATTATATACTTCAACAACAATACTATATGATGACCAGTTCTGATGAACCTGGCCATCCTCAGCAATGAGATCAACCAAATCATTTCCAATGGAGCATTAAAGAACTGAACCAGCTACGGCCAGAGAAAGAACTCTGGGAGATGACTAAAAACCATTACATTGAATTCCCAATCCCTATATTTATGCCCACCTGCATTTTTGATTTCCTTCACAAGCTAATTGTACAATATTTCAGAGTCTGGTTCTTTTTGTACAGCAAAATAACAGTTTGGTCATGTATACTTATTGTGTATCTAATTTATATTTTATTATATTTAACATCTACTGGTCATCATGCCATCTGGGGGAAGGGGTGGGGGGTAAGAGGTGAAAAATTGGAACAAGAGGTTTGGCAATTGTTAATGCTGTAAACCATGCATATAACCAGTAAATAAAAGGCTATTAAAAAAACATGTTTGGTAGAATTCACATGTAAATGCATCTGGTCCTGGGGATTTTTTCTTAGGGAGCTGATTAATAGTTTGTTCTATTTCTTTTTCATTCAAGCAATGGGACTATTCAAGCAATTTACTTCCTCCTCTGTTAATCTGGGAAGTCTATATTTTTGGAGGTAGTCATCCATTTCACTTAGGTTATCAAATTTATTGGCATAAAGTTGAGCAAAATAACTCCTTATTATTTCTCTAATTTCCTCTTCATTGGTGGAAAGTTCTCCCTTTTCATTTTTAAGACTACTAATTTCATTTTCCTCCCTCCTTTTTCTAATCAGATTTACCAAAGGCTTATCTATTTTATTGGCTTTTTCATAGAACCAACTCTTAGTTTTATTAATTAGTTCAATATTTTTTTTACTTTCAATATTTTTAATTTCTCCTTTTAATTTTAGAATTTCAAATTTAGTATTTGATTGGGGGTTTTTAATTTGGTCTTTTTCTAGCTTTTTAAGTTGCAAGCCCAATTCGTTGATCTCGTTCTCTATTTTATTCAAGTAAGTCTCTAAGGATATAAAATTTCCCCTTATTATTTCTTTGTCTGCATCCCATAAATTTTGGTATGATATCTAATTGTTGTCATTATCTTGAGTGAAATTATTAATTGTACCTATAATTTGCTGTTTCACCCAATAATTCTTTAAGATGAGATTGGTTAGTTTCCAATTACTTTTTGGTCTATTTACCCCCAACTTTTTGTTGAATGTAGTTTTTATTGCATCGTTATCTGAAAAGAAAGAATTTACTATTTCTGTCTTCTTGCATTTATTTCTGAGGTCTTTATGTCCTAATATATGGTCAATTTTTAATAGGTTCCATGAACTGCTGAGAAGAAAGTATATTCCTTTCTGTCTCCATTTAATTTTCTCCAAAGATCTATCATACCTAATCTTTCTAATATTCTATTTACTTCTTTAATTTCTTTCTTGTTTTGTGGTTTGATTTGTCTAATTCTGAGAGTGCAAGATGGAGATCTCCTGCTTTTATAGTTTTGCTATCTATTTCTTCTTGCAACTCTCTTAACTTCTCCTTTAGGAAGTTAGATGCTATATCACTTGGTGCATATATGTTTAGTATTGATATCGCTTTGTTGTCCATGCTACCCTTTAGCAAGATATAGTTTCCTTCCTTATCTCTTTTAGTTAGATCAATTTTTGCTTTTGCTTTATCTGAGATAAGAATGGGTACCTCTGCTTTTTTGACTTCACTTGAAGCATAATAGATTTTGCTCCAGCCTTTTATCTTTACTCTGTATGTATCTCCGTGCTTTAAATGTGTTTCTTAACTACTAAACTAATAATTTGTTTAACATGTGTTTCATTAAATGTCCATCTTCTTTCCTGGAAGAAAATGCTCAGCTTAGCTGGGTAGTTTATTCTTGGCTGCATTCCAAATTCTTTTGCCTTTTGGAATATCAGATTCCTAGTCCTTCAGTCCTTTAATGTGGAGGCAGCCAGATCTTGGGTGATCCTTATTGTGACTTTTAAATTGTTTTTTTCTGGATGTTTGTAAAATTTTTTTCCTTAATCTGATAGTTCTGAAATTTGGCCACATTATTCCTTGGAGTTTTTATTTTAGGGTCTTTTTCAGAAGGTGTTTGATGAATTCTTTCAATCCCTATTTTACCTTCTGATTCTATTACCTCTGGACTGTTCTCTTTAATGATTTCTTGTAAAATAGTATCTAGGCTCTTTATATCATCATAATTTTTGGAAAGTCCAATAATCCTCATATTATCTCTCCTAGATCTATTTTCCAGGTCTCTTATTTTTCCAAGTAGATATTTCATGTTTTTTTTCTAATTTATCATTTTTTTTTTTTTGGTTTTGCTTGACTGATTCTTGCTGTCTCAATGAATCATTAGTTTCTATTTGTTCAGTTCTGATTTTTAATGAATTATTTTCTTCATTAGCATTTTTTACTTTTTTCCAATTGAATTTTTAAATAAATTGTTTTGCTCTATGGAATTTTTTTCCATTTCTCTATTTTTGTTGTTGTTGTTTTTTAGTGAATTATTTTCTTTTTCCAGTTCATAGATCCTACTTTTTTGTGAGTTCTTTGTCTTTTTGAATTCACAAATCGTACTTTCCAGAGATATTTTTACTTTTTCCAATTCACAACTTTTGTTTCCCTGCACTTCCTCAGAATTTTTTACCTTTTCCAATTCATATTTCAGGAAGTTGTTGCTCTCTTGCAAAGCTTCTCTTTCCTTTCCCCATTTTTCTTCTAACTTTCTTTTGAAACTTTTAGTGGTCTCTTCTCTAAGAGTGTTATGTAAAAGGGGACAGGTAACATTCTCTTTTGGGGTATTGTCTGGTGCCTATTTGCTATTAGTCTCTTTGTGTTTGCATACCTGCTCTTTTTCTGTATAGAAGCTGTAGATCATCCTTTTCATTTTTTTATTCATTTTTTAAAGCCTTTAGGGTATGCCTTCAGGGCAAGGGGGTTACCAGCTTCCTCTGCAGAGCAAGGAGAGATGTAAACCTGTGAGGTATGGGAGTGCTCTGAGTGAAAGTTTCCCCTTCTCCCAACCAGAGGTGATTTAGCACTGGTAGAGCTATTGAAGTGCCCAGTTGACCTGTTTGGATTAGCCGCTGCCTTAAGGCTAGAGACTAAGTGGTGAAAGTGTCATTGCTCCAGGCCAGAGCACCTTGTGGGGCTGTGGGTATTAGCAGCTGACCAGTGAATAGCCCTCCTTGGACCAGAAGTCTCTGCCCAGAACTAATTACCCTGCAAAATCTCTATTGCCCTAAACTGAGCCCCATACTGTGCAGATTAGAGGCTGCCCTGGGCTGTGCTACCCTGCTGTGCAGATTCTCAACTGCCCCAAGGAAAAGCCTTGTACTTCGGGTTGAAGCTGGGAGCTTGTGCTGTGGTCTGTGCTCAGACTTCCTCGTTGGGGCTCCACTGCCTCTAGTTCTCTCCCTGCTTACCCTGATCTCCCCAGCCCGAGGACAAACCTTTTCTGGTGAGACTCCAAATTATCTTTGGCTGGTGAGTTGTTATACTTCTAATCTTTATCAGTTGTAGCAGTCAAGCCTATTTTTGAGGCTGAATATAATATTGATAGTGATGGTAAGAGAAGAGCTTAGAAAGTCACGTACGCCTTCTCTGCCATCTTTGCTCTGCCCCCCTCATTCTGCTTTAAATGTGTTTTTTGTAAACAATATATTATAGGATTCTGGCTTTTAATCTACTCTGCTATCTGCTTTATGGTAGAGTACATCCCTTTCACATTCACAGTTAAAATAACTAATTCTGTATTTCCTGCCATCTTATTTATTCTGATATTCTTTTCCCTTTTATTTCTCCCTTCCCTCCACCCTAGTATACTGCTTTTGATTACCACCTCCCTCAAATAGCCCCTCTTCTTTAGAGCTCCTCCCCTTTTTGTACACTTTTCCCCTAATATTTCTGTTTTCCTTTCTTTTCTCCTTTTCTCTCTCATTTCCCTCTAAGGTGAGATAAGTTTCTCCATGAAACCAAATATCTCTGACATTCTCTTTTTGAGCCAAATTTGACAAAAGTAAGATTCACAAAGTGCTCATTACCCTATCTTCTTTCCCTCCATTATAATAGGTCTTCTTTGCTTCTTCATGAGATGTAATTTCCTTATTTTGCCTCCTTTTTCCTCTTTTTCCAATATGATCCCTCTAGTTTCTTTTTTCATATTATCATAATAAAATCAAATTATACCTGCACTCTCTAAATATACCCATAATATAATATAGTTTTCAAGAATTTTTTCCTTTTTCTCTTTTTTTGCTTCTCTTGAATTCTGTGTTTGGAGATGAAATTTTTTTTTCAGTTCTGGTCTTTTCATTATAAATAAGTGAAATTCACCTATATCACTGATTGTTCATCTTCTTCCCTGAAGATTAATACTGCTCATTTTAGCTAGATAGCTTATTCTTGGCAGTAATCCCAGTTCCTTTGCCTTTTGGAGTACCAGATTCCAGGTCCTTCTATCCTTTAAGGTGGAAGTTGCTAGATCCTGGGTAATCCTAAATGTGGCTCGTTGGTATTTAAATTGTTTCATTTTGGCTGCTTGTAGTATCTTTTCCTTGGTCTGATAATTCTGAAATTTAGCTACAATATTCCTTGGGGTTTTAATTTTGAGGTCTCTTTCAGGAGGTGATCAGTGAATTATTCCAATGGATATTTTGCCTTCTGATTCTAAGACATCAGGGCAGCTTTCTTTTATGACTTTCTGTAAGATAATGTCTTTTTTTCATCATGGCTTTCAGGAAGTTTTATAATCCTTACATTGTCTCTCTGTGATCTATTTTCCAGATTAATTGTTTTTCCTAGGAGATATTTCATATTTTATTTTTTCAGTTTTTTTGTTTTTGTTTTTGTTTGACTGATTCTTGAAGTCTTACTGAATCATTCACTTCCATTTGTTAAATTGTAACTTTTAGTGTATTATTTTCTTCAGTTACTTTTTTTTGCTCCTTTTGTATTTGGCCAATTGAATTGTTTTCTTCATTGCATGTTTTTTTTTCCCATTTCACAAATTTTATTTTTCAACAACTTAATATCTTTTTCATATCTATTTTCTAATGATTTATATGATTTTTCCATTTCATCAAATGTATTTTGTAGAAAGTTATATGCTTTTCCCATCCCTTCTTACAACTCATTTCTTTTCACTATTTTCTTTTAACTCTTTTAAGATCCTTTATAAAATCTTCCAAGAAAGCTTTGTGAAATGGCAACCAGCTCATATTTTCCTTTGAGGCTTCATTTGGAATTGATTTGCCCTTAGGAATCTCAGTATTTGAATTGTGTTCTGCTCTCTCTCCATAAAAGCTTTCTATGGTGAGAGTTCTTTTTGTTTTTTTAATCATTTTTTAAGGCTTGAGATCTGCTCTTAAAGCAAAGGAACAACGCTACTTTAGTTTGCCTTGATGCAGTTCTGCTGTTTGATTTCATGTGCTGGATAAATGGCTAAGTCCCAGCATTCTTCCCAGACTCCATGGTTTTCAATTTGCCTTTTGTAGCAAATCTGCCAAACCACTTGCTAAAAGCCAGGAATATCCTGAGAGGCTCACAGAAGATTTCCAAGTGTATGGAAGCTCGCTCACTCTGACTCCCCACATTAGCTCCATGCCCTGGGTCTCCCTGTGCTGTGGTGTGGGCTCATAAGACTGTCTGATTTGCCTGTTTGAAACATACCTGTAATGAAATTTTTCCAAGATATCTTCTTCTGGAAATGTGTTGTACTCCAAATATGTCTGAATTTTTTGACTCCAAAACCAGTTTACAGGCTTATTTTACTGTTGTTTTGAGAGAAAGTCAGAGGAGGTTACAGAAATCATGTCTGCTTTTCACCATCTTGGTTCTGCTCCCCATATGAACAGTTCTTGTGTGAGAGCTTAGTGTGTATCAAATCCCAATAATAACCATGAATGAAATAAGGCTGGTAAATGAAAATCTACTAACCAATGTAAAGCTTACTAAAGCTGTAGTTAAGGGGTACACAATGAAGTTGATGTAGGCTTCACAATTATATTTAAGCTAGTCAACAAGTCAATGACTTATGAGTCTTAAAAGAAGCTAATTACACTTGAAGGAAAGTTTATATATATAAAGATTGGTGAACCTTCATTATTAATGTGCTGAAAGAATAAAAAAATCCTATTTTGGGGTGATTTTAATACTACAATAGGCACA
The DNA here is from genome assembly GCF_902635505.1 of Sarcophilus harrisii. Classification (NCBI taxonomy): domain Eukaryota; kingdom Metazoa; phylum Chordata; class Mammalia; order Dasyuromorphia; family Dasyuridae; genus Sarcophilus; species Sarcophilus harrisii. The sequence continues at coordinate 63,423,631 of NC_045427.1, read as the reverse complement.
TACTACCAGAAATCAAAAGTTTTTAAGAGGAATAGAATTTTAAAAAGCAACAATAATGATGACTTACCACTAAAGACTTGTGTATCTTTTGACCTTATCATTACCAAGACTGTCTTTTGTTTACCTAAATGCAATAAAACTTCATTGATGCATACTCACAGCAAACTTTTTCACTTAATAGACTATGTCATTTTAAGACAAGACAGACAAGATATGAGAACAATGAAAGTGATTGATGCATGAACCACAGTGCTTGACAAATTATAGATTTATGCTCACTAAGGCAAATATTTACATACATTAAAATCTGCTTCTCCAATGGAAAACAACTACTAGCACACTTAATGTCAATATATTAGAATGTTTCTTCTGAAGTGAACACTTTGTGACTAACATGGGAAGAAACCAGATTACATCAGCGCTCTCTAAAAAGACAGTATTTAACTCCATCAAAAGTACAAGTAAAACTTAGAGAGATGTAGGATTTTTTTTTTTCCTGAGGCTATTGGGGTTAAAGTTACTTGCCCATGATTACTTTAAAAAATGTTAAGTATCTGGGACCAGATTTGAACTCAGGTCCTCCTGACTTCAGGGCTGCTGCTCTATCCACTGTCCCACCTAGCTGCCCCAAGATGTAGGATTTTTAAGTCAACAATAAAAAAAATAAAATTTAATTATATGATCATTGTGATAATTCAAAGCACATTTATGAAGCCCTGATGGCTATTTATGGGTCATATACCTGTGGTATATCTCAAATGCTCATGACTGATGGAGCCATATTGATTAGTGGTAAGAATATCCTGAAGAGATGAAATGAATACTTTCATAATGTTCTCAAGAGACCATTATCAATCAATGCTGAAGCCATTGAATATACACATTAGATTGAAGTTAATCCTTCTCCTGTCAAATTTTCAATAAAGAATAAACTTTGAATTAAAAAAAATAGACTCCTATCATCTAGGAAAGTACTTGGTACTAATTTTCTTTCATTGTTCATATAAAACTGACTGAAAACTTCAGGGTTCTATGACAAAAGGATATTATCCCAAGGAGTTTAAAAACCTTGCTTTTTATTGTCTTTGTTGTACAGTTCTGTAAAGGAAAAGGAAAGAACTGTCCTGTAACAATCATGGTGGAGGGAGATCTCTCTTAGTTATAACTGGAAACATTATTAGCAGTCTTCAATAATAGATTAGTTCTTTACCTGGAAGATGGTCATCTATCCTAGAACCAGGGTGAACTCAGAAAGGATTGAGGAATGGTCAGTATGGTGTTTGCTGCTCAACAAGTCCAAAAGAAATGCTGAAAGGAAAACAGAGGGCTACACATAATGTTCATTGATCTGACCAAGTCCTTTGATACATTTTTTTAATGAAAGTTTTTTTTTTTATTTTCAAAACATATGCATAGATAGTTTTCAACATTCACCCTTGTAAAACATTGTTTTCCAAATTTAGGTCTTCAATATTTCAAATTGTGATGGTTTTTGGAAGATCATGGCAAAATTATATTTCTTGCAAAAGTCTATCAGTAATCACTAATAAATATTAGTTTCATGATGTTGTGCTTACATGGATTATTGATAATAGACAATGCTCTCATTCATTCCAAGAAACTAACAGAATGAAAGTTGGTGTGACATTTTTTAGAAAGAGGTATCATGTCATAGTAGAAATAGTGATGGACTTGTAGTCATATTGTATTCTGAAGGTTAATGTTCTGAGTTCCTTTTCTGCTCTAAAATTCCATAGACTAATATTTCTTTTAGTTTTAATCATCTATGTTAAACTTTCTATATGCTAAAATATCACTTCAATTTAATATTTTGTGGAGCTTAAAAGTCCCTGAAATATTTATTTGAAATTTTAACAGACTTTGTTGAAGTGTTAGGATTTTTCTTTAACTGATATTTTTTTCTTATCTGCAATATTTGTAGACTTAGTTTCTCCTGTCTGACAAGTTAGTGGTTATAAAAAGCATATGGTGCACTGAATAAAATAGAATTCATAAGAATAATTAGTATCTTGCCATCACACTATAAGCCATCTTTTCTAAGCTTTACTTGCCTTTTCAAAATTGCCCTGAGTTCCCAGAAGAAAATCTGTGATTGTGGCAAAGTGCTTACTCAGTTTAGCAATACTATGATTAATTCAACTCAAATAATTTAACTATCAAAAACAATTCTAGGTATTTCCGGTTTTAGAAAAACTGTATTTACTCCATTAAACTCTTAAGAAGTATATTGTCCAAAACTGTTAGAGTAATTATTGCTTCCTCAATATAAACACTGTGTGTGTGTGTATATATATATATATATTGAGAGAGAGAGAGAGAGAGGGAGGGAGGGAGGGAGGGTCTAGCATGGATTGTAATTAGTCCATCTGTTTCATGTCTATTTAAGTCTTAAAAATTAGTCTCATTTTTTTTTCAATGATTTTTGGACATGGTACTTTCTTTGCAGAAGTGGAAATAGTTTATTTTATTTAAAAAATAATTGTTGCATGAATTGTACTAGATTATTTCTAAGGTCTCCTTTATCTGTGAAATGCTGCTATTCTGTCATTCTACACATAGAGGTATTATCTTGTAAATAATATGGTGTATCATAATAAAAAAGAAAAGTAGCATTGGATTCATAGGAATTGGGTTTGAATCTCTCATCTGTTACATGCAATCTATGTGACTTTGGGTACTTAATCTGTCTAGTGGTCAGGTTCTTCCTTTATAAAATGAAGGGATTGAATTAGAGAATTTTCATGTTCCAAGTTATAAATCCTAGGAAAATGGCCTAAAATCAAGCTAAAGTTATTTACTTAATGAATGAAATTCTATTTGTGCTGTGAGCATTATTTATTTAAAAATGAAAAATGGATTCATTAGAGACAACATGGTAAGACAGAGTTTAAGTTATGTAAGAGGAATTGAACTGGCAATATTCACTAGCCATTAGTCAGAACACCCTGAGAATTCAAAGTATAGATTAAGATGTGGAAGTAACTGCAGAGGTCTTCTAATCCAATCCATTAATTTCACAGTTGGATACACTTAGGCTTAGACTAATTTAGTGATTTCTCAAGATCATCTAGGCAAGAAGTAGAAGAGCAGGAATTCAAACTCAAGTACTCTCACTCTGAATCAGTGATCTATCCTGATGCACTAAAAGAAGTTTTGTTTTTTTTGTTTTTTTTAGCATTCTTGCATTGTTTTGAACCTCTAGCCAGAATTTGGATTTAAATTTCAATTTTGACATCATTTTGATGTCATATTATTTCTGGTAATTGGGCCTTCATGATGAATAGAATTTTTACATAATTTTTACATAGATACATAGGACATTCAATGATTCCCATTGCCTACTGAATAAAATTTAAGTGTATTACTATGGTATTTAATTCTTTATGTATTGTGATACAAAGTAATCTATTCAGGCTTATCTCATACTATACCTACTCATAAAATCTGTGCTCCAGTCAAACTAAATTGACTGCTACACTGCAGCAAGTTTCACATTTTCTGTCTCCTACTTTAATATATCTATGACTAAAATGTAGGAAACTATACAGACTTTATAATGACTCTATAGGACTCTACTTATAGTGCTTCACAGCTCAAGTACTATATTCTCCATGAAACCCTGCTTGATCTTTTTAGTTAAAGTGATTTCTCTCTCATTAGATATTCTATCACTTATTATATTATCATGTTTATTTATGGCTATATCATATTATATAGGTATATATGTATAATGTATATATGTGTATCTATTTATCTATTTATCCATGTATATCTATCTCCCTAAACAGTTTATAAGGTCCCTGAGGGGATGAAACTGCATCCCAAAACAAAAAGTTTTTTGTTTGCTTATCTTTTGTTTTCCTTACTTTTATAATATCATTGTCATAAATTGATTCAGCCTGCACTCAGGCTCATAGACCATTGCTATAATATTAGATATGGAAGAGATCTTAAAGATCATCTAATCTTGGATTTCTGATTTGTTTTGTTTATTTCATAGATTATTTCATGAAGCCTATGCACATATTCTCAAAATATTTTGAGCAAAATAAAATTATACATAATGGTAAGCAAAACAAATTACATTTAAATAAATTCATCAAAAATATCCAAATTAGAAGAAATTAGAAATTAGAAGAAATATAATATATAATAGAAATATAGAAGCCAGATTAAAACTAGAATTGCAGTCATAATCAACAAACATTTATTAAGAGCCTACTATGTTATGCTAAACCCTGAGGATACAAAGAAAGGCTATTAAGAACCTACTAATCTATTCTATGCCCTGAAGGTACAAAGAAATGCATAGACTAACTCCACCTTTAAGGGAACACACAGTCTAATGGAAGGAAAACAACAGGCAAAAAGAAGAGGCTATTACTCATAAGGGTATGATGAAATCCTCTCTCCTGGGCAGACAATGATTGGACAGGGGATGAGTTTCAGAGCTTACTTTATCTTGCAGATTGATAAATTTCTAAAGTTCTGGAGTAACCAGGAGGGAAAAGATGAGAAAAAATGGATTAAATGGTGGCAAATATGGTAGGAGTTTTCAGATCTACACTCCCCATCTTCTCCAACCAAATAGAGTGAGAACATCTGATCTAAATCTAATATTTTATTCTTTTAGATGAGGAAACTGATGCCTAAAGAGAACAGCTGACATTACCAAAAATATATAATGATGTAATGAAAAGTCCTTTACCATCAGTTATGTCTCCAAATTCACAATTGAGGCAAACGTCAGGCAAGGAAAAATGAAGGAAGAAAAAAGGAAAAAAAGAAGGAAGGAAGGAAGGAAAAAATGGAGGGAAGGAGGGAGAAAGGCAGGAAGTTTATTTACTGTGTGCTAAGCACTGTGTTAAGTACTAGAGATAGAAAAATGAGCAAAAAGAAGGCTATTCCCTAAACTTAATGAACTTCTATCCTAAGGGATATAGAAAACACATATAGGAAACTGTTGCAATTTGAAGAGGGGAAGAAAATACCAAGCAAAATTAAGTTATGATTTTGAATTCTAGTGTAATGGGCCAGAAATCTGTACTAAGCTTTCTGGAGGCCCTTCAGACAGGCCTTCCTCTCAGTGGAGAAATGAAGAACAGGCCAGCCACCACAAAGGTGGGAAATGGAATGAATGTCTCTGGCTGAGTTTGTCCTAGCTTATAGACTCTATTATAATTATATCATCATAGGTATGAATCTTATAGAATAGGTGTCAATCTTATAGAACTATATTAAGTACCAAGTACATGTACTGAACTAGAGAACTATTAATCATCATGCTAAACTAAATAACTATTGTCTTATCAGTTCCACAACTTGTAAGAATCCTTGTTTCAAGTACAGAGTTCTGGCCCATTACTTTCTAGAAAGTCAAAATCATGGCCAGAAAATGCAGTCTGATTAAGTTGATTCTTGTCACAAAATGGAGACCTCCCAGGGGGAATTCACCACTGGGAGAAGCAAAATATACTTTGTGAGAGGCCAGTAGGTTCATGTGAATGTTCCAGAATATAGAGACTCCAAACCTTTAGTGAACTTCCAGGACAAGACAGTTACATAGGTATATTTTGAAATGTGAGAATTCAAGAGCACAACCAGGAGATGATATCTTCTGTTTTTCATATTTTGCAAAACTTGCTAGTTGTAGGAAAATCTACTGAAATGAAATTTTTCAAAATTTTGTACTGCAGATTTCTATCACTTTTTTAGTATCTGCTTTTTTCCATTACATCTTTCTTTCTATCTTTTTCCTCTCTTATCTTTCTGACATCGAAATTCTGAAAACTATAGTCAGATAGAACTTCAAAGTGCCTTATTCATTCATTACAAAATCTAATTGAGCAATCCTATTTGATCTGACCTTTGATTGGTGAGATGAACTTGATTTTGCACTTGATGATAACCTTAGTGCTTGTAGCAAATCTTTATATCCAGACACTGGAAATGAGTTATATTTCAGAAGAAACTTGCTCTCTCTTTAAAGATGCTAAAGAGACAATTGGCAAACAATTTGTCTAGACCAATTACTTTAATTTAATATAAACATTTAGTAAATGCCTCATTTGTGCAAGGGGCTGTATGAAGTAATATTAAATGACAACATCAGCAATAATAACAACATGGATTTAAAACATCTATAGTCCTTTCTTTTATGAAAGCCACAAATGTGAAAATGATTTATTCCACCACATATTTGGTTTAATCTATTTGATTTCACTTCATGATATTTGGAATTCTGGGATTTAGGATTAAATAATGTGTCTACTATTTGCTAACATGTTTGTAATTTTGGATTAGTCACTGTGATGACAGTGTATTTTAAAATCAGCCAGTCAGGAATTCAGGTTAGGGGAAAATCTTCAATCTTTTATTCTCAGTAGAGATGAAGAAGAATCAGAGCTAGAAGGAGGTCAGAGGCAAAAGGGAACTGAGTCAAGAAGCCAGCCAGACCAGAAACCACAAGATCAGCAGCCACCAGAGCAGAACCCAGCCAGCCTTCTTTCCTCGCCTCTCTTCCTGCCCCTGTGCTTCCACCCACCAAAATCTTCATTTCCTATACAACACATCAGGACTTGCACAGAGAGTGGGCAGGGGCCATTCTTTCTCCAAGTATATATATTAATAGAGTATGGTACAATTACTATTTAGCCTCACGTGCTTGGGATCTCAGTGCATCAACTCAAGCCTCAGCCCATTACATCTCCCACTTTCTTTTGTTTTAGAGCCCAGGTGGTCATTTCATTCTTGATTCCTCAGGGAGGTCAGAGCCCCCAAGGGGAGGTGATCACACCCTCTCTGACTTCTCAGGAAAGGAGGTGAAAGCCCCGAAAAGGAGGTGATCACGACCCCTCTGACTTCTCAGGAAGGGAGATGAAAAGCACCAAAGGGAAGTGGGGGTTGCTAGTGGGTTTCTGGGTCTTATTATGCACAAACCCATCAGCATGGGAGGTATTTCACAAGCACAGAGCAATAATCCACAGGCTATTAGTGATGACCCTTCCCTCAGTCAGTGCAGGCTCGATGTGGTGTAAAAAACATGAATTTACATGCAAGTAGCAGAATAGCAAACAATATAAATCAACATGGTGTTGTAAAAGATCTCCAGAAGTCCTAGAAGGATATGTAAACAACAGTCACACATACACCTTCTTCAGCAGCCAAGAGATAGTCCAAAACCAATCTATTGTCCTTTGCTTCACATGTCAGGGAATCCAATGATCATCCTAAGTTTTTGAAGTCCTGCAAAAGTCTTTTTATGTGTTAGGGAATCCAATGGGAGGCTGGATGGTATTACTGAGATTCTTCTACAGACTGCAGGGAGTAGCAGCAAGGCACTAGCAGGACAGCAATGGCTGTGTCTGCACTCTGAGACTCAGAGCGTGCTGAGACACTCAGGGTTGGTGTGGCCATGTCCCAAGAGATGCCAGCTTTTCCAGGTTATAGTCTACACCTTCACATTAAATAATTGGAAATTGCTCATGAATAGGCTGAGCTACTATAATTAAAATGATAATTTGAACTAAATTAACATATTGACATAGTATCATAACAAACCAAACTGCCACGCAATTACTTTATAAAGCTAGGGGAAAAATAATACACAACAAAGTTCATTTGGAAGAACAAAAGGTCAAGAATTTCAAGGGAATTAATGAAAAATGCAAAAAAAAAAAAGTGGTCTATATGTATTACACCTAAAACTATATTAAAAAGCCTTGGTCATCAAAACTGTTTAGTTCATTCTAAGAAATAGAGTATTTGATCAATAGAATGGGTTAGGTTCCTAAGACACAATAATCAATTACTACAGTAATCTGTTGTTTGATAAACCCAAAGACCCCAGCTTTTGGGGTAAGAACTCACTATTTGGCAAAAATTGCTAGGAAAATTGTGAAAGAATGTGGCAGAAACTAGGCATTGACCAACATCTAGCACTCTATGCCAAGAAAAGGTCAAAATATGTTCATGATTTAGCCATAAAAAGTGATACCATAAACAAATTAGAAGAATAGAGGATAGTCTACCACTGAGATCTGTGGAGAAGGAAGGAATTTGTGGCCAAAGAATAATTAGAGAACTTTATGAAATGTAAAATACCTAGTTTTGATTATATTAAGCGAAAAAGTTTTTTGTACAGACAAAAAAAATGCAAACAAGGTTAGAATGGAAACAAAACTGGGGGGAAATTTTATATGCAAGGGTTCTGAAAAGGCCTTATTTTAAAAATATACACCTATTTGATTCAAATTTATAAAAATACAAGCCATTGTCTAATTGATAATGGTCAAAGGATAGGAACAGAAAAGTTTTAGGTGAAGAAATTGAAAGCATTTCTAGTCATATGAAGAAATGCTCTATATCAGCATTGATCAGAGAAATGCAAATTAAGACAACTTTGAGGTACCACTACATACTTCTCAGATTGGTTAAAATGATAGGAAAAGATAATGCTAAATGTGTGAGGGGATGTGAAACTCTGGGGGACACTAATACATTTTTGGTGGAGTTGTGAACTCATCCAACCATTCCAGAGAACAATATGAAACTATGCTCAAAGGCCTATTATATCCTTTAATCCAGTAGTCTCTACTGGTCCAATATCACAAAGAGATAATAAAAAGGGAAAAGGATCTGTCTGTAGCAGCCCTCTTTGTAGTGGCAAGGAACATGAAATTGAATGTATACACGTTATTTGGGGAATGGCTGAATAAGTTATGGTATATGCATGTTATGGAATTTTATTTTTCTATAAGAAACAATCAATAAGATAATTTCAGAAAGGCCTGGAGAATCTTATATGGACTAATTCTAAATGAAGTGAGGAGAACAAAGAGAACATTTTACACAACAACAAGATTATGTAATGATCAATTCTGATGGACATAGCTTACCAATAAGGTGAATTAAGCCAATTCCAATACAGTTGTGATGGAGAGAGTCATCTGCATCAAGAAAAAGGACTGTGGGAATGGAATGTGGATCACAACATGGTATTTTCATCTTTTTAATTGTTGTTTGCTTGCTTTTTTTTTCTTTCTCATTTTTTCCATTCTGATCTGTTTGTGAATGTGTATGCAGCATTATAATTGTGGAAATATGTTTAGAAGAATTTCACATGTTTACCATATTGGATTACTTGCTGTCTAATGTAAGGGCTGGGGAAAGCGAGGAAGAAAAAATTTGGAGCACAAGATTTTGCAAGAGTGAAAGTTGAATACTAATCTGTACTTATATTTTGAAAATAAATATTAAAAAGACAAAATATAAAAAAATAAAAACAGGTATTGCTATTATTATCAATTATTATATTATATTATTAGTGGGAGAGCAAGGATATGCACTCGGTATATCTGTCTCCTCACCCAGTTCTCTTTTCATTATAACATTTAATCATTTTTTATAACATTTAGTAATAATGAAAGCACTGTGAGAGTTTAGAATGAAAAGCAGAAAAGAGAAAAATAAAAGAAAGAAAAATGAAAATAGAAGAGAAGAAAAAAGAAAGGGAATAGAGAAAAAAGATTTAAAAATAAATGTATATATGTGTGCAAAATTCTAAATCTAATGACAAAAACATAAGACTTGAAAATATAACTATAAGCATGAGCTGTGTTCAATAAACTTGTCTAGCTAAGCACTCCTCCCTCCATTTCCAAGTTTTAAATGATATTCCCCATATCTATGAAACATTTTTGGTTCCTGGTGTTATTCACAACACATCTTAATTGAGTAGACAAAGTGAAAAATTAAAGACCTAGGCTATTTATCCAATTTTATATAATATTCATTAACATTTTAAGTGCATATGATATATTTCTTTATTAGCATTTTCATTATCCTTTCTTTATGGTCATTCTTAATTCAATTTTCAATTTCAGTGACAATATTCCCAGCCTATATAATATGATTTACATTTTCAAGCAAAGTTTGTGTGTGTGTGTGTGTGTGTGTGTGCTTGTGAAATGCTATCATCTTGTTTTATTATGATCAAGATATGTTTTCATCTACTCTGTTCCCTTTATCCACTAATTTAGCAAGTTTATCAAAAAAGCAATCAAGTTTGTCGGGTATGACTTGTTCTTTATAAATTTCATATGGCTCCTGAGAATGTAATCTACTGCTTATTAACAGCAGCAGTTTGTGCTTCTTTTCCTGTGCTCTTTGAAGCAAAATTTCTCGACCATGGCTCCTTATAGGAGAGAATAATTCACTATCTCTTCTCTAACCCCACCCTCATTTGTTTTGCTGTTAGCCCTTAGAGAGACTTTGCAAAAACATTTATAGGTAATGAATATTGGAAGATGTAACAATCTGACCTGTTTCATCCTACTAGATTTTGTATCTCTTTTTAGGTGGCTGAGTTTAGAAGAGACAGTCACACAATGGAACAATCCTAGTAGAGGGCATCCAGGTTAAGGAGGTGCTAAAAAATGTTTTGGAATAGTGAATGTTTAGTGAGAAAACACATGAAATTATTTTTCAAATGTAAATGACTACTTCTACCCTAAATCCAACACTAAGACTGTTGTTTGCCTTTCTGAGTACTTAATCATGGTTTGTTAAATTGAACTGAATATTAATCTTGGATAAATTGAGGGATACTTGATGTATATTATATTAAATTATTTTTAGTCATAAAAATACTCCAAAATTTTATATTTTTGGATTTTTATGTTTGATAGAAACAAAAACAAGAAAAAAGATTGTAAAAATTTTCATTGTTGTACATTGTGCTAGAAAAAATTTGAATGTGATGGTAAGAGGACATTTCAGAAGATCTGCTTTTTAAATCCAATTGTACTCCTAATTAGTTTTTTGTCCCACCATTTTGTCCTCTTGGGACCTCAAATCCTTATTTGTAAAATTAGGAATTTAAATCACAAAATCTCCAAGATTCTTCCAATTCTAAGAGTTGATGATGCTATAATTTTATGAACCATTGACTACATGAGTCATGTGAGCTTCCTGGGGAATGGTGTCTTTTCAATAGAGGTTCAGGAGGATCCTGTCTTTATTCTCAGGCTTTCCTTTATTAAGTCTATCCTAACACATGATTATCTGTATATCTCAGTCAAACAGAAATTGTCCTGTATAATTCCAGATTTCTGATAGCCTATCTTCCTACTTAAAGATATAGCTCACTATCATTATTGCTCTCTGACAGAAAGAGGGAAGGAAGAAAATTACTAAATTATATTATCAGAGTGGGTCAGATCACCCCCCAAAATAGTACTTTGACTAATGTCCAACTTCCCACTTAAAGTTCACAAAAGACCATCCTGCTACCAAACTTTGAGCAAATGATTATTTCTTAGCAGCAGGAGTGAATAGCAAAACTTGGGTAAGAGAACAGGTTGGAATTATTTCTAATACAGATATAAAATAAGGTTGGAAACCTGAAATGCAGGGAATTTACAATCATCAGCACTGAGTTCTAGAATAGATCAAAGCTCCAGTCCTCTGAATGTCTTCTTTTGTGAAATCTCTCTCTCTCTCTCTCTCTCTCTCTCACTCTCATCAGTCTCTCTCCTGTCTTTCTCTCTTTGTCTCTTTCTGTCTCTGTCAGTCTCTCTCTCTTCTCTCTCTCTCTCTTTCATTTGTATGTGCATTCACACACATCTGTCTGTCTATCTGTTTTAGTGGTTCCCTTGCCTGCCATTTTGCACGGATGAATGGTTTTTGATAAGTGTACTCTGACTGTCAAGTATGACATTTTTGAAAGACTGCCTCAGGTATTCAACACTTTAATCGGTTTACACCAAATCATAGCAAGAAAAAAATTATAATAGTATTAGAAACAGCTATTCTCCTTTTAATCTAGAAGACCTTTTATTACACTTCAACAAATAAAATTCCCATGTATTTTAAGGGCTATTTTAAAAGTGTTTGTGAATTTTTGCTAGAAAGATATACCTTGTAAAACTTTTTTTTGTCACTTTCAATATATATTTTAGCCTCAGCTATATCAACAAAACTCAGTTATCAGGATAGTTTTTATGTAGTTATACAAAGGATCCAGAGACCTCAGAGTTGCCACAGAGCAGAATAGAAAAATCATTCAATGGAAAAAAAAATAGAAGATGGAAAAAATAGAAGACTAGGTTTCAAGTTTGATTTTTCTATTTACCGTTTCTACAACATTGCTTAATATCCTTGTAGTGTGTGGTAAGTCAATTTACTACTCTTGGCCTCACAAGGCTAATTGTAATAATATTAACCATCCGGCTTATTCCATCACTTACCTTATCACTTAATTACCTAAGTAATTTTATGCAATTCATTTTAACTTATTTTCCTCATTGTCTAAAATTTAGGGTGTTGGAAAAGAAGATATATTTGTTTTGTGGCAAATTGTCTTGTGAGAGTGAGATCTCACTTAATATTTATATAATATTTGTATTTAGATCCATTTGCCCTGATTGTGAGACATATATGGTTCAGCTGCACATAAGTAGATAAAGGCAGGAAAGGTTTTAATGGTGACAATTTTAGATATATTTTATTAATAAAGCTTGCATTGTCATGCTACATAAATGGGATCTAATGATATTTGTGGTACTATAATTTTATAACATTTGTAATTTTCTTATTTATTATTAATAATACTAATAATGATAAAATAGATAATATGAATTATGTTATATCCATTTTACAATTGAGTAATCTCATTCTCACAATGGAGAAGTAATTTCAAGTAGCTGAAATAGTTTGACTTAAATTGAAGGTCCCCTGGCTTTTCATTCTGATCACTTTCAAGTAATTTATTTTTTTCTACTATGAATAAAATCAATGCAGGAAAAAAGCACAAAAGAAACCCCACAGAATAACATCATCAACAAGCAATGACACAAGGCAGCAACAATAAAATAAAAAAATCTATTTAAATCAAGATATTTTTATATTATTGTAAGGGAAGGTTAAAAACCACTTCATTTTTTTCTCCCTTGACATCTTTGACAGATGAGATCATAGACTTCAGACTAAATTTGTTCTTTGATCTAGAGTTATATTGTAGAAAAATAATGTTCAGAGAGACTGGGAAATTTGTCTACACATCAGATATTAATATAAATTATATGTAAATATGGTTACCAAAAAATTCATATGAAAAGTGTAAGCAATGAGTGTGGTGTCCACCTAAACTACTTGAGAAAAAAAGGTTTTGGGGAAGGGGAAGAAGAGTTCCCTGGATTTTAGCCTTGGTCAAGTATTCTCCCCCTGACTTTGGTCATGGCCTTCTGAGTATCCAACCTCAACTTTCTATCTTCCCACTGATATCCCAGAATCCTTAGATCACTTCATGGTTGTGTCTATATCAGTGACCAAAGATAAATTAATATCAATTTAAGACACTTAATAAAAGCCTTCTAAACATATCATGAATGAGAAACTAGGACTTAGAGCACCAGGAGCTATTGCTTCTTCCTGCCAAATGTTGTTTCTAAGATTGAACTCACTTTCTCCTAGTTTCTTAGTGTCCTTGTAGGGGACTGTCACAGACTTCTGGGAGGAGGAGTTTGCAATAAATTTTTGTTGTTTGTTTTGCATCAATTTAAACATTTCTTTCTAAAAGTGACTTGAGGCTGCAGGACTAAATGGATTCTTAAATTATAAACTTCGGGAAAGGAAAACATAGCAAAAGGGGCTTTAGCCAAAGGTAATTAAAAACAAAATCCACCATCAAAATTATCACTCTTTATCTAAAAGCTTAACTTCGGTTGAATGTAGTCAAGTTCTGTGGATGTGAATTAATTAAGGATACAAATCAGAATAAAAATCCTCAGGGCATACAGGGGCTAGATATGATCACAACCTCTTTCTTATTGATATGTGTATTACCTTTAGTAACATAGAACCTAGGCCCTCCATGCTTTCATATTTTACAATATTCTTCTCTACATATTTCCTCAAGCCTTCAGCAGATGGTTGACCCAGCAGACTAGATACTGATTTCTATTTAGTTTTCTTTATTTCTTTGCTTCTTCCCATATAGCAAAAGTTATCTACAGATTAATTCTTCTCATTGCTCTTTGTATGATATCTTTCTTTTGCTGTCTGCACATATTCTAGAGGAGAGCTTCCATACAAATGAGTGCAAGTTATTCCTATATTATGCTTTGAAACCTTAACATGGCACAGAGAGACCATGGAACTCTCTCAGGATGTCCCAGCAGCACATTAGTACTAGAAGATCTCAATAAGCTGGAAAGATTTCAGTAGAGATCGACACATATCTGTATCAGACACATAAAAGAATCTTGAAAAATTTCCATTAATTGGTGGTATCTCTTACATCTGAGGACCAATCTATATAAATCCAGAGAAGCTCATCATCAGTAAGTTAGCCATTAGCTAATGAATTTAGGAGTTATAATGACTCATGAAAGAGATAAACAAATATGGAATTAAAATATTTAACACCAGAGTAGACATTAAAGGTTTTCTAATTTTATTTTTTAAAAATTGAGATAACTAAGACCTAGAAAAGTGAGTGAATGTTCAAACTTGGAGAGTAGTGAAACCAATTTTTGATTGGGGATCTCTATTAATATATAAATTTTTATTCATCAGTAGCTACTTTGGGGCATGTAGCACACATATTTATTTTTAAAATAAAAAAGATGTCTAATGTATAACTGCTTTAAATAATATTTTAAGTGAAATATATTTCTTTCCAAACAAAAGCAACAGAGGATATTGTGCTTTCTCTCTTAGCTGCAGAAAATCATTGTGACAGAGGGAGTAGGTTATGCTTCATATCATCTTGCAGATAAAATCAGATGAATCATTTGGGGAAATAAACACTACAGGTTGACTGGTTTGTCTTGGAATTCTATCTTTGTCTGATGGACTCAAATCTCAGTGTATCCACATTCATAAAAGGATGAATTAGCTTCTATCACTTGAGAAATCCTCTATACAGCCCAGGCAACCAATGGGATTTTTGAAAAGAAACAAAAAAAGTGAAGGGCATCATCTTGTCAAAGGTTAAGTTTTATCCATAAAGTAGTCTTAGGCAAAGAGAACAAAGCCAGTAATCTGTAAGGCAAGGTTAGTTTTAAATATTCGTGCTGTGCTAGCATCCATTCCCTTGCTCCTAGTTAAAGCCACACTGTTAGTCCAAGATTGTCCTAACCTTAGCAATTTTTCTCTCTCTTTTATGATCACATCCTTCACTTATTCATGGTCTGCCAACTTGGTTAATCATAACTTTCTTAATCATCACTTAGCTGCTCTCACACACATTGTCCCTTTAACCTTTTAATAGGCAGCTAATGCCTGGAGGGATTTGGGCTATCATGATGCTTATGACTAATAATCTCATTATGTTTCAGATATTTATGGAGTTGTATACCTAATTTTTGGGAATAATAACAGCTCCTAAGGATAAAGTCTCACAAAGGGTTTTTCTTCATAACGAGAAAATATATGATGAAATAGGAAAAATAATTCAATTTAGTTTATTTTAATTATATGTTATGTCAATTATATGTTATGTATAATTAAAGACTTTTAGAATATAAATGCAAAAAAAATTAACTCATGCCTTCAAGGAACTTATGTTTTATATGTGGTATTGTTAAATAGGTACATTAATACAAAGTATATGAAAATTTGTAACAATAGCAACAACATGTTTTAAAAGTATTATAGTACCATTTTACAGAGAAGGACATCAAGGCAGACAGAGATAAAATAAATACAGAGCTATATAGATGATCAGTGCCATATTGGTAAGATAATCTTACCAATAAGAAGTATGCAAATATAACATACTCTTGTTGAGATGGGAAAACGGTGTTAACTGGACAGGGTGATAGAAGAAAACAAATAGGTCTTCTAAAACAAATGGTCGAGCTATGATAACAGTTAGGAAGGAACATTCTAATCTGGAAGTATCAGTTCTCTCATTCTGAAAATTATTTTGCACACATTGATTCTCTAATTGCACAGCTCCTACCTGGCACCAGAATTTTAGGGCTGTAAGACTACAATCCATAAAAAAAGGCAAAACTGTTTTACAACTCCATTTTATGTATGATCAGTTGTCTTTTCCTGTTATAATAATATAAATTTTTTGAGGATAAGTTTTGTTGTTGTACCATCATTGTTACTGTTTGCTTCTCTTTATTGTATGATTTTGGAAAATTCACTTAGCCCTGTTTGCTTCAGTTTCCTCATCTATAAAATGAGGTGCCGAAAGATTCTTAATGCCAAGCCACTCCAGTATCTTGTATAAGAATACCCCTTGGATAATGTCCATTGGGTCACATACAATCAACATTGAAGAATAATAATAATTAAAACTACTCAAATTCCTGAATTTGTTTTTCTGTTAAGTACTCTTCATCATCATCTATAGCACCACAAGTTGTCATTGTTTGGCCTTTGTGCTGGAAGAGGACCACAGACAGCAGTAAAGTGAGGCCATGACATGCAAGCTAACTGAATTTGAGTAAGAAAAGGCTGTGCAAAGTTACCAGCCTCACCTCCTCTTTCAGAACCATCTGGATCCAGTGTCAATATATAAATCGAAAAGACTGCAGATGATTTTGGATACTGTGGGGGACCTTAACCCTTTTTAACCTAAAGACTTTAATAGATCTCAGTGTGACTGAGGCAAAACCCATTGAATGATTAAGATTAGGTTGAAATGAAGCAAAGAATGGCTTCTTTTATGCCTAGTCAAAAAATGTGATAGGGGGAAGACTGTTATTTATATACAATCTGAATCAATCGGGACCAACATTAGGTTCCAAGCCAAGCCCCCACTTAACTATCCCAAAATATTAAAACTTAAACAGAAGCTACCCACAATACAGAAGTTGAGCCTGGAAAAGTTTCATAAATGGGAAGTGAGGAGTAAAGAAAATGTCTGATCTCTTTCTTTATCTTAGAGGTGAGGATGTGAAGAAAATGACTGAGCCTTTTACCATATGTGAAATTCAATATTAATAGACTGTAATGTTGAATGAGTTTTGGATTTACCTTCATAGAACCTGTGATTGGGCATTCATTTAATTTCTTACTGAAGTAGTGACTATTGTTATCTTGCATAATATCTTTACTTGATAAATGACTAATTCTCTGATAAATTTTATATTAATATTTTCATTGACTCCCTTTTAGGGTTTTTGGAAAGAACAAAGGAGACAATAATCAAAAGTGCTATATAAATGATATTTACAATAGTCCTAGTAAGGTATTATGCTTTATTATGGACAAGGAAATCAAGGCTAAATAGAGTTGAGTAACTTATCTAGGTCAGATTAACTAGTAGGCATTGCAAGCAGGATATAGAGTCCAGTATTTTATCTATTGTGCCAACTAGCTACTTATTATGATAGACATTCTTTATTCATTGAGTTTGTCCCTATATGCAAGGATAGGGAAAATTCCTTTGATTGATTATAAATATTGTCTAAAAGGCTCAGCAATGTCTTAGGTTTTCAACAATCAATCTCAAACCCTCTGCAAAGTGGGATCTCACTTTTGATAAGAGTGCTCAAAATAACCTTCCGGTTCTCCTGAACCTGGATGTCTTCTATCATGAGGGATTACTTTGGTAAACACATCTCTTCTTAGTTTAAGCATTATATAAATTTTATTGTCAGAGAGTATTTTTTTAGTGAGGTATTGGAGTTAAGTGACTTGGCAAGATTCACCCTGGTAGTATCTGTTAAGTTTATGAGGCCAGATTTGAAATGAGGTCCTCCTGACTTCAGGGGTGGTGCTCTACCCACTGTGCCATGTAGCTACTCCACCAGAGAATAATTTTTAGTGTATTTCTTATAAGGAATCTGAAATGAGCTTGTTATATTAATGAGAGACACTTATCTATGAAAGACCTTATAAGAGATAGTTTTGGTCCAATGAATTAAGATCTTTTTCATAATAAACATTCAATAAGCAAGATTACATTTTTATATTCTCTAAAGCTTTCAGTCAATTTTGATATGGTAGAGATTGAAATCACTTGTTTGGCATCATGTTGAAGAAACAGTTTATTCCTTGCTAATACGAATGTAAAAGATACTCTCAATTTGTGTCAAACTAAACTACATAAATATGTTTTATAGCCAGAAGAGCAGATATTTTGATGATTTCCTATTCCTTTTTTGGGGGGAACCCATAAAATCTAAGATATTTTTTCTGATCTTTGTTTTTCTTTCTTTAAAATACTTTGCAAGTTGATGTTTCAGTATCACCATGATTATATCATGAACAATATAGATTTTTTTATTTGTGCCTTTTTTTCACTATCACAGTTCTTATCAGAATTTCTGTGTGTTCAATAAGCAACAGATATTATGTTGTAAAATCCAAATGTAGTGATTTCATTGTTTTTTTTTTGAGAAACATGGCTTGTCATAATTTTTCAAATCATTATTCTGTTCTTTTATTTTTGTTTCTTTTTTATCTTGTTTTTATCCTTGAACATTATTGCTGGGTTTGGTTTGCTTTTCCTGACATTTGTTGTCTTTATTCTTTATCTCAATTTGTTTTGCTATTTCAACTTGCATGATTAACTGGCCAGTGAGTGGCATGTGTTGGAGAAGGTGATCATGTGTTTTTTCTCCACAGAATTTTTCTCCCTGGTGATGGTGATGTGGTCTGGAATAAGAGTAGAATTGATGATCTATGGTCTTCCATTCCAAAGATCTTTTGATTATGTGCCTATTGGCTGCAATTAATTGGTCAGTAATATTTGCTGATTTTGATGGCAACTAGACAATGCTTTCTTCTTTCAGTAACACCTATGGGAACTAGCCTAAAAGCATGCCTATTTTGGGGGGTGGAGTTGTCCCAAGAATTCTAAACTTGAGGATTCTTGTATGTCTCTACCTAGTCTGAGATTATTGCTAAAGCTAACATTTCTAATAAGATACAGAATAGAAATGGTAATACTGGGCAACCTTGTTTCACCCCTGTTCTTACTGGAAATACTTCTAGTTTATCCCCATTACATGTGATGCTTGCTTATGGTTTTAAATAGATATTACTGAACATTTAAGGAATATTTCATTTATTTCAGTGTTCTCTAGTATTCTGGTCTGAGATTATATGGCATTTAGAGTGAAGATAATTGTTTGGCACATGCTACTTCTTATCATTGCCTAAGAGTGCACTGTTACTTCAACTATTTAGAAAGCATCTAAATGTATATTGTTTTAATCTTACTCATCATCATAGTAATAATGTTCAGAAACTTTTGCTCTTGTCTACTTTCCTAGTCTATTATTGTGCTTTTAACTCTTTGTTAAAGAAGGGCTCTATTTCCAGGATGGAGGTTACATTGCCCCAACTTTTGAGTTTTATGCAGCTCAAAGCTCCTTCTAGAGACCTAACCACAAGCACTCTTTTATGTCCTGGAACTATTAGGAGTGTCTCTACCCCACTATAGCTCTAATAGCTAATGGGCTAAAACAACAGAGACCTTATGACATCACCACCCTTGCCCACTCTTAGTTTGTTGATTTTCCAAGGCACTTTCACCCTACTGACAAACATTTTTGCCAGCCTTCCAAGACATCATTTATGTGTCTGATCTGAGAAGTCTAGAATCCACCAATGCTGCTGCAGACTCAGGGATCCTGCTTTGCTGATGCTGGTGCCAAAGCTGAGTTAGCATGGTCTCTACTGGGATTGCTATGCTGGATTCCCACCTTGTATGGTGGGTCTTACCAGGTTCCTTATAAAATGTTTTTACCATTTTATTCACTTTAGGAATCGTTTGTACATAATCTACAATTATATTTCTGGTGATTTTTGTACAAATAATTGTCTTAAGTGCTGAAACATATAATGATGAAATATCTCATGAAAAATATATATATCTTGTGATTGTTGTGTACAATGATCTCTTGGTTCTGTTCAGTTCACTTAACATCAGTTCATATAAGTCTCTCCAGGCCTCTCTGAAATCATCTTGCTGTTTATTTCTTATAGAACAATACTATTCCATAACATTCATATACCATAATTTATTTAGCCATTCTCCAACCGATGGGCATTCATTCAGTTTCCAGTTCCTTGCCACTGCAAAAAGGGTTGCCACAAACATTTTTGCATATGTGGGTCTCTTTCCCTCTTTTATGGTCTCTTTGGGATAAATGCAGTAGAAACACTGCTGGATTAAAGGATTTGATCCTGTTTGATAGCTCTTTGGACAAAATTCCAAATTGCTCTGCAGAATGGTTGGATCAGTCCAGAACTTCACCAAAAATGTATTAGTGTCCCAGTTTTTCTACATCCCCTCCAACATTCATAATTATTTTTTCCTCTGACCCTTTCTCAATTGAAGAATGACTTTTATTCTTATAAATTTGAGTAATTTCTTTACATATTTTAGAAATGAGGCATATATCAGAAACAGTGTCTGTAAATAATTTTTCCTCAGCTTACTACTTCTAATGTTAGTTGCATTGGTTGGTAGATTCTTTCAAACTGTTTTACTCTCTGGTTCTTGGATATCAGGTCAATTTTCTATAATAATTTCTTGAAAGATGTTGCCCAAGCTCGTTTTTTGATCATGGCTCTCAGGTAATCCAACAATTTTTAAATTGTTTTAAATTTAAATATATATTTTTTAAATTCTTAAATTTAATAATTAATTTAAATTTAAACTCCTGGATTTTTTAAAGTCAGGTTTGTTTTTCTTTTGTTGGTTTGTTTCTGTTTCTTTTCCAATGATATATTTTATATTTCCTTCTATTTCTTTTACATTTTTTAAATTTTGTTTCACTAATTCTTAATGCCTCAAAGAGTCATTAGCTTCCACTTGGCCGATTCTAATTTTTAAAGAATTATTTTCTTAAGTTAAGTTTTTGTAACTCATTTTCCATTTGGCCAACTCCATTTTTTAAAAAGTTGCTTTTTTCAATCAATTTTTGTATTTCCTTTTCCAATCTATTGAGTTTTTAAATGTAATTCTCGTGCATAACTCTTATTTCTTTTCCAAATTTATTCTTCCTCTTTTACTTTTATTAAGAACCTTTTTGAGCTCATTTAAAATAATTTTTTGAACTTGAGATCAATTCATATTCTATTTTGAAGCTTCACATGTAAGAATTTTAACATTGTTTTATTCTTCTATGCTTGGGTTTTGATCTTATTGCTCTACTAGTTTTGTTTGTTTGTGTGTTTGGCAGGTCTCTTTTCTATTGCTTGCTCATTTTTTACACTATTTCATGGCTTTGCTCACAGAGGACCACTGTCTCAAGCTTCTAATGTGGGGATCCATGGATCTAGTCATTGGATTTTTGAACTGAGTTCTGAAGTGCAGCTAACTTTTTATCTAGGCAGGTTTGGCCTAGTCTAGTTTCATTTGTTGTGTTAAGGTTCTTAGACTTACATTTTTGTGGTAGGGTTGTAAGACTCATAGCCAGCCTTCTTATCTGGGACTGATGAGTCTCAATTGCTTATTTGAACTATGACTAAGAATTTCCTGGTAGCTTGTGCTCCACTTGTGCTGGGTTGCTCTTTCCTTTTACCCAAATGAAACACACCTTTCCTGAAGTCCTTCTACATTATCTTAAATTGGAAAATTGTTTCACTTTGTCTTTTTGTGTATTCTATCACTCTAGAAACCATTTGGAGTCTTAATTTAATGTTGTTTCTGAGGGATACTAGCATGAGCTCAAGCAACTTTCTGGCTTCTCTCTGCCACCTTGGTCCCATTGCAGTTGTCACTTTCATAAATGCCACTTATCTCCATTAGGTTCAAAAGAATTGAAGATTTTTATTGCTTTTTTTTCTAGTTAAATAATAGCTTTGATTGGAGAAATGTATTAGCATCTAGAAAAGAGGAAGTAGGAAAGACAAATTAAATCTAAGCCTGAGGAGTCTTCTTGATTTGATTGAAAGTATGTTTTTTGTGGGGCTACAATAACACCTGAAGAAATGCTAAAAGTGCTAGGTCCTTGTTCTACAGAGGGAAAGTTGCATAACAGTTGTAATAACAGTAATTATAAAACAATATCAGATCAGCAGAGATAACCATCAAAAACAGTAAAAGAAGAAGAAGGAGAAGAAGAAGAAGAGGAAGGAGAAGAAGAAGAAGAAGAAGAAGAAGAAGAAGAAGAAGAAGAAGAAGAAGAAGAAGAAGCTAACAGAAAAGCAATTCATTAATAAACATTTTAAGTAGTTATCCTGGGTCAGTTACTATGGTAAGCAATCAGCACATCAGTAGAGAAGTTTACTAAAAAGAAGAGAGAAATAGACAAACATTTGTCTAAGAGAACTTAGTAACAATAAAGATGCACAGCTGAGATTAATAAGTCATAGAAAGAAGAATAAAAAATGATGACAAAAACAGAGAGCTATACAACTCCCTGACTAGACCTCTGCCAGGATATAAAGCAGCAGCAACAGTGTCACTTATATTTTCTGTCCCCAGAACCCTATGCTTGTCCTCTTTCATATGCATTCTGAAAATATGTTAAATTCCTTCTTGAAAATTTGAAGGGAATGTTTTCCTATATTATTCAGGGGAATACTTTTTGAAATATTTCTTTGTTTAATTTCTGTCATTGATTTTGTCGACTAACATATTGAAAATAGCAATGGGGCCTTATGAGCTCTAGTTTTCAGTCAAAGCTTAAGTAAATCTATAATGTACCTTGAATCCAAGATATTGTTTAGAAGGATAGATTTGAGGGAACCAGACATTATAATAAAATGTACATGACTGAACTTAATATTACACATATCTTATTAGATATGTTCATGACACTATTGGTTAACTCTAAGAAATACCTATCTATCATTTCAAGTAAGATTATGGTCCAACTTTTCTTGTTTGTAGTTCTCTAGAGCTATTAAGGTTGCAATTTTCTTTAGTGTTTCTTATTTTACTAAATTATTTTCAGAAAAATATCACTTCTGTTTCTTTAATTAGGATATTTTATATGCTTCATGTTTGTGCTTTTCAATCATTTCAACTTGTCCCCCATGCTGATTACATTTTTAGATCCGCAAATGTACTTTCAAAAGTATACCATTCTTTTATTACTGGGCCCTATGGAATCATTTCTTACTGCACTACATTTTAGATTCATATTAAAAAGGAGAGGGGCAATCTCAGAGCACCTTGGGACAAATTCATCTCTTGAGTGTTGACAAAAATACAAGGAAAAAGATTAGAAGAAGATGCTTTTTACTCTTTTAGTAAAAGATGAATAGTTAATTGTAGAAAGGGAGCTTTTTCAGACTACTTTATAAAATTTCAATATTCTATATAGTTTTATCAGATTGTAAAATTTGCATGTAGTGACATTCCAATCTCATTCTCTCCATGTAATGTTGACTACTTTAATCTTTGAAGATATTAAAAGTATCCCTTAGAACTGAGAGTATTAAATTCACTAGTGTTATTTTCTTAAGCTTCCACTCCAGTATGAATCCCTTCTAAAGTTCTGTGTATGGATGTTAGAACTTGGGTTTACAATTGGGTCTATAATTCTTTTTACTTCACAGTTGTGAGAAATAGTGATATACTGGCATTAACAATAATTTCTAATTAAGTTTATATGAGAGGGCTAATGAAGTATCAATATTTGAGGATGGATTTTATTTTGCAAATCTGAGTGACTAGAAGAATAATGATACCATCAAAGGAAACAGGAAAATTAAGAAGAGGATTGTGGAGCAGTAATAAGTGCTTTTAGACTTATTGAGACTTGGATAATCCTTTGGTATTCAAATGAAAGTGAAATTGGCAATGTAGTAACTGAAGCTAGATAGGTATATTTGAGAATCATTTTCATAGGAATTATTGTTGAACCAATGGGAACTGATAATATCATGGAAATGGGGAAATAGGTAGAACAGAAAATAAACTTCTATTGAATAGAAATTTATTATCAAGGAAAAGACCATTGGTTTTTCAAAACTGATTTTCATGCTCAGAAAGAGAACCTGGAGAGAGCAGGCTAAAATCTATGGGGACGGCTGTGTAACAGTTAAATGAGAAATTCAAATGCATCAGCAGCATAAAGAGAACCAAGAGTAGGTTTTTGAATTTAACACTAAAATAATCACTTTTGACTCTAGAGAGAATGTTTTCAATCAATAATGGGGTGGGATATTAAATTGTCAGAGACTTGAGAAGAGAGATTTATGTGGAAAAGTAACGTTGGGAAGGAAAGAGGTAGACACAGTAAGATGGATAGAAAGACTCTGCTATTCAACAATGTTCACTAAAATATGATGCAAAGAACTGAGTACTACTTTGGGCAGATGTGGTCTGCCCAATTACCCAGAAGCTAGTGTGACTTTGTCCTTGGCCACTATGGACATTATGCACTGTGCTCATACTTCTGTGGCATGGATTCATTTGTTCTCTTATTTGTTAATTATGGGATATAGGAGACAGCATTAACTCTGGAGTCCCAAGACATTGATGTCAATGGCAATTCTGAGCTTTCCCCTTTCTTTGTGATCTTAGATATATCAATCATATTATGTCATCTTTCTAACTTGTTAATTGTAAAAGAGTAATAAACATAAGAATTCATTTATATATGGCCCTTTTTAGTTAGCAATATGTTTTTCATGTGCATGAACATCTTGTGTGTATATACATATCAATACACACAAGATGTTCATGCACATGTTCACACATATGTATACATATATGTTACAAATTATATTGATGTATATATGTTACTTATATATTTATTGAGTAATGCTGTGATATACTATATAAATGCATATCTTACATATGTGTATGTATGTGCACATTTGTATGCATTGTGTAACTATAGATGTGTACAAATATTACCTATCTTATGGTATTGCTATGCAAAAGCTCATATGCAGTATATACACATATCTGTAAATATTTTATATACAAATATATATCATTACATAACTATAAGATATGTAATTATATACATATATACATATATGTGTATTTGTATGTGCATGCATATTAAAGAAGTATGTAAAAAGGGAAAGAATGGGAGAAGGAATCAAAACTGATAGGAAAAATGATGTTCATAATGCCTAGAATATCTTATAGCTGATTCCCTCTCACCTCAGCGATCACTCTGCATTATAGAAATACTTAATTTATGTGTACATATAAGGTAGTTCCTTTAGATTTTTTCCAAATAATTATGTGGAAATATTAAATATATATTGAATTATTTGTTTTACTTCACCCTCCTCCCTCACCATGACCTGTTCAAAATCATTTGTCTTCAAGAGTAAAGAAGGAAGTTATAAAGACAGTGTTAAAGTAATGGAAAGAACATAAGTCAGCTGTGGAGGTTCATACGCTGTCTAAAAAGCTGATTTTAAGTCCCTGGACTTTGGTTTTCTCTGTCCACTTACTGTTTATTTACATAAGAAACAAAGTAGGGAAAAAAAATCTCGATCTATTATTAATTCATTGTTTTGGCTTCAGAAAATAGTGTAAAAATAGAATAAAAATATTGTACATTCTTGACCACTCAAAGCTGATTATGTAGTTGTCACATAAGACTTTTTGGTGCTGTATTATTTTTTAGGTAGGTATTAGAAATATTGCCATTATGCTGATAAGATAACTGAGGACACTAACAGATTAAATACCTCATTTAAGAAAGATGTGAAATAAGCCATGACAAAGCCAGTCTGTGGAGGTTTTCCTTGGAGGCAGCCTTAGTCTAAGTTGAAATAAATAACTACTCCAAAATTGCAGCCAGCTGGTAAAAATGCAAGCGTTTATTTCTCCTTACAAATTAGCCCGGTTAGTTGAGGCCTATCTCTCTGCCTGGCTCCAAGAGATCTTGCAGCTTTGTCCTTGGCTTCTGCTTCTGCTTTCTTCAGCCTCCAGCCAGCTCCAAGTGGAAGATACGATGGTTCTCTCTTGCCTCGAAGATAGGGCTTATAGGCTTTTCTTCCAGAGTGTTCTGTCTCAGAGCCTGTTGATGTTCCGGAGAAAATTCTTCCTAGCTCCAAGAGTTTCCTCCATATATATCATCTCCCAAAGGTTAACTCCTCCTTCTCCAGGCAAGGATTATGGGTTATCTCCCAGAGTGCTCTCTGGGCCTAAGAATTTCAAGGGAGGTGTGAATTCAGACTAAGCCAGCCCTGAATTCTTGTGTGAACTCCATTGAGTACTTAGATACTTATGAGCTCTCTAAAGGTGTGAACACAAGGCATTGTTCAATCAGTTCCACTTAGTATCTTGTTTCAAGTTCTGGCCCAAAATAACTCTAAGATTAAATTAATTCCAATATCTTTAACACTTTGTAAAGAAATGTCTTAACACTTTAGTAAAGATTCCAACACCAGTCCTTCCATCTTGGTCTTCTGACTACAAGATTGTCAGATTTTCAATCAACTTTTCTTTTCTACCCATGAACATCTTTAAATAGGGAGATTATCCCCTACTAAAGGAAAGCCATATTTCTAGGTTTGCAAGACTTTTCTTCTTCACTTTGGCCAGAAATATTGAGAGAACATAATTAAAGTTAAAAAGGGCCAGATAATAGACAGAATATCTAATATTTGGGTAGGTAGATGGAGCAGTGCGTAGAGAATTGAGCCTCAAGTCAGGAAGACTAGAATTTAAATCTGACCTCAGATATTACCTATGAGACTTTGGAAAAGTCATTTGCTTGTTTTCATAAAAATGTACTAATATAATATCAATAAAGAAAGGGAAAGAACTAGGGGGAGTAGTTGCATTAATTATGGTGCTGAAAGTTCTCAAAGCTACTTCCCTTTCACAACTGAGATCACCCTGATCTCTTGTAGGCAAAATAGGGGAAAGTTATAATAGAGACTGTCATTGTTAAGAGGGACAGAATAATGTTGTGGAGAAAAGTAACAGACCAAAGACCATTAAAAGGCTAAATTTAATTTAATAGACTATTTGTCCTCCCTTGTAACCTCCTCTGATTCACAGGGGACTATTCTAGTGCAAGAAGCAATGATAGCAGGACTAGGGGAGAGAAAGCATAGTGTGCCATAAGAAGTAGGCCAGTGGCAAGAGCTCTACAAAAACCCCATTTCAACAGTTTCCTTCAGATGCAGATAATAATGGACACACATATGAGGAAAATAGCACCAATCTAACAATGTTGTTATGAGCATTGTGAGACAGTGTTTGTAAAGCAATTAGTGTGGTGCACAATGATTATTAATATGATTATTGATATATTATCCAAATAACCAATATACAATTTATTCAACTAATTCCCATCACAAATTTAGTCTAAAGCATTATACATGCTATCGTGATATAATCAACAGGGATATAATGATACTAAAATTCATCACCTTATACAATAAGCTTTATTTTTTACATCTTTAATCACATTTAATATGTAACATTTCTTCATTTTACTGTAATCACTTTAAATAATTTGGCATTGAGTTCCCAAGATTTAGAGTCAAATTCTTTAGTTCAGTCTAAAATCATACATACATCAAACAGTTTGATATTAAACAAACTTTTGATAAATATTATTTTTCCAAGTCTAACTATAATTGTAATCAATGGGTGCTCAGTGAAGCTTGAAGAAAAAGTTTTGAACCAAATTTATCTTTATCTTTTGAGTAAAATTCCTAATACAATTTTAGGTTAAGTAGGACATGAAACAAGGTTTTGTTAGAGTATTTCCTTTATATGGAGGGATTTTTGCAATCTCAGAAAGTTTTTCTTCTCAGTTTATTAATATTATTTTTTAATTTTCATAATTTACTCATACAGAACAGGACTTCTAAAACTATTAATGAAAAGTTTGAGATTTAATAGTTTCATCCACACTTCTGACAACAATTTTGTGTCACTTTGAATGAAAAAGTGATTTAAATCAATAAAAGTTTTATCTATCAACATTCTACTCTTTAAATTGTCATGTACATGACAAAAATATAGTCTTTAAAACAGTGACAAGCAGTGGCTGATTTTCTTTAATTTTAAAGTTAGACTTTGCCCTTTTCTTATAGTTTCAAAATAGCTATGCCATACTACAGTAGAATTATTCAACATTTAAAGGTTAAAAAAAAAAGATTTCACTGAAAATCTTTGCTAAATTTCTGAGGAATAAACTAATTGTCAAAAACTAAATAATTCATCTGGTCATGGTATAATTTTAAGCATGTGAACACAGTTTTTTTTTTGTTTGAATGTGAATAATCCTATTTCATTGTGGTTATGAGTAAGGTTGAATTCTTCATCTTTAAATTCACAACAATATTAGTAACATTTTGTGAGTTTGTTCTTTAAAAATTTCAATTTTTATGCATTTTCTTGTAGTACCTTCATTTTCAATGTTTTACTTTCAATTCCACATCTTTTTTCCCATGCCCCTCCCCATCTATTAAGAAAGAAAGAAATACAAAATCATTACAAATAAAAAGTCATGAAAACAAATTCCACATTATACATGTTAATTAACATTCATTTAAAAAAGGAAGAAGTAGAAGCACAACATAAGACAAGGAAACACATTGTGTATGAAATGGAATCCATCAAATAGCTGACAGAAAATTGACTAAGTATGGGAACATAACAAAATATTGTTTTTCAATAGTCATGAAACATTTGTGCCACAAAATGACATATTAAAATTTTCACAAGTAATTTACATACTAAAGTAGATATTAGGGAGAAAAGTCATTAAGAATACGGATCTGTTTTTGTGGGGCCGGTATGGTTAGGAATGGCAGCTTCCCACATATTCATTCCAATCATAATTTAATTCTAAGGGGACTTAGATGTGATTATTGTTTTTGGTTTATTATACCTCCAGCTCCTAGAAAAGATTTACTTAAAGATTAGGTTTGAACTCATGAATAAGGTTCCTCCAAAATGGGGTAAAGAAAGGTAAATCATGTGTGGGAGAGGTATTCATTTCCTATATGTAAAAGAAATGCTTAACACAAAAGACCTTCTCAGGTCAGATTAACTAAAAACTTCAAACAGGGTTCTATAAAGAATAACTGCCATTATAATCAGCATACATTGATAAAAATTTAAACAAGCAGTAGTTGTAACTACTTTATCAGGTAGTTGAAGACATGCAACTTTTCAGACTGCTGAATTTTCTATATTTCATCTCAGTTTTATGTTGTTCAATTATCTCTTTTAAGCCAAGTCAAGGACTAATCTAAGTCTCTTGTTAACAGTGTCTTCTCCACTGAAAATATAATCTTTGCCACCAGTAATCTCTGATTGAGGAATCTACCTTTTTCAACCTTTTGATATCATAAGGTTACCTTCAAGCCTAGACACTTGCCTTTTAGGAAATACTGTTTGGGAATCTCTGAACAGGCAAAGAAAAATAAAACAGTAGAGGCAGGCATGCATCCAGGTCCAACTCCACTTGGTTGTCTCCTTATTCTAACTGAAACACAAAGATAGTTGTTATATAACTAAGATGGTCTAAAGGAAATCCAGCCCCTATTTCCATCCCTCTGATAAAAATTTAGAGAGATAAAATAACTGTTGAAGAAAGGTCACCTCCTTTTTAAAGTACTACCAAGTTATAAACAATTTCTGGACTTTTAGCAAAATATTCTTCAGCTTTGTGGCACATATGGATAGCCAGAAAATAATGTTGTCAGGGCCAGAATTTCCAGATGTTGAGATAGCATACATGACCAACTGGAATCAAGCAAGAAGTAAGACTATTCTATGTAATACACAAGTTCACTAGGATTAAAAAAAAAAAGAAAAAGAAAAAAAAAAAGTTAATCATGCCTTCAGTTTCTACTCTTCTGGAGGTTGAGTGACTTATGGCAAATATGCAGGTACATTGACCGAGGCAGAGGAAGAATCCAGACAGAATATTCTTAAAAATAATGGAATAATGAGAATTTAAAGCAAAGATAACATCTAAGATGAGTCTTGAAAGAAGAAAAGAGAAAAGTTTTGAAAACTAGAAGTGAAGTAAGAATCTAGTACTCCCTGTGCCTAATGCCATTAAGTAGGACATATGGCATGTTGAGTTCAAGGAAAAGTGTCTATTCCTTTTTAATTAAGATATAAAAACAATAAGAAACATGACGTGCAATAACATTTGAAAGGTAGGTTGAAGGAAACTATAGGTATATTGGCCAATTAAACAGGAACAAAAATAGAAGAAATTCTGGTCTTGGGGGGAAGGCTATGTAGTTAAGGCCCTTATAAAAGATAAGTTCTTCCTAGGGATATTAACTTACTGCATAATCTTGGACAAATATTTTTTTTCCACTTCTAGAACTAAATTTCCTTATTTGTAAGTTTGAAATCCAGATATTAGATGATTTCTTAGATCCCTGACAGAATTAGCATTCTGTGCCCCAACATCCTTCCAAAATAATATTCATTTATTAAAACCACTTATGTCATTCATTCTCTATTTAAAACTACCACCACAATCTTTCTCTTCTCTCTCTCTCTCTTTCCCTCCCTCTCTCTCTCTCCTTCTCTCTCTCTCATTCTCTCTCTCTCTCTCTCTCTCTCTCTCTCTCTCTCTCTCTCTCACACACACACACACACACACACACACAAACACACAAATTTTGTTTGGAATTAATAAATTATGCATGAGCTTCCTGACCTCCCTGCTCATCAGACGCAATTACTCAGCTACAAACTGTAGAGGGAGAATGTTAATGCAGTCTGCAATAGTAGAGATTAAAAAGAACAAAACTATGACATTTAAATACAATATCAAAAAGCCAATACTTTGTTGAGTAAAAGAACACTAAAGTAAACAAAAATGAACATGAAAAACATCTAAATACACAAATTTACTCATGTTTGTGTTTATATTGCTGTAATTATTAACCAACATATACGTTTATATGTAACATGATTTTATTAATTATAGATTAATTATGTGATGATACATGTTACATATTTATATGTGATTATATTGATCATATAATCAATTAATGTCTCAAATTCTTCTTTGGTAGCTTATACTATGCTTTTCTCCATATCTATGAAGAGTATGCTTCAAGGAAAATGTGACAAATTATTTATTAGAATAGTTACATTATGAAGGAAAGTTGCAATTGATAAAACTGAACTCCCAACTTCATAAACTGTACATGTTTTTCTGAGATTCAAAATATCTTTTCCTTTTCTTCTGAGAATAATCCACCATGGAAGAAAAACATTCACATACACACACACACACACACAGAGAGAGAGAGAGAGAGAGAAAGAAAGGCATTCTTATGTACATGTGCATACATGTATAGAGTTCTTGACAAAGCAGGGGAAAGGGAGATATTTTTGGACTAAGTGCAGATGTAGTAAAGTGATTTTTTTTAATGTAATAATAACAAATATGTATAAAATGAAAAAAAAATACGTAAATGCATTAAAACGTCTTCACTTCATCAAGGATATGCTCAGATGCTCATATAAGTTAAATAAAGCCCATGGTTACACATATTATCAGAATTTGAACTCAAATTTTGCAGACTATGGGGCAAGTACACTCTCTAGTAGGCACATTATCCCTTAGAAATAGATCAGAACTGGAAGATTCTGGGAAGATGGCAAATGTCTCACAATTTCCCCCACAAATAGAACAAGTTTACATCTCAGAGTGATCAAAATTAGTGAAAAAGCAAGAAGATTTGGGATAATCTGACAAGATCTGAAGATCTGGGCCTGGCATTAACCTGTCTGAAGTGCAAATATCTATAGGCTAACTCAACAGAAATACTAGTAGGGATCCCTGTGCACTCTGGTGGTGGCTGGTGCCTC
Organism: Sarcophilus harrisii; assembly: GCF_902635505.1. Lineage (NCBI taxonomy): Eukaryota > Metazoa > Chordata > Mammalia > Dasyuromorphia > Dasyuridae > Sarcophilus > Sarcophilus harrisii. The sequence goes on along the minus strand of NC_045427.1, from coordinate 63,391,899 downwards.
AGCAGGAACCACAGACATTTTGACCTTCCTTACTGTTTGTTGAGTCGGAGTTTTAATCTTGTGAAGACTGAGCAAATCTTGGTTGACTGGGGATGGAGTCCTGGGTGAGAAGGAACAAGACCTTGGTGAGTGCAGAAGCCCTGGGATAAGGACATTGCTGGCTATAGACACTTGCAAGAAGGTGGAGCTCATGATTTGGGGAATCTGGTCATAATGAAGAGGTAAAGGGAAGCTTGAGGCATCATTACCCACCCTACAATTAGATGTGCTTACACTAATACCTCTTATTAAAAAAAAAAAAATGAACACGCAAAGAAGAAAGAACCTTGCCTTTGAAATATATTGTGGGAATAGGGAAGAAGGGATTCATCTTCAGAGGAGGACACTTTAATAAAAAAATTTTTTTAAGACCAAGAATACCGTGAAATGGCTTCCTGCTCAGAGAGAATTTATAGAAGAACTCAAAAAAAATTTGAAAATTAAAAGAGAGACATTGAAGAAAAACTAAAGAAAAAAAAATTAAACCATCCAAGAAAAACAAAATTATGAAGGAAAAAAAAAAAACTTTACCAATTAGAAAAGGAGGTACAGAGTCTCAAAGATTAAAATAACTCTTTGACAATTAGAATTGGGTCAGGGGAAGCCAGTAAAGCTATCAGAGATATCAGAAATAAAGCAGATTATAAAGAATGAGAAAATACAACAGAAAGTGAAACATCTCATAAGAAAACAACAGATCTGGAGAACAGATCAATAAGAATAATATAAGAATAATTGGACTGCCAGAAAGTTGTGACCAGAAAGAGAAACTTTTTTTTTCTATTTTTCTTTTTATTTATTTATTTATTAAATAGTCTTTTATTTACAGGTTATATGTATGGGTAACTTTACAGCATTAAAATTGCCAAACCTCTTGTTCCAATTTTTCACCTCTTACCCCCACCCCCTCCCCAGAAGGCAAGATGACCAGTAGATGTTAAATATATTAAAATATAAATTAGATACACAATAAGTATACATGATCAAACCATTATTTTGCTGTACAAAAAGAATCAGACTCTGAAATATTGTACAATTAGCTTGTGAAGGATATCAAAAATGCAGGTGGGCAAAAATATAGGGATTAGGAATTCAATGTAATGGTTTTTAGTCATCTCCCAGAGTTCTTTCTCTGGGCGTAGCTGGTTCAGTTCATTACTGCTCCATTGGAAATGATTTGGTTGATCTCATTGCTGAGGATGGCCAGATCCATCAGAACTGGTCATCATATAGTATTGTTGTTGAAGTATATAATAATCTCCTGGTCCTGCTCATTTCATTCAGCATCAGTTCATGTAAGTCTCTCCAGGCCTTTCTGTAATCATCCTGTTGGTTATTTCTTACAGAACAATAACATTCCATAATATTCAGATACCACAATTTATTCAGCCATTTTCCAACTGATGGGCATCCACTCAGTTTCCAGTTTCTAGCCACTACAAAAAGGGCTGCCATAAACATTTGTGCACATACAGGTCCCTTTCCCTTCTTTATGATCTCTTTGGGATATAAACCCAGTAGTAACACTGCTGGATCAAAGGGTATGCACAGTTTGATAACTTTTGGGGCATAATTCCAGATTGTTCTCCAAAATGGTTGGATTCGTTCACAATTCCACCAACAATGCATCAATGTCCCAGTTTTCCTGCATCCCCTCCAACAATCATCATTATTTTTTCCTGTCATTTTAGCCAATCTGACAGGTGTGTAGTGGTATCTTAGAGTTGTCTTAATTTGCATTTCTCTGATTAATAATGACTTGGAGCATCTTTTCATATGACTAGAAATAGTTAAAATTTCTTCATCTGAGAATTGTCTGCTCATGTCCTTTGACCATTTTTCAATTGGAGAATGGCTTGATTTTTTATAAATTAGAGTTAATTCTCTATATATTTTGGAAATGAGGCCTTTATCAGAACCTTTGACTGTAAAAATATTTTCCCAGTTTATTGCTTCCCTTCTAATCTTGTCTGCATTAGTTTTGTACAAAACCTTTTCAGTTTGGTATAGTCAAAATTTTCTATTTTGTGATCAGTAATGATCTCTAGCTCTTCTTTAGTCATAAATTACTTCCCCTTCCACAGGACTGAGAGGTAAATTATCCTGTGTTCCTCTAATTTATTAATAATTCTTTATGCCTAGGTCATGAACCCATTTTGACCTTATCTTGGTGTACAGTGTTAAGTGTGGATCAATGCCTAGTTTCTGCCATATTAGTTTCCAATTTTCCCAGCAATTTTTATCAAACAGTAAGTTCTTATCCTAAAAGCTGGGGTCTTTGGGTTTGTCAAAGACTAGGTTGCTATAGTTGTTGACTGTTTTGTCCCTTGAACCTAAACTATTCCACTGATCAACTAATCTATTCCTTAGCCAATAACAAATGGTTTTGGTAACTATTGCTCTATAATATAATTTTAGATCTGGTACAGCTAAGCCACCTTCATTTGATTTTTTATTCATTAATTCCCTTTAAATTCTTGACCTTTTGTTTTTCCATATGAATTTTGTTGTTATTTTTTCTAGGTCATTAAAATAGTTTTTTGGGAGTCTGATTGGTATAGCGCTAAATAAATAGATTAGTTTAGGTAATATTGTCATCTTTATTATATTTGCTCGCCCTATCCAAGAGCATTTAATATTTTTCCAATTGGTTAGATCAGACTTAATTTGTGTGAAAAGTGGTCTGTAATTTTGCTCATAAAGTTTCTGATTTTCCCTTGGCAGATAGATTCCTAAATATTTTATATTATCAGTAGTTACTTTAAATGGAATTTCTCTTTGTAAATCTGATTGTTGGTTTTGTTAGTGATATATAAGAATGCTGATGACTTAATGTGGGATTATTTTATAATCAGCAACTTTGCTAAAGTTGTGGATTATTTCTAATAACTTTTTAGTAGAATCTCTGGGGTTCTCTAAGTATATCATCATGTCGTTTGCAAAGAGTGAAAATTTGGTTTCCTCATTGCCTATTCTTATTCCTTTAATCTCTTTCTCAGCTCTTATTGCCAAAGCTAGCGTTTCTAATACAATAGTAAATAGTAACGGTGATAGTGGGCAACCTTGTTTCACTCCAGATCTTATTGGGAATGGTTGCAGTTTGTCTCTATTACATATGATGCTTACTGTTGGTTTTAAATAGATGCTGCTGATTATTTTAAGGAAAAGTCCATTTATTCCTATACTCTCAAGTGTTTTTAATAGGAATGGATGTTGGATTTTGTAAAATGCTTTTTCTGCATCTATTGAGATGATCATATGGTTTTTGTTAATTTGGTTATTAATATGGCCAAGGATACTGATAATTTTCCTAATATTGAACTAGCCCTGCATTCCTGGCACAAATCCTACTTGATTGTGGTGTATTATCCTGGGGATGATTTTCTGTAGTCTTTTTGCTAATATCTTATTTAAGATTTTAGCATCAATATTCATTAGGGAGATTGGTCTATAATTTTCTTTCTCTGTTTTCAGCCTACCTGGTTTAGGTATCAGTACCATGTCTGCGTCATAGAAGGAATTTGGTAGGACTCCATCATTCCCTATTTTATCAAATAGTTTATATAGCATTGGGGCCAATTGTTCTTTAAATGTTTGGTAAAATTCACATGTAAATCCATCTGGTCCTGGGGATTTTTTCTTAGGGAGTTGTTAAATTGCCTGTTCTATTTCTTTTTAGTCATTCAAGCAATTTATTTCCTCCTCTGTTAGTCTGGGAAGTCTATTATTTTTGGAGGTAGTCATCCATTTCACTTAGGTTATCAAATTTAATGGCATCAAGGTGAGCAAAATAACTCCTTATTATTTCTCTAATTTCCTCTTCATTGGTGGAAAGTTCTCCCTTTTCATTTTTAAGACTACTAATTTCATTTTCCTCCCTCCTTTTTCTAATCAGATTTACCAAAGGTTTATCTATTTTATTGGCTTTTTCATAGAACCAACACTTAGTTTTATCAATTAGTTCAACTTTTTTTTACTTTCAATATTTTTAATTTCTCCTTTTAATTTTAGAATTTCAAATTTAGTATTTGATTGGGGGTTTTAATTTGGTCTTTTTTTTAGTTTTTTTTTTTTTTTTTTTTTTTTTTTTTGTTGTTGTTGTTGTTGTTGTAAGCCCAATTCATTAATCTTTTCTTTCTCTGTTTTATTCAAGTAAGCCTCTAAGGATATAAAATTCCCTCTTATTACCGCTTTGGCTGCATCCCACAAATTTTGGTATGACGTCTCTCATTGTCATTATCTTGAGGAAATTATTAATTGTATCTATAATTTGCTGCTTCACCCAATCATTCTTTGTTGAGATTGTTTTGTTTCCAATTACTTTTGGTCTATTTCCTAACTTTTTGTTGAATGTAGTTTTTATTGCATCATGATATGAAAAGATTTACTATTTCTGCTTTCTTGCATTTAATTTTGAGGTCTTTATGTCCTAATATATGGTCAGTTTTTGAATAGGTTCCATGAACTGCTGAGAAGAAAGTATATTCCTTAGGCAATGAGGAAGCCAAATTATCACTCTTTGCCGATGACATGATGGTATACTTAGAGAACCCCAGAGATTCTGCTAAAAAGTTATTAGAAATAATCCACAACTTTAGCAAAGTTGCTGGTTATAAAATAAACCCACATAAGTCATCAGCATTCTTATATATCACTAACAAAATCCAACAGTCAGAGTTACAAAGAGAAATTCCATTTAAAGTAACTACTGATAATATAAAATATTTAGGAATCTATCTGCCAAGGGAAAATCAGAAACTTTATGAGCAAAATTACAGACCACTTTTCACACAAATTAAGTCTGATCTAACCAATTGGAAAAATATTAAATGCTCTTGGATAGGGCGAGCAAATATAATAAAGATGACAATATTACCTAAACTAATCTATTTATTTAGCGCTATACCAATCAGACTCCCAAAAACTATTTTAATGACCTAGAAAAAAAAAAAACAAAGTTCATATGGAAAAACAAAAGGTCAAGAATTTCAAGGGAATTAATGAAAAAAAAATCAAATGATGGTGGCTTAGCTGTACCAGATCTAAAATTATATTATAGAGCAGCAGTTACCAAAACTATTTGGTATTGGCTAAGGAATAGATTAGTTAATCAGTGGAATAGATTAGGTTTAAGGGATAAAACAGTCAACAAATATAGCAACCTAGTCTTTGACAAACCCAAAGATCCCAGCTTTTGGGATAAGAACATACTGTTTGATAAAAATTCGTGGGAAAATTGGAAACTAATATGGCAGAAACTAGGCATTGAATCATACTTAACGCCGTACACCAAGATAAGGTCAAAATGGATTCATGACCTAGGCATAAAGAATGAAATTATTAATGAATTAGAGGAACAAGGATAGTTTACTTCTCAGACCGTGAAGGGAAGGTCTTATGACAAAGAGAACTAGAGTCATAGATCACAAATAGAAATTTGATTATAAAATTGAAAAGTTTTGCACAAAAAAACTAATGCAGAAAAGATTAGAAGGAAAGCAATAAACTGGGAAAATATTTTCGTCAGTTGTTCTTGATAAAGGCCTATTTAAAATATATAGAAATTAACTTAATTTATAAAAATCGCATTCTCCAATTGAAATGGTCAAAGGATATGAAAGACAACCAGATGAAGAAATTGAAACTATTTAGTCATATGAAAAGATGCTCCAAGTCATTATTAATCAGAGAATGCAAATTGAAACTCTAAGATATACTACACACCTGTGATTCAAGATGAAGGAAAAATAATTTGATTGTTGGAGGGGATGGGGAAAAACTGGGAATTGATGCATTGTTGGTGGAGTTGTGAATGAATCAACCATTTGGAGAGTAGTTTGAGTATGTCAAAAGTTATAAACTGTGATCCTTTGATCCAGCAGTGTTACTACTGGGATTATATCCAAAGAGATTATAAGAAGGGAAAGGGACCTTATGTGCACAAATGTTGTGGCAGCCTTTTGTAGTGGTTAGAAACTGAAACTGAATGGATTCCCAGTTGAGAATGGCTGAATAAATTGTGGTATGAAAATGGAATATTACTGTTCTGTAAGAAATGACCAACAGGATGATTTCAGAAGGCCTGGAGAGACTTAACGAACTGGATGCGAGGAAAGCAGGACCAGGATCATTAATATCAACAACAATACTAGATGATGACCAGTTCTGATGGATCAGGCCATCCTCAGCAACGATCAACCAAATCATTTCTAGGACAGTAATGAATGAATAGCTATGCCAGAAAAAGAACTCGGGAGATGATTAAAACCATTACATTGAATTCCCAATTTATTTATGCACACGTATTTTTGATTTTTCACGTAATTGTACAATAAATTCAAGTTGATTTTTTGACAGCAAATAATGTTTTGATCAGTATAGTTATTGTGTATCTAATTTATATTTAATATATTACATCTACTGGTCCCTGCCATTTAGGGGAGGGTGGGGGGTAATTGGTGAAAATTGACCAAGAGGTTTGGAATTGTTAATCCTGTAAAGTTACCATGTATATATCCTAAATAAAGCATAATAAAAAAAAAAGTATATTCTTTTCTGTTCCATTAATTTTCTCAAAATCTAAATACTTAATTTTTTAATATTCTATTTACTTTTTTTTCTTTTTGTTTTGTGGTTTCTGAGAGTAAATGTTGAGATTCTCCATATTACAGTTTTGTTGTCTATTTCTTCTTGCAACTTTTAATTTCCTTTAGGAAGTTGGATGACATACCACTTGGTTATATGGTTATATTGATATTGCTTGTTGTTTATGTACTTTAGAGGATGTAGTTTCTTCCTTATATCTTTAATTAGATCAATTTTTTGCTTTTTGTTGATCTGAGATAAGGATGGCTACCTTTTTTTTGACTTCACCTGAAGATAGATTTTGCTCAGCCTTTTACTTTACTCTATATTATCTCCTGCTTCAAATGTGGTTTTTAAAAATATATTGTAGGGTTCTGACTTTGATCCAGTATGCTATTCTGCCTTCCCTCTTTATGGGAGAGTTCATCCTATTCACATTTACGGTTAGAATTACTAATTCTATATTTCTGCCATCCTAATAACCCATATTGTGCTTTTACTTTATTCTTGCCTTCCCAAACCTCTTTCTTGTTGAATTATTTTACTTTAATCAGATGTTTATTCCTCTATAGAATCCTCCTCCACTTTTGAATTTTTCCTTCCTTCCTTCTTTTTTTTCCTTTTCTTTCCCCTTTATTAATGAGGTGAGAAGAATTTTCAAACAAATGTCAATTATTTTCTTTTGATAATTTATGAGAGTAAGATTCAACAATGTTCCTCCCCTCTTAAATTCCTCAGATATGATAAGTTTTCTTTTCTTTTTGTGGGAGTGGTTTCTTTTTATTCCTCTTCCCACCTTATTTCTGCCATCATCCCTTTTCCATATCTACTTCCTTTTATGTTATATCAGTAAAATAAATTATAATGTATTCTTTTGTATATCCACAATAGAAATACAACTCAAAGTTTCTTTTATTCTCGAGTCCTATGGTTGAGATCAAATTTTTGTTTAGTTCTGTTTTTTCCTTTAGAAACAATGGAATTATTTGTTTTATTAAATGTCCATCTTCTTCTCTGGAAGAAAATGCTTAGCTTAGTTGTAGTTTATTCTTGCTGATTGCAAGTTTTTTGCCTTTAGAATATAGATTCCAGGCCTTCGATCTTTTAATTGGAGGCATAGATCTTGGGTGATCCTTTTGTGGCACCTCGGTATTTAAATTGTTTTTTTTTTTGTTTGTTTGTTTGTTTGTTTGTTTGCCTGCTTGTAAAATTTTTTCCTTAATCTGATAGTTCTGAAATTTGGCCACAATACTCTTTCAGAAGGTGTTTGATGAATTCTTTCAATGCCTATTTTACCTTCTGATTCTATTACATCTGGGCAGTTCTCTTTGATGATTTCTTGTAAAATAGTATCTAGGCTCTTTTTTCATCATAATTTTCGGAAAGTCCAATAACTTCAGATTATTCTCCTAGATCTATTTTTCCAAGTCTGTCGTTTCTGCAAGTAGATAATTATGGTTTTTTCAGTTTGTCATTTTTTTTGTTTTGCTTGAATGATTCTTGCTGTCTCAATGAATCATTAGTTTTATTTGTTCAGTTCAATTTTTCAAGAATTATTTTTCTTATTAGCTTTTTTTACTTTTTTGTATATGTCAATTGAGTTTTTAAATGTATTATTTTGCTCTGTGGAATTTTTTTTCCATTTCACTAATTTTTTTTTTTTTTAGTGAATTATTTTCTTTTTCCAATTCACAGATCCTACTTTCTTGCAAGTTCTTTGTCTTTTTCAATTCACAAATCCTACTTTCTAGTGAATTCTTTATTTTTTCCAATTCAAAATTCTTACTTTCCTGAGATTTTTTTACTTTTTCCAATTCACAAATTTTGTTTCCCTGCACTTCCTGGGAATTTTTTATCTTTTCCAATTCGTATTTCAGGAAGTTGTTGCTCTCTTGTAAGGCTTCTCTTTCCTTTCCCCATTTATCTTCTAACTCTCTTTTGAGACTTAATGGTCTCTTCTATGAAAGCATCATGTAAAAGGGAATAGGTGACATTCCCCTTTGGTGTATTGTCTGGTGCCTGTTTGCTGTTAGTCTCTTCAGGTTTGCTGACCTGCTCTAGTTCTGCATAGAAGCTGTCAATCGTTCTTTTCATCTTTTTATTCATGTTTTAAATCCTTTAGGGTATGCCTCCTAGGCAAGGGGATTACCAGCTTCCCCTGCAGAACAGGAGAGATGCAAACCAGTTTCCTGCTCGAGATAGGGGAGTGTTCTGAGTGAGAGTTTTCCCTTCCCCCAACAGGAGGTGGATTCAGCAGTGGCTGAGCTATGGAAGTGCCCAGTTGGGCTGTGTGGGTTAGCAATTGCCCTAGGCTAGAGACTAAGGGGTGAAAGTGTCACTGCCCCAGGCCAGAGACTCTTATGGGGTTATGGGTATTAGCAGCTGACCACAAACCTGCCAATTCTACCAGAAGTCTGCCCATAGTCTCTGCCCCAACATCTCTGCCTGACAAATCGGCCCTGTGAATGCTCTATGGCCCCAAGCCGAGCCCCCCACTGTGCAGATTAGAGGCTAACCTGGGCTGTGCCCTTATGTGGTGCAGGTTTGCAACTGCCCCAAGGAAAAGCCCGTACTGGGGGTTGGGGCTGAGAGCTTGTGCTGAGATCTGTGCTCTCACTTTCGGTTTAAGGCTCTTTTTGAAAACTAATTTCTCTCCCAGTCTACGCTGATCACCCCCCTGGCCCCGGAACAAACTTTTTTTGGCAAAACTGCAGATTTTCTTCCTCTGGTGAGTGGTGGATATCTTTATGAATTGTAGCAGTCAAGACTATTTTTGAGGCTCGATATGATATTGATAAAGAGGGTAAGAGAAGAGCTTAGAAAGTCGCGTGTGCCTTCTTTGCCATCTTGGCTCCACCCCAGAAAGAGAAACTTGACATAATTATGCAGGAAATAGTGCTAGAAAAATGTCCTGGAATGATAGAACATGAGGAGAAAGTAGAAACAGGAAAAAAAATCCCACAGATCACCATCTCAAAGGAATCTTTCTAGAAAACATAGAGGAATATTATTTCCAAATTTTGAAACCCTCAGATCAGAGAAAATTTTGCAAGAAACAAAAACAAAAAAGTAATTCAAATATAGTGGAGCTACAATTAAAATTGTACAAGATTTATCAGCAGCTAAAAAAAAAAAATGTCAGGTCTTAGAATAATATCTACATACAAGCAAAAGAACTAGGTCTGAAAGTAAAAAAAAAAAATCATATCTAGCAAAATTATCTATAATTTAGAATGAGAAAAAAAAACACATAATCAATGAATTTGTAGATTTTTAGGACTTTCTATCACCCAGACTTGAACATAGCAGAAAATTTAACATGTGAAAGTCAATATCAAAGAGCAATTTTAAGGAATTCAAAATGGACAAACTGTTTAAACTTGGACAAATTATTTGTGGGGTTTTTTTACACAGGAAATGTGTACTGTAGATTTAAAATTTATATAAAAAATCGGATAAACTCAAAAAAAGATTGGCAGAGTAAAGTAAAAATAATACTCATGTTATACAAATGAGGTCCAGAGGAAGAATAGTTATAGAGGCATTAGAGGGGCAAAGAGGGCTCATAGTTGTGAAAACCTACTCACATCGAGAATGGGTTCAATAGGCAACACTACATATACACCATGAAGAGTATAGCACCCTCCAAAATGTATAAAGAAATAAGGGGAAAGAAATAGGTGGATGGGGAAGCAAAGGGTAAGGGAAGAAGGCAAGGGAGGGATCTCTGGGTGGGGGGAGGTTAAATAATAGTCAAATTATGGAGCAGCATGGATACGAAAGACATGTATATGTAGTAAATGTGTTATGTATGAGAGTGTGTATGTATACATATATCTTTTCTTAATTGTAGCTGGCTTAGGAGATGGGGGAGATGATAGGGAGATATGTGTGTGTTTCTGTGTATATGTGTGTGTGTGTGTATGTGTGTGTTATGTGTGCATGCGTGTATGTATTCTTTTTAAACTTTCTTCTATAGCCTCCTTGGAGGTAGTATAGGGGATGAAAGGGTGGGGAAAGAATAAAATAAATATGGTATACAAAGAAGTAAAGAGGACACTCAAATATAATTTCTTCTACATATATATATATATATTCCATATATATATATATAAACTTTCTTAAATTGGTATTGTTATATATTTTGAATCCTCCCTAATCTTGTACTGGGCACATGATAATGTTCTCTTTTGTTTTGTTTCATTTTTCTGTATTGCTTTTGTTTTTTTTTTTGTTGTTGTTGTTGTTGATTTTATTTCATTGAATAAAATACATTTTTGGAAAAAAGAAATAAATGAGAACAATTTTCAAATAAAGTTGGTATATTTCTACTTTCTGAATGTGTTATTCAACACAAAATAGTTGTTTGCAAAATGAATTCATATGTGGATATTCTATTTAGAGAAGTCCAAGAAAACCAAAGATACAATCAGACAAACTATGAAATGGAGGCTATATAAAGGCAAGTTGAGAGAGAGAGAAGGTAAATAGATGACAGTCATGGTAAGGAATCTGAAGTGTCAAGAATATAAAGATAAACAAGAAAGAACTACCCTACCCTGAAAGAACTTATATTTTAATAGAGGTAAGAAAGCATATAAAGTGTCTACTTATTTTTGACAACCCATTTTAAAGTTGCCTTAATATATAATCAAAATATATGAATATATACATCCCTATACACCTCATCCATGTTCACACATACTTTAATTGATGCAAAAAAAAAATAAAAGAAACAAACAAAAAAAAAAAAACAAGCAAACAAACAAGGACAACAACTAATGACTTGGTAAATTTATCCCCTGGTAACACTATTAAGAGTATATTTGGGAGCAATTTTGTACCATAAAAGCTTAAAATGTCCACAGAGGATGAAGAGTAGATTCTACAGTTTGAAACCACCTTTCCTTTCCCTTCCTTTTCATTCACTTTTTCTCACTCTGAGTATAACCTACTTATATTGCAGTTAGAATTGGTTTCTTGAAATGCATACTTGGAATATGCTTCATTATTCTTTTTGATTCAATAAACTATAATTGAAGCTAACATTTCTGAGAAAGCTGTTAGGAAGATCCCTCTTTAGTTTTGAAAGGTGAGAATCAAAAAATGTGTGTATTGGCAAAACAAAAAAACAAACAACATTGAACTCTGTGATCTTATTTGAGTTTGTCTCTAACATCATTAGAGGGACTATAGACTTAGCCTACATTATACCCCCCCCCAAAAAAAATAAAACTCTGGTGAAGTAAAATGTATGAGTCAAACATTACATTAGTCTTTCTTATTGTATTCTAATGGCTTAGTAGATAATAAGTCCCAAGAATGAAAGATCTATAGTATATATGATCTTTTTAAAATCCTTAAACCCAAATATCATTTGATGTATGAGCAGGCAATTAATATATTTTATAAATAATTGAATGAATGAGAGTAGGTTATTGTGATAGCAAACGAGTGAATGTTTTAGTTTCTTGTCCTACTTAGGTGAGGAATGAAAAATTAGTAGGCAGTTTTGAAGTGTGCACAAGAGAGGTTTCTATTTGCTGTAAAATTCATATAAGGTATGTGATGTGTATGTATCTTTATATATGCATATATGTGTGTGTATTTGTATTTGTACCTCTTTCTAAAGGTAAGGATTTTGGATGCAGGAAAATTTTGTCCAAAACATTCAGGGATTTCTGTCACACTATTTACCTTCTGAAGGATTTAGACATCTGATTGCTTGAGCCTTCACTATTTCTGAACAGATTATCTCCACCCCAACTCAATATTATGTTTCCTGACTATGCCATGTTCTGTACTCTGGACTCTACCTATATAACTTGCCACTCATAACTTCTTTCCACCTTTTATTCTGAGAAATAGAATTAGACCAACTTTAGTATTTCTGAAAAGGATATATCAAGAATCTACTTATTCTGAGCCAAACACTGTGCTAAGCCCTGGGTATAAAAAAATGAAAATACGTGCTTTCATGGAGTCAATGCAGTGTGGGAAGACTATGAACTAGGGTAAGTTGAAAAGAATAAAGGAAAGAAAGAAGGTAACTAACATAAGGGCATGAAAAAGATATCCACAGGAGTTAACTTGGAGAGGAAATGACTGGAAACTTTGGAATATAACTTCCTTAAACAGAAGCTCTTGAAGATCTCCATAGTCCAATCAGAAGGAAGCTCTTCAGGAACTATATAAATCCATTAAGCATTATTGTGGTTTTGCTGACCAAAACAACTTCCTTAAAGATATTATCTCTTTTAATGAGGATATCACAGTTCCTATGGTTCAGAAAGTTGTTAAGAAATAATTTTTATCATTCATTGATTGAAGTTTTTTGTTGTTGTTTTTTTGGGTTTTTTTACCCCTAAGGCAATTGGGTTAAGTGATTTTCCCAGGTCACACAGCTAGGAAGTTTTAAGTGTCTACTGAGATCAAATTTGAACTCAGATCCTCCTGACTTCAGGGCTGGTGCTCTATCCACTGCACCATCTAGCTGCCCCAAAGTTGTTTGTTTTACAGTGATGGTTCAACATTTCCAATTTAATTTCAAACTTACATATTGTATATTAAGCATAATGAAGGTGTAATTTGTAGCAGTGAAGGGAATATAAACCAATAAAATGAAGTATTTTTAAAAATAATCACAGTGTGAACTTCAATGGCTCTGGAGTCAGAAAACCAAGTTTGAAATGACACTGCTGATGCTCACTCTTTATGTTACTTTGATCATCACTTAATTACCCTACACCTCAACTAAAATGGGAGATTTTGACTAGATGATTCCTTCTAGCTTTTGATCTATGAAACTATCAGAAGCTGATAGTAGGGACTTATTAAAAAAATAATACTGAGACTGGGAGAACTGTCTGTGACTATAAATGCACATAAATAACGAGTGTGTATCGTATAGTAAAAGAAAGTCACTTAGTGAACCAAAAAGGGTAAGTTGCTTATAGTTACACAACTAAAATGTACCAGTGACAAAACTTAAAGCTGTATATTACTTACTCCAAGTTCTTACTTTTTTGCTATAGGGAATTCTTTCAGTGGTGACACATGTAGCATATATAAAAATATCCCAGAGTCTGAGGGAGCATTAATCTTGTGATCAAACAACCTATTTTTTTACATACAAACTTTGTAATTTTTGAGTCATCTGATCATGGTGAAGTCACTGCACTGTTCTGTATCTCAGTTTCCTTAACTGTGAAAAGAGGAAGTAACTAAGGACTTTAAAATTCTAAAGCTTTTGAATCTGTACATTTTTATTTGTTGGCCTCTATTTGCTGATTTTGTTTTTTAAAACAAACGAATATACCTATTCCAATTTAAGCAGCTCCACTCTTATTGGTGTAAAATTCAGGAATGAGGGCTAAACAAAACAGTTCAACAGCTTGACTGCACTGTGGGGAAAGCGCCCTTTTACCTGAAGATATACATTGATTTCCTTTTGCTTTTCAAGTTTTTCTGTGATTCCTGGCTTGCTATTTCACTTATCACATTCTTTCCTTATCTGACATACAAAAAATTCCCACTTTACATGAGCATTTCTTCCTCATCAGGCTCCTCCATTAGGAACATCAATACTGATTTGATTGGCTGAACCAGTTCTCTCTTAGGTAGAGTTTCCAGTGTTTTGCTGAGATGAGTATTATAATTTGACTTTCTTCTGAAAAGTGTGTGTGTGTGTGTGTGTGTGTGTGTGTGTGTGTGTGTGTGTGTTTCTGCTTGTTGGAAGAGTAGAAATTTAGGAAAAAAAGATGAATATGTGTAATATTGTGATTAAATGGGATGAAAGTTCAGGTTTGTATGTTTAAATCACTGTGCAACAAAGGATGAAAGAGAGCAAGAAGGAAGGGGGTAGAGGTGGGAGAAGAGCAGTTGAAGCTGGATGAATAGCAGGGATAACTTGTCTATATGTGACAACACATGTATAGGGATATTAAGTTAAGAGGTGTGTGTAAAGAGGAATAGAGTTGGAAGATGTATATCTGCATAGACATGAAGTTGAAAGGTGGAAAATTGTCATTGCTGTTATTTTTGCCAGGTTTTAAAACCCCAACTAAAAATATCAATGGTTATAAAGAGATAAGATATACCCACCCTCTTCCCCAAGGAATATGTATTACAAATTTCATCAAACCACTGGAGGGCACTGTGATATTGCATTTTGGACAGTGACCTTTTTGGCATATAGTGCAATAAATATAATCTAGTCTTTCAAAATCCAGGATGAACACTCAGATACTCTGGGGTGATGTCTGTACACGTCTACGGGTAAAGTCATGTGGATGTATAAATCAGTTAGTACCCTACAGAGGTAGCTGCGGTATCTGTGATTGCTTTTCACATTCGGCAAGGTTTGAGATGCTCCAGAAATTCCTAAGCTAGCAAGCAGCTCAGGCTAGGCTTAGATATTATGATTTTCCAGTTGCAGTGCTAATGGATCATTTTTTGGCATTCCCACTCATTAAAATGAGTGTCAGAATGATGGATTAATTTGGGGGCATTTTCTGTCCTTGGTCTAATCTTTGTGAAGGGAATGATAATGCCTCTTGCATTCTGTGAAGTGCTATAGCACTTTAGTTCTGCAAGACAAAATGAAATAAAGGGAAGGGGTTTTACATCAAGATGAAATGACTGACACAATTTTAGGTATTTTTAGTGTAAAGTGGAAACCAATAAGCAGGTCTCTATAGAAATGTGAAGCTTATGTTAGAAATGGTTTAAAATTTATATGAGAACAGAGCTATATAGTTATACCCTACTTTACTTCAAAGAAGAAGTAAAGGAAGCCATTTAGCCATGGAATGTTGGGTGAGCCAAATAGAAGCAAGAGACAAAATTTAAAAAGAGAATAGAAAAAGCATTGTTTCAGCTGGGATGTAGGCAACTCATTTGTAATCCTTGAATCAAAAGTCTTGGATTTTGCAGGGAGAGAAAGAAAGGAGACTATTAGGAATAACATATATATATATATATATATATATATATATATATATATATATATATTTACTGTCAATATGTCCTCTGATACAATCTATTTGATAAAGATAAATTACTTAGTTTGAAATAAAAAAAACCTGAGTTCAAAACTTAGTCTTGTTACTTATTTTGTGTGACCAAAGGGAAGTCAGTAACCCACTCAGATCTTTAATTTCCTGTTTTATTAAAGAAGTATGTCAAATATATTTTCACTAATATGCATTCCATCTCTAAAATTATGATTTTGTATGCAAATCATAATGAGGCATGAATAATTAAGAAGAATGCCTCCTACATTTCCAGTTTTTTTTTTTTTTTCTCCTTTATTCCCTTCTCAGTGCTCTGACCTTGGCTCACTTCCTGCTAGAGATACATCACAATCATATTGCATTGGTATTTTCCATGCTAAAAATTTTGTGCAACCCAAAATTTTCTACTATATATTCATGAGAATGCATACCAGGGAGACAATATATCAAGACATATAAGGGAAAAAGCACTGGATTCCAGAAAATTCCAACTCAGTTGTCTGAGAACTTATGTTTTCTTCTCTGACCACTTCATCCATTCACTATAAAAAAATATACATGTTCTATAATGATGGTTTATTTATAAAGAAAACTTGTCTTTCTGCCAAAATAGGTGCTTTAGATAGTTCCTAAATACGCAAGACAGTTCCAGAGGTACTGATCACAATTACTGTGCCACCAGAGTTCAAATTTACTTCTTTTCCTGGTGCTTAACACTTGTCATGGAGATCAATTTGTAAGTATGATATTTATATAACCATCAACATCAATAAGTACTCTTATAAAGATTCATTGTCTCTCTACAACAATAGCTCAGAAAAAGGATAATGTAAGAACCTTAGAAATCACTACAGTTTCCTCCTGTTGAGGACCCAATCCAGAACCTTACCACAGAAGGTTTTGTGTTTATCCAAAAGTTCATGGATACTAACTAGCACATTCAAAATTTGAATCCATTTTTTTTCCTGAGTTTACATCCAATGTCTTCTTAACTGTGTTACATTGCTATACATACAAGTATGAAAGCCTAGAGTGGAAGGAAAATATATTATAAAATAAATAAAACCAATCCTTTTCAGCACTAACATTCTGCATTCTTGGTTTTAATATCCCACATTCTATTTCCTATGAGTCTAGCATTCTATTTTCTAAATTCCCATTGAGCTCTCACAATCTATGATTCAATGATCCTAAGTAATGAATAATCATCTTTAAAGCACTGATTTCAGAAAATTCCCAGGGCATACAAATTCTGTAAGAAGAAGTTTCTAGTATTTTAGATAACATTAAAGAAAAGAACAAAGATGATCAAGGTTGGGGGCAAAGTTGGAGAACAGCAGAAGTAATAGAATTAAAGAATAAGAGACTAATGCCCTTGGGTATAGCCCTGAGTTTTCCCAACCTATCCTTAAACAAACTAGAGTTCAAATGAAAGAAGCAGTGACCTCCACACTCAACCAGTAATTTGATAGCTGACTCCCTAGGAGTGCAATGTTAGTGCTCTACATAATGATTTCTCTTTATAAACTTTAGGAAGATTTTAGAGTATCAATTATATGTAATTGTACATGTTTGTTGCTTAGGATAAGATGATGTTTTTCTACTGAGGTATGAACACAACGAGGTATACAGTATGGTTTAGGAAAATATTTATGTATCTGTGTATGTGTATATAGTTCTTTGGGTCTCTCTGTCTTTCTCTGGCTCTCTGTCTCTCTTTCAGAGTTTTCCCAGGCCCAGAGCTGGGAGCAGCTGCTCCCAGGAACTAATCTCCAATTCAATAGAGGTTGGTGATTATGTTCCTGGCCAAGATCTCCAATTGAATGAGACCACTTAACTTAAGGGTGTTATCTGGGAAAGGTATGCTATTCCCAGGGGAGAGCTTGAGATCCCAAATCACCCTTTCCCCACAGATTAAAGGGAACACAGTTTCAGGGCCCTCCAAAGGTTAAAGGGAACATGATTTACCTCATACAGCTAATGAAATTTGAGATGCATATTTTTAGAGACCCAGTTGATGAACACTGAACACACTTCTGCTAGTAAGTATGAGACAGGTTTATCACTTAGGTCATCCTGACTCCAAGTCCACTTCTCTCTTTACTGAGCCACTTATATTAGAAATTTCAAAGATCAATCTCTTTTTTCAAACTTCATAAACAATAGATTTGGAAGCACATTTGTTTTCTATAGCTTCAGGGTAAGGTGGAGAGGCATTAGGGTGTGTGGGGAAATGCTAAAAGTAATGGGTAGGAACAAAACTAATGCAGACAAGATTAGAAGGGAAGCAATAAACTGGGAAAATATTTTTACAGTCAAAGGTTCTGATAAAGGCCTCATTTCCAAAATATATAGAGAATTAACTCTAATTTATAAAAAATCAAGCCATTCTCCAATTGAAAAATGGTCAAAGGATATGAACAGACAATTCTCAGATGAAGACATTGAAACTATTTCTAGTCATATGAAAAGATGCTCCAAGTCATTATTAATCAGAGAAATGCAAATTGGGACAACTCTAAGATACCACTACACACCTGTCAGATTGGCTAAGATGACAGGAACAAATAATGATGATTGTTGGAGGGGATGTGGGAAAACTGGGACATTGATGCATTGTTGGTGGAGTTGTGAACGAATCCAACCATTTTGGAGAGTAGTTTGGAACTATGCTCAAAAAGTTATCAAACTGTGCATACCCTTTGATCCAGCAGTGTTACTACTGGGATTATATCCCAAAGAGATTATAAAGAAGGGAAAGGGACCTGTATGTGCACGAATGTTTGTGGCAGCCCTTTTTGTAGTGGCTAGAAACTGGAAACTGAATGGATGTCCATCAGTTGGAGAATGGCTGAATAAATTGTGGTATATGAAAATTATGGAATATTACTGTTCTGTAAGAAATGACCAACAGGATGATTTCAGAAAGGCCTGGAGAGACTTACACGAACTGATGCTAAGTGAAATGAGCAGGACCAGGAGATCATTATATACTTCAACAACAATACTAGATGATGACTAGTCCTGATGGATCAGGCCATCCTCAGCAACAAGATCAACCAAATCATTTCTAATGGAGCAGTAATGAACTGAACTAACTATACCCAGAAAAAGAACTCTGGGAGATGACTAAAACCATTACATTGAATTCCCAGTCCCTATATTTATGCACACCTGCATCTTTGATTTCCTTCACAAGCTAATTGTACAATAATTCAGAGTCTGATTCTTTTGTACAGCAAAATAATGTTTTGGTCATGTATACTTATTGTGTATCTAAGTTATATTTTAATATATTTAACATCTACTGGTCATCCTGCCATTTAGGGAGGGGTGGGGGTAAGAGGTGAAAAATTGGAACAAGAGGTTTGGCAGTTGTTAATGCTGTAAAGTTACCCATGTATATATCCTGTAAATTAAAGGCTATTAAATAAAAAAAAAAAAAAAAAAAAAAATAAAAGTAATGGGTAGGGGCAACTAGATAATGCAGTAGATAGAGCACTGGCCCTAGAATCAGGAGAACCTGAGTTCAAATGTGACCTCAGACACTTAACACTTCTTAGCTGATCCTGGGCAAGACACAACTCCAATTTCCTTGCAAAAAATAAATTAAAATGCAGAGAAAAAATAAATTAATGGATATTCAAAGAGGTAGATTTTAGTTCAATATAAGGAGGTGTTAATAGGAAGCTTGATTTAGAAGACCAATCCCTGAAACATGCTTGTGATCTAACCACTCAAGCCCTAGAATTCACACACTAGATATACTCTCTATCTCTGCATTCTCTCTTTCTGATTGATTGGATGCTTTCTCCCACAATTACCTTTTAAAGATAATGCCTTTACCATTTATTTTTCATTTTAGTCCACTCTAAATTCTTTAATTCACTCTAAACCTCTTCTGCCATGTTTTCTATTCCAGATATCTTTGCCTTCTCTACCTTCTCTTTGTCACTTTCTTGTTTTATATTGTCTTTGCTTAATAGCATGTAAGGTTCTTGAGGTCAAGGACTGTCTTTGTATTTAATTGTTTTTTTAGTGCTTCGCTCAATCCTGGAAAATAATATGTGTTTACTAAATGCTTGTTGACTGACTGACTATGGTCAAATCATATAATCTTTCAATCACACAAGCTACTGGTTTTCAAATTATTTTGGTGGTGTACTACTATCACATTCATTTTTATTGATGTGTATATAATATTCATGTACTACTTTATCATGTATTACTGTAAAAAAGAGAAGTACATTAAGAAGAGATAAATATGAAATACTTTATATATTATTTGTCCAAAAAATTTTTCCCTCAGTAAAATATTTATTTGTATTAAAAAAGTATAATTAAATAAATCTTATAAGCTTATAAACATAATCCTGTACATATCTTGACATATATGAGAAATGTAAATAATAATTGTTTTAGAAATTAATTATTCAGATAATTTGATTTATGTAATTAATCAAGTTGATATTTTTAGCTACTAACTGAAAGTTACACATGACAACAATAAAGAATGAGTCATAAAAATTATAGATTATGGCAATGAACATTGTTATGCTTATTAGAGCAATCATTTATAGGAATTAGGTTAAACCAAAGTATTTATTGTTTATAGGAGGCTCTGTGGGGAAGAAATTTCCTATTCCAATGAAGAATGGCATCTCCAATTCAAGTTAATAGATTTAGGGAATTATCTAGAGCACTGAGAACTTTTCATTGTTTTGGATGACCCAGGCTTTACATATCAGAGGAAGTATTTAAAATCCAGGAGTTCCTGCCTTGAATCCAAACTCTATTTACTATGTCACACTGATTCTCACAAATATACTGGTTTCTTTAATTATTATTTGGTAGAGATATTTTATTCCATAATTTCTTTGAAATTATCTACTGTTACTATAACATTTTGTTTATGAACAAAGTTGTATGCAATTATATTCTAGCCAGGCAACACCAGGACAATTCTTCAAACTATGTGCTATCTTCTAAATACTGTACATTTGTATAGTCTCTCTTGGAATGTATTTTTTTACCTCTTGAACTGGGGTTTGAAAAGGCATTCATCATAGCTTGTGCAAAGACATTGTGGTGGGCTTTGAAACTAAGTAAAGGATGTTGGATTGGAGTCTAAAAACAATGGAAAACTGCTGTTGCATCTAAAGGAAAGAAAAGTCGTAGTTTAACATGAATTCAAATATATCAGTTTGTTGTTTTTGTTATTGTTGTTGTTGCTGTTGTTGTTATTCTTTCATTCTCAAAGAGGCTCAATAATGTCATAAGGATGAAATCTTAACTTGTACATGAATTGTATGTAAGAAAGGTAGATTTGTACAAAGTCATGAGTTTCATTCTCTATTCCAGAGTCTTCAGAGTTCAATAGCAACACAAAAGTCATGAAGACTGGCAATGGTCCAGAAATGCCAATTCAGCAATCATATAGAGGATAAATTAAAAAAGAGTTGAGTCGAGACACCAGTCAGGACGTTGTTGTAATAATCCTGACAACTGATTGACTTACACTAGGCAAAGAATTATAAAATTTGAGGTTGTGTTAGCTTACAATGGCCATTTAAATTTCAGTAGTCATTTTGACTCTGCTCAGTTTTAAACCACTTCATTTATTATAATGTTGTAAACTAATTATACTAAATCTTCAGATATTAATCAATATACCTCTCATAGATTCATGAATTTGCAATGCATATTAAATCAAAATTTTATATAGACAGATATCCCATATATTACAGCAGCAGGTCTGTCATCAGGACACTTGTTGAGTTACTCACAAGGCTATTTAGACCTTTTAGGCAAGGAGAGAGTTATAAAATATGATTTTTCTGGCAGGATGGAAGATCACTAGACCTTACCATCTGTCTTAGCAAGTAAAGATGGCTGGATATTTCTATTGGCCATGACACTAAATTCTGTTTCTTTTTGTTTGTTCGTTTGTTTTTGTTTTTTTTTCCTGAAGCAATTGGGGTTAATGACTTGCCCAGGGTCACACAACTAAGACATATTAAGTGTCTGTGACTGTATTTTAACTCAAGTCCTTCCGCCTTCAGGGCTCTAATTAAGTTCTCTTCCAATTGTTATATTCCCCATTTATAATGTGAGCTCCTGTGGAGGAGTAGTCATAAATTTTCAATTTTTATTCCCAGTATGAGGCACAGTGTTTTACATACAGTTAACACCTGATAAACATTTTCCAGTTCATCTCTTCCTATAGCATTATCTTAATGTGCTATAATTAAATAATATAAAGATTTATGAAATCAGATTAATCAATGTTATTTCCTAGCCATGTAATCATAGGCAGCTTACTTATTTAACTCTCAATTTCTTCATCTCTAAAATTATTTTAATACTAGCACAATATGCTTCATACAATTTTGAGGAAAAAAAAACTTTGTAAACACCAAAGTTTTTCATAAATATAAATTATTTTATGTTACTCTCCCTTTTGGTTAAAAAAATGTACTTCTTGTGAAATTTAATTTAATTTTGGGTTGAGAGTACTATAAGACACAATGCTTTCTTTTGCTGTGACCATTTGAGATTGCTGGACCTCAGCACATGAACAGCTGTCTTCTCTCTATCCTAGTATTCTCCATTCATCTTTGATGGTTTATTGTTATCATTATTATAATTCTTTATGTTAAGAAGAAAGATGATAGAAAATTATGTCCAATATTGTCTCATAAACAGACTCATTGGAGAGTAAGATTTATTAAAAAACTGTAGTAAAAGACCCAAGTATAAAGTCATTCCATAGCACTTAAAAAAAAGATATAAAAGAATAAAAAATTTAGAAGGAAAAGAAGGAAAAAAGAGGAAATATGAAATAGAGATAGATAGCCATGGACCTCTCTCTAAATACCTATCTACCACTATCTAGATCAACTATAAATCAAAATCTATCTATCATCTATCTATCTATCTATCTATCTGTCATCTACTATTTACTCACATCTATCTATATCTAGAATAGCTGTAGATCTAAATCTGTATTGTACAATATTCAGGGAAGATTAATGTTTCTAGTGTGACAGCTTACCAAGCTTTTACCAAACTCTTATAAGATTTTCTTATTCACCTTTGGTGTCATCCTGCCACCACCTGTGATTTGAAGAAGCTATAGTTTATTCTGTGATCAAGTCATTTTAACCCATCTTGGAGGATAAGCTGAACTAGGTTGAAGATCTTTTTTTATTATTATTATTATTTTTATTAAGATTTCAGGTAGCAGTCTTAAACCTGTCAGTGAGCTAGAGGGATGTTTACTAAAAGTATGTGAATACTTCTCTTGGTGTAATGGACAGAGAAGAATAGCTTGTTCCAACAGCCCATAAAGGAAGTTGAAGCAGGTGTTATGAAATACTTAGAGTTTGGTGAGACACTGAAAGCGCCAAAGTTATCCACTGCTTCCTAAGCCATATCTACTCTTTGCTTTTGTCTTGCCACTGAATTTCCATGACTCTGGAAAAGAGAGATAAATTGTTGACTTTGGGAAACTCTTCCTCATGTGCATGAGTAAAAAAGCATCACTTATATGATTTTATATTTTATTTACATTTCACTATTTTATTCATACTCAAAGTCCAATTATGATGAGTAAGTGATGAAGCAGCAGGTGCAGATACACACTGGAAACTATTTATTATAACCATGAACACAGACAGTCCAAGGCACAGAATTCTCTTTGTACTATACTGAGGTAGGGAGTCATTGGTAGAAGTGAAGTGGGAAACAGCAATAGCGATGATCACTTCCTACTGAAGATTTGTATGTCTTATACCTTTCTCATAACTAACATTATTTTTCATTTACCTAAATGCCATTAAACCTTGTTGATGCACCCTTGCAGTATACATTAACATTTAAAAAGCTAAGTTATTGTAAGGAGAAGATACAGACAGACAGGATGTGAGAGTAAAAAATGCAATGTGTGGTACAAAGTGCTGGACTGATCATAGACTTATCCTTTCTTAGGTAAACATTCACATTCAACAAAAGTTTCAATTCAAAACAAGACAAGTACCATTCTGAACAGATTAGAATACTTTTCTGTGCAGGAATAATTACTAGAGGGAAAGCTG
Source organism: Sarcophilus harrisii (assembly GCF_902635505.1). Lineage (NCBI taxonomy): Eukaryota > Metazoa > Chordata > Mammalia > Dasyuromorphia > Dasyuridae > Sarcophilus > Sarcophilus harrisii. Next base: position 63,368,165 of record NC_045427.1, on the reverse strand, counting down.
AACCAACATATGTTTGGAAAGACAAGAGCATAAAAGGAGTGGGTACCAGTTAATGATTTGGTGTGCAGCACAACATTTACTAATCTGGGGCAGAATACTCAGAAACATCAAAATTGATTTGACAAAAATGATGGGGAAGTAATTAATGAAAAAAAAAACCTGTTTACCAATAGGATAGTTTTTCCATCTTTAATAAGATAGTGTTAATTACATCAAAAGTGAAGTTCAAGCAATGATTAGAAAGATGCAGGATTCTTGGCTCACTTAAAAGGCACATGAAATTCAACTTATACTGATAGTAACAATTTAAAATGCTTTTATCATGCTCTGAAGCCTGTTTATGGGCCAGAGACTTAAGGTGCATCTCAACTTCTCAGTGCTGATGGAATCACTTTGATTAGTAATAAGATCATGATTTTGGAGAGACAGACTAAACACTTCCATTGTGCTATCAGCAGACCATTATCAATAAGTGCCAAAGTCATTAATCCTATGCTTCAGGTTGAATTTAGTCTCTCTTTAGGTGAAATTCCAACCAAAGGGGTTTGAGTACCATCTATCTTTTCTCATGTTGCAAAACATCTAATGTTGATACTATTTCAGTTGAAATATACAGGGCAAACAGTCCACTATTCATACAAAAGATGAATGAAATCTTCCTGGTTATATGACTAGAAGAGATTATCTCCTGAAAGTTTAAAGATGTCTCTATTGCTGATCACTATAAAGGAAAAGGAAATAGATTGTTCTATCTAAATCAGAATGGGATATCTCCCCTAGTCCATTGCCAGAAAGTTTTTTTCAGACTCCTTTATATGGGTATCCTTCACCTACAAAATGGTCATCTATACAAAGGCCAATGTGGCTTTATGAAGGAGAAAGGAAAAATCAGTATGGTTTTTGTTGCCCAACAACTTCAGAAGAAATGTGAGAAGCAGATTGGATGTCTAAACAAAATCTTTGATGATGTCAGTCATAAGGGTTTGTGGAAAATTATGGCAAAATTTGGTTGCCTGAAGAAGTTGATCTGTATTGTGTCAGTTCAGTGATGACATGCTTGCATGGATTATGGGAAATGGAAGATGTTTTTATGTTTTCCAGTCACAAGTGGAGTGAAGCAGAGAAGTGTACTCAGTTTTTGGCATGAATTTGTCAGTGATATTGTCAGATACCATTAAAGAAGACATATCATCAAACTCAACTACTTCATTGATGGAAATTTATTTAATTTGAAAAATGTTATTAGTCAAGACTAAAGTAGAAGGAGAGTTTGGTGCATGGTTTTTTGTTGATAGATGATTGTGTACTCGTAATCTTTGAGGCTGAGATGCAACAGAGTATGGATCAGTTCTCTACCACTTGTGATAATTTTGGTTCGAATATTAACACTAAGAAAACAGATATTCTATATATCTGTGCTACTGATTTCCTTGTTGTTTACTTGGAAAAATTCAATAGTATACTAGCACCATGCCAAGAAATCAATCACTTCTATTTGAAAGATGCTGAAAATCACCTCAAAATAAAGTACTTCTGAATTTTTTTTTAAATATAGGCAAGAATAATTTTTCAACATTGATTCTTGTAAAATGTTGTATTCCAATTTTTACTCCTCTTCTCCCCACTCTGTCCCCTAGATGGCAAGGAATCCAATATATGTTATACATGGTAAAAATATATGTAAATCAAATATAAGCACACACATTTATATAATTGTCTTGCTGCACAAGAAAAACCTAATCAAAAAGAAAGAAAATAAAATTCAAGCAAACAACAACAAAAGAAGTGAAAATGCTATGCTGTGATCAACACTGAATTCCCACAGTCCTCTTTCCGGGTGTACATGGTTCTCATCATCACAGAATCATTGGAACTGGCCTAAATCATGTCAATGATAGGAAGAGCCGCATCCATCATAATTAATCATCGTATAATCTTGCTATTGTCATGTACAAATATCTCTTGGTTCTGCTCATTTCACTCAGCATCAGTTCCTGTAAGTCTTTCCAGACATCTCTGAAATTATCCTGAACAACATATAGAACAATAATATTCCATAACACTCATATAACATACCTTATTCAGCCATTCTCCAACTGATGGGCATCCACTTAGTTTTCAGTTTCTTGCCACTACAAAAAGGGCTGCCACAAACAGTTTTGCACATATGGGTCCTTTTCCCTCCTTTAAGATCTCTTTGCAATATAGGACCAATAGAAAAACTGTTGGATCAAAGGCTATCCATACTTTAAAGACTTTTTGGGCAATTTCAAATTGCTCTCCAGAATGTTAGAATTAGTTCACAATTCCACCAACAATGTAATAGTGTTCCAGTTCTCCCATATCCCTTCCAAAATTCATCATTGTCTTACCACATCCCCTCCAACATTCATCATTATCTTTTCCTGTCAACTTAGTCCATCTGAGAGGTGTGTAGTGATATCTCAGAATTCTATTAATTTTCATTTCTCTGATCAAAAGTGATTTAGAGCACATTTTCACGTGACTAGAAATTATTTTAATTTCTTTGTCTAAAAATTGTCTGTTTATATCCTTTGACTATTTAGCAATTGGAGAATGGCTTAAATTCTTATAAATTTGAGGCAATTCTCTCTATATATTTAGAAGTGAGGCATTTATCAGAACCCTTAAATGCTATTGCTTCCCTTTTAAACTTGTTTGCATTAGTTTTGTTTCTGTAAAACCTTTTTAACTTAATTTAATCAAAATTATCTATTTGGTGTTCACTAATGGTCTCCAGTTCTTCTTTGATCACAAATTCCTTCTTTCTCCACAGATCTGAGAGGTAAATTATCCTATGTTTTTCTAATTTGTTTATAACATTATTCTTGATGTCTAAATCATGACCTGTTTTGACCTTATTTTGGTATGTGGTGTTAGGTGTGGGTCAATGACTAGTTTTTACTATACTAGTTTCCAATTTTCCCAGAAGTTTTTGTCAAATAGTGAGTTCTTATCCCAAAATCTGGGATCTTTGGGTTTGTCAAACACTAGATTGCTATAGTTATTGACTATTTTTTCTGTGAACCTAATCTATTCCACTGATCAACTACTCTATTTCTTAGACAGTACCAAATGGTTTTGATGACTGCTGTTTTATAATATAGTTTTAGGTCTGACACAGCTAGGTTATCTTTATTGGTATTTTTTTTCATTAATTCCCTGGAAATTCTTTACCTTTTATTCTTCCAGATGAATTCTGTCTTTATATATAAAACAATTTCTTTGGAGATTGATTGGTATGGCACTAAATAAGTAGATTAATTTAGTATTGTCATTTTTATTATACTGGCTTGGACTACCCATGAACACTCAATATTTTCCCAATTGTTTAGATCTTTATTTATGTGGAAAATGTTTTATAGTTGTGTTCATAAGTTCCTGACTTTCCCTTGGCAGATATGTTTCCAAATATTTTATATTATTGACAGCTATTCTGAATGGAATTTCTCTTTATATCTCTTGCTACTCGAATTTGTTGGCAATATATAAAAATGCTGATGAGTTATGTGAATTTATTTTGTATCCTGCAACTTTGCTAAAGTTTGTGAATTGTTTCTCATACTTTTTAGTTAATTCTCTAATGTTCTTTAAGTATACCATCATATCATGCAAAGAATGATAATTTGATTTTCTCATTACCTACTTTAATTCCTTTAATCTATTTTTCTTCTCTTAGTTATTGATGCAATCAATTATGCTAATAGTTTTCCTAATATTGAACCAGCTCTGCATTCATGGTGTAAATTCCACTTGGTCATAGTATATTACCCTGGGTATGACTTTCAGTAATCCTTTTTGCTAATGTTTTATTTAAATTTTTTGTATTAATATCTATTACAGGGGTCCTCAAACTACAGCCCACAGGCCAGATGCAGCAACTGAGGACGTTTATCCCCCTCACGCAGGGCTATGAAGTTCCTTTATTTAAAGGCCCACAAAACAAAGTTTTTGTTTTTACCATAGCCCAGCCCTCCAACAGTCTGAGGGACAGTGAACTGGTTCCCTATTTAAAAAGTTTGAGGACCCCTGATTATTAGGTAAATTTGTATATATTTTTTTATTCTACTGTCACTCTACCTCGTTTAGGTATCAGCATTATATCTGTGTCATAAAATGATTTTGGTAGGATTCCTTCTTTGCCTATTTTTTCACATAGTTTGTGTAGTTTTGGAATTAATTTTTCTTTAATTTTTTAGTAGAATTCATATATAAATCCTTAGGGCTCCAGAGATTTTTTTCTTAGGGAGTTGATTAACAATTTGTTATTTATAAATATATTTGGGCAAAATAACTACTAATCATTGCTCTAATTTCCTCTTTGTTGTAGAAAGTTTTCTCTTATTTTTGAGACTAACAATTGAAATCTCTTCTTTCCTTTTTCTAATTAAATTAACTAAAGATTTATTTATTTTGTTGTTTTTCAGCAAACTTACTGTTTTTTATTAATTCAATAGTTTTCTTATTAAAAATTTTATCATCTTTTTTTTATTTTCAGAATTTCAAATTTGGTATTTGATTGGGTGTTTTTAAGCTTTTTTTAGTTGCAAACCCTATTCACTAATTTTCTCTTTCTCTACTTTATTGAAGTAAGTATCTAGAGATATAAAATTTCCCCTAATAACCACTTTGACTGCATCCCACAATTGTTGATATGTTATCTTATCATTGTAATTCTCTTGGATGAAATTATTTGATTATATGTATGATTTGTTGTTTCACCCATTCATTTTTTAGGGTTAGATTCTTTAGTTTCTAATTAATATTTGTCTATTTCCCCTGGCCTTTTATTGCATGTAATTTTCTTTGCATTATTATCAGAAAATGATGCATTTACTATTTTTGCCTTTCAACATTTGATTTTAAGTTTCTTATGCCCTAATATATGGTCAATTTTTGTTCATGTATAGTCTACGAATCATAGAGGAAAAAAGTATACTCCTTTCTTTCTCCAAATTCTATTTGTTTTCTTAACTTCTTTCTTATTCATTTTGTTGTTTCATTTATCTATTCCTGAGAGTAAAGTTGACATACCCCACTAGTATAGTTTTACTGTCTATTTCTTCTTGCAGCCCTCTTAACTCAGTATTGATATTACTTCATCATCTATGGTACCCTTTAGCAAGATAGATTTCCCTTCCTTATCTCTGTTAATTAGATCAGTTTTTGCTTTTTGTTTGATCTGAGATCAGGATTGCTAGCCCTGCTTTTTTTTTTTTTTTTTTTTAACTTAGCCTGAAGTGTAATAGATTCTGCTCCAGCCTTTTACCTTTACTTCATATGTATCACTCTGCATTAAATGTTTATCTTGTAAACAACATATTGAAGGATTCAGGGTTTTAATCCAGTATTTTATCCAATTTTTTTTTTTGGGAGAGTCCATCTCATTCACATTCTCAGTTGAAAGGACAAATTACGTTTCTCTTGAGTTCTGTATCTGGAGTTGTTTTTTGTTGTTGTTGTTCAGCTCTGATCTTTTAATCAGAAATAAATGAAATTCACCTGTATCATTTAATGTTCATCATCTTCCCTGTAAGATAATGTCCACTTTGGCTGGATAGTTGATTTGTGGCTATAATCCAAGTTCCTTTGCCTTTCAAAATGCCAGATTCTAGGCCCTTTGATCCTTTAAAGTAAAAGTTACTAGATCCTAGGTAATCCTGATTTTGACTCCTCTAAATATTTGAATTGTTTCGTTCTGACTGATTGCAATATTTTTTCAATACTTCTGAAATTTGGGTTTGATATTCCTTGGAATTTTAATGACTATTTTAATGGCTATTTTAAAAAATCAGATTCTAGGACATCAGGGCAGGTTTCCTTAATGATTTCCTGAAATATAATGCCTAGATTCTTTTTTCATCATGGTTTGCAGGTAGTCCAATAATCCTTAGATTGTCTCTTATAGATCTACATTACCAATTAGGTATTTTATATTTTCTTCATTTCTTTTTCATTTTTTAAAATTTTCTTTGATTTTTTTTAAGTAGCTTTTTATTGACAAGACATATCCATGGGTAATTTTTAACATTGACCCTTGCACTCACTTCTGCTCCAACTTTTCCCTTTCTTCCCTCCATCCCCTCCCCTACATGGCAGGCAGTTTCATACATGTTAAACATGTCAAAATATATCTTATATACAATATATGTGTACAGATCCATCCAGTTCACTTGTTACACAAGAAAAGTCAGATTCAGAAGGTAAAAATAACCTGGGAAAAAAATGCAAGTAGTCCACATTCATTTCTCAGTGTTCTTTCTCTGGTGTAGCTGATTGTGTCCATTACTGATCAGTTGGAATTTAATTGGATTTTCTCATTGTCGAAGATATCCACTTTCATCAGAATATATCTTCATATAGTGTTTTTGAAGTGTATAACGATCTCCTGGTTCTGCTCATTTCACTTAGCATCACTTCATGTAAGTGTCTGACGGATTCTTGATGTTCCATTGAGTCATTTATTTCCATTTCTTCAGATCTAATTTTTAGTAAATTATTCAATTACCGTTTTAAGCTCCTTTTGTATTTGGCCAATTTAATTTTTAAATGAGCTGTTTTGTTGTATGGAATTTTTTTTTCATTTCACAAATTCTGATTTTCATGGAATTTATTCTTCTTTTTCCATTTTGTCAGATCTATTTTTTAAAGGAGTTATATGCTTTTATCCATTTCACTAAATCGATTTTGTAAGGCTTTTCCTTTTCCAAACTGTCTTGCAAAGTTCTCATTTCCTTTCTGCATTTTTCTTTTACCTCTTTTTTAAGATCCTTTTTGAATTCTTCCAACAGAGGTTTGTGAGATGAAGAGGAATTCCTATCACCCTTTGGGGCTTTATCTGGAGGCAATGTGCTTTTGGTGTCTCATGGTTTGAAATCTCTTCTTCACTTCACTATGGTCAAAGTTCTTTTTTCTTTCTTTCTTTTTTTTTTTTAATATTGAGATCTACTTTAAGGCAAAGGAGAGTTTGTCCAAGCTTCCCCTATAGGTGACTGGCTGTACTGAGTTAGTGCTGACTAACTTCTGGTGCTGAGTGGGTATAGCTAGATCCATATATTGTGGGGTTTAGGGGCTCATTATTTGCCTTTTTTATTTGTATTGCATGCCTTGCAGTTAACCTCCTGAACTACTGGCTTGCAACCAAGACAGAGTAGCCAAAACTGCTGTAGATTCTTTCTAGTAGATTCCTGGTACCTGAAACTCATGCTGCTCTGGGTCTCTGCACTGACTGTGCTTGGGTTTCCATGTGGCTGTCTCTGCTTGACTCACCTCCCTTTGTGTCCAATTGAAACAGTCCTTTTCTGATGATCTTACAAATTATCTTCTGCTGGAAATTTTTTACATTTCAAATATTTTTGGGCTGTATAATTCCAAAACCAGCCCAGAGAGGTGTAATTTGCTGTGAATTTGAGAGATATGAGGAGAGCTCAAAAAAAGACATGTCTTTGTTCAGCCATCTTGGCTCTGCCCCCTCTGAATTCCTTCCTTTAGCTGAACTGGAAAATATTCAAACTTTACTGCAGTGAGCAGAAGTCTAACAGGCTCACTGTATTGTTCAAATGTCAAACACATTTGGCTAAAATACTAGTTTAAGGACAACTCTCACAAGTAAAGTATTCACTTTGATATCAGAAGTGATACATAGACTATAAAAAGATCTTTCAAGAACTTTGGTATCAAATGTAAGACATGAGGTACACTAGCACCTTTACCTTCATCAAAAGAAGACACTGTGCTCAATGAATAAAGTGAAATTTCAGTAGTTCAAAAGAAATAAAAGATGAGCATACTTAGAGATAGCTCTACACCAAATGCTCATTTGAGCCCTTTATAACTCACCTATGGTTGAGTCTTCTGAGCTTATACTGGATCCCCCAGAATCAGGGGCATAATATATTAACCTAAACATAGTGATATTATTTTTGATCCTCTTTAAGTAAAAAGGACAACAACCAAAGAAAAGCAGATATAAATCTAGAGATAGACAGACAGAAAGATAAATAGATAAATGCATAGACAGATAAATAGTTAGAGAGATAGAATTAAAGTAGTAAATCTGATATACTTCGATTCTAACATGATCCTAAATGTTTTTGTAAAGGTCATAGACATGAGTGGAAATAAAGATGGAAAAAAAAAAAAAAACTAGAAAAGCAGCCAGATTAGACCAAGTTTATGCACTTAGATGGTATTTAGGATAGCAGCAAACACAATTTTAAGGTTGCTAGAGAAGTCAAGTAACAAGGAATGTGAAAATGGGGCAGATATAAAAAGGCTGGAAAAATAAAATTCTCTCATGTGAATGTTCAATTAAATGAGAAACTGACTTTTATGTCTCCTTTTTTTTTGTCTACTTTTCTATCATTCAACCAATGAATCTATCTCTCTATCCATCTTTCTATCATCTATTTAAAGGATTGATCTATCCTGTACACTCTTTGAGATCAATGAAGTTTTTAATAGTTAAAAAGTGCATAAATGAGCGGATGAGAGAGAGCTAATTTCCCCAAAGTGTGACATTATTTTACCATAATTTGGAAGAAAGGCAGAAAAAGCTGAAAAAGTGGAAAGGTAGAAGTGTTTCATAGCTTGACCTTATGAATAATGAAGGAGATGATTTTTCTACAAGAATCACCATGGATCTGTCTCAAGAAGTCACTGAGATCCAGATTGAGTCAATAAGTACTATTAAGAGTTTTCTTTCTCAACTCCATAATATGGTAGAAAACATTTCTCTTAGCTTGTTGTTATGTAACATTGATGAAATCATCTATCAGAAAAGATCCCAAACCTGCATTCTTATCAAGTTGATTTGGACAGAGAACACTCATATTCATTTGGAATTCTGCTAATAAACATGACTACAAATTCAATTTTATGCAATTCATCAAGAATTTATTATTCATCTACTAAATGTAAGATTCTACAATAGGTGGCAGCAATAAAAAGTCCAATATGGAATACTCCTTGAACTTACCAAATATATTTTCCTAGGAGATACAATATATTCACACTTAAATAATTAAAATATAGTTATGCCAATAAATTACCAAAAAATTACATAATTTACAAATTGAAAAAATAGCCAAGAACTTGGGGCATCAGGAATGATTTTTAGTCAGAGGTGACACTCAAGTTATGCTTTGCGGAAAACAAGTGATTCTATGAGCTAGAAATGAGGACAGAGTATATTCAAGGTAGGAGAAACCACATGAGCAAAATCACAGAGGCTAGATATGGAATGTCATATATATGGAATGAAATAGTAGTATAATGATTACAAAGTATGTGATGGGAGGAATATGAAATAAAACTGGATAGACAGGTGATTAATTATGGGTAGATTTATAGAGACCTAAATCAATGTCCATGGATTGGACATATTATTTCTTTAATCAATCTTACATAAAACTATGTTAAACATGTATCAGTCTGAGGCAAATTGACAGCATGTCTTAATAAAGAGGCCTTTATTAAAATTCAAAACCCCTGGTTTATATTCCAGTGTCTGCCACTTCCTAAATATATCTCTGGGCAAATCATGTAACCTCTCTAGTCATCATTATAATATAGCTTATGTTTCTGGTGAAACTGAAATGAGATAATATATCTTAAAGTATCTTCAAAATGACAAGGCATATTTTAGGAGGTGAGGTTTTGCTATTTTTAAAATTGTTGTTGTTGTTGTTCAATGGAGTTCAGCTAAATAGGACCATCAAGAAATCTCATCCCAGAGCTATTCTCCAAATTATGACATTTACATACTGCAATTGATAGCTCATTGGAGTAACGAAACCTCCTTTTTATTTTCAGAACATGATATATTTTATTAACAACTTATTAGAAGCACACATAAAGTGTAAAGATAATCACCAGTAAAGAATCCTTCCCCTAGAGATCTATTCAGTCTCAGCAATTTACAATACTGTTGAGTACTACTTCAGCATTGAGTGTGGAGGAATCCAGAATTGGATTTCTGTCATTCCCTCCCCTCATAGTTACTTGATATGCATAGTATTGTGAGGTTAATGTAATTATCCTTCCAACCACTCCAGTTAAGAACTACTATCACTGATGTCCACAAATTCTCCCTAATCTGAGTGATACAACTTGCTAATCAATCATTACATAAAAATACTTTATTAATTAAGAAATGACAAACACTGTTCTAATCCTTAAACTTACAAAAACAAAAAAAGAAATAGTCCCTCATTTCAAGGAGGTTATGATTTTGTTTCCCCTTTGGAAATGTTCTTCAATCTCAACAGGGAGTGGGAGTGGTCCCTTTCCAAAATCAGATTTCAATATTAAGATGAGGGGGATTCAGGTCTGTAAGCTGATGTCAGGATAGAAAACACTATGCTTATTACAGCTATCAGTTCTTATTTCATAATGGAAATTCTATGTGACCATTTATTTTGTATTTATAATAGATTGTTCTAGTGTTCAAGCATTTGAATTTGAGTGTGTATAAAAGAGGAACTTAAAGTTACAATCAACAAGGGAAAAAACTTTCCTTACTTCAAAAGTATCTACTATTCTATGCTGTGGATCACATGAACATGGGAATTAACTGTGTGATACTCCCAGATCAACTTGATCCATAACTGAGTTATAGGAAATAAAATAATGTAGAACTAGTGCTCGAAAGGATTTTGGAAGATAGAGTATTAGAAAATAGAAGGTAAGCAAAGTAAAGTCTTTTGAATTTAAATTGTAAAAAACTGGAAATAGATTTTGAATGTAGAATATTAAAACATATCACATAACTTTTTAAGATAAAAAAAAAACTTGAGAGTTTAACATACATACCCACAGATATACACATAGGAACACATATATAAACACATATATGTACACATACAAACATATGTATCCTTATATATCTGAATTCACAGATTCTTTGTCAGGCATCTCATATTTTGCTTGTAGATAACAGATATTAGATAGGTAGTAGTGGAAGCAGGGAAACCCCCAAATCACTCAAAATAATTCATAGTCAGGAGGGAAGAAAATCTGTAGTGAAGGGCTACAGGGATCTGTGTTTTGAAAACATTTATTTATGAATTTGATAAGAGTACAGGTCACCTATTTATTAAATTTTCACTTGGCAAAGAGTAAGGCAGGATAATTCAGTGATTAGAAGAAAGAGCTAGGACCTTAAAAGTTACTGTTACTTAAAAACATTGAACATAATCCAGGAAAATGTATCTAACGGGGGTAAATACACAGTGGTACACTTAAATACCAAAAATGTTTCATAAAAAAAATTAATAGAATAACTTAGCCAACAATTTATCTAAAACAATTCTAGAGCTTCAGTAAACTAAAAGTCCTTCCAAACATTTGTAATGACACCTAAAATTATATTTTTTCTTACACTACATTAAGAAATCTCAGAGTATCTGAATAAGAAAGGCAATAACTATATTGTTCAAAATTTGGTCGAATTCACTCTAAAATACTGTATTCTGTAATGACTTCCATGTTATAAAAATAAATTGATAAAATAGAGAACACCTAGAGGAAATTGATAGGCATACTGAATGACCTCAAGATCAATTAGAAGAAGCAGGGATTATTAACTTGGTTAAAAAAAAAAAAATACTTACATCAAGGATATCTTTTGGTCCTGGAAGAAGTTTTATGTACATTAAAAAAAAAAAAAAAAAAAAAAAAAAAAACTGTGATTTTTCTTGGCTCTTCTTGGTAGAAATAGCGTCAATGAATAGAAATTGCAGATTTGCAGTTTTACCATGAGGCAAGGTGGGATAGAGGGGAGAAGAGAAAATAAATTCTAGTGTCAAAAACTATCCATAAGGAGAATGTCCTATCCCTGGACCACTGGACTCTGATTTATTAAACATCTTCAGGTAAATTGCCTAGATAACCAAAAATTCATTATATTATGGAGGATTTTGTTATTTAGATATGTTTACCTTCAGTGGTTTATTCCAACACTGAAATTCATTAAAATAAATATGAAATTTATCTTAGAAAAGGATCTTTATAATATAAAATCATTCATTTAATTTTTTTTTTATCTGGTCATATCTTATAGCCAGGATATATCCTATTTCATCCAAGAAACCAAATACAATGATCGTGACAGTTAGTGTAAATGATGGAGAATATACTATAGCACAAAATGGCTTATTTAAATATTAATAAATGACAAAGACCTTTTAATACCATCTCACATAAATGTAAAATAATGATGACTTTGATAGGTCTATAACACAGTTCTCTATACTTTAAAACACAAAGGAGGAAAAATACAAAGGCCTCAGAACACTGTCTCTGAATGTAATTAATGAATGATGGGGAAAGAGAAGACAAAAGATAAATCTTCAAAACATAGGTAAATGTTGATGTCTTATATAAGACATTATTGTTCTTATAAGTTTTTTCCCCAAAAGTTGTACAGAATAATAAATAGGAAAGACAAAAATGATTATTTCAGAAAATGAAATTCAAAGGAAGTAAATAATAATTGACAGATATATGAAGCTGGTTGTGAAAGGAAAGGGACAAAAATGTTTCATGGTGAATCATGCAGATGAGTTGTACATACGTGAATTGATACAATGCCTATTTGGCTATATTCCCTATGATTCCTTACCCAAAAGCACAATGCTCATTAGAAAAAAAAATAATTCTAAGAGGAAAAGAAATTGTTTATTGAGTCCTGGCATCAGGGGATTTCATGATGGTGCAACTTAGTGTTTAAATAATGAGACTAAGTAGTTTGTTAGTTTGACTATATTTCTGAAATTTATAGAGAAAAACAGAATTCCTGAGAATCCTTCCTGGAGTTTAATAGAAGAGCCTAATATTGTGTAATTCTCTTGGCTAAATGGTAATTCTTGGGAGCACAAATCCCAGATGGAAGGAACAAGAAACATCCTATTGAGCATTCTATTGAAATTGAATTGATATAGTAGATGTGTAGTGCAAGTTCAAATGCCATCAACTTGATTAAATGGCATCTGTCCATATGTAACATGCTGAGGAGATGTTTTTAAAGAGAAGTACTCTTCAGATATTGAGAAGTGTGCTCAGACATTTTTAACTGGTTTTAATTGGCCTACCACATGGTCTCAAAAAGCTTTTTATCCATTGACCTGTTAGATACTTATAAAGGAGGTCAACTCTAGCACTGTATTTGTTTCATTTGTGTCTAGAGAAACACAATTACTCTCTTCATGGAAAGCAATAAAATAAGGAAAAGTATCTTGGGCCTTCTCAATATCAATATGGCCAGAGGTCATATGGCCCCAGAGGGCTTTAAATGTAATGTTACCAATGTGCTTACCTTAGTAGAAATTGAGTTAAGTTTTGAGCATATTCCCCTAGCGTCCCAAGTGTTGTGAGACACATTATTCCTAGAGATATTGGCAGAAATTGTGTTTTGAAAAAGTAAATAATGCTTTGTAAAATCTATTCAATCTTAAGATGAGATAGTGTACCCACAAATTTTCCTTCCACTGTTTAGATGCACAAAAAAGATCATTTCTACAAGCCCACCACAAAATTTTAGAGGCTTCTACACATTCCCCCTATTGACAAATACATGTATGTGGATATGGAAACCTTTCTATTAGGGGTACTGAACATAATTCTATTATGTGAATTCACCTTGATATTTATCTTGACATTTTCCTTCATTTGAATAATTCTTTTTTTTAAAGAAATAGTATTTTTACAATTACACATAAAGATAATTTTCAATGGATTCATCTTTGAAAGATTTTGAATTCCATATTTTTTTCCTATCCATTCCTTTCCCTTTTCCTAAGACAGCAAGCAATCTGATATATGTTGGTTATTCATGTATTGGTTAGTATTCATGTATATGTTAGACATACCTTCACATCACTCATATCATCAAAGAATACTCAGAAGAAAAATAAAAGCCATAAGAAAGAAAAAAATATGCAAAAAAGTGAAAATATATTTGATCTACATTCAGATTCCATAGTTCTTTTCTCTGGATATGGTCAGCATTTTTCATCACCAATCCTTTCAAATTGTCATGGATCTTTTTATTCCTAAGAAGAGCTAATTCTATCATAGTTGATTGTTGCACAGCATTGCTGATGCAATATTCTCCTGCTTCCACTTACTTCACTAAGCATTAATTCAGGAAAGTCTTTGAAAATTTAAAAAAATTTTTCCTGAAATTTTCCTGTTCATCATTTCTTATACAAGAGTATTCCATTACATTCATGAAACACTACTTGTTTGGCCATTCCCCATTTGAGGGGCATCCCCTCAATTTCTAATTCTCACAAAAAGAATTATAAATATATCTGTGCATGTGGGTCCTCTTACCTTTTAAATCATTTCTTTTGGATATAGACTTAGTAGAGGTATTTCTGGATCAAAGGGAATGCACAGTTCCATAGCCCTTTGGTCATAATTACAAATTGCTCTCAAGAAAGTTTGAATCAGTTCACAATTCTACCAACAATGCATTAGTCTTACAATTTCTTCACATCTTTTCAAACATTTGTCATTTTCTTTTGTGTCATATTAGTCAATCTGATTGATACGTCAGAGTTGTTTAAATTTGCATTTACCTAATCAAAAATGATTTGAAACATTTTTATATGACTATATATAGCTTCATTTTTTTCACCTGAAAACTTCCCGTTCATAATCCCTGACCATTTAATAATTGGGGAATGACATGTGTCTGTCTATCTATCTATCTGTCTGTCTATTTATAGGATTAGCTTCTCTATAAATTTGAAAAATGAGGTCTTTATCAGAAATACTGGATGTTAAAATTGTTTTCTAGTTTCCTGCTTTCTATGTAATCTTGGATAAATTATTTTGTTTATGCAATTTTTTAAAAATTTAAATTGATCAAAATTATACATTTTGCATTTTATAACATTTACTATGTGTTCTTTCTTCACTTCTTCATAGACCTGATCGGTGAACTATCCTTGCTCTCCTAATTTATTTGTGGTATCAGTCATTATGACTTTTTTTGGTATATGTGTATATATATATATATATACATATAATATACAAATATATACTATATATATGTATATACATATATATATATATATATACTCATTTACATCATTGTATTGGTTTAAATCCCATTTGGTCATACTTTATTGTCTTGTAGATAAATTGTTGTAATCTATTGGTTAATATTTCATTTTAAAATTTAGCATCAATATTCATTATATGTGTATGTACACATGTACACACATATATGTGTACATCTATATATGTGTGTGTATATACACACATACATAGACATTTTTGCTTTTACGTTGTCTGAAATCAGGATTTCTATCCCTGTTTTTTTACTTTAAATGAAGCAGAATATATTCTGTTCCAATGTTCACTCCCTTCTTCTATAATAATCTTTTGTACCTCTTCATATGATGCAATTTACCCTATTAAACCTCTTCTTTTCATACTACTATTCCCACTGCTTATTTTTTTACATAATCACATCAAAGTAATCTTATTTTATATTTACCCTGTGTATATATTTCTATTTCAAATGTGTTTCTTGGAAACAAAATATTCTAGGATTTACATTTTAATCTGTTCTGTAATCAGCTTTTGTTTTACGGGAGAGTTTATCCCATTCACATTCATAGTTATGATCACTATGTATTTCCCTCCATCTTATTTTCCCCCTGTTAATAATTTTCTCACTACTTTCATCCTGTCCCTCCTTGCAAATTTTATACTCCTGATTGCAGCATCCCTCAGTGTGTCTTCCAATCTATTAGCCTTCTTTTCTTTTGCTTACCCCTTTCCCCTCATATTTTCCTATAGGATAAGAAAAAATTCTTTTTCCAACTCAGTGTATATGTTACTCCTTTTCTGTACCAAATCCAATGAGAATAAACTTCAAATAATATTCACCCTCTCCCTTCTTTCCCTCTACATTATTAAGTCTTTTGTACCTCTTCACATGAGGTAACATCCTATTCTACCTCCCCCTTTCCTTTTCTCAGGTTATAATACTTCTTACTCATGGATTATTTTTTATATCATCACATCAAAACCATCTTATTTATTCTCTGTCTAAGTATACTCCTCCTAACTACCTGAATATAAGCACAAAGAATTTCAAATATCATCTTCCCACATGGGGATGTAAATAGTATAATCCTACTGGAAATATTTTTTTTTCCTTTTCTTTGTTTACCCTTTATGCTTCTCTTGAATCTTAAATTTAAAAATTCTGTTCATTTCTATTTGTTTCATTATTTTTAAATGAGGAAAGTTTAGAAGTTGAAAAGTCTACTATTTGATTGAATATCTATCTTTTCCCTTGAAAGATTGTGCTTAAATTTTCTGGGTAACTGATTCTTGATCTTTCTGATCCTTGCATGTATTAGCTGTTAAGTCCTTTGTAACCAAGTTACTCCAAGATATTTCAATTGTTTCTTTCTCTATGCTTGTAGTGTTTTCTTTGTAATTTGATCATTTTGGCTAAATAAGTTATGGTATAGGAATGCTATAGAATATTATTTTTCTATAAGAAACAATCAGCAGGATGATTTTAGAGAGGCCTGGGGAACACTGGTTTTGTTTGTACAAAAACTTTTTAAATTGATATAATCAAAATTATCTATTTTTAATAATGTACTCCAGTTCTTATTTGGCCACAAATTTCATCCTTATACAAAGATATGAGAGGTAAACAATCCAATGTTCTTCTTACTTGTTTATGATATCACTCTCTATGTCTAAATCATGAACTCATTTTTACTTTGTCATTATATGATCTCAGGTGTAGGCCAATGCCTATTTTCTGCTAAATTAGTTTTCAGTTTTCCCAGAAGTTTTAATCAAATGGTGAGTTCTTACCTGCAAAGCTAGGATCTTTGGGTTTGTCAAACAAAAGATTACTATAATCAATGACTATTTTCTGTTATTAACTTAAACTATTTTACTGATTGACTAATCTATTTCTGAGCTAATACCAGATGGTTTTCATGAATGTTGCTTTATAATATAGTTTTAGGCCTGGTAGAGCTTGACCACCTTCATTTGCATTTTTTTCATTATTCTTTAGAAATTCTTAAACTTTTATTTTTCCATGTGAACGTTCTTATTATTTGTCTAGATCTATGAAATAATTTTTTGGAAGTTTCATTAGTATGGAATTAAATAAGTAGATTAATTTAAATAACATTGCTATTTTTATTACATTTGCTTGGTCTATCCATGAGCATTTGATGTTTCTTATTGATTAGATCTGACTTTATTTTGGGGAAAAGTTTTTCTTTTTGTAATTGTGTTCATATAGTTCCTGACTTTGTCTTGGCAGGTACACTCCCAAATATTTTATATTATCAAAATATATTTTAAATGGAATATCTCTTTGTATCTCTTGCTGCGGGACTTTGCTGGTAATATATAAACATTCTTATGATTTCTGTGGATTTATTTTATATCTTCTAACTTTGCTGAAGTTTTATTTTTTATTTGATTTTCTAGGATTCTCTCAGTATACCATCATACCATCAGCAAAGAGTGATAATTTGGTTGCCTAATCTAATTTAATTCCTTTAATCTTATTTTTTTCTTTTATTACCAATGCTAACATTTCTAATACAATATTGAATAGTAATAGTGATAGTGGGCAACCTTGTGTCACCCCTGATCTTATTGGGAATGGGTTTAGTTTATCTCCATTACATATTTAATTTTGATTCAATTTAAAAATATTACACTTTTTTCTTTACAAAACATATGAATGGATTTTTTTTCAACATTTACCCTTGCTAAACCTTCTGTTCCAAATTTTCCCATCCTTCCCCCCACATCCTCCCCTAAATGGCAGGTAATCCAATATATGTTAAATATGTTAAAATATTTGTTAAATCCAATATATGTATGTATATATATGTGTGTATATATAGATACATATATATATATATATATATGTATATATATATATATATACACACAGTTATCTTTCTGCACAAGAAAAAATGGGCCAAGAAGGAAAAAAAAAACTGAGAAAAAAAATAAAATACAAGTAAACAACAACAAAAAGAATGAAACTTCTATATTGTGGTACACACTCAGTTCCCACAGTCTTTTCTCTGGGTGTAGATGTTTTTTTTCATCATAAGATTATTGGAACTTATCTGAATCATCTCATTGTTGGAAAGAGCCACATCCATCAGCATTGATCATCATATAATATTGTGATTGCTATGTACAATGATCTCTTGATTCTGCTCATTTCACTTATCATTATTTCATGTAAGTCTCCCCAGGCCTCTCTAAAATCATCCTGTTGGTCATTTCTTATAGAAAAATAATATACTATAACATTCCTATACCATAACTTATTTAGACATTCTCCACCTGAAAGACAGCAACTTAGTTACCAGTTTATTGCCACAAAAAAAAGGTTGCCAAAACCATGTTTCCATTTCTGGGTCCCTTTCCTTCCTTTAAGATCTTTTTGGGGCGGAGCCAAGATGGCGGAGAAGACACACGCCACTTTCTAAGCTCTTCTCTTACCCTCTTTATCAATATTATATCGAGCCTCAAAAATAGTCTTGACTCAAAATTGTAAAGATAAGAAGTAGAACAACTCACCAGCGAAGAAAATCTGCAGTCTCGCCAAAAAGGTTGGTTCCTGGGGCCAGGGGGAGATCGGCAGACTGGGAGAGAAATTATGGTTCCGGGAGGAGTCTCAAACCAAGGGTGAAGGCACAGATCTCAGACAAACTCACAGCCCCAACCTGCAGTAGGCTTTTCCTTGGCAGTGTGATCCTGCAAGCAGGAGGACGCAGCCTGGGGTTAGCCTCCAATCTGCACAGTGGGAGCTCGGCTTGGGCAAGAGTTTTCCAGGGCGATTTGCATCAGGCAGAGACACTGGGCAGAGTTTATGGCGGTCTGCGGTCTGTGGTCAGCTGCTAATACTCACAGTCCCACAAGAGGCTCTGGCCTGGGGTGGTGACACTTTCACCACTTAGTCTCTAGCCGAGGGCAATCGATAATCCACTCAGCTCTACTAAGCAGTTTGATAGCTTGGCCAGTGCTGAATCCACTTCCTGTTGGGGGAAGGGAAAACTCACCCAGAGCACTCCCATACCTTGAGCCGGAAATCGGTTTACATCTTCCTGCCTTGCAGAGGAAGCTGGTAACCCCCTTGCCTAGGAGACCTACCCTAAAGGCTTTAAAACATGAATAAAAATATAAAATATTTAGGAATCTATCTGCCAAGGGAAAATCAGAAACTTTATGAGCAAAATTACAGACCACTTTTCACACAAATTAAGTCTGATCTAACCAATTGAAAATATTAAATGCCTTGGATAGGCGAGCAAATAATAATAGATGAAATTTTACCTAAACTAATCTATTTATTTAGCGCTATACCAATCAGACCCCAAAAACTATTTTAATGACTCTAGAAAAAATAACAACAAAGTTCATATGGAAAACAAAAGGTCAAGAATTTCAAGGGAATTAATGAAAAAAAATCAAATGATGGTGGCTTTAGCTGTACCAGATCTAAAATTATATTATAGAGCAGCAGTTACCAAAACTATTTGGTAGGCTTAAGGAATAGATTAGCTGATCAGTGGAATAGATTGTTCAGGATAAAACAGTCAACAAATATAGCAACCTAGTTGATTAAACCCAAAGATCCCAGCTTTTGGATAAGAACTTACTGTTTGATAAAAATTGCTGGAAAAATTGGAAACCAATACAGAAACTAGGCATTGATCCATACTTAACGCTGTACACCAAGATAAGGTCAAAATGGGTTCATGACCTAGGCATAAAGAATGAAATTATTAATAAATTAGAGGAACATAGGATAGTTTACCCTCTCAGACCTGTGGAAGGAAGGTCTTTTATGACCAAAGAGAACTAGAGATCATTACTGATCACAAATAGAAATTCTGATTATACCTAAACTGAAAAGTTTTTGTACAAACAAAACTAATGCAGATAAGATTAGAAGGGAAGCAATAAACTGGGAAAATATTTTACAGTCAAAGGTTCTGATAAAGGCCTCATTTCCAAAATATAAGAGAATTAACTCTAATTTATAAAAATCAAGCCATTCTCCAATTGAAAAATGGTCAAGGATATGAACAGACAATCGGATGAAGAAATTGAAACTATTTCTATCATATGAAAAGATGCTCCAAGTCATTATTAATCAGAGAAATGCAAATTAAGACAACTCTAAGATACCACTACACACCCGTTAGATTGGCTAAGATGACAGGAAAAAATAATGATGATTGTTGAGGGGATGGGAAAACTGGGACATTGATTCATTGTTGGTGGAGTTGTGAAGAATCCAACCATTTTGAGAGAAGTTTGAACTATGCTCAAAAAGTTATCCAACTGTGCAAACCCTTTGATCCAGAGTTTACTTACTGGGATTATATCCCAAAGAGATTATAAAGAAGGGAAAGGGACCTGTATGTGCAAGAATGTTTGTGGCCCTTTGTAGTGGCTAGAAACTGAAACTGAATGGATGTCCACCAGTTGGAGAAGGCTGAATAAATTGTGGTATAGAAAATTATGGAATATTACTGTTCTGTAAGAAATGACCAACAGGATGATTTCAGAAAGGCCTGGAGAGACTTTAAGAACTGATGCGGAGTGAAATGAGCAGGACCAGGAGATCATTATATACTTCAACAAATACTAGATGATGACCAGTTCTGATGGACCAGGCCATCCTCAGCAACGAGATCAACCAAATCATTTCTAATGGAGCAAATGAACTGAACTAGCTATACCCAGAAAAAGAACTCTGGGAGATGACTAAAAACCATTACATTGAATTCTAATCCCTATATTTATGCAACCTGCATTTTGATTTCCTTCAAAGTTAATTGTACAATAATTCAGTCTCTTTTTACAGCAAAATAATGTTTTGGTCATGTATACTTATTGTGTATCTAAGTTATATTTAATATATTTAACATCTACTTCATCCTGCCATTTAGGGAGGTGGGGGGGTAAGAGGTGAAAATTGGAACAAGAGGTTTGGCAATTGTTAATGATGTAAAGTTACCCATGTATATATCCTGTAAATAAAAGGCTATTAAATAAAAAAAAACAACATGAATAAAAAGATGAATAGAACAATCGACAGCTTCTATGCAGAAAAAGAGTTTCACAAACCTGAAGAATCCCAAACAGCAAAATGCATCAGACTGTCCTTTACATAATGCTTCCTCAAGAAGAGACCATTAAAAGTCCCAAAAGAGAGTTAGAAGATAAAATGGGAAAGGAAAGAGAAGCCTTACAAGAGAGACAACAACTTCCCTGAAATATGAATTGAAAAAAAAGAATTCACTAAAAGTAGGATTTGGAATTGAAAAGACAAAGAACCTGCAAGAAAGTAGGATCCGTGAATTGAAAAGACAAAGAACACGCAAGAAAGTAGGATCTGTGGGAATTGAAAAGAAAATAATTCACTAAAAAATTAGTGAAATGGAAAAATTCACAGACCAAAACAATAAACATTCAAAAACCCAATTGGACATAACAGAAAGAAGAAAAGCCATTGAAGAAAAAATTTTTAAAAATTAGAACTGAAAAATTGAAACTAATGATTCATTGAGACAGCAAGAATCAGTCAAGCAAAACAAAATGACAAACTGAAAAACCACGAATTCTATTGCAAAACGAAAGACTTGAAAAATAGATCTAGGAGAATAATGAGGATTACTGGAATTCTGAAAACTATGATGAAAAAGAGCCTAGATACTATTTTACAAGAAATCAAAAGAGAAACTTTCCAGATGAATAGAACGAAGGTAAATAGGCATTGAAAGAATTCATCGAACACCTTCCAAAGAAACCAAAATAAAACCCCAAGGAATATTGTGGCAAAATTTCAGAACTATAAGATTAAGGAAAAATTTTACAAACAGCCAAAAAAATGATTTAAAACTGAGGTGCAATAAGGATTCACCCAAGATCTTGCCTTCTACATTAAAGGAAAGAAGGGCCTGAATATGATACTGAAAGGCACAAGAACTTGAGATGCAGCCAAGAATGAACTACCCAGTTGTTGAGCATTTTCTTCCAGGGAAGAAGATGGACATTTAATGAAACAAATGAATTCCATTTGTTTCTGAAGAAAAACCAGAATTAAACAAAAAATTTGATCTCCAAGAATAGAACTCAAGAGATGCAGAAAAGGTAAAAATAACCTTTGAGAATTGTATTTCTGTTGTGGATATACAAAAAGAATATATGTATAATTTCATTGTACTGATATAAATAAAAAAGGGAAGTAGATATGGAAAAGGATGATGGCAGAATAAGGTGGAAGGAGGGATAAAAAGAGGGAAACCACATCCCACAAAGAGTAGGAAACTTATCATATCTGAGGGAATTTAGAGGGGGAGGAACAGGATCTACTCATCAGAGTTGGCCAAAGAAAAATAATTGACATTTGTTTTAGAGAAAACTTCCTGCCCATTAAAAACGGGGAGAGGAAAAGGAAAAGAAAAGAGTAATAAGGGAAGGGGGGAAAGACTCAAAGGGGGGAGGGAGGGATTATAAAGAGGATAAGATCGTGGATACAAGAGGGGTACAAAAGTTTAAAAGGGGGGAAAGAGGGTTGGGGGAGGCAAGAATAAGTAAAACACAATCTGGGGGTTATTAGGATGGCAGGAAACAGATTTAGTAATTCAACTGAAATGTAAATGGGATGAACTCCCCATAAAGAGGAGGCAGATAGCAGACTGGATCAAAAGTCAGAACCCTACAATATGTTGTTTATAAGAAACACATTTAAGAGGGATGGCATAAGAGAAAAGTAAAAGACTGGTGCAAAATCTATTATGCCTTAGTGAAGTCAAAAGAGAGGTAGCCATCCTTATCTCAGATCAAGCAAAAGTAAAAATTGATCTAATTAAAAGAGATAAGGAAGGTAACTACATCCTGCTAAAGGGTAGCATAAACAAATGAAGCAATATCAATATTAAACATATATGCACCAAGTGGAATGGCACCAACTTCCTAAAGGAGAAGTTAAGAGAGTTGCAAGAAGAAATAGACAAACAAAACTGTAATAGTAGGAGATCCTCAACCTTGCAATCTCTGGAATTAGAAAATCAAACCACAAAACAAATAAGAAAGAAATTAAAGAATCAATAGGAATGTTAGAAAATTAGGTATGTTGGATCTTGGAGAAAATTGAATGGAGATAGAAGGGAATATATTTCTCTCAGCAGTTCATGGAACCTATTCAAAAATTGACCTATATTAGGACATAAAGACCTCAAAATTAAATGCAAGAAAGCAGAAATAGTAAAGTTTCTTTTCAGATCATGATGCAATAAAAACTACATTCAACAAAAGTTAGGGGAAAAGACCAAAGTAATTGGAAACTAAAAATCCATCTTAAACAATGATTGGGTGGAAAGAAATTATAGATACAATTAATAATTTACTAAGATAATGACAATGATGAGAATCATACCAAAATTTGTGGGATGCAGCCAAAGGTAATAAGAGGGAATTTTATATCCTTAGAGGCTACTTGAAAAACAGAGAAAGAAAAGATTAATGAATTGGGCTTCAACTAAAACTAAAAAAGACCAAATTAAACCCCCAATCAAATACTAAATTGAAATTTAAAATTAAAGGAGAAATTAAAATATTGAAAGTAAAAACTATTAACAATTAATAAACTAAGAGGTTCTAGAAAAAGCCAATAAAATAGATAACTTTGGTAAATCTGATTAGAAAAGGAGGGAGGAAAATGAAAAGTAGTCTTAAAATGAAAAGGAGAACTTTCCACCAATGAAGAGGAAATTAGAGAAATAATAAGGAGTTATTTTGCTCAACTTTATGCCAATAAATTTGATAACCAAATGAAATGGATAACTACCTCCAAAAATACAGACTTCCCAGACTAACAGAGGAAGAAGTAAATTGTTGAATAGTCCTACTGAAAGAAATAGAACAGGAATTAAACAACTCCCTAAGAAAAACCCCAGGACCAAGATGGATTTATATGTGAATTTTACCAAACATTTAAAGAACAATTCCCTAATGCTATATTAAATTATTTGATAAAATAGGGAATGAAGGAGTCCCACCAAATTCTTCTATGACACAGACATGGTACTGATATAAACCAGGTAGGCTTGAAACAGAGAAAGAAAAAATTATAGACCAATCTCCCTAATGAAATTGATGCAAAATCTTAAATAAGATATTAGCAAAAAGACTACAGAAAATCATCTCCAAGATAATACACTATGATCAAGTAGGATTTATACCAGGAATGCAGGGCTGGTTCAATATTAGGAAAACTATCAATATTATTGGCCATGTTAATAACCCAATTAATAAAAACCATATGATCATCTCAATAGATGCAGAAAAAGCATTTGATAAAATCCAACATCCATTCCTATTAAAAACACTTGAGAGTATAGGAATAAATGGACTTTTCTTAAAATAATCAGCAGCATCTATTTAAAACCATCATTACATCATATGTAATGGAGACAAACTGCAACCATTCCCAAAGATCTGGAGGAAAAAGGTTGCCTATCATGTTACTATTTAATATTGTATTAGAAACGCTAGCTAAGCAATAAGAGCTGAGAAAGATTAAAGGAATAAGAATAGGCAATGAGGAAGCCAAATTATCACTCTTTGCCGATGACATGATGGTAAACTTAGAGAACCCAGAGATTCTGCTAAAAGTTATTAGAAATAATCCACAACTTTAGCAAAGTTGTTGGTTAAAAATAAACCCACATAAGTTCAGCATTCTTATATATCACTAATAAAATCCAACAGTCAGAGTTACAAAGAGAAATTCATTTAAAGTAACTACTGATAATATAAAATATTTAGGAATCTATCTGCCAAGGGAAAATCAGAAATTTTATGAGCAAAATTAAGACCACTTTCACACAAATTAAGTCTGATCTAACCAATTGGAAAATATTAAATGCTCTTGGATAGGGACAAATATAATAAAGATGAAATTTACCTGCTAATCCATTTATTTACGCTATACCAATCAGACCCCAAAAACTATTTTAATGACCTAGAAAAATAACAACAAAGTTCATATGGAAAACAAAAGGTCAAGAATTTTAAGGAATTAATGAAAAATCAATGATGGTTTAGCTGTACCAGATCTAAAATTATATTATAGAGCAGCAGTTACCAAAACTATTTGGTATTAGCAAGAACAGATTAGTTGATCAGTGAAAGATTAGTTCAAGGACAAACAGTCAACAAATAAACCTAGTCTTGATGCCCAAAGATCCCAGCTTTGGGATAAGAACTTACTGTTTGATAAAAATTGCTGGGAAAATTGGAAACTAATATCAGAAAACTAGGCATTGATCCAATTAACGCCGTACACCAAGATAAGGTCAAAATGGATTCATGACCTAGGTATAAAAGAATGAAATTATTAATAAATTAGAGGAACATAGGAAAGTTACCCTCAGACCTGTGGAAGGGAAGGTCCTTTATGACCAAGCAGAACTAGAGATCATTACTGATCACAAAATAGAAAATTTCGATTATACTAAACTGAAAAGTTTTGTAAACAAACTAATGCAGACAAGATTAGAAGGAAGCAATAAACTGGGAAAATATTTTTTACAGTCAAAGGTTCGATAAAGGCCTCATTTCCAAAAATATAGAGAATTAACTCTAATTTATAAAAATCGCCTTTACTCCAAATTGAAAAATGGTCGTGATATGAACAGACAATTTCAGAGAAGAAATTGAAACTATTTCTAGTCATATGAAAAGATGCCCAAGTCAATTAATTGAGAAATGCAAATTGACAACTCTAAGATACAATAACACCTGTTGATTGCTAAGATGACAGGAAAAATAAAATGATGATTGTTGGAGGGGATATGGGAAAATCACATTGATTCATTGTTATGGAGTTGGTGAACGAATCCAACCATTTTAGAGAGTAGTTTGAACTATGCTCAAAAAGTTATCAAACTGTGCATCCCTTGATCCCAGTATTACTACTGGGATTATATCCCAAAGAGATTATAAAGAAGGAAAGGGACCTGTATGCACGAATGTTTTGGCAGCCCCTTTTGTGTGTTTTAGAAACTGAAACTGAATGGATGCCACAGTTGAGATCTGAATAAATGTGGTATATGAAAATTATGGAATATTAATGTTCTGTAAAGAAATGACCAAAGGATGATTTCAGAAAGGCCTTGAGAGACTACAATGAACTGATGCTGAGAAATGAGCAGGAAGGAGATCATTATATACTTCAACAATAATACTATATGATGACCAGTTCTGATGATCAGGCCATCCTCAGCAACGAGATCAAACCAAATATTTCTAATGGAGCAGTAATTTAACTGAACTAGCTATTCCAGAAAAGAACTCTGGAGATGAGTAAAACCATTAAATTGAATTCCTAATCTTAATTTATGCACAAGGTTTTGATTTCTTCACAGCTAATTGTACAATAATCTAGAGTCGATTCTTTTGTAAGCAAAATATGTTTTGTCATGTAATTTATTGTATCTAAGTTATATTTTAATATATTTAACATCTACTGTTAAATCCTGCATTTAGGGAGGTGGGGGGTAGAAAAATTGGAACAAGAGGTTTGCAATTGTTTCGTAAAGTTACCCATGTATATATCCTGTAAATAAAAGGCTATTAAATAAAAAAAAAAAAAAAGATCTTTTTGGGATATAATCCCAGTAGAAACACTCCTGGATCAAAGGGTATGCACAATTTGATAACTTTTTGAGCATAGTTACAAATTGCTCTCCAGAATGACTGGATCCATTCACAATTCCTCCAACAATGTATTACTGTCCCATTTTTCCTATGTACCCTCTAACATTCATTATTATCTTTTACTGTCATCTTAGCCAATCTGAGAGGTATATAGTGGCATCTCAAGAGTTTTCTTACTTTTTATTTCTCTCTTGCTGATGGTTTTATATAGATGATACTGATCATTTTAAGGAAAACTACATTTATTCCTATACTCTCTGGAGTTTTAAATTGGAATGGGTGTTGGATTTTTAATGCATCAATTGAGATAATCATATGATTTTCGTTGGTTTAGTTATATAAAGTTAAATATGCTAATAATTTTTGTTAATATTGATTGCTGGTATAAATTCTACTTGGTCACAATGTATTATACTGGTCATAACTTGTTGTAATCTCTTTGCTAATATCTTATTTAAGATTTTTATATCAATATTTATTGGTGAACTTTATCTATAATTTTCCTTCTGTGTTTTCATCTTACCTGGTTCAGGTATCAGTACCATGTCTGTGTCATAAAAGGAATTTGATAGGATTACTTCTTTAACTATTTTTTCAAATAGTTTATACAGTATTGGAATTAATTATTTTTTAAAGTTTTGGTAGAATTTACACGTAAATCTCACATACACCATGACCAAATAGTATTCATATATCAAAATTGCAGGGTTGCTTCAATGTTAGCAAAACTATTAACATAATTGATTATATCAATAACCAAACTGACAAAAACCATATAATTATCTAGATGCAGGAAAAAGCATTTGATAAAATCCAAATCCCATTCCTATTAAAAACACTAGAGAGTATAGAAAAAAATGAACTTTACCTTAAAATGATCAGTAGTATCTTTTTAAAATCATTAGCAACTACTGGGCCTGTATCTCCAAGTGATACAAAAGAAGGGGAAGGGACCTGTATGTGCCAAAATGTTTGTGGCAACTACTGTTTGTAGTGGCTAGAAACTGGAAAATGAATGGATGCCCATCAATTGGAAAATGGTTGGGTAAATTGTGGTATATGAATGCTATGGAATATTATTGTTCTGTAAGAAATGACCAACAGGATGAATACAGAGAGGCTTGGAGAGACTTACATGAATCGATGGTAAGTGAAATGAGCAGAACCAGGAGATCATTATGTACTTCAACAACGATGCTACATGAGGATGTATTCTGATGGAAGTGGATTTCTTTGACAAAGAGAAGATCTAACACAATTTCAATTGATCAATGATGGACAGAAGTAGCTACACCCAAAGAAAGAACACTGGGAAATTAATGTAAACTGTTTGCATTTTTGTTTTTCTTCCCCAGTTACTTTTACCTTCTGAATCCAATTCTTCCTGTGCAACAAGAGAACTGTTCAGTTCTGCACACATATATTGTATCTAGGGTATACTGTGACATATTTAACATGTATAGGACTGCTTGCCATCTGGGGGAGGGGGTGGAGGGAGGGAGGGGAAAAGTCGGAACAGAAATGAGTTCAAGGGATAATGTTATAAAAAATTACCCTGGCATGGGTTCTGTCAATAAAAAGTTATAATTATTAAAAGAAAAAAGAAAAAAATCATTAGCAAGCATCATGTGTAATTGGAATAAACTAAAATAAAATTCCCAATAAGATCAAAGGTTGAAAAAAAAGTTGGCCACTATTACCATTACTATTCAATATTGTAATAGAATTTTTTAGCTTTGGCAATAAGAGAAGAAAAAGAGATTAAAGGGAGAAAAGGTAATGAGACTTAGAGACCCCTAGAGAATCAACTAAAAATCTACTAGAAACAATGCACAAATTTAGCAAAGTTTTAGAATACAAAATAAATCCATAGAAATCAATAGCATTTTTATATATTACCAACAAAGTCCAGCATCAAGAGATGCAAAGAGAAATTCCATTTAAAATAACTGTAGATAATATAAAATATTTGGGAGTTGACCTGCCAAGAGAAAGTTACTTGAACACAAGTAAAAAACTACTTTCCATACAAATAAAGTCAGATGTAAACAATTGGAAAAATATTGGTGCTCTTAAATAGGCCTAGTGAATATAATTAAAAATGGCAATACTACCTAAATTAATCTACTTATTTAGTGCCTTACCAATAAAACTCCCAAAAATTATTTTACAAATTTAGAAAAAAATAATAACAAAGTTAATGTGGAAAAACAGAAGGTCAAGAATTTCAAGGGAATTAATGAAAAAAAAAATGCCAATGAAGGTGTCCTATCCCTGCTAGACCTAAAACTATATTATAAAACTGCAATCATCAAAACCATTTGGTACAACTAGAAATAGAGTAGTTGATCAGTGGAATAAATTGGTCTCACAGGACAAAATTGTCAATGATTATAGTAACCTGGAGTTGGACAAACCCAGAGACCCCAGCTCTTGTAATAAGAACTCACTATTTGACAAAAACTGCTGGGAAAATTGGAAATTAGTATTGCAGAAACTAAGCATTGGCATACATCTAAAACCCTCTACCAAGATAAGATTTAAATGGGTTCATGAAGTATACATGAGTGATATTATAAGCAAATTAGAAGAAGATAGGATAGTTTACCTCTCAGATCCATGAATGACGAAGGAATTTGTGACCAAAGATGAACTGGAGACCCTTATTAATCACAAAATAGATAATTTTGATTATATTAAGTTAAAAAGATTTTGTAAAAAACAAAACTTATACAGACAAGATTAGAAGGGAAGCAATAAATTTCAAAAACTTTTTTACATTCAAGGGTTCTGATAAAGGTCTTTTCTAAAATTGATGTAAGTCTATAAGAATTCAAGCCATTCTCCAATTGATAAATGGTCAAAGTATATGAACAGACAATTTTCAGATGAAGAAATTGAAACCATTTCTAGTCATATGAAAATGTGCTCTAAATCACTATTGATCAGAGAATTCAAATTAGGACAACTCTAAGATACCACTAAACACCAAATGAAAAATGTTGGAGGGGATGTGGGAAAACTGGGACACTAGTACATTGTTACTGGAAGTGTGAAGTAATCCAATGATTCAGGAGAGCAAATTGGAACTATGCCCCAAATGTTATCAAATTGTGCATATCCTTTGATCCAGTTGTGTTTCTACTGGGCTTACATCTCAAAAAGATCTTAAAGGAGGGAAAGGAATATGCCAACATAT
The DNA here is from genome assembly GCF_902635505.1 of Sarcophilus harrisii. Lineage (NCBI taxonomy): Eukaryota > Metazoa > Chordata > Mammalia > Dasyuromorphia > Dasyuridae > Sarcophilus > Sarcophilus harrisii. The sequence goes on along the minus strand of NC_045427.1, from coordinate 63,338,185 downwards.
TTGTGGCAGCCCTTTTTGTTGTGGCAAGAAACTGGAAACTGAGTGGATGTTTTTCATTTGGAGAATGGCTGAATAAGTTATCATGTAATAATGTTATGGAGTATTATTGTTCTCTAAGAAATGATCAAGAGCATGAATCCTGAGAACCCTGGAAAACTTATATGAACTTATGCTAAATGAAATGGGAAGAAACAGGAGATCATCATACATGGCAACTACAAGATTCTGATGTACGTGGCTCTCTTCAACAATGAGATAATTCAAACCAGTTCCAATAATATTGTGATAGAGCTTTCCACATTCAAAGAGAGGACTGTGGTAAAAGAGTGTGATTCACAACATAGCCTTTGTACTCTTTTTGTTTTTGTTTGCTTGCATTTTATTTTATTTTCATTTTTCCTGTTTTATCTGATTTTTCCTGTGCAGCAAGATAATGGTATAAATATGTATGCTTATATTGGATTTAACATATATTTCTACAATGTTTAATATATATATTGTATTGTTTGCCATCACAAGGGGTTTGGGGAAGGGGGAAATTGGAACACTGGGTTTTGCAAGGGCTAATGTTGAAAAATTATCAATGCATATGTTTCAAAAATAAAAAGCTTTAATTAAAAAAGGAAATTTATAAATTAAAAAATATCTGCAAAAAAGTAAATCCATCAGGCTCTATATATTTTTTCTTAGGGAGTTTGATCAATTTCTTTTTCTTAAATGGGATTATTTAAATAATTTATCTTTTCCTTTGTGAATATGGAAAATCTATATTTTTGTAGGTATTCCTCCATTTCACTTAGATGATTAGATTTTTTTTTGCCATGTAGTTGGGTAAAATATCTCCTATTTATTGCTTTAATTTTCCCTTCATTGGTGAAAAGTTTTCCCTTTTCATTTCTGATACTAACAATTTGCTTTTCTTTTTTCCTTTTTCTAATCAAATTAATAAAACTTTATCTATTCTGTAATTTTTTCCCATAAAACCAAATCTTAGTTTTATTTGCTAATTCAATGATTTTCTTACTTTCAATTTTATTAATCTCTTCTTTTATTTTCAGAATTTCAAATTTGGTATTTAATTGGGAATTTTAATTGGTTCTTTTCTTAGCCTTTTTAGTTTCATGCCCAGTTCATTGATCTCTTTCTCTATTTTATGCAATTAAGCATCTAGAGATATAAAACTTCCTTTAAGAATAGCTTTGATTACATCCCATAAATGTTGGTATGTTATCAAATTATTGTCATTCTTTTGAATGAAATTATGGATTGTGTCTCTGAATTTTTTTCACACACATCCTTTAGGGTAAGATTATTTAGTTTCTAATTCATTTTTGATCTATTTTCCTATTACCTTTTATTGTATGTAATTTTTCCATTGTAATCTGAAGAAATAAATCTTCTATTTCTCTCTGCATTTGATTTTGAGGTTTATATTCTCTAATACATGGTCAATTTTTGTATAGGTTCCACGTACTGCCAAGAAAAAAGTGTATTCTTTTCTGTCTTTATTCAATTTTCTTTAAAGGCCTATGATACCTAACTTTTCTAGAATTCTATTTACCTCCTTAACTTATTTCTTATTTATTTTGTGTTTTGATTTAACTAGTTCAGAGAGATTTAGGTTGATATCCCCCACTAGTACAGTTTTGTTGTCTAATTCTTCTTGAAGCTCTCTTAACCTCTCCTCTAGGATTTTGGATGTTATATCATTTGATGCATATATATTTAGTATTGTTATTACTTTATTATCTATGGTACCTTTTAGTAGGATATATTTTCCTTCATTATCTCTTTTGATTAACCTAATTTTGCTTTTTTTTTTATCTGAATTCAGAATTGTTACCCCTACAATTTTTACTTCAGCTGAATCATAATAGATTCTGTTCCTTCCTTTTACCTTTATTCTGAACGTATCATTCTGCCTTAAATGTGTTTCTTGCAAACAACAAAATGTAGGACTCTTTTTCTTAATCCAGTCTGCTATCCATTTCTGTTTTATAGGAGAGTTAATGACATTCACAATCCCAATTAAAATTACTAATTATTTCCTGCCATCTTGTTTTCCCCCAGTTATACTTTTCTCTTTTCTTTCTCCCTTTCCCTCCTCCCCAAACAGCCCTCATCTTTTGTAGCCCCTTCCCCTTTTATATCTTTCTACTCCTATTTCTGTTCTCCCTTCTATTAGCCTCCCTCTTTACGTTCTTCTTTCCTCTCCTACTACCCTGTAGGGTGAGACAAGCTTCTCTGGGATGCTAAATGTATCTGATAGTCTCTCTTTGAGACAAATCTGATGTTTCACACAATGTTTATCCCCTTTCCTTCTTACTTTTAATTGTAATACATCTTTTTTGCCTCTTCATGAGATGTGATTTACCCCATTTTTATTCCATTTTCCTTTCCTCTTCTTCCAGTAGAATCTCCTTTTTTCTCTTGTTTCTTTTTATATTACAAGAAAATCAGATTATATCTGCACCCTCTACATATATACATAACAGCTCTTAAGAGTCAAAACATATCATCTTCCCATTTGTGAATATAAGCTATTTAAATTTTAAAGAAAATTATTTTTCTTTCCTTTTTACCTTTTTATGCTTCTGTTGAGTTCCATATTTGAAGATAAAACTATACTATTCAGTTCTAGTCTTTTCATCAGAAATAAATGAAATGTTGAATGTTCATCTTTTCCCTTAAAAGATAATGCTCAGTTTTGCTGGATAGTTGATTCTTGGGCATAATCCAAGTTCTTTTGCCTATTGAAATATCAGATTCCATGCCCTTTAATCCTTTAAATTAGAAATTGCCAGGTGCTGGGTAATTCTGATTGTGGCTTTTCAATATTTGAATTGTTTTCATCTAGCTGTTTGCAATATTTTCTGTTTGATTTGCTACTATGTTCCTTGGAGTTTTCATTTTGGGGTCTCTTTCAGTAAGTGTTTGATGAATTTTTTCAATGGCTATTTTGCCCAATATCAGGGACATTTTTCTTGGTGATTTCCTGGAAGATTATGTCTAGGCTCTCTTTTCATTATGGTTTTCAGGAAGTCCAATAATTCTTGGAATGTATCTTTTGGAACTATTTTCGAGGTCAGTTTTTTTTTTTTTTTTTTTTTTTTTCCCAGCAAGGTATTTTGCATTTCCTTCTATTTCTTCTTTTCTTCTTCTTTTTCCTCTTCTTCTTTTTTGGTTATGTTTGACAAATTCTTAAAGTCTCATTGAGTCATTAAAACTTCCATTTCTTCAATTCTAATTTATAGTGAATTATTTTTTTCAATTAGCTTTTCATCACTTTTTGCATTTGGTCAATTGAACTTTTAAATGAGGTGTTTTATTCATTGCATTTTTCTTCCATTATACAAATTCTTTTCCCTTAACAAATGGGTTCCTTTTTCATATTTCTTTTGTAAGGAGTTACATGCTTTTCCCCTTTCATCAAATTGATTTTTAAGGAGTTTTCTTCATATAATTTCTGTTTTTATTTTTCCAAATTCTCTTGTAAATTTCTCCTTTCATTTCCCCATTTTTCTTCTGTTTTTTAAGATCATTTTTGAATTTTTCCAAAAGAGCCTTGTGAAATGAGAACCAACTCATATCACTCTCTGGGGCTTCATCTGGTGGTGATTTGCCTTTAGGATCCTCTAGGTTTGAGTTTATTCTCTTTCTCCATAAAAGCTATATATAGTCAGAGTTATTTTTGCTTTTTTGCTCATTTTTTTTAAAAGATTGAACTCTGCCCTTATGGCAAAGGGATGATAGCCACTTTAAGTCTCCCTGGGATGGGTGCTGTTTATAACTTCCACTATTGAAGCCATGGTCAGGTTCCCATGTTTTTCTAAGGTTTAGATGCTCAGTATTTGCCTTTTGTATTTGCCTTAGATATCTCACAGCTAATCTATTGATCCACTTGCTTGTAACCATCACATAGTAGCCTAAGAGCCTCTAAGTAAATTCCCTCGTGAACAGATGCTGCAACTCCCTGGGTCCCTGCATTCACTGTTTGCATTCAGCTATTTCCTCCCCTGCTTGATTGAAATAGACCTTTTCTTAAGTTTTTCCAAAGTATCTTCTACTGAAAATTTGTTACACTCCAAATATTTGTGGGTTCTGTCACCCCAAAACCCATTCAGAGACTTGATCTGGTGTTGATCTGAGGGATACTAGCTGTAGTTCAGATAAAAATGTGTCTACTCTCTGCCGTTTTGGGTCCACCCCTGTCTAAGTTATCTCTAACTGGAAAATTGTTTACTCCATCTTTTGTGAGTTCTGCCACTGCAAAATCCATTTAGAAATTTTACTTAACTTTTTTTCTGCATGAAACTGAGGAAAAGTCAGGCAACTTCCTGGCTTCTCTCCTCCATATTGACCCCACTCTTTTCCATTGAATACTTTTTTGATTTAATTTCCTTCTTTGATATTTTTCTTTGTAGAGTTTAGAGCTCAGTCTCACTATTAACACTCATATTGAATAGAGATAGAGATACAATCACTATGTTGAGGGAAATATGTTAAATTATTGATGATTCTCAATAAAAGAAGCATGTTTAGAAGCAACTGAGGTGAATTTATTTCATTCATGGATATTTTCCTTTCTCTAATTCATTATAATGATGTATAAATGATTGTTGATTCTTTAAGGTTCTGCCAATATGTATAAAAGCTGTCTTTGATGCTACTAATCAGTAAACATATCCATTAATGGTCTAGCTGAAATGAGTATATCTGATGATATATTATAAAAAAAAATCACCTTTCTTTAAACTTACTTCACCAAATCATTTAAAGATCTATCTGCTCTTTTTTCTACCTAGGGCCTTTTAAATAATGAACAATTTATTATAATAGAAAGGAGAGTGTAATAGGGGAGACAATATAATATCAACTAACTACAAAGAGAATATACAGAATATATTGGACAAAATGTTAGCTTAGAAACTTCTTTTTCCCTGTATGAGGGGGAAAAATAAACCTCAAACCTTTCTTTTTTATTTCAGAGTCAAAAACTTGAGCTTCATTAATAAGCAACACAAAATCACATTTTTTGGTGATTTTTTTCTTGGGTAATACTCTATATAATTGTCAACCAAAAGATGGACCCTCAAAATAAAGGTATCTCAGGTATCCTCCCTTCCTTCTAACAATCAAAACAATGGTAAAGATGTTCAATTTGAAAACATTTCAAAACAAGAGAAACAGAAGAAAACAAATACATTCATTAAAAAGCCAAGAGAATAAAATAAATCAGTTTAAAATAAATCTGTTTAAATCTTATTGCTAACAAAAAATAAGCTAAAATTTATTTTAAAATTAGGTTTTAATGTAGTTTTTAAATTAAAAAGAAAAAATAAAAGAAGCATCCTTGAGAGATAAAAGGAAATCAAGGACTAAATATTTAGGGAGAATTGTAGTTTGTTTTTGTTTGTTTGTTTTGTTTTGGGTTTTGTTTTGTTTTTTGTTTTTTTTTCTGTTGAGGCATTTGGGGTTAAGTGACTTGCCCAGCTAGGAAGTATTAAGTGCCTGAGATTAGATTTGAACTCAGGTTCTCCTGACTTCAGGGTTGGTGCTTTAACCACTACACCACCTACCTGCCCTGAGAATTATAGAATCTTGAAAAGGGAAGGGGAAAAAAAAGGAAATGGATCAAATCCTTGATAATAGTGTTATACAATGAAAGAGATGCTAAGTTTGGAATCTGTAGAGCTTTTTCTTATTCTGAATAAGTCACTTAACCTCTATATGCCTCATCTTTATTTATTTAAGAAAGAGAGGTGGTAATACAGATTATCCTAACTAAGCTTCAAGTTCACTTCCAGTTCAATTCCCATAATTGTGTAATTGAATATCTCTTTGAGAAATAGAATGTTAACACATATGACTGTTAATAAGGAAAAGGAAAACTTTTATTTGACATTTCTCTTCATGAGGCAGATATCTATCTCTTTCCATTCTTATGATAAAATATTTTTCTTTCTTGAAGGAGATTCTTTTTTTTCCCTTTTTTCCCTTCTATATCCAAGATCCTTTGGAAATCAGAAAAGTAAGCCAAGTAATTAGAATCCATAAGTTCTTAAAGTTTTTTGAAACTAACCATGTGTATTAATTTAGAAATCTATCTGACTGAGGGAGAAAATGTCTTTAAACTTTCATGCATTCCAAATTCTTCAGGTTTATCCCTTAAAAATCATTTTAGATATTGCTCTTTTAATGCCATGCAAAAATTGCTATCTTTTTTTCAATTGATAAAGGACACTGGTGTTCCTAAGCAAATTACAGAAGAAAAGGCAAGAAATTAAACAGATTTCGTGAAACTATGTCATGACACTGCTCTCCCTCTATCTTGTTTATTTGTTTATGTTTTACTTCCTATTCTTCCTTCTCTGATTTACTTTCTTCCAAAGTTCTGAGACATTCTCTATTTTTGTCCTTCTGCTACCACTCTACTTAAAGCCAGATATATAGATAGTGCATTTATTCAATCTATGACTTTGCTATCTATCAATCTATCTTTTCATTTACTTTTATCACCCATTTCTATATTTGTAGCCTATCATTATATATATATATATATATTTAATCATTATAATATATCATATACATATCAGACATTAAACATCATTTTCATTAGTCATTTAATTCATTATATTAATTTCTATGTTTATCAAAATACTCAACTTTAACATTCTTTCTAAATGTGATGCTATATATGATATATTAAAATACTCCTGATTCTAAAAGCATCATTTAGACAAATGATATAGATCCTCAGCTCCTTTGCTAGGAGTTACATTCTTGAAGATCTTATTCTAAAATGAGTATTATATAGGATCACATTACATGTGCATATGTCATTTTCAACATGTGGTGGAATTATCATACATTCTTATTATGGTCCTTTTTACCCTCATAGTTCAAGCAGACTTAACAGAAGATAACAATCAATTAAATAATGTACAAAAATATTTAGGTCCATAGTGTTACAAATAAATAAGTCTGTAAACAAAATTAGTTATTATGTCATCTTCACATGGCTAGCTAAGCCTCATATTCTACTCAACCAAACTTATTTGTTTTGGAGCTGCTTGGCCACCAATAATGGAATTTTTTATACAGGAACTCAAGTAAGCTGGGAGACATTAGAAAAGGGGAAGGAACACTTTGTGTTGAGACAGAGAATGTGTAGTTAAAACATAAATCATGCTCTTACTACTGATGTGAACTATAAACTCTTTGGGCTTTATTTTCCTCATGGGTCTCATTTACCTTACATGTAAAATAATGACTTTTGACCAGATGGCTTTTAAATAAAGTCTCTTCTAGCTCTGACTAAGCAGTCCTATTATTAACATATACATTTAGGTTGTAATAGCTGGTAACAATACTAAGGTAACATTTATAAAGCAACTAAAATTTTTAACTCCTGAAAATGTCAATTCAATGTGCCCAAAATATTTTATAGCATTCTTCTTTTAAAGCATTAACTTCTTTGTGTCATTATCCTGATTAATCATGAAAAAGATTTAGCAAGTCATGGTCCCTTCTCTCATGGAGTTTATGTTTTTATGGAACTGGTAAAGAAAACAAAAATACTCACTTCTAAAACTCTTCAAGGAATGCCCAATTTCATCCAAACAGGTTTTTTTGCTCTCAAATCTACTCAGAAATTGACATTTTCATAACTGAAACATTAGTACATAGAAATTCAGAAAGATTGTCATAGTCAAAAGCCACAAGGCAATACATGATCAAGGTGAAACTTGAAGACGAGTTTTCTTCTTTCCAATCCAAGGTTCTGTATCCCTTATTATAAAGTTTCACTGAAGGCAAAAAATGGAGAACGTCATAGGATTATGCACAGTTGTCTAATGTCTTGCCTATTGCATGTGCCCAGTATTTTGCACATAGTAGACAATGAACATTTCCTGAACTGAATACAACTGAACATTGTTTTTCCCCACTTTTGATCATAGCATCTTCATACCTAAAATTTTGTTTAATATTTTATATTTCCCAATTAAATGTAAAAATCTTAAACACCATTTTAAAAATTTTTGAATTTCAAATTCTTTCTCTTTCATCCTGTCTTACCCACTTCTTAAGAAGATGAACTATATGGTTCAAGGTCTACATGTGTATCAGAAAAAACATTTACATATTAGTCAAGATGTGAAAGAAAGAACAAATAAAAAAAAAACAGTGATGATGATGAAAACTGCAACAAAAAAAATAAGGAAAAAGAAAAGTACTTCTATCTGCACAATCAGTTCTTTCTCAGGAGATACATTTTTTTCAATCATAAGGTCTTCAGAATTGTTTTGATGTAATTTCTCCACAATGCAGTGGAGAAAACTAAGTCATTAGCAATGGACCATCATGCAATGTTACTGTTATTGAGTACAATATTCTATTGATTCTCTTCATTTCACTTTGTATCAGTTCCTGAAAGGTTTTGAAGATTTTTGTGAAAACATCTTGCTAATTATTTGATAACAGTGCAATAATATTCCATTATAATCATATGTCACAATTTGTTCATTCATTCTGCAGTTGACAAGTAACCCACAATTATACCCACAGTAACCCACAGTTATATAGTTATATATAACTCCATTTCACTTTCTTTCTCTTTTCCCCTCTCTTTTTGACTTAGGTTTCAGCACCATATCTATGTCATAAAATAAATTTTCATAGGATTCCTTCTCCATTTATTTTTTTTCACATAAGTTATATAGCATTGGGATTAATGGTTCTTTAATTGTTTGGTAGAATTCATTTATGATCCCATCTGGCACTAGGGACTTTTTCTTAAAGACTTCATGGATGCATTATTCAGTTACTTTTTCTAAGATGAGGTTATTTAACTATTCTATTTTCTCTTCTGTTAAAGTGGAGAACTTACCTTTTGTAAATATTTATCCATTTTATTTAGCCAGTCAGATTTCTTGGCATACAGTTAGGCAAAATAATTCCTAATTACTGCTCCAATTTCTCATTTATTGGTTGTGAATTCACCCACTTTACTTTTTAAAATCAAATTCATGGTTCGTGTATTTGATTATTTTTAAATAAAATAACCCCATAGCTTTATTTGTTATTTCAATAGTTTTCTTTTAACTTTATTAATCTCTGTTTAGGTATACAGGATTTCCAATTTCGTGTTTGATAAGGAATTATTATTATTTTTTTTTTTTATTTTTGTGTCAGCTGCTTTGTCTTTGTGGTCACTTGTTCTGTCTCTATTTTATTGAATTGAGAATTTTAAAAGGATAAATTTTTCCCTTAGTATTGCTTTGGATACTTCTCATATATTTTATTATATTATCTCATTGTCATTATCTTTAATGAAATTATTGACCCTTTCTTTAATTCATTTTTTCACAAAAAAAAATCATTTTTTAAAGTTAACTGATTTAGATTTAAATTAATTTTAGTATTTTTCCACAGTCTTATATTAAATATATTTTTATTGTATCATGATCTAAGTAGGATGTATTTACATCCTGCCTTTCTGCATTTGATTTTGATGTGTTTAGACCCTAATACATGATCAGCCTTTGTGTAGGTGCCATATACAACAACAAAACTGTATTTCTTTCTTTTTCCATACAATTTTCTTCAGAAGTCTATCATATCTAACTTTTCTCATTGTTTCTACCTCCTTAACTCCTTTCTTGTTTATTTTGTGGTTATATTTATCTAGTTTGGAGAGGGGGAGGTTAAGGACTCCCATAGTATAGTTTTGCTGTCGATTTTTCCTGTAACTCATTTAACTTCACATGACTTGATATATGTTTAATGTTGATATGATTTCTTTGTCTTATGGTACCTTTTATCAATATGCAGTTGCTTTTCTTATCTCTTTCAATCATATCTATTGTATCAGATCAGGATTGCTGCCCCTGTTTTATTTTTCTTCAGCTGAGGCATAGATAGTCTTTTCTGGTTTTGTACTTTTACTTTATGTGTCTATCTCTCTGCCTACAAATGTGTTTCTTGCAAATGACATATTACAGGAAAAAGATAAACAATGTTAAGTTACTTCCCCAAGGTCACACAGCTAGTAAATGTCTAAGGCCACATTTGAACTCATGAAGATAAATCTTCCTGATTCTAACTCTTTCCACTGTATTGTTTAGCTGCCCTCATATTTCCTTTACCACTATTATTTGAATTTGAAAGTACTTTTTGAATTCTCCCAGAAATTCTTTTTTGGGCCAAAGATCAATTTTTAAATTTTCTTGAAGCTTTGTGTATAACTTTTGACTTTGTAGTAATCTTCTGATTTTTTTTATTCTTCTCTATCAACATAGGATATTTCTATAATTATGTTTTTGTTGTTGTTGTGGTGGTGGTGGTAATGATAACTGTTTACTCATTTTTCTAACTTATTTTTGACATCTAACTTTATTCAAAAAATTGACTCTTCTTTTAGGGTGGGGGGCAGTACTCTCCTAATCAACAGTATGTGTCTGTGTCTGTGTGTATGTGTGTGTGTGCATGTGAACATGTTTGTAGCTATTTTCATAGCTATTTCTGCAATTCTATATATTTAGAGTTCTTCCAACATGGGGTGCTTTAAGGAGAAGTGTGTTTACTACTTTCCTGGCCTATACTTTCATCTAAGAATGATCATAAATACTTTTTTTCCCACCATGAAACTATGACTAGGTTAATACTTTACTACCTCAAATTTAGTTTTCCTCTTGGGTCTGAGCCAACAGTCTAGGAGTGGACCCCAGAATCATGTATGAACAATGTAACAGAGTCTTGCACCCATTGACAGTAAGGGGATCCCTATAATCTCTTTCTCTCCAACCACCTTACCATCTGTGAGCTCGGATCTCAAGAAACCGGTAGTAATGATTCAGTTGCCTCCAAAGATGACTACTTATTTGTTTAGGCAGGCCTTCTGTTGTCCAACTCAAGGACATTCAAAGGTCCTCAAACTTTTTAAATAGGGGACCAGTTCACTGTCCCTTAGACGGCCTAACTATAGTAAAAACAAAAACTTTGTTTTTTGGGCCTTTAAATAAAGATGTCATAAAAAGCATTGGGAAAGGAGGTACAAAAGCTTACTGAGGAAAATATTTCCTTAAAAATAGAATTGAGCAGATAGAAACTAATGATTTTATGAGAAATCAAGATATAATAAAGCAAAACTAAAAAAAAAGACTAAAAATGGGAAAAAATGTGAAAAACATTGGAAAAATAACTGACTTAGAAAATAGATCCAGGAGGAATAACTTAAAATTATTGGTCTACCTTCAAGTCATGATCAAAAAGACCCTGAACATCATCTTTTAAGAAATCATCAAGGAAAACTATAATGATTTTGTAGGACCAAAAAGTAAAATAGAAGCTGAAAGAATCCATCTATCTCCTCCTGAAAGAAATTCCAAAATGAATACTCCCAGCAATATTATAGCCAACTCCCAGATCAAGGAGGAAATATTTCAAGTATTTGAAAAGAAACAATTCAAGTACAATGGAGAGATAGTCAGGATAACACAAAATTTAGAAGTTTCTACATTAAAGGACCAAAGGGCTTGGAATATGATATTCTGCAGAGCAATGGATCACAATCAAGAATCACCTACCCATATTTCTTCAACAAAGAGACCTAATTCAGTTTCAATTGATCAATTATCAACAGAAGCAGCTACACCCAAACAAAGAACACTGGGAAATGAATGTACTGTTTGCATTTTTGTTTTTCTTCCCAGGTTATTTTTACCTTTCTGAATCTAATTCTTCCTGTGCAACAAGAAAACTGTTTGGTTCTGTCCACATATATTGTACCTAGGATATACTGTGTCATATTTAACATGTATAGAATTGCTTGCCATCTGGGGGGAGGGAATGGAGGGAGGGAGGGGAAAAGTTGGAACAAAAGTGAATGCAAGGGATAATGTAAAAAATTACCCTGGCATGGGTCTGTGAATAAAAAGTTATAATTATGAAAAAAAAAAATAAGAATCACCTACCCAGAAAAACTGAGTATAATCCTTTGGAGAAAAAGATGGTCCTTCAATGAAACAGAGGATTTTCAAGCATTCATGATGAAAAGACCAGAGTTACATGGAAAATTTAATTTTCAAATATTGTCTCTGGAGAAGCATAAGTAGAAAATCAGGAAAGTGTTATATGAAGGGACTTAATTAGATTATCTCTTTACATTCCTTCATGGGAGGATGATCCTTGTAACTCATTAGAACGTTCTCATTATTATGCTGGTCAGAAGAAGTATACATTGACAGATGGTATGGGCATGAGTTGAATATGAAGGAATAATATCTTCTTTAAAAAATGATGAAATTAAGGGGTGAGAGAAGAATGTACTGGGAGAAAGAAAAAAGGAGAATTGGAATGGTACAAATTATCTGTCATAAAAAAAGAGGCAAGAATGAGGGGGAAGAAAGGGGTAATGAATAAACCTTACTTTCATTAGAATTGGCTCAAATCAAAATTAACATACATAGTAAATAAGGGTATAGAAATCTGTCTTACCTTGAAGGAAAATAGGAGGGGAGTGGGATATGGGAAGGAGGGAAGGTGATAAAAGAGTGAGCATATTGGAGGTAGTAGTGCTCAATAGCAAAACACTTTTGAAGAGGGACTGGATAAAAGGAGAGAGAGTAAATGGGAAGAAATACAATCAACAATATTAATTGTAATATATATATGTACATATATATATATATATATATATATATATATATATATATAGTTTTCTTAAAGCTCAGTTTGAATACCACAGACTATATAAATTCTTTCCTTATTTCCCTCTCTCCCAAGATGGGGGTAAATTTTATATAATTTTATACAAATCATGTCTAGCCCAACAGAATATAAGCTCCTTTGGGACAATGGATACTTTATTTTTATCATTGCTACAAGAATTAGACCTGGTACATAGAAGGCACTTAAAAATTCCTATTGTTTAATTGTTTTTCCCATGTTCCAAGATTAAACAGATTAAAATTAATTTCTCATTAGAAAATTTATGATTAAGTAAAGGGAAAAAAATATACAGCTCTTTGGAACACAAGAAGTTAAAATATAATTGATAACCAATAGCTATCTATAGCATTGGATAGTGAATTTCAGAATCCAAATACAAAATCATTTCAACAACTTTGGTTTGTCTTGGAGAATTACCTCTGCTAAAAGCAAATAAATTTACAAAGTGCTATAAAGAGAATTCCTTATTTATCAAATTCAGAAATAGTTTTGCAAATGAATAAGTTTAGAACAGTATTTTATACTATATTCCAAAACCAATTCCAAAGAAATAAAATTTTTACACATTTGAAAAAAATTACATTTAAAAATATATACAGAGAAAAATGAGTGATAGAGGAAAAATTACTAACCAGATAAGCAAAACACACACACACACACACACACACACACACAAAAACTAAACTAAACTAAATTATAAAATCCATCTACCTGTTGAAATTTGAAAGTAGGTTTCTTTAGACCTATGGTTCAAAGTGCCAAATGACTTGTTTCTACCCATAGTGTCTTTCATAGTTTAAGAGATAAAGGGAACTCAGTGTCTCTGTTAGAAGTTTGTGGATGAATAAGACTTTAAAAAAAAATGACTACATGATGAACATAGAAATATGTTTAATATATTTGCACTTGTATAATCTGTATCATATTGCTTGCTATCCTGGAGAGAAGGGAGATAAGGGAGGGAAGGATAAAAACAAACAAAAAACAAACAAGCAAAACAAAACAAACAAAAAAAAACAAACAAACTTGAAACTCAAAATCTTACAAAAATGAAGGTTTAGAATTATCTTTACATGAAATTAAAAATACTATTAAATTTAAAAACAAAATAAAAAGTATGACTATCTAACACTTTCACATAACTTGACTTATCTTGAGAATATACCAGGAGATAAGGAAAGAAAATCTGAGAGAAAAATAGCTTTTACTTGTCTAAAAATGATATCATGATTTCACTGAAGCTGCCAGGGAAGAAATAAATTAAAAAGTGAAAGAAAAAAAAAAAAGAGTTGGTGACTAACTTTAATTCTTGAAAGACAGATTTTTTTCAATCTTAAATTTTTTCCTGTGTTCCTTAATAAATATAATCTGGATGAGAGAACAGTTATGTGGATTCACTTATGCTCCGGACATCCTTCTAACAATAGAACTTGGATCTTATTCTGGAATTCTAGACCCTGATATGTGAACTATAGCTTGTCTCAATGCCTTCTTCTCAATTTCCAACCCCTTCTAATTATATTCTTAACCTTTCTACTTCTACTAGAAATAACTTGAGCTTTACCCCAGCACACCTGTGTGCTTTCTCCCTATCTTTGCTGGAACTATGGTATCATGTCATTTCCTAGACATTTCCAAAACATGAAGCCCCATAACCAGAGTTGTTTCCCTTCATTTTAATAACTGATTCCTCATTTGTTTTAGACTTGTTTAATTTAATCTTATAGGAGCAATGAAGGGTAGTAGAGGCAGTAGATTCCTAACAATTAGATTTACTGTATAAGTATGGAAGTGAAATAAGTTTAATTAAGAGATATTGAGTGCCCTAAAACATGATTATTTGGTAACTTTTAATTTTTCTTTTCAATTATGTGATACTATATGCTATGTGATAGCACATACTACATGAATTTTCCTCTTATTGTCTCCTCTACCAAGATAATAATGTTAATCTTCCGATATGTTACTTTGTATTTGTTTTGGGTAAAATTTATATAAATCATGTCTAGCTCTATAGAATGCTAGCTCCTTTGGGGCAATGATATCTTATTTTTATCATTGCTCAAAGAATTATCTGTGATACATAAAAATACTGTTTAATTGTTTGATTTATTATCCCATGATCAAGATTAAACAAATTAAAGACTTTTTTTTGTTTGTATAAATAGAATCCATGTTTTTTTTTTCCTCATGCAACATGTTTATCAAAGCATTCCTTAAGATTTGATCTGTGCAATTCTCAGATGAAGAAATTGAAACTATTTCTAGTCATATGAAAAGATGCTCCAAGTCATTATTAATCAGAGAAATGCAAATTAAGACAACTCTAAGATACCACTACACACCTGTCAGATTGGCTAAGATGACAGGAAAAAATAATGATGATTGTTGGAGGGGATGCGGAAAAACTGGGACATTGATGCATTGTTGGTGGAGTTGTGAACGAATCCAACCATTTTGGAGAGTAGTTTGGAACTATGCTCAAAAAGTTATCAAACTGTGCATACCCTTTGATCCAGCAGTGTTACTACTGGGATTATATCCCAAAGAGATTATAAAGAAGGAAAGGGACCTGTATGTGCACGAATGTTTGTGGCAGCCCTTTTGTAGTGGCTAAAAACTGGAAACTGAATGGATGTCCATCAGTTGGAGAATGGTTGAATAAATTGTGGTATATGAAAATTATGGAATATTACTGTTCTGTAAGAAATGACCAACAGGATGATTTCAGAAAGGCCTGGAGAGACTTACATGAACTGATGCTGAGTGAAATGAGCAGGACCAGGAGATCATTATATACTTCAACAACAATACTATATGATGACCAGTTCTGATGGATCAGGCCATCCTCAGCGAGATCAACCAAATCATTTCTAATGGAGCAGTAATGAACTGAACTAGCTATGCCCAGAAAAAGAACTCTGGGAGATGACTAAAAACCATTAGATTGAATTCCCAATCCCTATATTTATGCACACCTGCATTTTTGATTTCCTTCACAAGCTAATTGTACAATATTTCAGAGTCTGATTCTTTTTCTACAGCAAAATAACGTTTTGGTCAGATATACTTATTGTGTATCTAATTTATATTTTAATATATTTAACATCTACTGGTCATCCTGCCATCTAGGGGAGGGGGGGGGGTGGGGGTAAGAGGTAAAAAATTGGAACAAGAGGTTTGGCAATTGTTAATGCTGTAAAGTTACCCATGTATATATCCTGTAAATAAAAGGCTATTAAATTTAAAAAAAAAAAAAAAAAAAAAAAAGAAAAAAAGATTTGATCTGTGAATTAAGTGTTAGAACTTCCAATTAATCCACACAGACCTACAAATAAATGAACTTAGGTGGCATATCTTGTGAAGTCTTTTGTGATTGGTCCCTCAAATGACATTTGTCTTGTTAGTTTTTTCTTGTTCCATTTTACTTACAATATCCTTTTCTGTTTGCATTTCTTCAATGACTACCTACAATTAAAACAAATTCTTTAAATACAAGGTCTATTTTTTTGTATTACAAAAACTTTAATATGAGAGTTATTTAGCAAAAAGTTATTGGATTGAACTAAATTAAATTTTAGAAGACCGAGTAGTCGAGAAAGAAATCACTGTGGCCTGAGAATGTGGAAATAAGTGGGAACACTCATTGTAGGACTGATCACCTAATGTCCTTTGTATTAGAAGTGAGAGCTTACAAGCTGTAATATTACCATGATCTGAAATGGTTTGAGGAAGCTAGATAAATTTGTAATAAGAAAGAGAAGGTAATTCAAGTAGATATGGGAGAATTTTATAGCTAATGGAATGAAAGTTATAAAAAAGACCAGAAAAAATAGACACTATGATCTGGAGGAAGTATGTTTTAAGAAAATTAGCAAAGATAGCCTTTGAAATTATCCTTCCTTCTAGGCCAGTTGGGTTATATTATAGATCTGGTGACATAGATCATTTACTGTGAATTTATTAGAACTTCAGGGAAAGAACTAATGGCAAAAAAAAAAGTAGATGCTAAACAATTGCATAATGAAAAGGAGCATGCCTTGAATCAGTGAATGCTGATGTCTATCAGAACAATGAGCAGAGATATGGTAGGGAGCATTAGTATGGACAAATCAACATCTAGAGTCCTCCTGGATTCTTACACTCACAGGCCAGTATTGCAATTGTGTGAAATTATGCAGGCCTCTGTGGAGAGGATTCCTTGGTAGTAGATATGTCTATTTTCTATGAGTATTAACAAGAGTTGTAATGATTTTCATTAATTTTTTTTTTATGAAATAGTTCATTTAATCAGCTATATGTAACCATGTGTTCAGAGGGAGAATTGGAGACTATATCCTAGGGCTATAAAATATCAAATTCTGTAATTCCCAATTATCTTAGCAGAGACAATGAGATAGATTAAAGATTTGTGTTTTTGTTGCTGTTTATTTGGAAATATTTAATTCTTAATTTTTGTTTCACTTTTTCTCAACTCAGTTCTGAGTACTCAATTGTACTTTAAATGTGCTCAAATTAAAAATAACCACATTGGAATTATCTGCAGTATCGGCACGAGCCCCACCACCCCCCACACACATCTATCATTTATCATCTATCTTCACACATATTGGACATTGTTAGTACTAAACTAAATCATGATATATTTAGTTTATTTTTTATTCTTACATGTATATCTCTATTCAAATATGTATGCAGACATTTTTCCCAAGGTGAAACTTGTCTCCCTTTAAGTCAAAACTTTTAAAAATATAGGCCTAAAATAGCCTATTTTTGCAGCCAACCACTAATTTCACCTGCTGAGCAAGCATTTTTCAACTTCAAGGAATTTTACTTTTCTTTGAAAAAAAAAATAGTGTCAGACCTTGGGGCTATAATTGCAAACTTGATTTTTCCAAACTGCTTTCTTGGGGACTGATTGTCTGCTTAAGTTGATATTTCTGCAATATTGTTATTATCATTATTATGACTGTCAAAAAGGATAATAATACCTTATTTTCTACAGTGCTGTACAATTTATAAAGCACATGATGCATATTTCTTTATGTGATTCACATTACTATACTATGAATTAGATAGTACAAGCATTATTATACACATTTTTTCCTAAAATGTATGTGACCTTGGTGGAGGTCACACGATTAGTAAGTATCAAATCTAATCATCAAGCCAAAGCCAATGTTCTTCCCATTTCATCATGAGGCCAGGTGGTAGGTCACTCAACTTTAGTATTTCAGTCATCAGAAATATTACCAGTGGATGTAGGGGTATTACTAAAAAACGTTATCATTCACTAGTCAATGTTTGGTTAATATAGCTTTCTCAAATTAGTAGAGTTTGTCTTGGTGTTGGGGGTAGAGGAGTTTGTACAATCAGCTTTTAATTGCTTCCTTGAACCATACCTAGCATAATTAAGCTTGCTTTTGCTCTACTTGTATAGTTCTGTTCCCTGGGAATTAGCAACATATCATATGACATTTTAGTGAATAAGATAATTATAATTTTGATACAATATGCTTATTCTATTTTTTTTTCCAGGGAGAAATAATAATGAAATTATTAAGGTCTTTATCTCATTTAGAAACAGGACAATTGTCAGCACTTAGGAATGATTGATCAACCTACAGTATATTTTAGAATAAAGAGTTTCATTGGATTTGAATTTCAGGATTTTTACATCTATTTCCTTTCATTGAATAACACCGATACTTTTTCTGGTTCAAATTTTTATTCATTTAATCCATATGTTAAGGTAAATAGCACCTGAACTCCCTTAAACTACTTCATTCCACATATGTTAAGAAGTATAAAATGAATTCAAGTATTTTAGAAATATTTTTGAACACAAGAAATTTCTTTTAAAAAATTCACTTGTACATGGTAAAGCTACCTACTTAAATCGAAGTCTCAGGACCACAACTTAGTTTCTTAAAACAATGTGTGGAAAGGAAAAGATGTCCTTAGGAACCAAAGTTCAGCAGATATATTATGCTTATATTGTGGCTATACAAATGTACTTGAGAACCTGGAGCCAACCGAATAAAAAGTAGTCCTTTGAATATAGCACATTTCAAAAAGACAACAACTAGTAAAAATCCTTATGCTGAACCCTGTGAGAAAAATATATCAAAATTTCCATGTCTTAAGTATTTATGATTTATGAAGTGATTTCCTCATAATAACCCCATGAGACCCATTATGAAAATAATATTTTGCTACTTTACAAATAAATAAACAAAGATTGGAGAATTGAAATGACTAAACTCATATATCTTATATGAACCAGAAAGAGTGTTTGGATTCAGGACTTCTGAATTGATGAATGAATTAAAAGCTAAACATACAATTTTGTAAAAGTTAAAACATGTGTTATTCACTGCTATCATGAAGTTCACATTTCTCCCTTCTATTCCTTACCTTTATTAGAAAAGCAAAATAAAAAATAACATTTATGTAACGCATAAGAATAGACAAGTAAAACTTGTTCCCAACAATTGAGGAATGTCTGAAGAAATTATGGCATATGAATGCAATTAAATACTATTATTTCATAACAAATGATTTAAAAAATTCTATTCTGATGGGATGGATAACATATTTGAGGAGTGATGGCCAAGGCTGGCTATTTGCATTTGGGAAGTCAGATAAACCAAACAACAACAACTTTTAGATAACAATAGCAATATCTTTTCTTTCATGGTTGTAGAAGCAACATATGGAAAGAATGTGGGAGACAGTGACTTAAGGCCAAGGAAGTGGATGATAAGAAGATAGTTAGATGGTAACTTTAATCTTTGCTTGATCTAGCCTAAATTATGGAGTTATGTGAGTAATTCTTTAGTCAATACAGTAGAAGGTTCTATGAATGGGGTTCTGAGACCTGAGAGCATTAATTCTCTGGAGCTTGGTTTCAGTTTTTCCAAGTTAGAGAGCAGTTTAGCCTTAAGGAGAGAAAACTCAGGACCTGATAACTAGATTTAAATTTTTAAAAGGTTATCATGTGAAAGAAAGATTATATTTGGGTTTGTTTGTTTGTTTGTTTGTTTTGTTTTTGTTTTGTTTTGTTTTGTTTTACTCCAGAGGACAGAACTAAGTAAGAGTCGTGGGTGAAAGATCCAAAAGGTTGTATTCAGATTTTATTAGAATTCTCCAAAAGTATTATGATCTACTTCAAGAAGAGTTGAGTTTTATTTTCCTTAAAACTTTACGATTAGAGGACAGATGATATTTTATTAGTTAATTTTGGGAATAATTTTAAGGAGTATGGTTTGGATTAGATCATTCCTCTTCTTTGAAATTCTGTGATATATTATAATATGTTTAAGATAAACATATTGTAATATTATAAAAGCTAAAGTACTTGTGGGGATGGTAACAAGGCTTCTACATCTTCATAGTCAGATTGTCATATTAGAATGATAAAGTAGGATATGATGAAACTAATAATTTGCTTGAGAATGAGGCTCAGAAAGATAAACATACATACATTCAATTAGAGATTGGTGAATTTAAAATTGATTGAAAAGCCATAGAATGATTATTGAGGGACTGTTGCTTAATGGGTAGATAATATTAGCCATAGAAATATTAAAGTTATCACTAAATAAGGAAATGTCTATATTATAACAGATCTAAAATAATTCCTAATTTGCATATCATTTTCCAAATCAAGAATTTATCTAGTTGCATCATTTTTATAGCAAAAGTAAAAAAGATGCTTATAAGTATATAACCACTTATATCAGTTTAAACTTGAATTGTTAAAAAGAAAAAAGCTGTTAAAAAAAGAAATACACACATGTATGTATACACGTAAAACACATATCTATTAACAGATAATTTTAGAACCCATAATATGTAGTCTGAAGGGTATCTTTTAATCATCAACTCTTAAGTCTTTTGTCCAGATAATTTTTCATTTGCTAGAAAACTTGTAACCTCGTGCTTCAGTGCCTCAGTGTTGCTAAACATTGGGCAGCTATATTTTATAGTTATCTGATAGTTATCCCCAGACTAATGACTGGATAGTTGTATGAAATTCAATAGGAGTGATATCATGTGGAAAATTGGAATACTTTGCTCATGCAAGTATTGGGTTTACACTTCAGAAGATGAACATGACATGCATTGATTAGGTACATGACTTGGTCAAGGTCACACTGAGAGGACATATTAGAGCCAAGAACATTACCCAGTTTCTTTCTTGCTCTTCACTCCTAGTTCAGTGCATTTCCCACTATATTGTGCTGTCTCTCTAAGAATAAGAACTGATATTTTGATAGCTTTCAAGAGACACTGGGAAAATTTCTTTCCACCTGACAAGACATGAAGATAATTTTTTTTAACAATGTAGTTTTGATTTTGAAAAATAAATTGCATTACTGATAAGCTTACATCTCCTCTGTGGAAAAGATCAGAGAGGTGAAACTAAAGACAACTGGAATACAAATTCTTCAATAAAAACAGCTTTTTTAAAAAGCAGCTTTTGCAGACAGTACTAAAGCTGCATTTAGCAATAGCACATTGAGGACAATAAGAATGGTGATAAAGATCAAAATGATTTCTTGGATAAAAATGACATATCTAGGTCAATTTTCCTGTGCTTTCATTACTTTTAGCCATTTCTATAACTTTCAAACTCACAGTACAAGTGAGAGAACCCCCTTGCCTCTGATAATCTTTTTCCTGTGTTTTCTAGGAGGTTAAATAAATATTAATAAACCAGTATTAAGAAAATCTTGAAATGCATTGAAATGCAATGATCAGAATCATTGATTCATTGACCAGTCTTCTTTTTAAAAAAAAAAAAATGTAAGGGAGAGAGCACCAAAATATGATTTGGCTATCATTTCTGTTTCTGTGCCTATATCTACTCCTCCTCCCCGACCCTGTGTTTCAAGAGTGCATGATGAAGTTTCTTCACTGTAAGCTTTTACTCTTTAACTTGAGTTCACAATACCTCATGACCTTCATGACTTGTTGGGGCAAAACAAGTAAAGAGAGAGAGAGAGAGAGAAGAAAAAATCATTCATTACCTTCTGTATATCCTTGGTTGGAGATCTTCTAGTTTCTTAGGGAGGGTGGTCTATGAAAAAGAGTTTGTGCTTGTACATGAAGATTTTCCACTTGGGACATCCCAGAACTGGTAGTCAACTGGCATAACATTTGAATACCAGGAGACAGCAATATTTTCTCTAAATGTTGTACCTCTACCAGTACTCTTTACATGCAAAAAGCATCACATTTACCTGATCATTGTATTTGTTATGGGATCTGACTGTCTTCATGGAGTATATAACATTCTGAAATTGTCTGCCTTCAAGCAGCTTGGAAAAAATAGCAGATAAGAATTGTTATATCTGTTACATAAACTGCAATATATTAATTTATAATAGCTTTCACTTAAATAAGAAGTTTCAAATCAGGGTTCATGGAACCCCGATTAGTTTTGGACAAGTTTTTTTGGAAAGTGTCAGTGAATATGGAACTAAATCTATCTATCTATCTATCTATCTATCTATCGTCTATTTATCTCTTTATATGAGAGAGATATGAGGTTTGTGTATGTATTTACATACATACATAAAGATAAAGGTATACACACACACACACACGTAAAAATATAACTACAGTTGTCCATCCATATTTTCTTTTTTTAACCTTTAACTGAAATTATGCATTTCCTAAATCTTTCAATAGAAACTATAAATCTTATTCTGAAATGTCCAAAAGCATCACCAGACTATCAAAGGGGCATCAAATTCAAAAACAATAGTTTAAAGACTTATGACTTCCAGATTTCTAATATCTAGAAGCATGTCAATCTTTTTCAAGGTATCCTCAGGAAAGCCTTATTTGAGAAGCAAAGAAATCTGATTTATCGTTGAGCCTAGCATAGAAACCTAGCTTAAGAAATCAGAAGAAAGCAAACAAGGATCCTTGCTATTTTTTTTTTTTGAAACAAACATTAATCTTTAATTTAGCTTATTTTCCCATCAGAGCAAATGGAATTATAGTGTCTTTTTTTGAGAGGCAATTGGGGTCAAGTAACTTGCCCAGGATCACACAGATAATGTGTTAAGTGTTTAAGGTGAAATTTGAACTCAGATCTTCCTGACATCAAGGCTGGTATTCTATCCAGCATAATATCTGCTGCCCCTACCACCCCATAGTGTCAAAAGGATACTTAAAGAAAATGTTATCTAACTCTGTCACTCTGCAAAAGATAGTGAAGCACTCAAAAAGAAAGTGGCTTGCATAAATCACATGGTAAATTAATGGTAGATTGGAAGTCTAACTCCACTCTCCTGACTCTTTAGTCTGATACAAAGGTGCTACATTAATATGTTATTCAAACTCTTCAAATACTATCATACATGTTAAACGAAGTATCATTTGTCCCAGTGAATATGCTTGAAAAAGAAGGTTCAGACCATGTGTAGTGACACAAATCTGCAGTTCCTATAATTAGGGAGATCTGTGAGGCTTGATCACTTAAAATTGAGAAGAGGAGAACAAAGGAGAAAAGAAGGAAGAGAAGAGGGAAGGAGAGGAGAGAAGAAAATTATGAAGACTGGAAAAATAATTATACTATCCCCCATTACTTTGTTATTCTTTCTTTTGATATTGTCTCTACCTGTAGGGAATATACTTTGTGTGGCTCAAGATTTAATGTTAAAACGATCATTGCCCCAAACACCCTACAGTCACCCTGACAATAAGAACAGTATCACCTGAAATCTATGCTCATGATATTTGCATACAAGTCTTTCACTTTCTTATTAGAGTATAATCTTGAGAACAGAACATAATCACTTTTATAACCTGAGATTTTAGCAAAGTGACCATATCAAAATTGATATTTAATGATTGTTTGGAGGAACTCTCATTTTATACATTAGAAAGCCAATGATGACTTATGAACATGGCTGAAGATAACTGATAGGTCTCAAATACGTCACTGAGTTAGGTGTGTGTCTACCCCAAGCACGCAAAGACTTACTCTTGGAATGGGTGAGTGTGAATAATTTGTTGCCACATCCATGAAGACAAGCAGGCATTGTGGAACACTTAGAATCTGGTTAGACATCAAAGATGCCAAGGTAATGTACTACAACCAGAGTACATTCCTGGTCATCTTGACTAATGTCTTGCTACTGTACTTGTATGATGCTGGAAGACAGTGTTGTGGCTTATGACTTTATGCAAATCTGAGTCAATTAAATCCAATTTACATACAAGTCAAGATAGTACCTTGTAATGTCATTAATTCACTTCAAAAATGAAATAACAATAAGTGAATTACAGAATAGATGAAGACATATAGGATAGAGATTACTTATGTGGGTATAAATCCATACTCCTCTTTTGGCTTCAAGTTCAGTATTGTTTCTGTTTCTATTATAATAGGCTATTTTCAGTTAAAAAAAATTTATAGTTAAGAAAGGATAAACTTATGGAGCTATGTGGAGTTATAAACATATAAATACATCCACACATACCTCCATTCCCTGTGACAAACATACACACACACACACACACACACACACACACACACATCTTTCCTATCTCTACCAACTCTTTGCTTTGATTCTGCTTCTTAACTTGCCTTGCTATTACTTTACCTCCTTCCCATCCATGGATCCCTGTCTTGTTTTTTCCCCTACCCTTTGCCTCCCCTTTTGTCCAACCCAACCCTAATTTCTTTATAGACTTTGGAGGTGCTATACCTTTTATGGTATATATGTAGTTTTGCCTACTTAACCTATTCCTGATGTGAGTAGATTTTTAGAACTATGAGTCTCTCTCCCTGTTCTAATGCCTCTGCTTCTATTCTTCCTCTGCACCTAATTTATATAATTACTATTTTTCCTTAATTCTGCCCCCAGTATTTCTTTTGAGTTATCCTATTGCTTATGTTAATCTTAAACAGATATTATACTTTCCCCATGTAAAAACAAACAAACAAACAAACAATTTGTCCATGTTAAGTTCCTTGAAATTGATCTTTGATATTGGTTCTTATATGTTACATTTTCAATTGTTAGGATTTGGTTCATAGAAAGTCCTGAAAATCTGAAAGTTCATTGAATGTCATTTTTTTTTAGCTTGTTAGTAAGAAAATCAGGGATAAAATCCAGGTTCCCTGCTACCCATTATGGTTCTCTTTTGTCTGCTGTTTTATATCCTTTTCATATTCTCTCACTGTGCCTTGCACTACGTTCTGTGAACAATCAGTGCTCTCTTGGGGAAAGTTGACTGACTGCTGAGGCAAGGCTTAAATTTTTCCTTTGGCTACAGAAATAAACTTGTCTGCTGCATCCAAACACTGATAGCATATGCAATACATAGCTTTGAATTACTTGACATAAAATCACTTTTCTTGTTCAGAGGAACTCTATTGTTAAGTTGGAGAGTACTTTTCAGCAGTAAGAAACTTTTAAGAGTTCCCTTTCTCTTTAGATAATAAAATGGCAGGGTATAATTTGATTTATATATTATTTGTTTATTAATGTTCCTAAATTTTATTATATTTCAATGTGCATTGGGCAAACTTTTAATAAGTATATAAATAGATCCTAATGTATAAAACCTAAATAAAATATCCCTATTTGTCAAGGTTTTAAATAGTCTTGTTATACTTGAGATCATCTTAGTCAATGACTTGGAAATATTCCTGACTGATTACTAATTAATATGAAGCACTGAAGCACTGATATCTTTCTAACAAAGAGAATAGGAGCAAGATCAATTTTCTTACTTTAAGCCAACTAGATACTCCTTCCTTGGCTGTCTGCAATATTATTTGCATTTTAATTATAGTGGTAGCTTTTTGTCATAACTTATACTGCCTTGTCTTATGTCTGCCCATTGAATAAATATATATCTTTATATCCTTACTTAATATTATATGAATATAAATATATATATACATTAGTGGATATATAAATGTGTCTATATATATATATATATATATATATAGTATAAATATTTCGCCATTTAAAGTATGTATATATTAACAGGAATATATGTGTGTCTTTAGGTATATATACATACAGAGAGAAGCTTAAAGTTGATAACAAATATATATAGAGGAATGGATATTTGTGTGTCCATACATTACCACATATAGCTATATAAATGATATATAGTAGCAAAACAAATATGGATAGATATTATGCATCCACAAAACATTACAAACATAATCTTACAGCATTCAAACATAACACTTCTAAAGGGTTTCAGGCAAGATAAAGAAATATAATATATGTTTAAACTTGAAATGGAAAATGCCATACACATCCAGAGAGAGAACTATGAAGACTGAATATGGAATTGAATCATACCATTTTCACCTTTTTGTTTTTTTCTTATTTCTTTTTCTTTTTGGTCTGATGTTTTCTTGCACAATATGACAAATATGGAAATATGTTTAAAAGAATTGCACATATTTAACCTATATCATATTACTTGCCATATTGAGGAGGGTAGAGTAAGAAAAATTTGGAGCACACACTCTTACAAAAATGAATGTGGAAAACTGTCTTTATATGTATTTGGACAAAATACTATTAATTTTTTTTACAAAAGAAATATGTGCATATATAATAACATATCTCACATATATCATGTTTGCATATATAACATCTAAATCTCTCTCCTAAAACAAGTCTACCTTGTATATTGTATATTTGTGCTTATTTATGTCTATATGCATTTGTGTATCTATGCACGTTTGTATGTATTTGTCTTTCCTATAACCCATCTTGTATCCTTTTAAGGGACTGGAAAAAGTGATGAAATAACACACTTTTCAGTCTAAAACATAACCAAAGAATAATAGCATTTTAGTGACAAGAACTGATTAAAAAAAAAAAAAAAACAACTCATGTGATTTTGAGCTAAAAGAAAAAGAAAAGAAAGAGGGGAGAATAGGTGTGTCTATATGTGTGAGAAAAAGAAACAGATAATCTGATATATATAGAGAGAGAGAAAGAGAGAGAGAGACAGAGAGAAAGACAGAGATAGAGAGAGAGAGAGAGAGAGAGAGAGAGAGAGACAGAGAGACAGAGACAGAGAGAGACAGAGAGAGAGGAGGGAGGAATGAGGAAAGGCCAAAAATTCTACCCAGGAAACAGGATTCTAATTTGGATTTAATAATTGTCTATTCTACAAATGAGCCCTTACATTTCCTTTTGTGTGCATTTGACTCTAGGACTGGTTTATTAACATATCTTCCTCTGAATAATCCAAAGAAAATACCTAGCCAGTATTCCACATTTCATCAACAAATAGTATTTACTTTCCATACTGATAATATATAACCAGAAAGTGTACTTTGAGATGATTCCCACCAATCTATTCATTTTTTTCAGTCATATCTGACTCTTCATAACCCCATTTGGAGTTTTCTTGGCAAAGATATTGGAGTGGTTTGCTATTTCCTTCTCCACTTCATTTTATAGATATGGAAATTTAAGCAATCTGAGTTAAGTTAGGTGTCCAAGACCACACAGTTAGTCTCTGACACTAGATTTGAACTAAAGAAAATGAGTTTTCCTGACTGTCAATCAGATACTTTAACCACTGCATCACCTACCTTTCTTGTAATCAGTTTAGGAAAGTATAAAATTAAATCAGGCTAAAGAACACAGGTCATTTTTAGTCAGGAGCAAGGAGATGACTGCATACAAGGTGACCTTACTCAAATAAATTATAAGGCATTTTAAAAATCAATCATATTGTGGCTTTGACATTTTTATTTTTATTTTTATTTTATTTTATTTATCTTTCACAACAAACAGAAGACATTTGGTCCAGGAGGTAGAGGCTGCTTCTGTGGTAATTACATACGGATTGTTAAAAATCACTTCTGTAACTGTTGACTACCAATTTTAGAGGCTCACAAATCAGGCAAGACTCATTTCCATACTGCCTTTCTCCCTGTTTATCTTTCATTAATAGAAATGTCCAAGCTGGGCTGCATAGTCTGGTTGAGGGGAATAATTCATGCCTCCTTAGCTAGCATCACTTTGTTGATGCCAACAAGTTGAGTTTTCCTTTTGGAAAATAAAGCACTGTGTAATTTAGTGTCAATGTATATTCATTGCACCAAGGTGATGAATATGGAATAGAGAAAGGCACACATTCGGACAGGATACTCTAAGCTTGCAGTGGGTTTGTTCCTGGCCACCAAAGACAAATGGGAGGAAATTAGTTCTTTTGAAATATCACTTTAGGGAACAGTCTCAAAGAAAATAATGCATTGAGAATGGCAAAAACCTTAATAAAAAAAGTATGTGAGACTGCCTTTTTATTTATTGAGCTCTGCACATAGTAGGTAGTGAATAGGTAGTTATATAATGAATTAGCTCATCCCAAAAATTAGATCATAAGATCCTTGAAGTCATAGACTATGTCAGTGTTAATGCTGACATCAATCCTTTGTCTAAAGTACTTTAAAGTGTTGCTTAAATTGAATGAACTCTAGAGGGAAAAAAGAATTAAAAAAGGAAAGCAGGGAAAGCAGAAAGTCCTTTCCAGGTTTATGAGAAATGGATAAGGTGACAATTAAAGAATTTAGTGTATAGAAATGCATCTTTTTCATTGTTTGATTATGGTATTTCTTTACTAATAATGGAGACATGATCCCTTTGCAAAGGGAATATAGAAATATAAGTTCTCCTATATTACTTTTTTATTATAGCTTTTTATTTACAAATATATGCATAGGTAATTTTTCAGCATTGACATTTTGTTCCAACTTTTTCCCTCCTTCCTCCCACCCCTTCCCCCAGATGGAAGGTTGACCAATACATGTTAAATATGTTAAAATATATATATATATATATATATTAAATAAAATATATTTATACATGTCCAAACAGTTATTTTGCTGTATAAAAAGAGTCGGACTTTGACATAGCACATAATTAGCCTGTGAAGGAAATAAAAAATGCAGGCAAACAAAAATAGAAGGATTGGGAATTCTATATAGTGGTTCATAGTCATCTCCCAGAGTTCTTTCCCTGGGTGTAGCTGGTTCTCTTAATTACTGCTCTATTGGAACTGATTTGATTCATCTCATTATTGAAGTGGGCCATGTCCATCAGAATTGATTGTCATATAGTGTTGTAGAAGTATATAAGGATCTCCTGGTCCTGCTTATTTCACTCAACATCAGTTCATGTAAGTCTCTCCAGGCCTTTCTGAAATCATCCTGCTGGTCACTTCTTACAGAACAATAATATTCCATAATATTCATATACCACAATTTATTCAGCCATACTCCAATTGATGGGCATCCACTCAGTTTCCAGTTTCTGGTCACTACAAAGAGGGTTGCTATGAACATTCTTGCACATACACGTCCTTTTCCTTTTTAAAATCTCTTTGGGATATAAGCCCAGTAGTAACACTGCTGGGTCAAAGGGTATGCACAGTTTGATAGCTTTTTGAGCATAATTCCAAATTGCTCTCCAGAATGGCTGGATGTATTCACAATTCCACCAACAATGTATCAGTGTCCAAGCTTTCCCACATCCCCTCCAACGTTCTGCATTATTTTTCTCTGTCATTCTAGCCAGTCTGACAGGTGTGTAGTGGTATCTCAGACTTGTCTTAATTTGCATTTCTCTGATTAATAATGACTTGGAGCATCTTTTAATATGGCTAGAAATAGTTTCAATTTTTTCATCTGAGAAGTGTCTGTTCATATCCTTTGACCATTTATCAATTGGAGAATGGCTTGATTTCTTATAAATTAGAGTCAATTCTCTATCAGAACCTTTAACTGTAAAAATGTTTTCCCAGTTTATTGTTTCCCTTCCAATCTTGTCTGCATTAGTTTTGTTTGTACAAAA
Organism: Sarcophilus harrisii; assembly: GCF_902635505.1. Lineage (NCBI taxonomy): Eukaryota > Metazoa > Chordata > Mammalia > Dasyuromorphia > Dasyuridae > Sarcophilus > Sarcophilus harrisii. The sequence continues at coordinate 63,308,591 of NC_045427.1, read as the reverse complement.
ACTTTTCAATTTGATATAACCAAATTTTTCTATTTTGTGATCAGTAATGATATCTAGTTCTTCTTTGGTCATAAATTCCTTCCTCTTCCACATCTCCTACATTACTTGAAAAATATTGTCATTCACATGAACTGATGCTGAGTGAAATGAGCAGGACCAGGAGATCATTATATACTTCAACAACAATACTATCTATATGATGATCAATTCTGAGCAATGAGATGAACCAAATCAGTTCCAATAAAGCAGTAATGAATTGAACCAGCTATACCCAGGGAAAGAACTCTGGGAGATGATTGTGTACCATTACATAGAATTCCCAATCCCTATATTTTTGTCTGCCTGCATTTTTGATTTCCTTCACAGGCTAATAGTACACTATTTCAAAGTCTGATTCTTTTTGTACAGCAAAATAACTGTTGGGACATGTATACATATATTGTATTTAATTTATATTTTAACATATTTAACATGTATTGTTCAACCTGCCATCGGGGGGAGTGGATAGGGGGAAGGAGGAGAAAATTGGAACAAAAGGTTTGGTAATTGCCAATGCTGCAAAATTGCCCGTGGATATAAGTTGTAAATAAAAAGCTATAATAAAAAAAAAAGAAAGAAAAATAGTTGTCATGATCCTCCAAGAGTTCCTTTGTCCAGGGTAAAATGTTTGGTCCTGGGCAGTCACTTCATTTGTGAACACCCTAGTACTTCTCTGCATTTTACATTGCAGTGTCTCCTAATTCCCAGGCCCTCAGAGAAACCTCTGGTTACTGTCTTTTGCAGTGTATAAACTAATTTTACCCAGCTTACCTCTTTCTGAGGTCTTCAGAGGTCTCTGGCCACAGTTTAATAAACTGTAGTTTAAAACCCAGTAGCATACTCAAGAACAGCCATACACAAGCTTAAAGGCTTTTAGTCATATTTTCACATTCTGCCCTGACCTCTTGTTGACTCCCAGGTGAACACTAGGTCAAAGAGAGACCCACGTGTTCATAACCTGCCTCCAACCTCCTGGTTACTCCCAGGAGAACATCAGGTAAAACAAAGAGGCTAGCCCTTCCACAGAGCTTAAATAGGGTCTATGAGGTCACACACACAGCCAATCAGAGAAGGAGACCCTCCCATTAATGAAGTTATCTCAATATTACTACCACAAGGCAATCTCTGCTCACAGAAATTACTTCAGGGGATCTCAGGGTTTCAAAGCCTCTGTTTTACTTCCTGGTGCATTGATCATGGCTTTTGTTCTTTTACCTTTACAATCCAGGCTAAACATCCAAGTTTCTTCAATCAGTTCTCTTATGGTAAGGGATCATATGAGAGCATTTTTTCTATTACAGTCACAGTCTATTGAAATATCTGGTTTTATTAATTGTTTCTAAAATATCGGGACCATAACTGAACAGTGCTTGGCAGATGGGACACAGTCCTAGATACAATCATAGCTTTAATGAAACTTAAGGTCGGGGAGGCAAGATGACAGAGCAAACTCAAGAAGCTTCTCAAGCTTTCCCAGGTGTGCTTAAAAACCACTTGGAATCAAGCCTTTCAATAGAGTCTGATGGAACAAAACAACTCTCCTGGTCAAGACAGACTGAAAAAAACCTTCAATAAAGGTGAGTGTCACTGGGTTGAACAAGGTATTCAGCCCAGTTCAGATCGATTCTGAGAAAACTGGTAAGAAAGTTTTATTCATAGCAAATCAGCATCAAAGATCCTCAGTCCAAATTCAATAGAAAAGCAAATCAGTGGGACAGCTTACATTCCCAGCTCAGAAGGCAAACTCTGAGAAACCAGAATGTTTCCTAAAAAGATCAGGCAAAGTTACCCCCTGCAAACACAAGAGGCCCCTGTGCTCAAAACCAAGGCTCAGAGCTGCACAGGAAGCTTGGGACAGAAGCCCCTTTACCTAAGAAGCAGAACTCAATCATAGAAATAAAAATAAAGAAAGAAAACATGAAGAGAAAAAGGAAGAAAATAAGCGAGAAACACAAAAGAACCTTGACCATAAAAAGTATCATAGTGACTGAGCATATAAATAAATAAACTCAGATGAGAACGTAAAGACTACAGAGGTAATCTCAAAGAATGACATGAATTGGTCTCAAGGCCAAAAAGCACTTCTTAGAAGTGCTCATAAAAGACTTTAAAATGCAAGTAAGACACGTATCAGAAAAAAAAAATGAGAAAAGAAATGAGAGGTATACATAAGAGAATTAACAGCTTAGAAAAAGAAAGAAAATTGTCTGAAGAAAACCATTCTTTAAAAAGTAAAATTAACCAAATGGAAAAAAAGATATGCAAAAGTTAACTGAAGAAAACCACAATTAAAAACTAGAATGGAGCAAATGAAAACTAATGACTCTGTGAGACAGCAAGAACCAGTGAAAAAAATAACAAGAATGAAAAAATGGAAAAAATGTGAAATACCTCATTGGAAAAACAGCTGACATTGTATTTTAAAATAAATCCAGAAGATAAAATTTTAAAATTATTGACCTACCTGAAATTCATGACCAAAAAAGACCCTGGATAGCATTCTACAAGAGACCATTAAGGAAAATTGTCCCAATATTCTATTGATAAAAGGGGAAATACTGATTGAAAGAATCTTTAGAAAGAGATCCCACAAGGAAAACAAGAAACTTTGTTGCAAAAGTCCAAAACTACAATCTCAAGGAAAAATACCACAAGCTGATAGACAAAACAATTCAAATATCAAAGCAGAACAGTCAGGAATGGCCTGGATCTGGAAACATCTAAAATAATTGGTGGAAGACCCTAGAATATCATATTCTGGAAGACAAAGAACCTAGGGTTACTGTAGAGGATCACAGATAGTGGGGGAACTCTGGGTAAGGTATAATACCTTCTAACATAGCAAAGGAACCTGCTGACTTATATGGTTTGGCTCCCCATCCCCCATAGAGGCATTTTGGCCTTCCTGAGATATCAAGCAGTGTGACAACTTATGTTGTAAAGCAGAGTTATACTAAGGGGTAAGGAATCATCTGTATACAATAGCAAGTTGTTTAGGTGGTCCCACATGTGCAGTATATAGTTAGTGCATGTGCAGTGAGCTATAGTTATGTAAGGGCATTGGGGTATGTAAAATTAAAAAAAAAAATTAAATAAACATACTCCTATTTTGACCAGGAGTCAACCCCTATTCTCCTTACCCATTATTAGGATTTAGCCTAGTACTGAAATCCTTCTGTAAGCAGGTGCAGACAGGTTACAAGCAAGAATTAATGACCCAGGGGGATTCAGCATCATCTTTTAGGGGTGGCTATAGAGCTCCAACAAAGTAAAAACTTTTTAATATTTCTACTGAAAAAAAATTAACTAGAAAATTTAATTTACAAACCCAGAACTTAAGAGAAGTATAGATAGGTAAACAAGAATATATATATATATATATATATAATTTAAAAGTTAAACTGCTTACATCTCTAGATAGAAAAATGATATCTGTAACTCTTGAGAACTCTGTCACTTGGTCAGACAGAGGAGGAATCACATGGACTGAAGAAATGGTTGTAAATGGACCTTAATGTGCTGACATCACAGAAAAGGGGTGGGAAAAAGTTCTATACTGAAAAAAAGAGTAAAGAAGAGGTACAATGTGATAATTAGTTCATATGAAGGTGCAAAAGACCTATTTTTTTTCTTCTTTATTTTTGGTTAGATTTGTCTGATTCTGAGAGTGGAAGTTTGAAGTCCTCTACCAGAATAGTTTTGCTGTCTATTTCTTCCTACAACTGGTGGGAAAGAAAGGAAAGGCGTGAGCATTGTCTGAAGCTTAATCTCATTAGTTTGGGCTCCAAGAGGGAACAACTTAATCATTCAGTTGGATATAGAAATTTATCTAACTTTATAAAGAAGTAGGAGATGAAGGAGGAAAAGAAAAGGAGGGACAGAATAAAAGAGAGTGCGAAAATACCAGGGATAAAGGTAAGAGAAGGAGGGAAAGATTGATAGAAGGCAAGGCAATGGGTTATAAAAAAAAAAAAAAAGCAGTACTAAGAAAAGGAGAAGGGATTATAGGAGATAAGGTATAAGATGAGGTGGTAAAATCATTAGTAAGAGGAGAAGGCGATAGAAGATAAGATAGTGGGTGGGATGGTTAAAAAAACAGAACTAAGGACATGGTAGAAAGTAAGAACAAAAGTATATACAAAGGAAAATTTGGATGGAGGGAAATACAGAGCTGGTAATCATAACTGTGAATGAGAATGGGATGAACTCTCCCAGAAAATGGAAGCAAATAGAAAAGTGGATTAAAAAACAGAATCCTACAATATATTATTTTCAAAAAACTCATTTGACATGAAGAGACACATATGGAGTAAAGATAAAAGGCTATAACAAAATTTCAGCTGAAGTAAAAAAAAAAGGACTAGCAATTCTGATCTCAGATAAAGTAAAAGTAAAAATAGCTCATATTAAAAGAGGTAGGGAAGGAAAGTACATCTTGATAAAGGGTATCATAAATAATGAAGTAGTGAAGATATTAAATATGTATGCCAAGTGGTAGAGCAATCAAATTCTTGGAGAAGATTTAAAACCAGTTATAGGAAGAAATAGACAGCAAAACTATTCTAGTAGAGGACCTCAAACTTCTTCTCTCTGAATCAGAAAAATCTTACCAAAAAAAAAAAAAAACACACACTAGGGAAGTCAATGAGTTCCTAAAAAAACTAGATATGATAGAACTCTGGAGAAAATTGAATAGAAACAGAAATGAATACACCTTTTTCTAGGCAGTACATGGCACCTCCACAAAGATTGACCATATATTAGGGTATAAAAACCTCACAACAAATGCAGCAAACAGAAATGGTAACCACTTTCTTTTCAGACCACAATGCAATAAAATTATATTCAATAAAGGGCTAGGGAAAGATAGATTAAAAACTAATTGGAAAGTAAGTAATCTAATTTTAAAGAATGAGTAGGTCAAACAAGTCACAGAAACAATCCATAATTTAATTCAAGAGAATGACAATAATGAGGCAACATACCAAAATCTATGGAATGTAGCCAAAGCTGTTCTTAGGGGAAATTTTAGATCTCTATATAGTTATATGAATAAAATACAGAAAGAGGAGTTCAATGAATTAGGCCTACAACTAAAAAAGCTAGAAAATGAACAAATTAACCCCCTCAAAATAAATACTAAATTAGAAATTCTGAAACTCATAGACTAATTAAATTGAAACTAAATATATATATTCAAATATTAATAAAAAAACTAAGCTGGTTTTATGAAAAAAAAATTGATAAACCTTTGGTTAATTTCATCAGAAAAAGGAAAGGAAAAAAAAATCTATAAAGTCTGTCCTAGCACCCTGGAGGACTCAGGATTAGCCAGAGTCAGGATGAGCAAAAGTCCTTGGTCTTTAGGGGGAGAAGTGAAAGCGATGGACAAAACTGCCAGAAGTTTTGCCAAGGATCCCTCCTTGATTCTAGAGTCCAGAATCTCCACAGTTTTCTCTTCCTTGTCCTGTGGCCAAGTGTAATTCTCTTGCCTCTCTCACCCACCCTCTAATCCTTACCTACAATTCTCTTGACCCCAAATATTAAGCCAGAATTAACTGTGAGAAGAGCAATTCTAAACATATGCTAATAGTCATTGTCAAATAGGTAATTAGCCTTAAGTGCTCGATTGTCTGATTCCAGTGCACCTATTCAAAGTTTCAGTCCCTTACAACAATCACAGCATCAAAAATGAAAAGGATGAACTTACCACAAATGAAAATGAAATTAAAGCAATTATTAGAGGCTATTTTGACCAAACGTACTGCAGCAAGTCTGACAACCTAAATGAAATGGATGAATATTTAAAAAAATATAAATTCCCCAGATTAACAGAATAAAATATATTTAAATAAAATATTATTTTAAGAAAAATGTCTCATTTTAGAAAAAAGAAATTAAACAATTAATTAATGAACTCCCTAAAAAAATATCTCTAGGGTCAGATGGATTCCAAGTGAATTCTATCAAAGATTTAAAGAACAATTAATTGCAACACTCTGCAAACTATTTGGAAATATATGTAAAGAAGGAATTTTGCCAAATTGCTTCTATGGCACAAATATGGTAATGATATCTGAACGAGGAAGTGCCAGAACAGAGAAAGAAAATTACAGACCAAGATCCCTACTGAATATTGATGCAAAATTTTAAATAAAATATTAGGAAAGAGATCATTGCAATTTATCAGCAGGATATTACACTATGACCAAATGAGATCTATATGAAGAATGCAAAGCTAGTTCAATATCAGAAAAACTTTTGCCATAATTGACCATATTAATAACAAAGCCAACAGAAACCATATCATAATCTCAATAGATGCAGAAAAAGCTTTTGACAAAATATAGCCCCCATTTCTATTAAAAACACTAAAGAGCATAGGGATAAAGGGAAATTTCCTTAAACAATAAGCAGTATCTATCCAAAATCTACATCAAACTGTATTCATAATGAAGAGAAGCTGGACACATTTGTCATAAAATCAGGAGTGCCAAGACAAATCCAAGAATCATATGAACACTATTATAAAACAATTATTATACAAATAAAGTCACATCAAAACAATTGGAAAAATATCAATTGTTCATGGTCAGGCTGAGCTAATATAATAAAAATGATTTGGTTTACTTGTTCAAGGCCATACCAATCAAATTGTCAAATCATTATTTTATAGAACTAGAAAAAAATAATAAAATTCATCTGGAAGAACAAAAGGTGCAGAATATAAAGGGAATTAATGAAAAATGTAGAAATGATGGTGGCTTAATTACACCAAACCAAAAACAATATTATAAAGCATGTCATCAAAACCATTTGATACTGGCCAAGAAATAGAGTAGTGGATCAGTGGAATGGACACAATAATCAAGGCCTATAGCAATCTAGTATTTGATAAACTCCCAAACTCTAGTTTCTGGAATAAGAACTCAATCATTATTTGACAGAAATTCTTGGGAAAACTGGAAAATAATATGTCAGAAACTCATCATAGACCTACATCCCACACCCTCTACCAAAATAAGATAAAAATTGATACATGATTTGGGCATAAAGGATGATACCATTAGCAAATTAGGAGAACAAGGGATAATTTACCTATCAGATATTTAGAGAAGTTCATCTTTTTATGACCAAAGATGAACTAGAGAACAGGTAAAATGGACAACGTTGATTACATTAATTTAAACCTTTCCACACAAACAAAACCAACAGAAACAAGATTAAAAAGGAAGTACAAAGCTGGGAAAAAATCTTTATCGACAGTATTTTTATTAACAGTCTCATTTCTAAAATATATAAAGAACTATATCAAAGTTATAAGAATACAAGTCATTCCCCAATTTATAAATAGTTATATCCATCTATGGTCAGATGAAAAAAATGCTTTAAATCACTATTGATTAGAAAAATGCAAATTTAAACAACTCTGAGATACCACCTCACACCTGTCAGATTGACTAAGATGATAAGAAAAGACCTAAAATGGTGGAGTGGATGTACAAAAAACGGGGACATTAACACAAACAGAGTTGTGAAATGGCCCACTCTTTCTGGAGAACAATTTGGAACAATGCCCAAAGGGATATAAAACTGTGTATACTCTTTCTTCCAGCAATGCCATAAATGAGTCTGTATCTCAAGGAAATCATAAAGGAAGGGAAAGGACCCACACGTGCAACATGCTCTTTCTGTGGGAGCAAAGATTGGTAAAGTAGAGGATGCTCATTAATTGGGGAAAGGCTGACAAGTTGTTATATATGAAAATAATGGAATATTGCTGTTCTATAAAAATGATGAACAGGTTGATTTTAGAAATGTCTGGAAAGAGTGACATTAAGTGATGCTGAGGGAAACAAGCAGAACCAGAAATACATTGTATACAATAACAGCAAGAATATGTGATGATCAACTGTGAAAGGCTTTGTTCTCAGTGGTTCAGTAATTCAAAGCAATTGCAATAGACTTTGGACAGAAAATGCCATCTGCATCCAGAAAAAGAATCACAATAAATAAAGGTTCTTTTTTGTCACAACTTTTAGGTACTCTAATTATAATTATGTTTTCTCTGCTTGATTTCTTCTCTAGATCTCTTGTTTTTCTTTTGAGATGCCTCAAGACTTTTCTATTTTTCATTCTTTATATTTTATACATTATACTTGGTCTCATAACTTTGCTAGTTTCCTCTTGCCCAATTTTAGTTTTCAAAAACTATTTTTCTTCTTCCTTAAGAATTTTTTTTTCATAATCTTCTTGTTTTCTTGGATTGTTCTTTTTTTTCTTAATTTTTCCTTAATCATTCTCATTAAAATTTGAAAGTAATTTTTTTTTAATTTTTCATGAATTCTTTTTGGATAGATGATCCTTTGACATTACTCTGTGATAAAAGAGGTATTTTTTTTGGCTTCAGTATCTTTCTCTAAAGATGAACCCTAAAAAATAAAGATGAACCCTGGTCTTTTCTGTTCCTGTTGTAACTTTCTATGGTTGGATTCTTTCTTTTGCATGTTAATTTTTTTTAATAACACATTATTAGTATAATTACCTCTAGTCCTGGGACATTGGGGATGATTCCTCTGATTTCAGATTCTCCTTCAGTTCTCCCCTCTGACCTAGAATTGAAAACAAGAATTCCATCCTCCTGTAAGTGCCCACAGCCAGTAGGATCCCTGCCTCACTGCTTCTGGCTTCTGTATTCATAGTGTGTGTGTGTGTGTGTGTGTGTGTGTGTGTGTGTGTGTGTGTCTGTGTGTGTGTGTGTGTGTGTGTGTGAGATGTTTGTTCCTTCCTGCCTAAGGTTTCTCAACAGCACAGCTGAGCCTAGTTTGCCTTACTAGCAGAAGTTCCCTCAATCTTCCCACACTCAAATGCCTGACTACCCACATTGTCTAGAAATTTAAAATTCTTGTGCCTGGGGTTAAGCTTTCTTCCCAATTCAGCTAACCCCAGGACTTGCCACTTATTTTTTCAGTGTAACTAGCCTGGAGATATTTATACTTTACATAAGTCAAACGTCTTTCTGAAATCATTTTTCAGATATTCTCTGATTATTCCAGAAGTACCACTGTTCTATTTAAACACTTGTTTATTTTTTGCCACTCTAAATTTTCCCTGAGGCTCTATCTTGTCCTGTTTGTGAAGGAAATCTGGAGAGCTTAGAATATTCATACCTACTCTGCCATTTTCCCCAAATCCTCTCAGAAATTTACACTCTAATTGAGTAAAGCAATACACACAAAAGAAACTGAGAAGGGAAATTAAATACTGAATCATGATGGAGTCAAATCTAAAAGTATACCAGTGGTAGGAAAAGATAAAATGGATCACTGGGGAACCCTCTTTGAATGGAGGTTTTAGGAATTCTTTGTTTTAATCTCTACTCCTCTAATCAAAAGGCCAGAGTGTATTGATGAGTTGTAAATTCTAACTCTGATAAAGTCTCAAAAGATGATGTTTTCTGGATGAGGTTCATAACATATGATGGAATGCAGTCCAAAGAGTACAACTATTGAGAAATCATAAGAAATGTTGCTTAATAATTCCTAATATTTATAAATCAAATTATTCACTATTCCTTCTCCTTTTTTTCTTTTTAATCACTTGAGTTAAATCAGATAACATTCTCATATCTTCAGCTAATCAAGAATTAAACTATTTTGTTGCCAATATTCACATAGGGATAATAAGCAAGTCATGTTGTAGCTATGACAAGTAGGGTAAAATATCATTTCTTAATATTATACAAAGTTCATGTTACTTTATATGAGAATGAGCAACTACTTTTAGAACTCTAATTAGAATTGGACACTAACCTTGATTAGAAAATGGAATAAATATAGAGGTTCAATATAACTTGAATAAATGCATAAATTAAGATTTAAATCAGTGTAAGTATTTGTATATAAATAAGAAGATCAAGGATTAATACTGCAAATAGGGTCAGAATAAAAATTTGACACTGCTGAGATTTAAATTTAAAATGATTATTTAAAAAATATTTTTATAATATTAGAAAGTGATTGAAATGTTATGAGCAATTCTTATGTATCTTTGTAAAAAAAAAAATAAGTTGTATGCAAATTATAGCCTCTGCCACCTTTTCTCATTTCTGCCAAAAGCTTAGTTTCACTGATGCTCAGGTTCCTCTTTTATAATATGACAGAGTTAAATAAGGTGACCTCAAAGGTCTCTTCCCAGTCTAAAGCTATTGTTCATTAAACTCTCACTAGAGATATGATAATGGGAAAGTCACATCAGCTCTCTAATCCTATACTTCATATAAAAAATAACAATAATAATAGTACTCTTCTACATAACCTCAGAGCCTGGAGAAGTTTGGTATTGGCCTTATATATACATAATAAAAAGAGGAATTTGAAATGAAAAAAGAGACAGAAGTTGAGGTTGATGGGTAATGTCTTGAAGTGACTACAACTAAAGTTCTTGTTCTTTTGCCTTTTGTCCTCTTCTTCATTCAATCCCAGACTAAGAAAACTGAAAATGGGGAGGGGAGATGGAGGTCAGACCCAGAAGGCCTTTCTCACTTACTAAAAGTATAGCTCCTAAAATGTTCTAAAGTGGCATATTTTGTCAAACAGATAGTCAGCATGAGTTGCAAGAATTTTTCACTTTTAGTCAGAAGATAGAAGTTTAAAAGACTTTTCCTTTGTAATTAAGAAGTTAATGTTAAAAACAGAATTAATGTCCAGTGATGTGAATTAATGGCTGACTCCTCTGTGTTAGTTAGCCTAGATATATTGTTTTCCTCTTTGAAAGGGGAATATCTATTACAGTCAAGATTCTGAGAACTGACACTTCTCAATGGTAGGAAAGCAGGTAAAAACTTCTATAGTATGTAACTGAATTTCTGAGCATACTGTTTCATTATAAGATTTTATTATCTTGGGCTTTAAGCTAAAAGAGTAATTACAGTTATGGATCTGAAAGGAATTTCAAAGTTAACCTCGGATGAAGATTCATGTTGGAGATAGAACTAGGGGTGATGAGAAGATCCACCACCTCCTTTCCAGCTAAGTCACACTTGGTAGTAACCAGAAACAAACAATGAGGAGAAAAGTAAAGAAGGAGCCCTGAAAGTCCAGAAGAAAACGTCACCTGGCAGACTACAAAGTATCCCTATTTGATTACAAGCATAACCACATATCATGTCAAACCTTGAGAAAGCAGAAGGAAAAAAAAATTAATACTGTTGGCAGTCTTGCAATGTTTGAGAAGTGAGCTGTCCTTACATGTGTGTGCATTGACTCTAGCTATTTGCTATGTGTATGACATTCTGCATGTGGTAATACAAGTTTCTTACTGGTATGCTCTTTCATGATGATCATTATTATGTGCTCACTCTTTTAATCAATGGTATATTTACATATGTTGATAAATGATCACATATGCATATGTGTATGTCTGTATATAATTATACATATACATGCATGTGTGTTTGATGATAGAAATTAATAGATGATAGAATGATAGAAAGTAAGAATGAGAAAAAAAAGAGAATGGAGAGGGAGAAAGAGAGACAAAGAAAGAGAATCGAGAGGGAGAAAGAAAGAGAGACAAAGAAAGATAGAGATAGAGAGATGAGAGAAGATAAGAAGAATATACCCCATAGGTATGGAGCATGGGGAAATTATCTCTTTCTGTCCCTCTGTTATGCTATTTCACTGAATTGGTTTTGCTTTAAATAAATTGTGCCCTGTGATTGGCTAGGAAAAGTATACATATTACTGGTGTCTTCAGTTATGAATTTGAAGTGTTTTAAGGCTACAGATTATTTTAAACCTGGGTTATCTTTTATCTGAAGAACCAAATGCAAATATGTAATTAGTGCTACTCCTGGGTCTTTCATAATTATTTCTTTCTTCAGTATTTATCATTATAATTACCATTATTCTTATATTACTTTGTAGTACTTGTACTACTTTAATTTCTCTTCTGGCCTCAGAGAGTCTCACCCTAGATGATAAAAGAAAGTGGTTTCAACTCTTTTCATTGATTCTTTACCATGAGAGAAGACTATTCACAAAAATAGATACTTTGATGATCTTTGGGGTGTTTGGGGAAGCCCAGAGGGAAAAAAAATGTACATCTGGAAAAGCTATTGTCACTGAATAATGCTACATGAGTTCTGACAGTTAAGGTTAGTTAGTTTGCTTTCCCCTTTCCAAGCTTTTATTGCAAATGGCTCTTTATTCTTTCTGGATGTTCTAGGGGTTTATGAGCTTTTATCAGTTTTGAGGATAATGTATGAATACCAGCCCAATGTGAAGGGACTATATGATTCACCTGATCAAAATAACAATCTCACTGACATTCTCCAAGTTATCCTCATCTTCCTTCTTCTCTTGCTCTTCCTCTTCTTCCTCTTTCTCTTCCTCTTTTTTGCCCTTTTCCTTCTCATCCTATTACCTAGGCCTTAGTTATTGTATGGTTGTGTCCCTAGATAAACTGAGACTTGAAAAAAGATTTTAATTTAGAAAGACTAATCCTGGGCTATTACCAATCATCTCAACTCTTACCTTGTCAATGGACTTCAATAACTCTGGAGGAAAAAGTGAGGCTAACGACTTAGACAACTTCACCTCATTTAACTGCACTCCACTCATAAGATGTCATCTTCATGATATCACTGGTCCTCTTCAAGACTGAAGGATGAATAATAACAGTGGAGGAAGACCACACACAAAAGAAAACTGAAAAGGAGAATAAAAAGGGAGAAATCAAGGGATCCTGCCCATGAGTTCACCTTAGAAATAAATCAGTTTACAGGATAGAGGGCATAATAAAATCTAGAGTTCATCCTGGTAAAGGATGAGGAGAAAAGTCTGCTTGAAGAGTTTATTGTGAAAATTTACACATTTCAATCAAAGAGAGAACACATGAACAAAATTAGGGTGAGATAGATCTGTAATCAAAATATGATAGAGTGGGTATTTGTGGGCAATTCATTACATAAATATCATATGCCCAATATCACTGCCTTTCTTTCTTTGGAATAAATAGGATTCATCACATAATCTTATATTATGAGAACTGATATTATCTATTTCAAATAGAAAATGTTATGATATAAAGAAAGCATGAAAGAACAAATGGAATGAATCCATAAAACATTACTTCTATTTCAGACCTCTACCTCTTGAAAACCTAATTCTTAGTATTTGGGAATTATAATTATATATCTTGGCGCTCAACTCAAAACTTTAGATTCATTCTCAGCTTACCAAAAATGACCATTTGATAACTTGGCCAGTGGTGGCTTTTGTCACCTACTAACTCTCTACTTGCTCTCCCCTAATCATGTAGATCACATGAAAGCTTAGATTTTTAGGACTATTTAAACAATCAATCCTTTATTTCTGATGTTGTCAAGAATGTGAAAAGCTCTAATGACTTGCCAAAATTTCATGAAATCACCTCTGAAATCTGTTTTTGACACCAATAGAAAAATGTTAACTATGAAAAGACTTCAATTCAATAAATTCAATTTAATAAATATTTGTTAAGCATCTACTTTGCATCAAGCTTTCTATTAAGTGCTAGGGATACAAATAAGAAAAGGAAACACTTTCTCTGTCCTTGAGGAGCTTACAAATAGGGGAAGACAAGACATTCACACAAATAGACACGCATGCAAGAAATGGAAAGAATGATGGGGGAAGATGGACAATAGAGGGTTCTTGGCTCTGGAAGAACAATGGTTCATAAAGTTCAAATGAAGCAGAGGTGGAGATATAAAATGAAGAATAAGCAAAACACCTGGGAAGTATAGGACATGGGTGACAGGATCTCCCTGCTGTAATAGCCATAAAATTCTGTTTGTTTATTTCATTTTTTATTCTATTATCATTTCCATGAATTGTTCTCCACTTCTGCTTGTTAATGTTCTTGCATGACACAAATTAATGCCAATCAAGTTAGCTAATTAGTGACAACCACCACCACCTTCACAACAAATTACATTGATTTAGTGCCTTATGGTTTGAAAATCACTTTAAGTCTGTGTTCTTATTTGGTCCTTGTATTAGTCCTGTGAGATAGTTGCTAGTAATTATCCCCTTTTAGCAAATAAGAAAACTTGAAATGCCAAGAAGTAAGTGAATTGCAAGGGCTACATTGTAAATAAGAGAATATAAAACCCAGTGTTATTTACTCCAAGTCCATCATTCAATCCACAATAACACACAGCCTCTTTTTCCCAGTGTGTCATAAAGAGTTTAATTCAAATTCTGCCTCAGACAGATCCTAGCTCTGCAATGACAGGCACATCATTTAGTTTCTTTCAGATTCATTTACATAAATGTAAAATTAGGATAATAATAGCATTTAGCACATAAAATGCTGTTTGTGGTAAGAATGAAATCATGTGGTAAAAGTGTGAGTACATGTGAGAATTAAATTTGTGTTAGAGGTATATATGACTCCTAGAAAATGCAAGTTAGGAAATGTTATAGAGCCATATCTGTTAAGGACCCCACAAAAAAGTGGAAAATTTTGTCTAGATTAGGACAGTTTGGAAGGTCAGCAGGAAAGGCCTGTCCAATAGGGTGAGAAGTGGAATTCCAGCACAGGCTGCTCCAACACAGCCCCAAACCCAGCAAACAAGAAGTAGTTCTTGGGAGCCATAAATTAGCAGAAGCTTCTGTGGCTTCTGGAGCATTCAATCCACAAATAGTAAAGGGTTCAAATCACAGGTCAGAAGGAGATTATAGGTGTTTCTTTGTTAGCAATGAGGCAGGATTCTGTTTTTTTGCCCATATTCAGTTATAGGTGACAATTCTGGTTGGCAATTCCAGGGCAAGGAGGAACACTAGCATACCAGAGCATGCAACCACAGTGGAGTGCCCACCCTCCTCACAATTCCAGAGCAGGAAAAAAAAAAAAAAAAAAAAAAAAAAAAGAGTTTGTTTCCTTATGAATTCTCTTATGTATAGTAAAGTGTCCACTCCAATTAAATAGTTTTCCATATTTACTACATTTAAAGCTGTTTTTCTCCAATATGAATTCTCTTAGGTTTAATAAACTATCTACTTTAGCTAAACAACTTCCCATATTTGTTACAGTACTTAAACTTTTTTGTCTGCATGATCCTTATTTTTCCATTGAAAGTGACTCTTCATTGATGCCTTTTCATCACATTCCTTTGATTTAAATGTAGTTTTTCTGTCTGTGCTTGTTACATCCTTTAAGAGGCAAGTTGTCCTTCTGCTATTCTAAACTAGCACCACATTACAAGATTTTTCTCAATTTGTAATACATTTTTATTTCTTTGTTTCACACTTACTGTCTAGAGTAAGGCTGTTTGAAGAGGTGTTTCCTGGGAATTCTTTCCATTTTGTCCATAGTGCTTTTCCTTTCTCCAACAAGAAGATGGGATCTAATTTGGAAAGTGTTTGACCTGAGTATGGGCTATGCTCATGGCTGATACATAGCCATGCCCTCTCAGAATGTGTGGGGTCCTCCACAGGTGCCCCTGCCAGTGAAGATCTTTTTTTCAGGCCTGTCCAAAAGGCCCTCTAAGAGTGGTTGGTGTTGCTCACAGACAAAGGTATAGGATAGGAGAGTAATAAATATACTTTGCTTTAGATCATATTTCTTTGGAAGAACTGAAAAATTATAGATCCCTAGAAGTAGGTCTGAAAACAGCTGCACAAAACGCCTAAAGCTTGGGCCAGTGCCCCTGTTACCCTAGAAGTGGATTCCTGTTTTAACAGAGAGTTACAAGTCAAATTGTAGCTTGGGAAAATGAGCAAACAATGGGAAAAGATTCTGACCATAAAAAGTTACTGTGGGGACAAAGAAGAGCGAATTCCATACTCAGAATATGACAAAGTAACACCTCCTATATTCAGAGGCTTAACAAAAACATAACATGATCGCAGAACATGGAAATGCTCAAAAATATTTTCAAAATCAAGAAATACAGGTAAGGAAAAAGGGGGAAGAGAAATGATAGTGATGAATGAAAATCATGAAAAACTAAGCCAATTGCTTATTAAAGGAGATACATACAAATACTGAAGACAATAACACCTTAAAGATACCAACTAGACCAAATGCTAGAGTATAAGAAGCCGGTGAGGAACATATTCCCTTTAAAAGCAGAACTGATCTAATGCGGGGAGAAATCTGACTGTTGCTCATTTCTTTAAATGGAACATGATTCCTTATTCTCCAAATATCTGAAATCCACAGACTTATTCATCCTCTAAATTATTAATATTGATATAAAGAATAAATACATCTACACAAAGCAATTCTGAATTGTTTAGTGAGCCAGAGTACTTGAGTTTACAGCTTTTGTCTATTTGTTGTAAAAAAGGGGAAGTGAAGGTGTTTGGATATTATTTTGCTTTATTATAGATGTATCACACAATTGTTAAAAAAAAAAAATGAAATTTTGAGTTGTTACATTGCTCAGTCAATAGAGTTGATTACAGAGCTGAAGAAAATCTGTACTCAAGAAACACTTCTGGTTGTGTAACCCAAGACAAGTTGAGCTCCTTATTACTCCTTGGGTATCTTCTTTGCTTCTAAATTGCATGGTCTGTATCGAGCTGAATTAGTAGAAGGGATTTTCTATACAAATGAAAATCACAGGACTTGTGAAATTACTATTAAAATTGTTATCATACAAATAATATAAACGTAATCATTTCAGGACAAATCATAAGTCAGTTATACTGCTGACTTCCACAAAAATCTTTGGTCCTCATATGGATTCATTTATGTTCAACTAAAAAACTGCCTAAATTCACAATACTGTAAAGAGATGTCTCTCCAGTCTGGCTAAAAAGATTTCCAGTAGGTTACAAAAGAGTTCCACTGCAGTTAAATAATTTCCTATAACAAGTACAAAAATTTTATTTTCTTATATAAATTCTTTTATGTTTAGTAAAACATTTATGTGAAATATTTTCTCACTTTCCTTAAATATAAGGAGGTTCCTTTCAGGATTTTCTTATATTCAGTAAGAGATCCACTATGGATAAAGGTTTTTTCTACATTTATCTGCATTCAAAGGTTTTCTTCTCTCTATGGATTTGTGTGATAAGGTATCCATTCTAGTTAAAGAATTTTCCAAATTCATTATACTTAAAGGGTTTGTCTTTGTTATGAATTACCTTATATCTAAAATGATCTGGTTGCCACCTAAAGGATTTCCCATGTTCATTACATTCAAAGGATTTTGCTCCAGAATGAAGGCATCATCTGTGAAGAAAGCAGTCCACTTTGGCTAAAGGATATTTTTACATTGTCTACATTCAAAAGTTTGTTTCCTTTTGAATTCTCTTATGTGTAGTAAAGTGTCTACCCAATTAAGTGGTTTTCTAAATTTACTACATTTAAAGGTGTTTTTCTCCAGTATGAATTCTCTTAGATTTAACAAACTATCTACTTTAGCTAAACAATTTCCCACATTTATTACAGTATTTTCTCTGCAATATGAGCTAACTGGTGACTTGTGAATGATGAGTTGTACCTGAAGACTTTCCTACATTAATAAGTTTTTCCTTCAGTGCATTTTCTGTGAAGTTCAATAGATTCTAGGTGGCAAATGATTGTCTTCCTATATTTATCTCCACAAAGCTTCATCTCAGGAAAATTCTATTAAATTTCTTTTCATTTTACCATTAGTTGAAGTTTGTCTTGTGTGTTTCCATTTACTTAAACTTTTTTGTCTGCATGATCTTTTTTTTTATCATTGAAAATGACTCTTCATTGATGCCTTTTCCAAATATATCATATTCCTTTGATTTAAATGTAGCTTTTTGTCTGTGCCCGTTATATCCTTTGAGAAGCTAGTTGTCCTTCTGCTATTTTAAACTAGCACCACATTCCAAGATATTTCTCAACTTGTAATCCCAGGGAACCATCTTCCTTCAATCTTTTTTTATATGAGTTTCTCAAAGAAATGCCCTATATTTTTTATTTCTTTGATTGTTTTACACTTACTCTCTAGAGTAAGGCTGTTTGAAGAGGTGTCTCCTGGGAATTCTTTCCATTTTGTCCATGGTCCTTTTTCTTTCTCCAAAACAAAGATGGGATCTAGTTTGGAAAGTGTTTGACTTGAGTGTGGGCTATGCCCTTGGCTGATACATGGCCATGCCCTCTCAGATTGTGTGGGGTCCTCCACAGATGCCCCTGCCAGTTAAGATCTTTTTCAGGCCTGTCCAAGAGGCCTTCCAACCTCAGGACCAAGGTCCATTTTCTTTTACAACATAATTTTTTTTTGGAAAATATTTTCATGATTATATATGGATCAATGATATTGAATTGCTTTCATTTTCAACGGGATGGGGTGAGGTGAAGGGGTGAAAGGGGAAGGCAGGAAGGAAAAGAACCTGGAACTAAAAGTTTTTTTTTTTTAATAGCCTTTTATTTACAGGTTATATGTATGGGTAACTTTACTGCATTGACAATTGCCAAACCTCGTTCCAATTTTTCCCCTTCTTTCCCCCACCCCCTCCCCCAGATGGCAGGATGACCAGTAGATGTTAAATATATTAAAATATAAATTAGATACACAATAAGTATACATGACCAAACCATTATTTTGCTATACAAAAAGAATCAGACTCTGAAATATTGTACAATTAGCCTGTGAAGGAAATCAAAAATGCAGGCAAACAAAAATAGAGGGATTGGGAATTCAATGTAATGGTTTTCAGTCATCTCCCAGAATTCTTTCATTGGGTATAGCTGGTTCAGTTCATTACTGCTCCATTGGAATTGATTTGGTTCATCTCATTGCTGAGATGGCCAGGACCATCAGAATTAGTCATCATATAGTATTGTTGTTGAAGTATATAATGATCTCTTGGCCCTGCTCGTTTCACTCAGCATCAGTTTGTGTAAGTCTCTCCAGGCCTTTCTGAAATCATCCTGTTGGTCATTTCTTACAGAACAATAATATTCCATAATATTCATATACCATAATTTATTCAGCCATTCTCCAATTGATGGACATCCACTCAGTTTCCAGGTTCTGGCCACTACAAAGAGGGCTGCCACAAACATTCGTGCACATACAGGTCCCTTTCCCTTCTTTATGATCTCTTTGGGATATAAGCCCAGTAGTAACACTGCTGGATCAAAGGGTATGTACAGTTTGATAACTTTTTGAGCATAGTTCCAAATTGTTCTCCAGAATGGTTGGATGTATTCACAGTGGAACTAAAAGTTTTAAAAAATGATGTAAAAATAGTTTTTAAGTGGGAGAATCATAAGTAGATGGTTGAGTAGACTGGTGGTATATTTCAAGATGTATCTCTAGATTTCTCCCACAAATAGAGCAAATTTATCTTAGGACAAACAAAGACTGGCAAGAATCACATAAGACTTGGGGCAGAATAAGGGTCTTTCTTGTATAACCCAAAGAAAGCTCCCAGGCCAGAATTAACCAGTGTAAAATGCAAACACCTCCATGCTAGCTTCACATAAATACCAAGTAGGAAGCCCTGGAGGTAGCTGGGTTTGACTGGAGCTTCAACAGGAACCACAGAAACTTTCATCTCCTGGATAGCATGATGAGTTAGGGGTCTGAGTCAAGGAAGACTGAGAGAACCTTGACTGATTAGAAATGCCAGGTCTAGCTGTGCTGCAGACCATGGCCTTGGACAAGAAGGAACCAGCACATCTGGTGAGTGTAGAAGCAATGGAGCAGGAAGATTGTTGGCTGCAGCCTCTTGCAGGAGGGTGGAGTTCTTGGTTTGGATTTCTAGGTCAGAATGGTGAGCTAAAGTGAATATAGAGGCAACCTTCCCTCCACAAGTAGTTTACACTAATACTTTTCATTTAAAAAAGTGAACTAGCAAAGAACCCAATCATAGAAACTGATTGTGGGAACAGAGAAGAACCAGGGCTAATCTTCAAAGGAAAGTGAAATAAAAAAATCCTTCCTGTATGGCAAATGATAATGTTAAAGGCTCCCTGCTCAGAGAGCATTTATAAAAGAGCTAAAAAAAAAAAAAAAAAAAAAAAAAAAAAAGAATTTAAAAATTAAATGAAGACACATTGAGAAAAAAAAGCACTTGCATCTCTTTTTCTAATCCTGTTTTTCTTGGGTATTTTTTTTCTTTTTTTTTTTCTCAATTTTCCCTCCTTTTTAAATTTAGTATTTTATTTTTTTCCAGTTATACATAAAAACAATTTTTGAATTTTATTTTTAAAAAGAAAAACAAAACAAAAGACAGAACATTGTCATGTGCCTAGCAGAACATGGGGAGGATTAAAAATATAGATCATTAAATTATTAGTTTAAGAAAAGAAGTATAATAGTAGAAGAAATTATATTCATTAGTGTCCATTGTTTATTTCCTTGGAGATTATTCTTTTATTCTCTGATGCACATTTTTTTACCTTATTCTTTTTTGCCCCTTTTATTCCTTTCCCTCACGTCCCTCAATCATGTTATAGTTAAGTATATATATATATATATATATATATATATATATACATATATGTATGTATGTATATGTATGTGTCTATTAATATACATCAGATTTTCTATATATATGCATATATATACATATATACATATGTGTGTATATATATACACACACATATATATACTTGCATATATATATATATATATATATTTCTATTGAGTTTAAGTTTTGTTAAAAGACCTAAAAATCGGCAAGTTCATTAAATGTCCATTTTTTCATCCAATATTATGTATATTTTTTCTGGATATAATATTTTTGGCTGCAGGCTTAGTTCATCAGTATATATTATTCCAGACTTTTATTGTGGCTGCTAAAAAATCCTGTAAATTTCTAATTGTAGCTCCAGCATATTTGAAATTTTTTTTTTGTTCATTTGTTTCTTGCAAAATTTTCTCTTTGATCAGGAAATTTTGAAATTTGCCAATAATATTCCTATGTGTTTTCCACAAAGGATCTCTTTGTGATGATGATTGGTGATTTTTTTTCTATTTCTATTTTCTCCACATGTTCTATCATTCAGGGACAATTTTCTTGGATTAGTTCGTGCATCACTGTGCAGAGGTTCTTTTTTTTGGCCATAGCTTTCAGGTGGTTCAATTATTCTTATATTATTCCTTCTTGATCTCCAGATCTGTTGCTATTCTTATAAGATGTTTCATATTCTGTTATTTTTTTTTCATTTTTTATATTGTTTTATTATTTCTTAGTCTCCTAACTTCTCTAGTTTCTCCTTGCCCAATTCTAAATTTCAAAGAGTTATTTCCATCTTTAACCAACTGCATCTCTTTTTCTAATCCTATTTTTCTTGGGTATTTTTTTTTCTTCTTTTTTTTTTTTTTTTTTTTTTTGTTTGCCTGCATTTTTGATTTCCTTCACAGGCTAATTGTACAATATTTCAGAGTCCGATTCTTTTTGTACTGCAAAATAATGGTTTGGTCATGTATACTTGTGTATCTAATTTACTAGATTTTGTGTATCTAGTATTGTGTATCTAATTTATATTTTAATATATTTAACATCTACTGGTCATCCTGCCATCTGGGGGAGGCGGTGGGGGAAAGGAGGGGGAAAATTGGAACAAGAGGTTTGGCAATTGTCAATGCTGTAAAGTTACCCATACATATAACCTGTAAATAAAAGGCTATTAAAAAAAAAAAAAAAAATCTTTTAGTTCCAGGTTCTTTTCCTTCCTGCCTTTCCATTTCACCCCTTCACCTCACCCCATCCCGTTAAAAATGAAAGTAATTCAATATCATTGATCCAGATGTAATCATGAAAATATTTTCCAAAAAAAATTATGTTGTAAAAGAAAATGGACCTTGGTCCTGAGGTTGGAAGTCCTCTTGGACAGGCCTGAAAAAGATCTTCACTGGCATAAGGAGGCAAAATTTATGTTGTTCAACAGATACTAGTCTATATTTATTTAACAACTCTATAAATATATACTGAAGACTGAACAATGGAAGTATCCCTTCTATTTGTTCAGTGCTTGAGATTGTTAAAAATGTCATTAATTTAAGACATCTAGTCACCATCATTAAAAGACAAGGATTTATTATATACAGGGAAAACATGTGGTTGTGTCACACATCATAAAACTTTCAAAGAAATGATCTTTTTATAACATGTGGCTGGAAATTTAAGTTCCAGATTGGCCTTTATTTTCAAGCAATAACGTTCTAGGAATGTATGTAGATCATGTATAATACAGTGTGATATTTAAAATATTAATTATATTCATTAATGTGAATTTTCATTTTTAAATAGATGGTGCAAAAATTTTCATATTTGATATTTTTGTTGATCAGTCTGAACATAACTTTTTTCTTTACTTTCTTCAAGAACTGTCAAATTTGGATCATCAGCGCATACCTCACAGGATTTTTGTGAGAATCAAATGAGATAATATTTGTGAAACAAAGAGCAATGTGCCTAGACCATAGCAAGTCCTTAATATAATTTTGTTTCCTATTCTCATAATGACTATATTTTAGCTTGAAAAAAAATATTGTTGTTTTTTTTTGTTGTTGTTCTTGTTGTTGTTGTTGTTGTCACTATTGTTGTTATTGGGTTGTTTTGTTTTGTTTTGACCAGAATGGTTGAGTTTGGTTCCCAGTGAAGTCACCTACTGTCAGGCTCTTTTGGGTCAGGCCAAACAACAATAATATAAATAACATTTTAGTGATCTGGGATCAATCAGTATGTATATACTTTCCAGAAAGAGATTAAATATGCTTCCTAGTATGTGGGTCTTTAGTTGTTTCAGGTTGTCTGACCCTTTGTGATCCCATTTGGGATTTTCTTCAAAAAGAGACATTAGTGACTTGCCATTTCCTTCTTCAGTGTATCCATTGTATTAAGCAATCAGAGGTTAAGTGACTTGTTCAGGATCACACAGCAAGAGAGAGTGTCTGGAACTAAATTTAATCTCAAACTTTCCTGATTCCAGGCCTAGTGCTCTATCCATTGGGCCCCTGGCTTCCTCTTAATGAGTTATTGCTGCTAAAATAAATCTTAACTTGTAGTCATTTTTTTTTGTTATCAGTTTAATAACAACAAATTTTTGAATACATCTATTTTATTTATCTACAGTCTCATTCACCATTAGATAGGTAGTATCATTATTATTTTTTATCAGTGAAGTAACTGAAATTTAAGAATTGATGTGACACCTTTTATTACTTATCAATTGGGCTAATAGTAGTCTTTTAATTATAAGGAAATCTTCAATGGCCAATCTACCATAAAGTTCTATACTTCAATAGATTCATTTGTAAAGTAGAATAATCATACTTGTACTCTTATCCTCATGGAGATATTCTGAAGATCATGTAAAGTAATGAATATAAAAGAGCTTTGTAATTTTAAATTCTTCTCTAAATCAAGCAAAGATTCATCATCTAGCATTTCTCAAATATTTACTATATGTCAGGCACATTTCTAAGATCTAAGGGAAAGAAGTTTAAATTGTATTGGAATATAGGAGAAATGCTTATTACTGGATTACAGTAATTACACTGATTACAGGACAAATAGAGGGTAGATCAGAAATTATATGCATATTGTATGTCATGGATCCCTTTGGCATTCTAGTGAAGGTCATGGATTCTGAATAATGAATTAACCTCCAGTTAGGAGGTTAATGAAAATAACTATGCCTTTCTACCTTCCAATATCATAGAATTCCTTAAACTTATCGTCAGTCTTCTAGGGGTCTTTGAACCGCAGATTTAGAAGATCTGGATTAAGGGGAAGGTTACTTTAGGAAAGAAAGAGTAAACAGTCAAATAGAGCACGTAAGAGTATGTTATAGTTGAACTGTCTAGAAGGAAGTCAGGGAATATAAATTCAGAGATGTTGCTATAACTTATATAGGGTTTCCTAGGAGTACTGAAAATATGGGTTGTCCCTAAGGTCACAATCTAGTATCAAAGACAGAACTTTAACTAATGTCTTTAAAAATCTATGACTGACTAAATGACATGCAAGGCTATTTGACATCTGTAACCTCGGAAATATGGAACTCAATACTTTTCTTCATGCATTAAAGCCAATAATAACACAAAACAGGAGTTTTGGCCCTTGCTAGGGATCTATAAAAAACAGACTTACTTCTGTTTCCTCTCGTTACAGTTTTTCTAAGAGATCAAAGATGTACCATCTTCATGTCATAACATTCCATTAAACTGTGGAATTGTTACACATAATAAAACTTTCAAAAATATTGTTCACATTAAATATGCCTTGAGATTCGTATTTTAGCTTAGACTCCATGTCTGAGTTGTACCACACCACTGATAATTCCTCCTTTCCTTCAAGTACTTCTCTTAATGATGTAATTAGATTTGATAATGATTAGATACATAATAATAAATGTATATATGTGTGTGTGCATTGAATATATATAATAAATATAAATATATAGTGCTATATGTATATATGTATGTGAATTAAATAACTATGTCTATGTTAGGCATCATGCTAAGCACTTTACAAATTACCTCCTTTGATCTTTACAACACTCCTGTGACACTGGTGTTCTTATGATATAATGATACAGCTTTTACAGTTGAGGAAAGTGAAATAGACGTATATTCATATAGATTACTTAAAAACCTAAATATGAAATATTTATGCACCAGCCATTTATTTTTAAATGAGAATACATGTATATAATTAATATTTTAAATATGATACTATTTTTGATATAGTCTACACATAAAGATCAATTTGCAATTATTCAATAAAAACTACTTTATATAACTTTATATAGCTATATAAACAGTTTTATGTGTAAATGTTTATTGTTACATGCATATATACATATAGTCATGTATAGACATAGACATACATTTATATTGATACACACAAAGAATGATATAATATTGTAGTACCTATCCCATTGGATGATTGTAAAGAAAAAGCTTTGTAGAGTACAGAGACCATCCATGATTTTATCATAATTTTGCAAAATATAACCTTATTAATACAATGTGGTAAATTCAAAGGCCCGGGGCAGGAGGAGCTTTAAAAATAATGGTTCAAGTCAACATCATAACTCTTAAGCAAGTTTAAGAAGGATGAAGAAACTGATCAAATGGAAAGAATAGGACAGAAATACATTTGAAAGAGATATCTTCCTGAGAAATATAGAAATGGGAGGAGGAGCCTTTCTGAGCATTAAAAACAACTAGTTACTATCAGTGAGAGAGTAATAAATTCTCTCTGTATATTTAAGTGATCTAGATTTGTTGTGTTATGAGCCAGAACTTGAAACAGGTAATAAGTGGAATTGTTAAGACAATGTTAAAACCTAGTTTAGCATTGATTTAATCCTACAACAAATAATGATTCCCTAGTAATATAATGATTGATTTATACTCAGTGTAGAGCATATGAGGAAGAAGCTCTCAGGGCCAGAAAAGACAAGGTCACTAGAACCTCTCAGAAGCTGAGACAGATTCATTCCATCATCCACCTTTGTAGTGGCTGGAGATTGAAGCACAAACTTCTGGATTCATAGAGATTCAGAGGGCAGAGAAGGAGGCAGGAGCTCAAGCTCTCGGAACCAAGAAGAGAGATAGGCCTCTAAGAAAGCTAACCAGGCCCCAGTAAAGGAGACAAGACTTTGAAGGAGAAAATAAATGACATGGACTTTAACACCTGGCTGCACTTGTGGTGATTGCTGAACTGAAAAGAAGGCTGTTCCCAAGACTCCCAGAGACCTCCAGGAAACAGAAACAGAGAACATTACACCTATACATCATATAAATCTGTCAGGACATTTTACACATATGGATTGTTTAAAAATTAATTTTAATTTGTGAATTGAACTAATTGAATTAAAAAATATATATAAGGTAAAGGTATAGAAGTTTTCAACATTACCTTCCATTACTAGGAATATCAGAAAAATAAAGGGAGCCAAAAAATGGAGTCAGATATTTGGATATTTCCAGAAAATTTTTAGTTCAGTAAAAAATGATTTGCATCCTCAATTAGCCAGGTAATTTCCATTTATCTGAACAGATTTCTTTCTGCATATTGATATAGACATAATATCTTAGAATTGTACTGACTATAGAAATGGATTGCAATTCATGAAATCTTTGGTTTATATTTCATCTCAAACACTCATTATCTCCATTGTTACTACATAATTTAGTCTTTCTCAATTTTGGTATCCTCGTTTTTAAAATAAAGTTCAGCTCAATAACCAATAATGTCCCTTCCTGTTCTAAATATGTGATCCTATAATTCTGATTCATGTAATCCAAAATTTGACAAAAGGTAAATTGAGTTAATATTAGTTTTGAGTAATAAAAGGGAATTAAATAGGATGTATATGAATTAGTCCAATTAAATTAATTTTACATAGAAAATTCTAATAGTTTTAAGTTAGGTTTGGATATACTATAACACTTTAATACTCCAAGTGGCCTAAATCAACAAATAAATCAAATTATTATTAAGCACATCTATAGAATGAAGTACTAAGAATAGAAAGAAAGGCAAAATCATGGTTTCTGCTTTCCAGGATTTCACATTCTAATGAATAAACCTGCATGCAAATAATTCAATAAATATTTATTAAATTCTTGCTATGTGCTTGGTGCTGGGCTGAGCAAATAAGAGAAAAAAGGATAATACTGTCTTCAAGAAGTTTATAATCTAATTGGGGAAGACAATACACAAAATGATGCCTAAAAGGGTGGGTGAAAGGCATATGGGATTACTGGTCCAGGGATATTTGTCAGAGTTCAATAGATACAATTGCTCATGTAAAGCACACTTGCAAGATACATACCTAGGAAACAGTTGATGATCATAGGTAAGAGATTTAGTAATAGGAGTGATCAGAAAAGACCTCATGGAGAAAATGATTTTAAATTTAGTTTTGAAAAAAAGAGATACAGTGTAATGTGCAAGGAAGAGCAAGGAAAAAAACAGTGTTGCTTACTTGGGGAGCAGAATGGGATGAAATATAAGATTTTCTTATGAGGATGAGCTTGTTGTTGTGATATGGATTGAATTGATTTCTCCTTCAAGGATTTTAGCTGATGTGATTCTTGCACAAACAATAAAACTTTCAGGATTTGAGATCTGAGTAAATAGAAGTAGTGCATCCATTGAGAAAATCATGGATATATCAAGTTATTGTCATTATTTCAGATGCAAACAAGGACTTTAAATTCAAGATATGGTATGTAGATAGCTAGAATTAGTTTGTTGGATGCAAAAAAAACAAAGTATATTTGAATTGGATTTGTGTGGAAAAGTTCAGCTGAAACCATTTTTTTTTAAGGCCAATGCCTGATTGGCTCAGTCCATCCCACAGTTTTTGTTTCTTTGTTTAGTCATTGTTCTTGTTTGTTTTGTTTTGTTTTGTTTTGTTTTTTTCTGGTTTGTCTCATTCATTCATTTAATTAACACTACACCACACACACATACACACACACACACACACATACACACACAGAGTCATATAAATGCATTATCAATATGTTTTGGTGAGGTTTTTTTGTTTGTTTTTGTTTTTGTTTTTTACTAGGTTGTTGAAGAGATTCATGCTTTGAATATAGTATTTGCTAAAAAGCTTCTGAAAGGCTTTAAAAAAACCAGCAAATTGTAGAAATATAATTCTGCCTATTTCTATATTCTATTTCTTCTACTCCTTTATATTGAGTTTATTATCTTGTACTACCATTACAATAATCATCAGAGAGTAGAGGCTGCATTGGTATAACTGACTATCTTTTTTCATTTTGCATAATAGCCCCTTTCACCCCCTCCCATGCATCTTGTAACTGAGAGCAGTAATTAGACATGACAAATTAATGATAGAGTATATTAAGCTCAGTTATCTAAGATTTTTAAATGTCCTTCAAACTCTTTGAGTCTGGAAAAAATATTAGATTTCCTGAATTCTCCGTAAGAATCATAATAGATAATATGTGGTGTAGGAGAAAGCAAATTTTAAATAGAATCAAAAGCCTTGAGTTTCAGCTCCAGATTTCTCACTAGCATTGTAAGATAAATCAATCAGATCTACAGCTATGTGGCACAGTTGATAGATCAACTGGAGTTAGGAACAATTCAGCTTAACACACTTGTTAAGTTATACAACTTACACAAGTTAGTCTGATCAAGTCGCTCAACTTTTTTCTTCCTCAGTTCCACAATATGAAAATCACAATAGCACCTACTTTTTAGATTTGTTTTAAAGATAAAATGAGATAATATTTGTAAAGCATTTATCACAATAAATACCTAGTGCTTCTAAAATATTTATTTCCTTCCTTTCAGTTACATAAGTTTTATGAGCTTTAATTTGTTATATCTCAATATCACTGTGAAGAAATTTTTTTATAAATCTTTAAGTCCTGGGTATTTTCTTTAGGAATAGATATATTTTGGAGAAACTTTGAAGATAGATGAATTGTCATTGTTTCCTATTCGATATATCTACCTAATATCTTTTTGTTCTCTGATTTATCTTCCACACAGCTATCAAATTTAAATTTCTAAAGCTCCAAATCTGACCCCAGAAATTCCTTCACCAAGAAAATTTATTGAGCTTCTATTATCATTAGAATCAAAATCAAATATCATTGCTTTGCATTAAAAATTCTTTGCTATCTGGTTCCAGCCTATCTTTTCATGCTCATTGTATAGCATTTCCCCTTCAAAGAGTCTATTTTCAAGCCAGATTGAACTGCTTGCTATTGCTATTACAGGAAAGAAATATTCCATCTTACTTTTCTCTTCCTTTGTACATTCTGATGTCAGTTTCTGGAATGTGTTCCTTCAAAAAGAAGCCCTTCCAGATTTCTAGTTAACTTTAAGTTTGCAGTTGTGTTGAGTGAAAGATAAAATGATTGAGGAAACAAAGGTCCAATCTCAGAAGCATAATGATTTATTAAGCAATGCACTACAATCACATAATAAATAAGAACCAGACCTTCTCATCTTAGGGATGCATTCCAGATACTAGGGAAGACATTTTTTGCATTTAAAACAATAAAATGTAATCAATTAATTGAAAGGAAATAATCAGGAGATAAAATTAGATATTATGATTTCTAATTGGAGGACTTTCCAAATAGGGAGGGGGGTACAAGTACAATCCCCTAAAAATGAGAAAACGGTGTCCTACTCCTTCCAAGCATCTTTATTTAATCAAAGATACATGGAAGCAGTAACTGACTATCAGTGCAGAGTCAGTTTGCAGATAAGACATGTTAACTGTTTGAGGTATGAAATTATGAAAAATCTCCTTGTTAGCACTCTCTGGATCTAGCTGATTATCTGATCAGCATAATGTAAGTCCTAGTTAAGGCTCTCTAAGAAGCATGTAGAGAGGGTCCAACTTTCTAGTCATGCAAAGCTACAGTCCAACAATGCAGCAAAGAATTTGCAAAAACCCCACAATTGAATAAAATTTTCTTAAAAAACAGAAATTGGACTAGACACATATTTAAATAGAAAGAAAATTAAACAAGATCTCAAATCTAGTGACAAGATATAGTCAGTGTGGCTCATTCAATTCCTATTCCCATTGCTGCTCTATTTCTTTCAATTCCCTTACAGTCTAGTGACTAGCTACTATCTGCATATGACTTTTCTTCATACCTCCAACCCATTAACCAATTTAGGGCTGATTTCTTCTGATATGTAACTTATATAAATTCTATGTTGATATATTTGTATATATGAGCTCTGTTTTTGTTTTTTGGTTTTCTTGCTATGGTACATGTATTTTCTAATTTTGTCTTTCCTACAAGCAACTAATGCTTGTTAGGAACCATAGTAGGTACTTGTGAAGGGCTGAAACTCTTAATTAGATGCACTGAGGTGGGTTTGAGCACTTAAGGCTAATTACAGATTGGACAATACTCTATAAGCATATGCTTGGAAGATGGCTCTTCCCACTATCCTGTGCTGGCTCGATAATTGGTGTATATAGAGAATTGTAGGAGGGACTATGGCATGGAGTAAGACTAGCCAGGGTCACTTCTGGGCAGGAGACGAAGAAGGAAGGTTGCGGAGATTCTGCTTCCATCCAATTTAATCCTACCAAGGCCAAGAATAAAGATTAAGGACTTTTGCTTATCCTGACTCCAGCTGATTCTAAGATATCCAAGGTGTTAACATGGTCATGACAGGTACTTATATATCCTTGTAGAATGAAGGAAATCAGTCTGCAAGGCATTCTGGAAATTGCAAGGCCTTTTTTATGTGTGTGTTACCCAAGCTGTTAGATGCTGCAAATGTCCATTGCTTTAATGCCAGTATTCTTCCAATGTTATGCTATCTCTGCAAATCACAGAGCAACATGATCTCAAAATAATGACATTTCCAAGAAAGCTGAAGGGGAATGGAAAAAGTGTATAGTGCACATGAGCAAGCTAGAACATATGGTCAGTGATAGTTATGTGAAAGAAGTAGAAGGAAATGCATCATCAAGGATATATTCAATAAGAAAAGGAGGTAGGCAGGTCATATAGTCAGATGGTAAGGCAGAAGTAGCCTTGCCTAATTGCTATACCAGTGCCCTTCAATGATAAAAGGCCTTCACACATTGGTATACCCAAGAAACACTGTGAAATATTTAAGGATAGTGATAGCATTCACACTGAAGAAAGTATAGATTTATTAGAGAATGAAAATGTATATGTAATTATCATTCTTATTCTCAATCCCTGAGACAGGATGTTGACTATAGAGATTCAGATAAATATATATACTTGTGTTTCCACACCACTCCAATTATAATTATAAAAGACTGAGACAGATAAAAGAACTCAATAAGTCAGAGTGATAAACTAGGCAAAAGTTAAAGTTTTATTAATTTGGGAAGAGTTCAAAGTTTTAATCAATAGATGAAAATCAGTGATGCTACATAGAAAATGCCTTTATAAATGACTGAAAGAATTTGGTACACCTCTTGGCCTATTATGATGCAATGAACTAGTTGAAAACTAGACATTCAAAGCAACACGTCAATCTAATAGTTGAGGAACTCTAGCTAAGTCCCTGAGAATGAATTTCTTGTGTAAGTGTATTTGGGCAAAGCTGGGGGTTGGGGCAGTGTAGTGAGAAGATTCCTATCAGTCATCAAAAATCTCATTGATCAGATCCTGTTGATCCATTTATGAAGTGATCAGTAGAAGGAACCTTCAGAGGGGTAGATGTGTCTCTGTAAGTTGGGAATGTCTGAATTGGAGATTGAATTGCCTACATCAAAGATAATTAGGGGGATGTGAGCATTGCCTTCATGAATTTGAAAGTTTCTCCTGTGTGAATAGAATTAGATTTGTTCTATTTGGTTAGAAAGGATAAAACAAAGAACAATGAGTGGAGGTTGGAAGAAGGCAGATGTAGATTTGAAAGGACAACAATAACATTTACGGATTCCCTAAAATTTGAAACATTCAAAAGTTAATGGTTCAATATTCTGCCTTTCTAGGCAGAGGGTTCCCCAGATCCTTAACCTTCATTCTCACTAGATAGTTTCATTGGAGATTTGAATGGCCACTTGTCAGATGGTTTAGATTAAATGGTCTCTGATCCCTTCCAACTTTGAGATTGCCTGATTCTATTATTCTGAGATTTTAACAGTTGGTGCACATCACTGAACAACATTTAACAGTACACATGGCAATCTCATCTCTCATCAAGCCTTTCATTACATGTAATTTTTGTTCTTTTCTTTCCATAAATACTTCATAGAGGTTCTTCCCTTGTTTCAAATTATGCCTTTCATAAGTAATTTCATGCAGAAAGTTTTGCAACTTGCTTATACCGCATTTTGTACCTTTCTATTGTGTTTTGATATATAAGAAATAATGATTCTTATGATAACTCGATATTCCATGATCCATATCTATATATCAGCATTGACAAAAGGGAGTGTTTAATAAATATATATTTTTTGCAGCAACTACCTGTCTGCTTCTTCCCTGCTAATAAAACAAAGCAAAACAAACAAACAAAAAAAAAAAAGTTGGGTTTAATCTGTGTGTATGTATATATATACACTATCTCCACATATCCTTTCTATATTTTGCCAGTGAACCCTGATGGCTTCTGGGAAGAAAGTGCAGCTGCTGACTTTGCACAATTTTGCTCATTTAAATCAATTTCATTTGTGTGGCATAGCATTACTTCTCTGATATGAGGGTCCTCTTCAAGTATGAAACACAAATGAACTTTATGAATAACAGCAGGAGGTTATTCACTAGGAATCCAAATGGAACTGACCAGTTGGGTGCTACACATTTTTTCCCTGCCTCCCTCTGTCCCTCTTTCCTTCCTTCCTTCCTCTCTCCCTTCCTTCCTCCCTTCCTTCCTCCTTTCCTTCCTTCCTTCCTTCCTTCCTTCCTTCCTTCCTTCCTTCCTTCCTTCCTTTTTCCTTCCTTCCTTCTGTCCCTTTCTTCCTTTCTTTTCTTTCTTTCCATTTATATTGTATTTACATATGTACTTGTTACCTAATAACAGACAAGCTTAGGTTTCTTAGGTTTAAATGCTCACATTGAAAATATAGCAACTGTTTCTTCTGAACCAGAGCCAAGAGATCCTTGCATGGACCTGACCTGGATTCTCAGCTGTACAAGTGCCTGTGCTATTTGAGTCTTAGAACTCTGAATATGCATACACATATGGCTCAAATATGTTCACTATCAGTGGCTTCTTATTACCTTGAGAATAAAATATTAACCACTCTAACTGGTATTTAGAGCTTTTGTATAAGCTTATCCTTTTTTTATGTTTTTAAATTTTCTCTTTAGTCTTCATATAAATCTTCTGGCTATAAATGTCTACCTGTGTGCTTGCTTCCTCAAAACCAGCCTTCTATCTTCAGACTCTATCCTTTGAACTGATTGCCCTCTGGAGTACTCCACTCCCTCACACATGTTACTAAATTTCTCTGTTTAAGTTTCTACTCAAATCCTACTTTTAAAAATAAATCCTCTTGTTCCATCCCCTTCATCTCCACCCTTGCCTCTAACGCTTTTTGTTTAAAGATTACCTTAATTATGTGTCTATGTGTGTACAAACACATTATATGTATGTGTGTAAGTGTTCATCTCCCATGAATATAAACACTACCATTCTCTTTAGTTCCTCCCTGGATATGTATTGCATGCAATTTAAATCCATGATGTACCTTTTTAATTTTCCTTTGGTGATATTAATTTTTAATTTTTCAGTTTTATTATACATTTTGGTGCATTGTATCACAATACTGTTAGAATGTTTGTATTATAAAGACAGACATTTGCTTTCATAGGAAGGTAGGAGTTACTAAAGGAGCTTCATAGTTTTCTGAAGACCATCTGGCCCTGTCTCCTCATGTTCAGTTCACATCTCAACTTATCCATCTATATGTCTTTTCCAGAATTCGGTGCCAATAAACATACTAATCCATGTTGTAAGCTGTTATTTCTCCTGTTCTTTGGAGGGAGATACTATACCATTAGCACTGGCTTGTTTCTGAAATTCTAACAAGCTAGTTCCATGAGTATAAAAAGCAGTATTTGGTCACCATTACTTATATAACTGACAGAAATCATATAGTGGCATGTATTTTTAATAACCTGTCTCCTTCACTTTGTGGCCTCATACTTTTTTTGATTTCCTCATTTATAAGACCTTTCTTAGATCTTCATTTTTTTTTTTCTTATTTGCTCTTACTTTGGTATTTCTTTTGGATTATTTCTAAGAATTTGCCTTTTACTATTTACTCAATTTCTCAACTCCCAATATGTATATAAAAAGTATAGTCTTATTCTTTCAAGCCCCAAATTTTACTTTCCAATTGACATTATTTGTGAGAATATCATAACTTCTGACACAGGTAGGCAAAACAGTGAGAATATGTATGTTGTCTAAAGGTATTTTCAAGGATACTGCTGACATAGTACTTGCTATTTTTGTAATCAATGGCTGACTCTGTGCTATAAACTACGCTGTATAACCTCTAGGAACTTAAGACTCTAGTCTATTCTACAAAGATTCTTTTTTTTCCAGAATACTGGTAATGAAATGGAAGAAAGTAGATAGAGATATCCAGGAAAATCTACTAGGCAACCAGACAATGCATAAGTGTATTACTCTGGACTTGATTTTGGAATTTTCCCTTCTGAAAATTTCTGATTTGAAGTATGAAAGCCATCTTGCAAATTATGGTTAAGAAGCTTAAAAAGAAACAAAACTTTTTATTAAGTTGGTTAGAGCCTCAAAGGAAAAAGGCTGGGACCTAACAGGGTTACAAGTAATATCTGTTGCCTTCATCATCTACATACCTGTTGTCATTTTTCCATACTTACATAGTACAACATACTAGTTGTGATGACACTGGATGTCCTACTTGTCCAATTGGTCATTACAAGTTGCATACCTATATCAGAAGCAATCTTTATGTAGTGTTGGTCAAACATTAGCTGTAATCAATTCAGAGGTGGTTTTATTTTTATTACATACCTATATCTATATCGATATAGATATATATACATATATCTATATCGATATAGATATAGATATTATCCACAGGCACTAATCTAAACTTAATATTAGGTACTACTTTCATCCATTTGATGGAAGTGTTAAAACAAGTGATATCTGACAGAAATGAAAATGGCTTTTCTGCTATTTGTCAGAAATATTGATGCATATCATGCTTGCATGTTGGTAAAGTGAATTTTCTGTTGAAGCAGACTTTGACTGCAAAATGCTCTGTGCAGACTAGGGAATAAAAACGAATGTTTTCAATGGACAAACATATGGTAGCCAACCATCTTGATCCATATTTAATTACTAGAATAAAGCAAAATTTCCATATCTAAACACAACCCTAAGAAAATTACCTTAACCTATTTCAGCCTGTCCTGTCAAATGCACTGCCTCTGTCTTTCAAATGTGTCTGTAAAAATAAAAAGCACAATGGATTCAAACACATCCCCTCAATTGCTAAAAATAGTTATGTCTTATGAGGAACACTGACTAGAAACCTTTTAATCACATTTATTATTTTCTATAAACTCATTCCCATTATTTTTCCTTGTCTGTTTTCTCACCATTCAATGATATTAAGCCTACATCCTGACCCAAATGAACTTATGTTGATTCAGATAGATACTATGTGTTTCTCCAAGTGTGTGTGTGTGTGTGTGTGTGTGTGTGTGTGTGTGTATGGGGTGGGGTGGGGGGAAATGGGGGTTGGGATGGAGGTTAGAACATGTCACAGAATAGAGAGAAATGAGCATAGCAAAATAGGGTGGGTATGGGTTACAGAAGGCAAAGAAAAATGTGATTAGAAGAGCCCTATAGATGTTCCTTGTAAGTCATAAGGCTTTTAAAGCTTGCTTGTAACATTTGAATTTATTATGCTTTGCATTTTCACAGACACATCCAAAATTCAGAGGGTAAAGTATATGAAAGAATAGGCTAAAGTAAATTAAGGTAACATTTGTTAGGATTATGAAAACATAGATGAGAAGAATTATTTTCAGACTATGTTTGACTATTGTAAATGCATAGAGACAGTAAATGGCAAAAGGAGATTAGATAGAAACTGATGTTTAAGATAGCATCAACTGATATGATGGACCCTGAAGTCTTTGATACCCAATGTGAATCAGGTGCCTAACTGAACAAGACAAAAACAAAACAGATAAGGTGCATAGTTTAATGGGGCAGAGTGAAAAGTCCACATTCCTAATAATTCTGTTCTTAAGACTATTTATGCAAAAGTTGTTAACGATTCATGATTATGGCCTTAATTCAGAAAGAGAGAGAAAGAGAGACAGAGAGACAGAGAAGAAGTTGAAGAAGTAGAAGAAAAGAAGAAGAAAAACAAGAAGAAGAAGAAGGAAGAGGAGGAGGAGGAGGAGGAGGAGGAGGAGGAGCAGGAGGAGGATTGAAAGAGGAAGGAGGAAGGAATGAAGGAATGAATGAAACAGGGAAACAGGCAGGCAGGCAGGCAGACAAGCAAGGAGAGTTGTGTGCTAGGATGGAATTTCTAGCCTTGTACTGTGGAAAACTGCCAAATTGGATTTTTTTCCTTGCCAGCTAGAGCCATCTAAAAATTCTTATTCTGGATATCAGTGGAGCCAATGAAATGTCCACTCTCTATTAGCTATAGGCGTATATAAAGAATCAATTTAGTTCCATTAATCAAAGTTTATAGCAAAATAATGGAACAAGCTTAGAAACAAGTGAGAAGCATAGACAGCCAAGGGATGGGAATAAAAACAATGTCAAATTGTAATCAGTCATTATTCATTTAAAAAAACAACCTATATATTTTTGTTCATTCTCTTTTGACACTGTCTTCCTTTTCCTATGACACAGAAAAAAAATCTCATCTCTTTTTGCTGTTCAAACTACAACACAAGTGAATATCCATCAACCTAGCCCTCAGCTTTTTCTCTATACTATCTACAATCTTCATCACATTATTCTTTACTGATTGAGGAAGAGCCACAGATTGCATTCTAAAGTGTTCTTTATTCTTCTCTAGTGTCCTCTCCCAATTCCCAGTCCTATTCCCTTTCTCAAAAGACAAGATATGGGGGCAGCTAGGTGGTACAGTGGATAGAGCACCAGAGCTGAAGTTTGGAGGACTTGAGTTCAAATTTGGCTTCAGACATTTACCACTTCCTAGCTGTGTGACCCTGGGCAAGTCACTTAATCCCAGTTGCCTCAGAGGGGAAAAAAAACTGAGATAATTTCTGCCTTAGGAGTTAAATAAAAAGTCTAAATCCCCAAAATGTATGTCCTTTTTTTCTGACTCCATTGTAGAGAAAACACTGTACTTTTCCAAATCTAATCTTTTAAATTTAAATTAAATTTTATGTTATCCTACTATGTTTGTAGAATAAATGTTGATAGAACAAAGAGAAGAGGTCTTCAGTCTCTTTCCAGGTAAAGATTTAAATATCGCCATAAAAAAATTCAGATTTTGAGAATCCACGGCTGGTGCCAGGAAGCCAATATATATTTGGTCTAAACTGAGTCTGACACTACTTGGGAAGATTCAAGACAGAATCAACCTTCTGTGCCATCTTTTCTAATCCCTGTCTTTTACAGACATAGATCAGAAGACCAGAGACATTAACTTATCCAAATCCCATAGATTGTGAAACACTAAGGACATAAATTCAAGTCCTCCAAATTCTAGAGGCAGTTTTCTTCTCATTATACTGTGAATGCTTCCTTCACTGAGATATCAAACTTTTTAGAATGGTATTATGAATATTGTGTGATAGAAGATATAGATTCAACTGTGTATGGTAGAGTGTGTCTCTAACCCATGATATTGTGGAAAACTGGGGCAGGTAGATGATTTGAGCTTAAAAGTTCTAAACAAAAGCAGATTAAGTCAGTTGAAAGTCTGTACTGTATCTAGTAGCAAAATGATAAGTTCCCAGGAATGGAGGCCACTATGCTATCTAAGGAAGGGACAACTCCACAGGTACAGACATATAGTATGCCAAAGGTATTGCTTTATAAATAGTAGGTTTGGTTCAATGACTGGCCATTATTCCAGATTATTTGAGATAGTCATTCTCAAAAAATAAATTAAAAATAAAAATAAAGTCTATATTTGGTCCCCATATCTAACCTTTACTAGTTTTGTGACTTTGGGTAATCAAATTACCTTTCCTGAGCCTCCATTTTCTCATTTACAAACTGGAAACATTAATATATGTATAATTTTTCTTATAGCTTTGTTGTGAGTTAAATGCTTCATAAACCTTAAAGAATCCTATGAATGTGAGCTATCAATAGAGAAATGTGGGATTTTATTAGCAGTTTTTCTAGAACATAATAGAGGAGGATTTAAAGGCATCATCAAGAATATTGAGTCAAAAACTGCTCACCTTGTAGATGAAGTAGTCCCAGTGGTGGTAAGATAAAGAGAAGAAGAGTTCTAGTATTTTGATCACAGCTTAGTATTCTTTCCATTACACCTTACTGGTTTGATTGTTTTTATCTCTCTATTTCTCCTCTAATAAAGCAAAAATAAGGTTAGCTTGAAGTTTAAGATAATACATGTTCAACAATGATAGTCCAATTATTTGACCTTTCCATGCCTATAGAGAAATCTGGAAAATAAACTCTCTAATATTGTTAGATTTGTGCATCTGAATTGGCAGTGCAAATACATCCCAGAAGATAGCTGATATAAATATTATCATGAGTCTAAATATCTATATAATCTATATGTGTATATATGTATGTTATTAATGCTATGAAATAAATAATGATTAAAGTGGATATTTGAAGAGGAACATAGTATAAGGTTTTCCCTCTGCTATGGTCTGCTTTTTTCTTAAAGATCTAGAGAAAAGAGAGAGAAAAGGATATTTCTCAGATTTCTAGATAGGCGAATTAATATTTTTAATATTTTTGCTCTATAGTATCTTTAAAAAAATGTAGCAATAGAAATTTAAAGAAATCTCTGGTGATCCATGTATTGCCAGTTCTTAATAAAAGTTTAATAAGATTAAAAACTAGATAAGTTAAAGTTTGAGGATAAGTGTGCATGAATGTACTGAAACTTTGGTCTTACTGCAGTTTGGGATTTAATCCACTAATGTTATCTGTAAATCTATCAATGTGTAATCTGTAAATTTACATTAATGCTTTAAAAATACATAAAAAGAAATAATTATAACAAAATTATATGAAATTATAATAGCATTTGCCAACTCAATACACTACTTCAAGATTTATTTGACTATCTTTCACTATTCCCCAAGAATTTTATTATTATTTTATTTTATTTTATTATTATTTTATTTATTTATTTATTATTATTTTATTTATTATTATTGGGAAACCTCATCATGTTGCACGATCAAATTAGATTTAGTACTCACATCTTGTCTCTACCCTTTGTCCTTCTAATTGGAAAGAATGGATTCCCATTACTTACAAAACTTCCATTGAAGTAGGTGTCTCAGGAAATTTTCTTATTCCTCACCTGAAGACATTACTTTAGTACTTCTCTGACTTCTTCCCTATGTCCCATTCTCAGCACTGGATATGTCAAGTCACCCCCACCCCATGCCTTTAACTTCATTTTGTGAGCAAGAGCTGTTTTTCCTTTTTTTATTTGTATCCCAACTACCTTGTTCATGTTGTGAGTGACTGATAAATAGTGGTCTTAGTAATGTTTTATGTATTCAAAATGACTTCACATCCTGTCTTATCTTATACAACAGTATATCTCAAGGGCAAGTTGTTTATTTCTCTGATCTTCATTTTCTTCATTGAAAAAAATAAGACTAATGATACATTAATACCTAACATATAATATTTTAAGAATTGAACAAGAGAAGCATGTAGAAGGCATTTTAAATATTAGCATTAAAAATTATACTAATTACCATAATCATCATTTTATTTCATTTTATTGAATTAGTTAACCTGCATAATGCTACATAAGTGCTAATCATTATATTATTTTTATTATCAATAATTAAGATGCTATTTTTTAGTCAGAATAATGTTCTGGGAAAACAATTGGCCTGACACTTAGAAGACTTGAGTTCAATTCCTAATTCCATGCCATGTTTACTATGGGAATATGAGAAATAATTCATGTGGAGATCCATTATATTGGAGATCCAATTAATTTGATATGACTCTATAGAGATAGTGATCACAAATGCTATACCTCTGATCCATGAATTTCAATCTACAGAGTGTAAATTTACTTGCTTAATCATAGGAATTAAACTAGATTCTCCCCAACTTTGTTTTTCCTTGTCATACCACCCAAGACCAATGTGATCGAAGTTATTCTACTACATAGAACATCCTCCGATTTATTTTTTGTAGCTTTGGATCAATCTTGACTGTCTAGATATCTGGCTGACAAAATCAGGGCCCAGCAAAAATGGTACATTTTATATAATGAGCAAGATTTGAGTTGTACTTCATTAGAGGAACCATGGATCCTTTGATAAAATGCCATTGGCTTAGAATTCTCCCTTCAGTCTCTTTCATTGTAAGGTGTTCAATTTTAATTTCCAAAGAACCTTAGCCAAATTTATTTCCCACTCTTATAACAATAATATTTGTCTATCAATTCAATCAAATTTCAATTCAAAGATTATCTAAACATAAATTAAAACATCAGCCTAAGCATCATTTGAAAATCATTTGCATTTCTAACATCTCTACCCATGTTGCCAAGTACCATGCTATGGTATATTAATAAACTCAACTATTATTCTCAGTCCCCAGAATTATAAATTACTTTTTTTCTTTAACTAACATTCCAAATAACTTATCAAGGCTGAAATTGTGCATGCATTCTGAAACTCTTTATATCTTTCTACCAAGGCTATTCTCATTTAAAATTGCACAGCTCTGTTCCACTCATGGGGAGATTTCTAGTTGGCTTTTCTTTTGGTTACTTTATTTAAGCAAGCTACTCAGTTGTCTCAACTGAGAAATAAAATTTATATAGTAACATCCTGGGAATGTATATAGTGTCAGTAAAATTTATATTAGTTTATTTTAATATCTGAAATGGGAAGTTAATTAAGCAGTTTTCTTTTCTTTACCAAAAAAAAAAAAAAAAAAAAGTCTCCAATGCAAAAGAAAGAAAAATAAGATAACAATTATATTATTGTTGTTGATCTAGGATTACAATCTGGAGAGCCATAGAAAAGATTGTTAAAAGAGGGAGATAAATTTCAGACATGATGGTGTCCAGATTAACACAGAAGAACTCAATATATTATGGAAATTGCTTTGTTTCTGTTCTCCTGCGTCTTGGAATTTACCAAAATTTCAAATGGCAAATAAATCTTATTTGTCATCTTTGCCCATTTACCAAAAAATGATGTGTTTAATTGTTCCAGTGTGAATAGCAAAAAATGTTTTACTTTCAACACAGAAGTGATTAAAAAAAGAAAGAAAGAAAAAAAGAAAGAAAGAAAGCCATCATTTATGAACTAGAAAGGAGTGCATTTGTTGATTCTGTTCTATCAGTCTGATACATTTTGTAAAGGACAAAACTGAAACAAGATTATTCCTTTTAACCTGGCATTTGGATTTTGCTTTGGAGCTCCAGTAGAGGAGAGGGACTTGTTTTGAGAGGATGTTAGTTATCAACCATAAGTAATTTACCTGACTTCTCTGAACCTTCATTTCCACGTCTGTAAGAAAGTTCTTAATTATTCACTGTTCTCATTCTCCAGACTTGTGATTAAAATTATTTTAGTGTATTAAATATATTTTGAAGTATTAAAATATTAGTTAAAGTATTAAAGTATTAAAATATATGACATTATTATACTTTTCCTATTTCCGTTATGTGACTAGAGGTAAGCCATTTCCCCGATTGGGGTTCTGATTTTTCTGAACTATAAAATTAAAGGATTAGATTCAAGAAGCATTAAGGTCCATCACATCATAAAAATTAAATTTATGCTTTTTTGCCATATGTAACTTTCAAAATTCTTATAATTTAATGATGAAGACACAAGTAAGAAAACTTATCCTAACATGTTTTGTGCCTATGAATTTTGAGCAAGTGATAGTGCTAGAATTCATAATTGATTTTAATAAGCAACATGCAAATACATTAAGCTCCTGAAGGAATATTTCATTATTGAATTTTTCCCTAATTCACCT
This sequence comes from Sarcophilus harrisii, assembly GCF_902635505.1. NCBI lineage: Eukaryota > Metazoa > Chordata > Mammalia > Dasyuromorphia > Dasyuridae > Sarcophilus > Sarcophilus harrisii. The sequence continues at coordinate 63,266,925 of NC_045427.1, read as the reverse complement.
AATGTTTATTCTTTTTAACAAAGTAAGTTATGATTAATTTTGTAGACATTCCTAGGATAGCATAATAATAGCTAATATTTATATAGTTCTTACAGTATGTCAAACACTGAGCTAAGCATTTTACAATTATGATCTCATTTGAACCTGAACAACAACTTTATGAAATAGATCTATTTCTTAGATGAGGAAACTAAGGTAGTCCAGGATCACAAAACTAGCAAGTATAATCAAAAGCTCCCCTTACCAAAAAACAAGTACATCAAACCAGAGATAATAAGGGATAAAATAGATAGTAAGTTATAATTGATGAATTATCCTGATTTCTTCTACAAAATGGCATATAAAGCATATTTCCTATTGATTAATTCCCATAATTATTATAATTATAAAAACATGGTAAAAATCTCTACTCTGGGGTGAGTGGGAAATATAGCTAAACTAGCAAAATCTTGTATGCTCATTGCATTGTGAAATTAATTAATCACTCTATCTTATATCGGGATTAATCCTTGTTTTGTGTGCTAGTCCTTACTGTTCTATAAAATTGTCATATAAGACAGGTGCTTGCTGAAGGGAATTGAGCAACAGAGAAATTACCTAGTAAGAATTCCTCCATTTTTATTTGTCAGAAGCTATAACCCTTTTAAGGGCAACTACATGCCAGAGTGGATTGAGTACAGGGCCTGAAGTCAAGAAGATTCATCTTCATGAATTCAAATATGGCTTCAGACACTTATTTGTTTGTGTGACCCTATATAAATCACTTAAACCTATTTTTCTTTATTTCTTAATCTTTAAAATAACCTGGAGAAGGAAATGACCAATCACTTCATTATGATCTCTAACAAGAAAAATCCATATAGCATCAAACTCCCTATTTCTATCTGATAGTGACTATAACCTCTTAATAGAAAATCTTCCATTATTCAATATCTATATATCAGCCAATCAGCAAGAATACTCATCTACTTCTTAAGGACTGAACCAATTTTCCTATCCTCTTTTCAAATGTTATCATTCAGCTTTGTTACAAGACATACTATTCCACAATTTCAATGATCTCATTTTCTATATCTTTTGCAATAGTAGTCAGTCAGTCAGATAGAACTGTCCCCCTGATCTCTTCGAGGGTGGACCTGGGTTGGAAAAACCCTGAATGTCAACCTCTCCTGGCCTTTGGTAGCATCCCCACCCTACTATTTGATTCCCAAGGGAAACTCCCACAATGATCCTTCCCTGCAATTCATTTGGAAATCTTGGCCTGGAGCAGAATTACCACTAATTATTGACTTGGAAATTAATCCCTCAATTCATCTGGAGATAGATAGGCCATAGAAACCTAAATAAAAATCAAGACTGTATCCCAAACTTTGCTATCTTCCTAATCATGTTGTGCCAAAGTTCCCTTTTGATGTCATGACCCACTTTCTCCAAATGTTGTGCCAAAGTTTCCTTTTAATGTCTTGACCCAGGTTCTCCAGTTGTCCTATTTATTTACTCTACCTCAAGTTATAACCTTTCCTTCTTAATGTTTGATGAGATAAAAGTCTACCTCAGTTGCTCTGCCCCAAAACCCCAGGCTATAATCATTCCCTTTTAAATGGTTAATGAGATGAAGGTTTTATATCTTTAGGTTATAGACATTCCCTCTTAATGTTTGACAGGATAAAGGTTTATCCATTTTAGATGTCATCAGTAACCTTCCTCCATTGTGTCATCCTAGGCGCCTCCCCCACCATTAGGTTATCCCCACCCAGGTACCTCCCCCATTGTGTCATTGTTCTTGTCATCCTATAAAAAAGCTTGCTGTCCCAATACTCAAGGCTGGATTCTTTGAGATGTCTGGTGCAGCCCTGGGACCAAGATCCATCTGGTCCCAGCATTTCTCTCCATTTAATAAACTATTGAACTGGTCTCTAACCTCTGTCTTGCTCAGTTTCTTTGACATTATAATCCAAAATGAGCCCACTGAGAGACTTCTCAGTGTAATAAATCCATTTCTGCCAAAGACTTGGGGATTGAGACTGCAAATTCTTTCGCAAAACTTGCAACACTGGTCTGGGGACCCCCATCACTCTTAGGGTATCCTCAACAGAAGGATATACGTTGATGATTGACAAACTAGAAGTTCAATATTACAAACTGACCTGATTCCTAATTACTATTACACTTTTCTATTCCTATAAGTCCTGATTGTGCATCAATATTGTGAATATGTATTAATTACATGAATATGTATTATCATTAATTACTATTTTTAGACTTTAAGAACACACCATAGTCTGCCATGAAAACTTGGCTTTTAAGGAGTCTTGGATCCCATTCATTGGCATGGCAATTACTAGCCTTGCTAATTAATTAACCATGTTCAGATCTCTGTCAGTGTCTCTTTATTATAGATTTTTTTATTTCAGAAGTAATGCTCCAAACATTGCTCACGTAAACTTATGTAGGCAGTGAGATGAAATGCCCACTGACATTGGAATCAAATTTTTTTTTATTTCACTATGACTTTTGAACATTTTAACTATGCAACTTAGGGAAAGATGTGAATTGTGGATATTCTCTGAATTTTAGTATGCATAATATAGTTGTTTTTTTGTAAAATTGTGATTTAATCACTTCTTCTTGAAAGACTGATTAAATATAAGTGGTTCCATTTCCTGCTTTAGAATTGTCCCTAACATAGGGACAAATTTCTTGTTTTATAGTTAAGGAAATTGAGGAATGTGAAAATTAAGTAATTGTTTCAAGTTCATACAAATAATAAATATAAAAATAAATTTTATAGGGAAAAGAAAAGGTCTACTTACAAATCAAATGGCTTTCCTAATATTATTGATTTTATGGAGAGACAATATGATATGGATTTTAGGTTTCTTCCAGCTTCCTTAGTAGACATAGAATGAGTTCTAGAAGGACATTTCCAGAAGTCAAGTACCCTTGTATTTTCATTTTAAAGTTCTATGTGGGTTTTATAATGCAAATACTTCAGTAACACTTTCCATTAAATTCTATTTCTATCTTCCCAAAAAGTCATACTGTCATTTTAAATATGGCATTTAAAACCCTTCCAAATCTGCTTCCCAAGTAGCATGCATTTGAATTAGATTCAAAAAGCATAAAATAATTTTGTAATTCCAGCAAAGGCAATAATACAACTCACTTTTCCCCCAGTTCAATTTGCAACCCAACTGATGGTTCATTTGCAGCATTTTACCAAGACATATACAGATGGACAAATTCATTAGATTATTCTTCCAAATTCAGAGTATAATCTGGTGAGAATGGGGGGATGGAGGGGACTGGGGAGGGAAAGCATCTACTTCTTATCATCTTTCTATTCTTTTCATGAATATTTGAACTAGATTTCTTTGAATCTAAAGGATGGAAGAATTTAGGTTACAGAAAATAGCATAATTGTGTCTGCATAGACTAGATAAATTGTAAGGCTCAAAAAGTGACTATTAATATTTCAATATCAATGTGGATAGCAATCTTTGGTAGAGTCCAATGAATCTGTTCTTGTTGCCACACTGTTAAATGTTGTTACAGATGACTTGGCTAAAGGCATACTTTTCATGCTGTTAAATGACCTTCAAAAAGAATGGTTAATACAATGTACAAGAGTCAGGATCTCACCCCTTCCTAAAAAAAAAAAAAACTCACAAAACAACTGACAGTTTGAAAATAGGTTGGCTACAGTATGAAAAAATATCACACTAAAATTCTTACCTTTTTACACTATTTTCTACCACTGTCCAAAACTATAAAAAGAAAAAAGATACATGCGAGTATGTTCAGTTTTGTCATGTGTTGCCAGTCAAAGAATGCACTGCCAAGTGAAAAACCAATTGATAATGACTCTCTCTATACTTAATTCATGGGTGGCTAACTGGTGCAGTAGAATCAATGCCAGGCTTACAGTCAAAAAGACTCATATTCCTGAGTTCAAATCTGGCCTGAGACATTTACTATTATGTGAGTTTGAGAAAGTAACTTAACCCTGATACCTGTTTCCTCCAATATAAAATGAATTGTAGAAAGTCATCATAAGTCATCATTTGTGAAAAATTACACACACAAAAATCTTTCTAAAGCACTCCACATGGGGTCACAAAGATTCTGACATGACTAACATGACTGAAAAACAACAAAATATTTAATTCTGCTTGACCACATTGTGTCACAGTTCTCTTTTAGTGTCCTGACTCAGTTTCCCTAATTGTCCTATTTAGTTACTCTGCCTCAGGTTATAACCATTCCCTCTTAATTTTTGATAGGATAAAGGTCTTATATCTTAGAACTTAGGCTATACTTATTCTCTATTAATGTTTGATGGGATAAATGTCTTTATTCATTTTAGGTGTCATTAGAACATCAGGAGCCTCTCCAGTACCTCCCATTATGTCATCCTATGTGCCTCCCCCAATTAGGTCATCCCCATCCAGGTACTTCCCCCATTATGTCTTTGTTCTTTGTTACCTTATAAAAGAATCTTGTATCTGACATTCCAGGCTAGATTCTTTGAGATGATAGTCTCATTAAGCCCTGGGACCAAACATGGATCCATTTGGTCCCAGTAAATCTTTCCATTTAATAAATTATTAAATACTCTCTAATCTCTATCTTGCTCAGTTTCTCCGGCATGACAACCACAGAAAGAAGCCAATATTTTTCTCTGTAGCTTCCTCAAAATACCCGGCAAAATTTGTCAGGGCTTGCAATTAACTAGCAAGGCTTTCACAACCAAAGGCTTTTACAACATAAGATGTCAGCGTCAGAATAGGATTTTTTGGAACAAACATAGTGAATTGAAAACTATGGTTAAAGAGAACTGTCAGCCTTACCTTGCTCTATTCCATTATCTTTTCCTATACAGCAGCTGCCTATAGCAATAGATATCTCAGGGCTTCTTTCTCTTCAACATGAAGTGCTCTACACTAAGTTGTTCCCTTCAGATGCAGTTTATTCTTGCCAAGCATGAGGATTCCCAGCTATCATTCTAAGAGAAAATGATTCTTCCATTTTTTTTTTTTTTTGGATACCTAGTACCTAGAGCAATTGCTTGCACATTGGAGTCCCTTAAATATTTGCTAAGTTGAATCATTGAATTAAATGTATTGACACCAATTGTCAGTGGGTTTAAAAATGACAAGTAAATGTTAAGGGCATCTCAATAAGTGATATAAAAATGACAAACTAGGTTTTACAAGGGTCAGGTATAAATGGCTTTTCTAGATTCCTATGTTGTTTTGTTTGTTTGTTTGTTTTGTTTTTAACTGAGTACTTCCTAAGAGGGAGGGAAGGATGCAGGAAAAAAGGGAGGAAGGAAGGAAGGAAGGAAGGAAGGCAGGAAGGCAGGAGGGAAGAAAAGAAGGAAGGAAGGAAGGAAAGAAGGAAAGAATGAAGGAAGGAAGGAAGGAAGGAAGGAAGGAAGGAAGGAAGGAAGGAAGGAAGGAAGGAAAGAAGCAGCTCATATTAAGTGTCTACTCTGGAACAGGAAAAATGAGAAGCATTGTTTACAAACAGTGTTGCTTATGAAGACTTTATTTTTATTTTTCAGAGGAGTCAAGTTAATAAAATACAAAGCATTATTCACTATATGAATGGCCAATAGACCTGAATAGACAATTTTCATTTGAAAAAAATTAAACCTATCTATAATCATATGGAAAAAATGTTCAATGAAGTACTGATTAGTAAAATGCAAATTAAAAGGTGAGATACCACCACACATCAATCAGATTGCTTAATATGACAAAAATTATACATATTGGAGAAGATGTAGGGTACTTGTAACACTAATGCATTGTTAATAACATTATGAAGTGATTCAAACATTCTGGAGAGCAATTAAGAAATACACCCAAAAGGATATAAAAGTGTGAATTATCTTTGATCCATCAATACTACTACTGGATATTTATGCTAAAGAGATCATAAAAAAAGGGAAAAGGACCCACATATGTAAAAATATTAAAAGCAGATATTTTTATAGTGATAAAGAACTAGAAATTGACAAACTCTGTTCTGAGCAGTACATCTCTCCTTCCCATTGAAATAATAGAAAGAAAGACTGGAGATGAAATATGAAGCAGTGTATAGGTTAAAATGTGTTATTCTATTTTTGGCTCAGATAAATGCTCAGTCATTTTTTAATTGATACATAATAGTCAGCATTTTTTTTAAATATCTGGTTGTCAATGCAACATTTTAGTTGTAAAGGGCTGAAACTCTGAATATGTACACTGGAATCAGACAACAGGGCACTTAAGGCTAATTACCAGTTGGGCAATACTCTATTAGCATATGCTTGGAAAATGGCCCTTCTCATTATTCTGTGCTGGCTTGAACTTTTGGTGTATATAGATAATTGTAGGAGGGATTAGGGGATGGAGTAAGACAAGCTAGGGTCATTTTGGCAGTAGACAAGGAGAAGGGAGGTCATGGAGAGCTTGCGTCCATCCCCTTCACTTCTACCCCTAAAGACCAAGAATAAAGACCAAGGATTTTTGCTTATCCTGACTCCGGCTGATTCTAAGGCAGACAGGGTACTAACCTGGACTTCACATTTAGTTTTTCTACAAAATAAAACACACACACATACCCATATTTGGGCATTTTTTATTTACCAAGTAAATATTTTCATCATCCATTTTAGACATTAATCAAAGAAGTATATTCTATGATGCTGACTATTGAGCTAATTGTGGTAGCTATAAGGTCTTGAGACTTACCCTTTGAGGAAACCTAGCAAAAAATAAAGAATTCAAAATAAATACCACTTTAAAGGAGAATACACCTATTAATACTTGTTATCTTTATTTTTATTCCTCTCTTTTTAATTTGGTCTTGTCAATCACATATTCTTCTTAAGATGATTTTATATTTCACTAGCTCATCTTGTTTAATTGGTGGCAAAATCTATTCTGCTCTACATGTTGAACTTGGACTTGACACAATAACTAAGGTATATTCCTTTTTTTAATTTAACCTTTTCATTTTTCAAAAAATATATATGAATAATTCTTCAACCTTAGCCCTTGCAAAACCTTGTATTCTAATTTTTTCTCCTTCCCCCACACCCTCCCCTAGATCACAAGTAATGCAATATATATTAACATGGTAGAAATGTATGTTAAATCTAATATATGTTTGCATATTTGTACAATTATCATGCTGTACAAAAAAAGAAAAGCAAAATAAAATGTCAGCAAACAACAACAAAAAGAGTGAAAATGCTATATTTTGAACTGTACTCAGTTCCCACAGTCCTCTTTTTGGGTATAGATGGCTTCATCACTGAACAATTAGAACTGGTTTGAATCATCTCATTATTGAAGAGAGCCATATCCATCAGAAATGAGCATCATATAGTCTTGTTGCCATGTATAATGATCTCCTGTTTCTTCTCACTTCACTTAGCCTCAGTTCATGTAAGTTTCTTCGGGCTTCTCAAAAATCATCTTGTTGGTCACTTCTTACAGAATAACATTATTTTCTAACATTCATATATCATAATTTATTCAGCCATTCTCCAATTGATGGGCATCCATTAAATTTCTAGTGTCTTGCCACTATATAGAGGGCTGCCACAAACAATTTTGCATATGTGGGTCCCTTTACCGCTTTTAAGATCTTTTTGTAGATCTTAATAGATCTATTACTAAGTCCAGTAAAAATACTGCTGGATCAAAGTATTTACACATTTTGATAACTTTTTTGAACATACTTCCACATTGCTCTCCAGAATAGTTGGACCTGCTCAAAGTTCCACCAACAATGTATTAGTGACCCAATTTTCTTTTTTCATCACAGTTTTCAGAAAGTCCAATAATCCATAGATTGTCTCTCCTAGATCCATTTTCAAGTCATTTGTTTTCCCAAGTAGTTATTTTACATTTTCTTCTATTTTTTTTCATTTTTATTTTGCTTTTTCTTGACTGATTCTTGATGTCTCATTGAGTCATTCATTTCCATTTGTTCAGTTCTGATTTTTAGTGAATTATTTCCTTCATTTAAATTTTTTGTTTTTTGTATTTGTCTAGTTGAATTTTTAAATAAGTTGTTTTGTCCTATGGATTTCTTTTCCATTTTACTAATTCTGTTTTTTAAGGAGTGATTTTCTTTTTCCATTTCACAAGTTCTGTTTTTCAGGAAGTTGTTTTCTTTTTCCATTTTTGTCAACTCGATTTTTAAGGAGTTATATGTTTTTTCCACTTACCTAAGTCTATTTTGTAATGGATTTTCTTCATATAATTTCTGTTTCCTTTTCCTCTTGTAAAGTTCTCATTTCCATTCCCCAGTTTTCTCCTAGCTCTCTTTTAAGATCTTTTATAATTTCTTATAGAAGAGCCTTGTGTGATGGGACCCAGTTTATATCACCCTTTGAGGCTTTATGTGGAGAGTATCTGCTTTTAGTCTCCTCAGAGTTTGAAATCTTTTCTCTTTCACCATAAAAGCTATCCATGGTAATTTGCTTTATTACTCTTTATTTTTAAAGTTGAAATCTGCTTTTAGAGAAAGGGAGATTGTCTAAGCTTCCTCTACAAGTAGCAGTGGCTGGGTGAACTGACTTTAGGTGCTGCGTGGGCATGGCTAGGTCCCATGGAATTGGGGCCTTTTATGATTCACTGTTTACCTTTTGTGTTTGTGTTGGAAGTTTTATATCTTCTCGGCTGGTCTACTTGCTTACAACGAGGGCAGAGTAGTCAACACTGTTTTTGATTTCTCTTTTCCAGCATACAGAGCCCACACCATCCTGAGTCTGTCTGTTGCCTGCACTCACTTTCTGTGCTTGGCCTGCTTGTGCTTGGCCCACCTCCCTCCATGCCCGATTGAAACAGATCTTTTCTGGAGAGCTTTCAGATTATCTTCTGCTGGTAATTTGCTTCACTCCAATATTTGTGGATTCTACCAGTCCAGAACTAATTCAGAGGCTGGATTTGGTAATTATTCTGAGGGTAGTGGGAGCAGATCAGAAGAAAATGTGTGTCCCTTCTGACATCTTGGCTCTACTCCCACAGCCAACCAGAATATATTCTAACAATTGTTCCTAGTCAATAGGCAAGAGAAGAGTTCAAACTACCAAGTACTATACAATGATACTCCCAAATATCAGTCAACATTATTATCATTCATATTCATGTAGCATTGTAAACTAACCAATATATTTCTTTTCTAGCAACACCTTTTAGGAGAGCAAGTGCACTTATTCTTTTCACGATTTTATAGGTGAAAATAAGTGAAGTTGAAAGAGGTTAAATAAGATTATAGATGTAGAATAATAAGGGTATTCAGAGGATATCTAATCAAAGCCTCTAACATATGAGAAATCTGAAACCCAGGGAAATTAAATCATTTGCCCACAATCACAGAGTTTTAAAGATAAGATTTAAAGTCAGGTCTTCTAAATTCAGAGGGAAGACTTTTTCTTTTGTAGCACACAGAAGTGAGATGAGTATTTCGGTTATTTTTTTCTGTTCTTTACCTTTTCATGTAACTGGACCTATGACTACAGAATCCTTTTATACCTCACACATGGGAGAGTAAAGACAAAAAATTGAGCTAAGATTGTTCTTTGAAGGACTGGGAGTGGGAAGAATATGCATGAAGGTAAACACAGTTGAATTCACTTCACTTTTTTGGAATAAAAAGCGCAGCCTTTTTTCTCATCCATGTTTACTTCAGTCTTAAAATTTGAATGGCTCAGATTCCAGATTCTAAGCGCCTTATCTTATACTCTGGTGCCCATATTTTAGGTGATTAAAATAGTAAGATAGCAGCATGTTGTCTTCTGGGACAGCTCAGAAAGTGAAGAGAAGAAGGAAGGGAAGAGGGAAAGGAGATGAAAAGAGGAATAAAAAATAATAATGAAAAAAAGTGCGAAAGGCATGAAACAGGGGAAAAGGTACAAAAGAGGAAGAAATAAAGGAACAAATAAGAGAAGAAAGGAACAAAAGAGAATGGGAATGAGGAAGAATGAAAGGGTGGATGAAATTGAGCAAGGGAAGAATCAAATTTTATTTAGCACCTACTTTGTGACAGGCATTTTGCTAAGTTCCTTATAAATCCTATCAAATTTGATCATCCCAATAATCCTGAAAGGTAGGTTCTATTACTATCCTAAATTTACAATTGTATAAACTAATAAAAACATAGGTTATTATATGATGTACCCAAGGTCACAAAGCTAATGAGTGTCTACAGTCACATTTGATTTTATTTCCCTGATTCCAGGTCCAGTGATCTGCTCATCAGTCTACTAATACAGTCAGTCACATAGCATCAAAATTACTAAGGAGATAGTCCTAAAAGATCAGGCTTATTCTTTGCTCCTTTCTTCTGATAAACATAAGGTATCCTTTGGCCACTGTCTCTCAAAAACTCTTCTAATTTAATCCTCTACCATTTCTTTTTCAGTTATCTACAATCTTCCAGAAATTTATCCATCTTTTATCAGAGAATTCACCAACTTATAGTGGTCATCTTTACCCTAAATTTCAATTTATACATCAGTGCTTGTAACGGGCTGAAGTTTGAGTTGATGCACTGAGGTCTCAAGTAGGTGAGGCTAAATAGTAATTGGGCTATACTCTATTAACATACATGATTGGATAAAGAATGGTCCCTGCCCACTCTCCAAGCAAGTCCTGATGTGTTGTAGAGGAAATGACGATTTTGGTGGGTGGAGGTAGAGAGAGGAACAGGAAGAGAAGCTTGGAGAGATTGGGCCTGGGTTCCTTTCTCCTAGATGCTGGTTGTGTGGCTGCTGATCCAGCTAGCTTCTTGACTCAGCTGCACACATTGCTATCGCCGATTCTCTTCCACCTCCGATCCTTCTTCACTGAGAATAAAGACTGACGATTTCCCCCTAACCTGAATTCCTGACTCCTGCTGATTTAAAAATACATGGTCTTCACAAGTGCTCCCTTTAATCTTCTTCCATCTTTGTTAATCAGTCACCTAGCACCTCTTTCTTTCTACATATCATCCAAACACAGAGATGGTTTTATCCCTTACCTTACAATCACTAATAATTATGCTACCTCCATGATTCTGTACTATGGAATTCTTTTTCTTTTCTTTTCTTTTCTTTTTTTTTTTTGGATAAACGACTTTTTCTTCTTCATCTTTTTTTCTTTCTGATTCATTTCTCCTAAATAAAGCTTTCATTCTCCCTGTGGTTTCTAGTGATGTACCCTGTACATCATTTACCCAATTGACTTTTTTTTCTTTAGACAGTCAAAATGGACAAAGTCCAAATTTAGTTTGTGTCCACCATCTGCCTTTACACATATGCTGCTGAACTCTAAGTCACCCATTTTGCCATTTGCATTATTTACAAATGTGTTATCTTATATCAACTGGAAACTCACTAGCCAGTGAAAAAAAAGAAATGTGTGTGTAGGGAGGTGGTGGTAAAGAGGGACAATTGCCAAGTAAGTGGATAGTACAATAGACAAAAATTAGGTGAAATAGGTAAAGTAGAAGACAATGAGGTAGTGTGGTTCTTAGGGTAGACCTGTTAAAAATAATATCCAATGCCCATCAATTGGAGAATGGCTGAATAAGTTATGGTATATGAATGTTATGGAATACTATTGTTCTGTAAGAAATGACCAGCAGGATGATTTCAGAGAGGCCTGGGGAGACTTACATGAACTGATGCTGAATGAGATGAGCAGAACCAGGAGATCATTATACACAGCAGCAACAATACTATATGATGATCAATTCTGAAGGATGTGGCCCTCTTCAGCAATGAGTTGAACCAAATCAGTTTCATTTGTTCAATAATGAAACCAGCTACAACCAGTGAAAGAACTAATGAGTGTGAACCACAACCACAATATAGCATTTCCACTCCTTCTGTTTTTGTCTACTTACATTTTTGATTTCCTTCTCAGGTTATTTTTTCCTTATTTCTAAGTCCGATTTTTCTTGTGCAGCAAAATAACTGTATGGATATGTATACATATATTGTATTAAACATATACTTTAACATATTTAACATGTATTGTTCTACTGCCATCTAGGGGAGAAGGTGGGAGGGAAGAAGGGGCTGAAAAATTACCCATGCATATATGTTGTAAATAAAATGCTATAATAAAAAACTAAAAACAAACAAACAAACAAACAACAACAAAAAAAAAAAAAACAAAAACAAAAAACGAGATGATTCAAACCAGTTCCACTTGTTCAATGATGAAGAGAACCATCTACACCCAGAGAAAGAACTATGGGAACAGAGTGTAGAACACAACATAGAATCCTCATTCTCTCTGTTCTTATTTTCTTGCATTGTGTCTTCTTTCTTAGTTTTTCTTCCTTCTTCATCTGATTTTTCATGTGCAGCAAAATAACTGTATAAATATGTATACATATATTGGATTTAACATGTATTTTAACATATTTAACATGTATTGAGCTACCTGCCAGCTAGAGGAGGGGGTGAAGCAAACAGAGGCAGATTGGACAAGGTGGGTAAAGTGTTTTCATCTAAATTTTGTGAAAATAAATGATAATCCATGCTCTAGATAACACTATCGGTTTGACTTTTGAGAAATTATTTAACCTCTTTAGGCCTCTGTGTCTTCATCTGTCTTCTGAGGTCCTTCCTAACTCTAAACTCTGTGGATCATAGTGAAAGTCATACAAATTCTCTCTCTTAAAAATTAGTTTCTGTTTTCAAATAACAGAAGGTCAAAGGCTTCCTTCTCAGTGTTTATCTGGAGTCAACAATTTTCAAAAATTTTAAATATCAGCAAAATAGGAATGCTATTTGAAAGACTTAAATAGCTTTCAAATCAATGCTCATCTACCTTATGCTACTTTAGTATCATGCTGTAATAAAAAGAAGACTGACTTGTAGAGTGTAAAGATCAGAATTTAAATCTTACCTCTTTTTAATTTTATTTATTTAATACTTGTCAAATAAGAAAGGTTGAACCAGAAGAGTCCTAAAGTCCATTTCAGCTTAAAATCCTACAAGATATTAAGTAACAATTTATTTTAAAAATTTGGCATAGTGATACCATATATTTAAAGCTCAACCTCTAGAGACATAACTATTCTTTAAAATAAAGCATTATTGATGCACAGTATAGACTAATAATTTCATTTGAAATAAAGCAGTTGGGAATCAATAATAGGAAGAGGAATTGATAGCAGATCAATACTAAGAACTGTGGTTGTAATGACAGAAATGATCTAACCTGGGAGAACAAATAAGTAACTCAAATTATAAAGTAAAAAAAAACAAAAAAAAAAAAACAAAAAAAAAAAACACCCTGGTAATCCAATTTGGAAGAAAATAGTATAGGTACTTCTTCAGATAAATTGAATGGAATGTTGATGAACATGTATTAGCTAAATTGCCTTAAATATATCATTAGTCTCTTGGTACCAACCTGTTCTCATCTGTAAAATGACATAGTTGGATTAAGTGATATCTAAGATACTTTCCAATTCTAAAACTAAGACATGATCATGTAATTTCAGTAAAGAGCAGACAATTTTCCCCATATTTGTTATGATTGTGGGATAATATCTGTTTGCATTAGAGTTGTTGGACTTTACCATTTTGACTCATTAAAAGAAAAAAAATAAACAAACAAGCAAAAACTAAGTGATCAATATATCAAAAACTATTTATTTAATGCTTACTATGTTCCAAACAGTGCATTAAGGATGAGGATACAAAGAAAGGCAAAAACACAATTGCTACCTTGAAAGTACTTACATTTTATTGAGAAGACAACATGCACACAAAATTCCTCTTACTCTATAATCTAGTGATGCTGATCTCTTCGCAGTCCCTTGCACAAGATGCTCCATTTCCCAATCTCATATATTTTCATTGGATGCCCCTATGCCTGAAATTCTCCCAATCCTTATCTCTGCTTTTTGAATTCCTTGAATTTCTTTAAGTCATAGCTATGGAAGATGTCCTTCCTGATCTTCCTTAATTCAAGTGTTTTTCCTCTGAGATCATTGCTAATTTATCTTGTATATAGTCTGCTTGTATATAGTTATTTGCACATTACCTCCTCTATCAAACCAGGGAATTCAAAGACTATTTTTGCTGTTTTTTTATGACTCTAGGTTTTACTTAGTGAGGTGCCTGACATATAATCAGCAATTACTAAAAGCTTGTTTATTTGCCTTGAGATATATAGTAAATATAGAATATGGGAGGGACATTTTAGAAGAGAGATACTAGAATCTTAGAAAACCAGGAAAGTTCTTCCAAATACAGTAATGTTTTATGAGAAATTTCCAAGAATAGAATAACTGTCTCAGGACATAATGTATTCTTCTTTACTTGAGGACTTCAAGTGGGGGTTGGGTGAGTTGCAGTGTAATATAGGATAATACAATTTAAAGGTAACAAAGAATTTTGGAGTTTACCCAGGTCTGCTTATTCATTTAATGGGCCAGAGAAACCTTCAGATATTTGAAGGGCTGTCAGGGGAAAATATGGATCTGATGATGGATAGTATGTCTGTTGTCTGAAGGCTAGACTAGTTAATTTTAGAAAGCCTTAGTCTAATTACCAATTTAGAGTAATCAGAATGAATTGTTTACCCATAGCAACTCTATATGACTATCCACTATGTTATAAAGGCATTCTAATCTATGTTAATAAGGGAATACTCACACTGATTGAATTAAAAATCCATGAAATACTAATTATATCAGGTGAAAGAAGACCTAGACTGAGCCTATTTGATCCCAGTGGTCATAACCAGGAGCAGTAGTGGTAAAAAGATTAATGGATATGGGATTAGAAGATAAGACTCTAATAAAACATTTAATAGCCCCATGTGATTAGGGTCTCAGTTTCCTCAGCATTAAAATGAGGTTATTGGACTCTAAGGACAAATCAAACTTCAGATATATGATTCCCATAAGTAACCAGGAGGCAGATATTAGCACAAAATAAGGAAGGCTTTCCTGAAAATTTTATCTATCTACAGGTGAAATGGGTTACTGTTAGAAATCATGAGTTCACTCTAACTAGATATATGCAATTAATGGTACTTCTATAGTGGGGTACTTCTATAGTTGATGACATTTATTTGGAGTAGTTGGTTTCTGAAGCTTCCAAGTTACAAAATTCTATTACATACTGTTTTGATGAATGGATAAGAGTATGAATAATTTGGGATACATGATTTAGAACTCTAATGATTAGAAAATTGATTGGTTACTGTTCTTTATTCTCAAAGAAGACAAAATGACATCACTATATTACATTCAATTTATAGTGTGCCTGAATGTGATTGATCGAACCATGCAAGTTCAGAATTTTCTATCACAGGTCAGGCACAAATAGTCCATGTTAACATGTGGTGAATTCTCTAAATAACTTTTCTTTTGAGCTTGTTCAATTCTGTTTTGTTTATTGAGCACAATACCTTCTCTAATGAAGGCATTTAATACTGGGTGGTCCTATGTCAGGGTCTCTCATGTCATTATCAGTTCCAAAGTTCTTGAGAGAGATCTTGTGTCTCTGTATCACTTTTTCCTGACCATCATGTGAGCACTTGCCCTGTTTGAGTTCATAATAGCATCTTTTTGGTAAGGATAACATTGGCATTTGAACAAAGTGGTCAGCCATCAGATTTGCACTCTGTACTAGAATTTGAGTGTTTGGCAACTTATTGTCCTGCCAGGTTATCTTTAGAATCTTCATGAGACAATTCAAATGGAAGTGATTGAATTTCTGGGTTTTACACGCATACAACAATGAGGCCAGAAGAAAGGCTCTCTAGAGTTTCATACCTTTTCTTTCTCACTTTTCCTTTGGGCCATCCAAAAGACTGAGAATGGTCTGGCAATGCATCCATCATATTCATTATTAATGTGTACATCCATGGAAAGTATATTGCCAAGGCAAGTGAACTTAACGACAGAATTAAAAACTAATTCATTTATAGTAACTAATGGTTCCACCTATGAGTGTTATGGAACTAGCTGATGAAATATCTGTGTTTTATTGGTGTTACAAACACACACACACACACACAGACATGAACACACACACATACACACACACATTAACATCTCAACTTCAGAGTCTGCACTGAATGTATAATCATCTGAAAACAAAACAAAACAAAAAATCATGAATCAATACTCCCTCCACTTAAATTTTGGCTTTTAGAATTTGCAAATTGAAGAACTTACCATCAGTGGGGTAGCTGATCTTGATACTATGTGTGTCCTCGTTGGAGACATTTGACAATATAGCTAAAAAACATGCTAAAAAGTATGAGAGGAAGCACACAGCTTTATTTCATTACACTGGTGACTAGAAAAATTTAAGAGCATTATCCATTGTCCAGAATGCTTGAAGCATGCAGTTATGAAATTGATCTTCAACATTGATGAACTTCTCCAGGCAACCAAATTTTGCCATAATTTCCTTTTAATGCCTCACAACATACAGTATCATAGACCTTGGTCAATTCTATAAATGTGTCTGGACCTTTGTTCTGTTCCTGGCAATTCTCCTATATTTGTAATAGACTGTTCCTCACTCCTTTCTGAAGCCACACTAGCTCTCAGAGAGGTGGACATCTGTGAAGGATCAGCCTCTTAAGGAGGATTCTGGAAGGAGGGTTATTGCAAAAATAGATGAGTAGGTCAGAAAATTCCAAACTCTCAAACCTTCTACCTGGAAAAATTTGTGTCCGATGGCTAACAGAGACTGGTGAAAAATAAACTGGAGCTGGAGCACAATAATGTCTTCCTGGAAGAATTGAAGAATTTCCAAAGAAAGACCCCAGGCTTGAGGTTTGGTCTTTTGAAATATGAGGAGCTCCAGGATAACTCTGCTGAAACAAAAAGCAGGAATTCTTGGAACAAGCTAGGTTAAGAAGCAGTCTCAGCCCAAACCAAAAAAGCTCTTGCCTCCCAGAGAGTGTGGACAGTGGAGGGTTTGACTATAGGAAGATTGAGGGAACCTCTGCTGATAAAAAATGCCAGGCCCAACTGTGCTGCTGAGACATGATCCTGGGAGAGAAATAACCAGCATGTATTGGGGAAGTGCAGAAACAGTAGAGTAGGGAAGCTGCTGGTTGTGGGCACTATAGGATATTAGAATTTTTACTTTGGAATACCAAGTCAGAAAGGGGAGCTGAAGTAACACCAAAGTCACTATTTCTCCACACCTCCACCCACACACCCTAGGACCAGAAGTGATGACACTAACACGTTTTTATTTTTGAAAAAAGTAGGCAAAGCAGAAAGAACCTAATTATAAAAAAATCACTATGGGAATAAGGGAGACTGGGATTTATATTCATAGAAAGATACTGAAGTAAAAAAAAATCCCTCTACCCCAAAAAGTAACATTAAATGGTTAATTTGTAGAATAACTCAAAAAAAGACTTTAAAAATCAAATAAGAGGGGGAAGCTAGATGATGTAGTAGATAGAGGACTGGAATCAGGAGAACAAAGTTCAAATACATTTTAGAGAAATTCAGTAGGAATCACAAACAACAACATAATGTTAAAGCAGTTCTATAAGACAGCCTAGATTGTAAAAACAAAAAAAAAAAAACAAAAAGAATCCCAACTACAATGTACATAACAAGTATTCATCCATGGTCCCCAAGCAAAGAAGCCTATGATTAGAAACTGCTACAAAGAATAAAGTCTAACATCATCAAAGTATACCATTTCTCGTTAGGATAGCTATTGAGAAATATTTTGCCATACTTTAAGCCTAAATTTGCCTCTTTACAACTTCCAGTTATTATATTTATTATTGACATAGGGATAAAACAAACAAGTGTAACTTTAATGATTGTTTGATTACAAAAATCTAATGACCTTCTTCATCCTCATTTTTCTCCAGTCTCATATCTCTTAACTACCTATTAGCCATCTAATACTGGATATACTGTAGCAAACTTAAATAAAACAAAACAAAAATCTTTTGATTCATGGAATAAAACAAGCATATTTACAACATAGAGTGTATGCATATATGTGTGTAAATGTATGTATGTGTATGTGTATATATATATATATATATATATATATATATATAAAATGATGCACATGAAACTGCAAATCTATTAATATGACTTTCTACTTCTTTTAAATATACAACAAAGTTTTATATACATTGTGTGTGTGTGTGTGTGTGTGTGTATCTATGTCTCTGTCTCTCTGTGTAATGTCTAATGGTAGTAATCTCTAGAATGGGAGTGGGGGAAGAAGAAAAAATGATAATTTTATTGTATATTGAAAGAAAGAGCAAGTTGTACTTAGTATCTATCAATTATCTTTTTTTTTTTTTTGTACAATGTTGTGGAAATACTTGTTTTAGTCTGTAAACTAAAAAAAAGGCTAATGTGTGGTTACTAGAATTGACCATATTTTATAAATGTAGTCTCACCAGGACAGACTATGCTTAGACTAATTGTAGACTAATTTTGAATATATGCTTATGAAATTCAATATTCTCTTAGCACTCTTGTCTACCATCTAGTGCTGTTGACTCATAATGAATTTGCAATCCATTGTCACCCATATCTATGTCTCTCCAGAAAAAAAAGGCAGAAAACAAAAATAACCATTATCTAATATAAACTTTTATACCTTGCATATGTGATTTCAAAATATACAAAGAGACTGGGGACAGAATTCAGGTTCAATATCAAATGAACAGCAGGTAATGATGTTGAAATAGATACATTTTTCAATTTCCAACACTATTTTCTCTATGAATTGATTGAAGTTTCCTTAATTTTAGCATGATCTATCCCTACTTCCAGGACTTACCAAATTCTTCAAACTAAATACGATTTATTTCTGCTGCTGTTATCAAATTATGTACTATCATATCTAGTGTGAACTCAATACAAGATCAGGTACACTTAGGTTTCTTCACTTGCCCTATAACATTGCAAATGCAATTATCCAAGTTCATATGATTTAGCATTACAGAATATTAATTATTGTCATGATTACCTCTGCTTTCTTAAAACCTTGGTAACAATCAAATTGAGCTCACCAATACAAATCCAAGGAACAAATTTGAATTTTATGGTGCAGTGATACATTCATCCTCCCTTTCTCCAGCTTTTGTTCTCCCCTATTTTATCTGAGCTCACATTTGTTTAACACATAATAGTTTATACAAACATATTCTTTTAATAAGCATTTAAGGTAAGCATTGCAAGATCATTATAAAATCAGAGAAATTACATGAATTGCCGTTATATGGTAGAGATATCTTCAAAGTCTTCTGTCTTCAAGTTCTTTGTATCTAGTTTGCATAAAGAGTTGTTTTTGACATAATAAAAGATGCATCCATCTTATGATAATTTGTGACATGTAACTCTTAGAGGAATAATTATTTTTTTTAACCATTGTGACTTCCTATCATCATATGAAAATATTTTTGATAATAGTGCGAAAGAACCTTATATAGTTAGAGAATATAGTTCAGGTGTCATGTAGTCATGTTTCCCATTTACAGGGATCAACTTTATAACATCCCTAGATAAATTACATCTACTGAGGATCTGGTTAAAACTGTCTATTGATGGGGAGCTCTTTTTTTTCCCCTGAGGCAACTGGGGTTAAGTGATTTGCCCAGGGTCACACAGCTAGGAAGTGTTAAGTTTCTGAGATAAGATTTGAACTCAGGTCCTCCTGACTTCAGGGCTGGTGGTTTATCCAATGCACCACCTAACTGCCCCCTGAGCTCATTTATTTCTAATAAAGCTCCTTCATTGCAGGAATTCCTATTCTTCTTTATTATTAGTTGAAAGTTGTCACTGTATAACCTTTTTGGCATCTTATGCAATGCTCATATTTCTCCTAGTTTATACAAAACCACCAGAGTTAGACAACAAGCCTGAATCTGCTTCTACATGATGTCCTGTTGGGCCTTCTGACAATCTGATCTCTACACACATGCACACACACATATACACACCTGCCACTCCCCAAACACACATGCACACACTTCCACAGTAGATCCTTGGCAATTTCATTTATAAAATATTTTATTTTTAGCATTTTTACCAAGGTCAATACAATACTGCACCAGAAGGCAAATCATGCATACCCATATTTGATTATAATAATGTATTATTGATAGCATTAATGGAGTCTGCTGTTTCATTCTGCAATTAAAGAAATAATCTTTGCCAAGTGGGTTTGACTTTTTACTGACTCAAAGGCCCTCATGTATCCAATATTTGCAATTATTTCTACTTGTTCTCAGTAAATAGTATGGAATTATATCTAGTCATTAAGGCCATGCAATGAATGAATAGATTATATTCTATATTGTGTATTTACAGGATGCCAATATTGGAATGTAAGTATAGCATTTTGTCCATGGAACAGCAGAAACTTAGCCCAGAATACTGAAATTATTTATCCAAAACCATACAGTTAGTATTTGGGTGAAGAGTGTAATTTCAGTTAGGGAACAGGTTCAAATAAAATTTCAGTGTCACCTCAACTAAAACATGTATAGAATGAAAAAGATAAGGGCATCAAAAGCTAGGAAGGACCATCAGTTATAGAAATACTAGGTCTTAAATAAGGCTAAATGCTCCAGGTATGAAATATTCCCTGTTCTCTTTGGATGTAATCACTGAATCAGGACTTACTATTAACTTCACCTATGTCTCTTGGGACCCAAAACTCAGATCTTAACACTAGTACTTCTTGTCACATCTCTCTAGTGAAGAGAGGTTCAACCCAATGTTCAACCCAACTCTGCTCTGCACATTATAGGATCCTCTAGCAGATGTCATCAACTAATTGGTACTACAACTTTTCAGGAGTTTGCTGGAACCAGCTCATACTAGTTTATAAGAGCTAATTGTTAAATTTTCGATATGACCATTTTTATCTTGGTATTTGGAAAATGTTAAGCTGATTTTGAGACATTCATTCCAAAACAGTTTGGGGTGCCTCACCTTTCTCTGAAGTTCCCACTCTTCTCTCCCTTAAGGTGGCTTATGAAAATGGTCCTGGCCAAGCCAACACACCTGACTTGATATTTTTAAATCTGTATTTGTCTAGAGTTTGTGCTGGTACCCCAACATCTTCCAAAGAACTCCTCATTATTTCTGTCATGGAAGAATTTGAAACATCAGAAATTCTTCTAAATTCCAAAGTCCACATGCTTTTAGGCAGTTAAAAGCAAATGAATGAAAGTATAGAGTATGAAGAAGAACTTTCAGAAATTTTCATGAAAACTTTAAAGTTATACTGCACATTTTCATCATTTTAAAAAAGGGGAAATTATAGTTAATATTTAGAATTTATTACTCCAGATAAATCTCCATAAATTTGAGTGGGCCTGTTTATCAAACCTTTGTCCTGGAAGAGCAGAAAAGTCTAAGGCTCTGATTTGAAAATGTAGAATTGCAGCAGATTGTTGATGACATCCAGACCAAAAGGAGCTTCCAGTATTAGTACCAGAGACCCAAACATTCAGTGAAAACAAACAAAAAATGATATTTCCCAAAATCCCTCTGCAACTGAGGATTCAGACTTCTTCCAGAGGCTATACAGAAATTGTCACAAAAGTTCGTGAAGCCTCCCATGAACAAGACAATGCAGAAAAGTCTTGTATTTACAAATAATTAAAACTTGTGAAAGTCATGATTCTGGTTGATGCTGATTATTTGAGATGTCAAAGGCCAGGAATACCAGTGAAACTAAAAGGCACTTTGGGATTATGTCCTTTAATGAAGACATAGTGGACTAGCACTTCCATGTATGCATCATTCTCTCCATCACTTCTCTTAAAGGGGAATATTTAAGTGTAAAGAGTGAGGTGGGAGATTTTACCCAGTAAATACATATAGGATGTTATTGACTACCTCATAATCACTGAATTTGGCACTTCACTTATATTTACATTTACAGTTTGAATTTCAAGCTGTTTTGAAATATTATTGACCCAGTTTGGAATATATAAGAGTATGAGTAAAAAGAAATTTGCATCTCATATAAATGATGGAAGGAAAAAAAATCAAAGTGATAAACCTATAACCAAATGCTTTACATTCTTAAGAAACAGAAAAAATTAAATACTTTATAATCTTGAAGCACCATATAGTCAATTTGGCCAAAACTCAGAGGGAAGAAGATAAATAAACCACTCACAATTTTAGGACATCATTGTATGTAGATTTAAAAGAGCTTTGATTTGGGGGAGTTAATTTAGCCTCTGGCATATCCTCAAGGCTGTGAAGTTTTGGAGCAGGAGAGAATTTGTGGGATTTACTTTTTTCTGAATGCTGTTCTGGGAAATGGTACTCTCTTAGTATAGTCCTTGATACTGATTTTAATTGCCATTCATTTCAGTATAGACTTGTTATATCACAGCAAGGTGTTGGGAAGGACCAGAGAAAATGAAAACCAGAGAAATGGTTGGATGATCACAATGAGCTAAATTTGGGGCAATTTTCTTTTCTTATCCTAAATTTCAGCATTGATTTCTGAAAGGTCATACAAATATTTCTTTTGCAATTATTTCTCCAATACCCCAAATTCTGTTACTGTAATTTGATCTAATGGTGGATTTCCAGTTAATTGTGCAATTCTGAGAAATAGACACATTCTAGAAAATAAAATTATTTTTCAATTAAAAACCAAATTAGCAACCACATTGCCTAGAGGGTATTTTTAGCTTGGGGAATTCTCACTTACAATTTACATAGTAATACAGACTTTGAATTATAGGAACCTAAGGAAAACTCCAACTGACAAAATTATTGTAAACTAGTGATAATTCACATATATCTGTTACTTTGTAGAATTTTTGGATTTTTTAGGAATTCTTATTTTCATTTAGAAAACAACTTTATTTCCCTCATTTTAACTACATTATTTTCATTCTCTTTGAATGACAAAGAAGTCTCCAGAGGTGACAGATTTTTAAAAATCTAAAACTATATATGTTTGGTAGGGAAAGAAATAAAATGATTGCATAAAAAAGCAAAAATTGAAATAAGATTTAGATTCAATTTGTAATTGCTCTATAAATTACCATATAACCTTGGCCAAATCATTTATCTCTATGAGCCTTAGTTTCCTCCTCTGTAAAATGGAAATGATAAGATATTGCTATTTACTTCAAAAAGTTGTTATGAGCAAAGCTCTTTATACCAAATACACATTGAAGTATTTTAGAAATGTCTCAGCAGCTACAGTAGTAGCAACAGCAGTAGTAGTAGTAATAATAGAAGCAGCAAGGGAAGTAACAGTGGTAACATTAATAATAGTAGTTATCATTTTATTTTGTTGTATTCTCAAAGCGGAATAATGATATCTCTTTGCAATAACAGGAACAGCAGCAGCAGCAGCAGTAGTGATAGTTGTATTGGTAGTAGTAGTAGTAGAAGTTGTTTTAGTAATAGTAGTACTGTAGTGCCAGAAAAATTGAGGCAAGATAGAGATGAGAGTTTTTAATATTTTATTTGAATTTCTGAGAGGGAGAGATTGTCTGGGAGCAAAGCAAACTCCATTTTACCCCTAGGGGTGAATTGGACTTTCATCTCAAAGAATTCAGCATGAAATTAGAAATTCCAATATTTTTATAGGGAGCTAACAATTGGGGGAGACAAAGGCAAGGGGTGGATTTTGGATACTGGTGAGTGGGAGTTTCTAGGAAAGGACCATCAATCTGGTTCTAACAGGTTGGGGGTAGGACCATAAATTTTGATAAATTGGGAGTGAAGCAAGTAGTCAACTAGAGACAGGAAGTCGGGAGAGATAGAGGTAGAGGATGCCAATTAGTTATCTGAGATAGGACATCTAGAGTTACATGACTCTTTTGGAATGCTAGAGTGGCCAGATCTCCACAGACCTAATTATCTTAGTCCTAATGAACAGGAAAGGGGGGTTGCAACCAGGGGGATTGAGGCAGAACAATTAAGGGAAACCGAGGCAGGACAATTTAAGGAAACTGAGGCAGAACAATAAAAGGCAACTGGGGCACAACAGTACTTGTTAATATTATCTAAAATTAATCTTGATGAAAAAAACCTTGAATTTGGAATACTGTTTTAGAAAGGGTATGACTAGGTGGATGATTCTTCAGTTTAACACCATTATTTTATTACTGTTTGGTAATTTGATTCAGATCTGATTTCAAGATTTCAATTAAGGAACTTCTTTCAATATAAATTGACAACTGCTCTGCTCCTTAGAATCTTACAGAATAGTATGGGATCTTTTCTAAAAGGTTAAGTCACTTACCTAAGATCACAACTCCAATACATTGCAGAAGAAGGTCTTGAACTCAGTCATTCCTAACTCGGAGACTATCTCCATTTGCTATGTTCCATTACCTCTATGAGAGCATATCTGCTTTATTCATCTTTTTTTTTTTTTTTATTCTTACAGAACTTGGTACAAGGTCTTGCATAAAATAGATAGCACAGCAGATAAAGTACTGAACCTATGGTCAGGATAAATCAAAATTCAAATCTGTTTGTTGTTGAGCAATCATTTAATTTCAATTTCTTTCACTCCAAATTGAGTATACTTTTATTATCTTCTTCACAGGGTTGTTGTGAAGTTGAAATAAGGTAATATTTATGAAAAGTGCACAATACCTCACACATAGTAGGTTTTAATTACTTATTTGCTCCATCCTATTTAAGTAGTTGAATATGAGGAGTGGAGTAGATTGACTTTAATATTTCTAGCTCTGTCTCTTATTTAATGATAATGATAATGCATCAATTTAATCAATTAGTGAATGGATGAATGAAAATTAAACTAAGTGCAATTGCATCTTTTTTTTTTTCTCTCTTTCTTTCCAACAAAAATCTTATGATTTAATTTTCACTTGGAGAGATCTTGAAATGACTGAGTGACTTGTGGTATTGAGCAAGTAAGAGATGATTATTTTCTGGTGTTGACATTCAAACCTGATTGCTTGAATTAGGGTTCTATAAGAAAAGGCAAATCTTTTCTTGTATAACCAAAGCCTTTAGAGTCCCCTGCTCTGGTTGCCCCAGGGTGCTGTTCTTTAATCAGAGTCCCTTTTATCAAGGAGTACTAGAAGCTGAAGTTTTGCCCTGAGGTACAGACTAAGAATGCAGAAATATCCATCATTCCAGCCTCCACTATATTTTTTTTTGTCAGTTTGAAGAAGCTAGAGGGAGGTGGATTTGCTATGAATGTTTACCATGAAGTACCTTAAATATGCTGTTGTGATCCGATGACTTTTTTTTTTAATTCTACTCTGTCTATAGTAGGGGTTACTTAACTTGGGGCCTGTGAACATTTTTAAAAACATATTTTGATAATTGCATTTAAATATAATTTGTCCTTAATACTAAATTTTTTTATTTGTTAAAAATAAAATTCTAAAAAGAGACCTCCTCCTAGAATTTACTGAAATTTAAAAGTGTGCCTGATACAAAGAAAGAATTTTAAAAAACAATTCTGGTTGATAATAGAAAAAGGCAAGGCTCTCACACTTCCATCACCAAGTAATCCAACCAGCCTGATTATGAGTGATGGCTAAGTCTAGGGAAGATACCTCATCTAACCCACCTAATCCACACACTTCCTCCCCCAAAATAGCTGAGGGATAAGATACCTGAGCACATTTGTAGGCTAATGAGAGAAGCCCTAAAGAGAATATTTAAAAGGTGGGGAGATGAAAAAGAAGGAAAGAAGAAAGAGAGATGGAAGGGGAAGAGGAGAGGAGACCAAGGAAAGGGAAAGAAATTGCTGAGAGAATAGAAATAATTGACAGGGCAAGGTCACTGAAAAGAGGGTGACTGGTTGAAGGATATATAGGGAGGTACGACAGGAAAAAATAATGATGATTGTTGGAGGGGATGTGGGAAAACTGGGACATTGATGCATTATTGGTGGAGTTGTGAATGAATCCAACCATTTTGGAGAGTAGTTTGGAGCTATGCTCAAAAAGTTATCAAACTGTGCATACCCTTTGATCCATCAGTGTTACTACTGGGCTTATATCCCAAAGAGATTATAAAGAAGGGAAAGGGACCTGTATGTGCATGAATGTTTGTGGCAGCCCTTTTTGTAGTGGCTAGAAACTGGAAACTGAACGGATGTCCATCAGTTGGAGAATGGCTGAATAAATTGTGGTATATGAATATTATGGAATATTACTGTTCTGTAAGAAATGACCAACAGGATGATTTCAGAAAGGCCTGGAGAGACTTACACGAACTGATGCTGAGTGAAATGAGCAGGACCAGGAGATCATTATATACTTCAACAACAGTACTATATGATGACCAGTTCTGATGGACCTGGCCATCCTCAGCAACGAGATCAACCAAATCATTTCCAATGGAGCAGTAATGAACTGAACCAACTATGCCCAGAGAAAGAACTTTGGGAGATAACTAAAAACCATTACATTGAATTCCCAATCCCTATATTTATGCCCACCTGAATTTTTGATTTACTTCACAAGCTAATTGTACAATATTTCAGAGTCTGATTCTTTTTATACAGCAAAATAATGTTTTGGTCATGTATACTTATTGTGTATCTAATTTATATTTTAATATATTTAACATCTACTGGTCATCCTGCCATCTAAGGGAGGGGGTGGGGGGTAAGAGGTGAAAAATTGGAACAAGAGGTTTGGCAATTGTTAACGCTGTAAAGTTACCCATGCATATAACCTGTAAATAAAAGGCTATTAAATTAAAAAAAAAAAAAAAACTACTTCCAATGAGACTTATGGAATGGGGCCAAGGTAGTGAACAAATTGAAGATATTGAGAGGATTTAATAAGAATGGGAATATTTGGGGCAGCTAGGTGGTGCAGTGGATAGAGCACCAACCCTGAATTCAGGAGGACCTAAGTTCAAACCTGGTCTCAAACACCTAACATTTCCTATCTGTGTGACCCTGATCAAGTCACTTATTCCCAATTGCCTCACCAAAATAATAATAATAATAATAATAGGAATATTCAAGAAATCTGTCTCACCCAGATTTAGAATTTCTTAGGAAATGAGGAGGCTTGCCAAAAGTAAGGCATGAAAGGAGAAGTCAGCGTCTTCAATTGTAAAAACTTTTATAAAATATACAATAGAATATCAATGATAGATATGAAAATTTCAATAAAAGTTAAAGTGTGTATGACTTTAGATCTCATAAATTTATAGAGGGCCCAATCACTGCCAGATAGGTAGATGGCTCTGTAGATAGAGCTGACCTGAATTCAAAACAGCCTTTTATTAACTATGCATCCCTAGACAATTAATTTAACCTTATTTGCCTCAGTTTATTCATCTTAGCTGGAGAAAAGTTCTTTATTGAAAAAATTACTTTTGGTTCTTACAAGACAAAAATAAAGGGAAGTTTTGATATTTTTATATTGTTTGTGTTGATTTTATGTAGTAAAATAGGATACCCAAAGAGTATAGCAGAGGGTATTTCCTTCCTTCCTTTTCTCCCTGTCCTTTGCTGACTTCCCTCCTTCCCTTCCCTACCACTGTCCACATAGGGTATCATACCCCTACAGATGCTCTTAAAAGCTTCTCTTTTTATGGCTCTCTGAATCCTACCAAGATATCTTAGAGGTTACTGGCTAGATTTCTTTCTTAAGTCTCTGTCTTAAATCAAAACCACTCTGATTCTCATTGATTGCTCACAAATAAGTTCTATTCCAAGCCCCATCTGGTTTGTGTCGTGATCAACTTAGATGAAATGTAAATATTAATCATTTTTTCTTTGCCCAGAAAACCTGAGGGTCTTCCTCTTCCCTGTTTATGTATTTATTTAGATTTTTTTTTGACAAGGTGAAAAAGGAGCTTCTTTGCCTCAATTGCAACCTAGACTTAGTCATTGAATGGGTGTGGCCTCAGTCAGAATGAGACCTGTTGAAAACTTTAGCTTAAAAAGTCAAGGTCTCCTATTGCATCTGGAGTCATTTCCAGTCATCCTGATCTATATCTGGCCACTAGACACAGATAGCTCTGGAGGAGAAAAAGGAGCAGGTGACCTTGCACAGCCTTCCCTTAATTAAATCCAATTCACTTATATGTCATGGCATCATTTTTACGATGTCATGATTCTCTTTGAGAAAGAAAGACAAACAGTAGAAGGGATAGCATGAAAAGACAGACAGTAACAGAAGAGTAAGTTTAGGTTAACTAGGATTGAAAAAATGAATAAGGTTGTAATGTTCTTCTTTAAAATATAATTGTTCTCTGGGAGCAGATTTCTTGTGGGGCTTCTGGAAGCAGCCTTCATTTCAGTTTAAAGTAATAATCACTTTAAATGCAGCCAGGAGTTAAAGTCCAAGTCTTGTTCTTCCTTGGGCCCGATTAGCTTTCTTAGAGGCCTATCTCTCTCCTTGATTCCAAGAGCTTTTGCTGTTAGTCCTTTGTCTTTTCCAGCTTCTGCCTCTAGCTCCCTCTAAATCCAAAGCTTCCAGCCAGCACAAAGGTGGAAGTTGGAATGAATCTGCCTCTGCCTCTGAGAAAGTGGGCTTGTGGGCTTCTGACTTGTGAATCTCCTGAGGTCAGTCCTAGTTGAAGCTCCTAGCTTATATATGTTCTCTCAAGGTGTGAACTCTCTTAAAGATGTGAACTCTAATGTGTGAACTAAATACATAAGCATTGTCTCTATCAATTCCAATGACTTAGCACCTTCTTTCAAGTTCTGGCTCATGAAAGAAGGTCACAGAAAAATTATGTTTATAGATGAATTCATGCATACATATGGTAAGAAATTAGGAAGAAAAAAATTGGAAAATGAGTTGAAATTACTTATTAATCATAAGGAAGGCAAATTTAGAGTATGCTGACTTGGTTTAGAGATGAGTTTGTAGAGGTCATTTTGGGCAGAAAAATCCAGATAGTAGATGTGGACTTCAATTGTTAAATTTAAATATTTCCTCCCCTCAAAATACCAGTGCCTTCAACAGTATATGTTATAGCTTTAAAAATGTTTAATTGTGCCATTCTTTTCCCCATGTTCATCCTTCCATCACACAAAGTAGAACCATCATATTCTATTTAATAAGAGAAAAATCTTTTCTAGGAATCAAGAAATTTATCAGAGAGTCTTGGCCAGCTTAAATATGAAGTCTCAGAATACTATCTTTGAACTATTGAAGTTGTTTATTTTCTCATGTAATTCTTCTCCTTCTGCCTTCAGATGTCCTGATTTTGCCTTTGGCTTTATTTTTAACTGGGGCCATTGACAAAGTCTGCAATTCTTGTCTTTCTTAAAAAGGCAAAAATTCAAACAAATTGAGAAATATGCCAGAGTAGATTTGTATTTAGAATTCAGAGTGCCAAATGAGCAAACATTTCTAGGGTTATCCCAAAGGGAGAGACAAAAGCCAAATGATTTAAATAAATTTTGGCTTCTGAATAATAGAATATGATTTACTTTAAGTCTCTCAATCAATTTCATTTAGTTACCAATTAGTAAGTCATTCTCATCACATGCTTTATATTCTATTAGAATTCAAGGATAGGAAATGAAAGGGGAGAAAAGTGATATCACATCTCTTAGACAAATTAGCCTAAAGTTTTTTTTAAAAGCAATTAATTTAAATTGATGTGTTAAATACCTACTGTTTATGAGTAAATTTGGAATGCCAATAACATCCTGGACCTTAGAAGCTTATATTTGATTATGATACAATGTTGCTTTACAAGCATACATATATATGCATGCATGCATGCATGTACATAATTGTATATTTTTATTTTATTTTAGGCACAAAAATTATCTGAGTAGTCCATAGTGTAAGTACATGTATATAAACTTATGCATACATATATTCACATGCACTATACACAAATACCTCTGTTTACATCTGTGTTCACACATAGAAAATATAGAACATATCAATTAATCATTATAAAAAGATAAATGTATTAATGTTCTAGGGCTCCTAGTCTGTCCTAAATGAAGGGAAAGGAGAAATGCATAGATTCTTATAATGAATTAGCCACTATTCTTGTCTTTCTCAATATTCAATTTAATCTCTTCACTAAATCCTTCTTGATCTCTATACCCTTGTGAAAGTTCTATCATCAAAACTTTGGGGACAGGATAAAGTATCTAACCAAGTACTGAACATAGACGCACAGAGACCTAACATGTTGCATAAAAAAGATGAGATTTGAGGAATAGCGAATCACTTCCACCAGTCAGTTTTTGAGAAGGCTTTATGGAGGAAGAAGCAAAAATTGATGGAGGAAGAAAAGGTATATTTCATGTAGGTACATAGAAAGAGTTAGCAGGAGTTTGTGGAAGAGTATAATCAGTTCCAAGTTGATTTTTCTCCTCTAACCATCTATTGAAAACTAGGGATCCCTTTTCAGAATCATGCTTTCTGGTTTATAAAATAATATATTTATGATTACAAAGGAAAATATGTTAAAAATACATACATACAACTGTATGTATATGTGTGTACATGTGTATATGCATATGTATCTGTATATATTCACAGACCCTAGGGTAGCTGTTGTCCTTCCTACTCAAAGAGAATCAGAATGCCATCATTATATCAATGCCCAATGCCCAATGCCCAATCAATGCCCAATTGGTCGATAGACCAATACTACCTTAGAAGGCTCTACCGCAGGTCAGGCACAATCTATATCTAGATAGATATCAATATGTCTAGATAGAAATATATAGATATATTCCAAATATATATAATATATGTCTATAAATCTCTCTCTGTTTCTTTCTCTCTCTCTCTCTCTCTCTCTCTCTCTCTCTCTCTCTCACTCTCTCTCTCTCTCTCTCTTTTTTTTTCTCTCTTTCTTTCTCTCTTATTTTTAGACCCCAGGTTAATAATGCCTACCTTTTCTGCATAGTAGTAGAATATGTGAAAGCAGCTATCCTTTCCCTTTCGTATTTTTTTTTCATCACAGACAAATAATAAGATAAAGATTGTAACTTATCCTTAGATGGTATACTTTACATTTTTTTCTCAAAATCCTAGTTGCCTTCTAAATGCTCTCAGATTACCAATGTACAAATTGAAGTTGCAATAAAAGGCATTTCAATAACCATCAATAAGCATTTGTTAAGCACTTACCTTATTTCAGAACAAGCACTATGGTAAGGACTAGGTATATACAAGTCAAAATAAAGATACCCTGTGCCTTCAAAGACTTTTCATTCTCTTGGGATGTGACAACACTCAAAAGGAAGCTAAAGTTTGGTGATGATGGGAAAAGGTTCATGTGTAGTACAAGCATAATGTATAAATCTGAAAAGTTAGAAAATATTACCAGGAGGGGAATGCAGTTTGGCTAGCCTGAGTTCCTTTTCCAATATGGAGGTCCCAAGGGGAGCTCACCTTTGTGAGAGAATGACCAGAATGATAGAAAAATGTTTCAGGGTGAGAAGATTGCAGAGGAAGAAGGATATTCCATTGTAAGGAAGGTCCCAGGGGCTAAAGAAAATTCCATGGTGAGATGACAGCTAAATTATGTAGAAAAATGCAGTAAATCAGAAGCAGAACTAAGAAGGTCATGGAAAAATGAGCTTAAAGATGACAATTCTCATTTCTACAGTAACATAATTTTTACAGCACTGGCTCCTCAAAACCAATCAGTTACATAGTTAGTGTAAGTATTAGCACATCCATTTTGTATATGAGAAAACCAATAATTAAGGATTAGATTTGACTTGGCAAATATCACAAATCTCTTATGAAACTGAAACTTGAACTCAAGTCCTTTGACTTTAAGATCAGCACACTTTCTGCCAAACATGGAGTGTTTTAACCTGTTTACAAGGCATTATACAAGACAATAAAATATTTTAACTTACTATGTACAGTATACCATGCTAAAATCAATTGGATGTACAATGACACATCCATAATCTCTACTTTGATAGAATTTACTTTCAAGTTGGAAGAGAAGTAAAATTAAACAGGCATTCAACAAATATTTATTTTGTATTTCATCCAAATCATTGTGTTCAGTAGTGGAGTTCAAAAATAACTTTAAGGAAATAAGGGGTATATGAAGTTATTAATTGTCATTTTTATAGAGGGCACTGTGTTCCATGGTTTACAACCATCTGATTTATTCTGCGCAACTACAGGGCAAGGTGTTAGGTGCTATAATTAATCCAATTTTATTGGTTGATGAATGAACTGATGTTGTTCATTAAACTGAACCAAGATTTAAATGACTGGTAAATCTCAGAAGCTAGATATAAACAGTGTTCTCCCTACTTCAGGCTCAGTGTGCTTTCTACTTTGCCACCTAGACACCCTAAAAGAGAAGAATTCTAAGCAAGATATTCCTGTCTTTTGGGAGTAGATGATGACATGCAAACAGACATAACTGTAATACACACACTTATTATTGCTTCAAGAATATGTGATTATATTGATTTAGCAGTACCACAGATATCAACTACATTCTGAAGGTTGTTGACAAGCTTCTCAAATTGACTTGAAAGGAAAATGTCATCAACTGGAAGGGAACTAGATGAAAATCTTCCCCAAACTAACCAGGCTACTCTGTTGTACATAGATGTACATCCATTCCAGGAAGATATTTCAATTCAGTTTTAGTTTTTCCTAGGCATGTACCTTGGCAACTCAGGGTTCCTTCCATATAAGAAATAAGCCTTGGAAGAATACTTGAGTGGAGAAATGTAGATAGAAAGCTTTGAATAAGAATGTATATTTAATAACTATAAAAGAATAGATCATTATAGGATAAAATGGTCAAGGAAGACTTTCAAAATAACCAGAGAGGCTCAACATTAAAGGAGAGGAAGTTTTAAATAGGCAGAAACAAATTTGGAAAGCATACCGGGAAGTGGAGTCAGGGATGAGTTGGCAGGTAATGAAATATGTGTATGTTATCATTTTTGTCTTGGTAATCTGAGAAACTGAAGGAAGTTGGGGATATGTAGTTTCCATTTCAAAGTATCCCTTGAGAATGGACTTGTCCATATTTGAAAAACAAAGATATAGTATATGATATCCATTCCACACACTGCCTACAAATGAAGGGATAAAGGCAGGAATGGGAGAGTGTGTTTGGTCACCTTGGAAACAAGATTTCTCCCCCTTCACAGATTTCTTTGACCAATAATCTCCTTTCTCTATAAATTCTCAAGAGCCTTCCTGAAAAACCTATTTAATTATCATTCTAAAAGTAGAAGAAAATGAGAATGAAAGAGAGTACATATAACACAGAAAAATAAAAACAAACAAACCTAGCAGGATGTATAGAAATACTTTTGTATATGAGATTTCAGAGGAAGGGGATAATTTTATCCAATAAAAAAAACCCCATATATCATTTTCTGTGTGCTGTGGATACAGACAAGGACATATTGTGACAGAAACTTCTCACTTACAAAAAAATGTGAGAGAAACTTGTTTTTGGAGAGTAAAACAACAAGAAATACAGAGTTCATGCTTAATTTTGTGGTTGCAGTAAAATAATTAATTGTGTCTTATAAAACATATTTTGCCTCAAATTTACAAAAAAAAATAAATAAATACAATCCTCTCCCAAAATGGATTCTCTTAATCATGTGACTGGGGAAAAAAACTAAACAAACTACAGGCTAGACTATGAATTTTCCAGAGGACCTAATTTATGTTACTTTAAAATAGTAAGCCTTTATATATGCTTTATTTTAAATCTTTAAAGCTTGTACAATTTCCTCTTATCCTCTTATAATAGTCCTATGAGGTATAAATTACAAATATTTAAATGCCCATTTCACAAATGAGGAAACTGAGGACCGGTGAGAGGCTGATCTGTCTACTGTCACACAACTACTGAAATATATAGATCTTTTGGCTTCATGTCCATTATTGTTATTGTTCAGTCATTTTAGTCCTATCCAACTCTTTGTGATCCCATTTGGGTCATTTTGAAAAGATGTTGGAATGGTTTGCCATTTCTTTCTCCAGCTCATTTTACAGATGAGGAAACTGAAGCAAACAGGATTAAGTAAGTGATTTGCCCAGAACCATAGCTAACCTGTGTTTGAGGCTAGATTTGTACTCGGGGTCTTCCTGACTCCAGGCCTGGAACTATTCACTATGCCACCTAGCTGATTCCTTTCCTGTCCATAACCTTTCCCTTATACTCAATTGTTTTTAATGAGAACTTCATATATTGGCATGAGCATTGTATTTAAGAGCTAAAAACAATTATATCAAAGCAACCTTTCCAAATTTCAGATGAGAAGTGTACTAATGGTGAAAGAACAAGACTTTGAATCCAATGTCAATGACTCTAAATCCAATGTTCTTTTCACAAATCCACAATAACTTTTCCTTACCAAAAAAAAAAAAAAAAAAAAAAAAAAAAGTGGTGATATAAGATACAGCTAGAACTGAAAGGGAGTGTAATGTTTGTTTGGACTAACACTCCCCTCCCTTTGTTTTTCCAAGAAGAAAAGCAATATCTAGGTCACAGACCTAGAGTTAATTCCAACAAATCTTATTTTTCACTGTAGTTCTCAACCAGAATGAAGATGATGGATCCTGAGAAGTGGAAAAAAAACTCAAAGCCATTTACTAGCATTAGAAACACTAATTTCTTATTTCTGAAATTATTAATATCAGTAATGGTTAAATGACCTCTTTTGGGAATTTTGAAGAAGAAATTTATTAATTAAATAGATTCCATCTTTGGAATCACCTTGTTATACTAAAACAAGAATTTGACTTTGTCAAAATACTTAGGTTAAAATCCTATGTAATATATTCCTAGCCATGTAAGGTAATTTAACCTGTGAGTCTCAGTATTTTTACTCTGTTCCTACAAAGTTGTTTGGGGAAAGGGCTTATTAAACTTTATAGTGATACATTCATTTTAGTTCTTACTATTATATTAGTTTTTGCAATCATTTCTGTTTGAGGATCAAGATCAGAAGCAATATGAAAGTCCATTAAGTGTTTTTTTTTTTTTTTTTTTTTGGTTACTGGAAGCCTTCCCCAAATCCTAAATTCTAACACTTCTGGTCTATTAATAACTCCCTATTTTTCTTATAAATAGTTTGTTTACAGTATCATTGTTTGCATGTTGTCTCCCTCTTTAAGTTGTAAACTTCCTTAGGGAAGAAAATGTCTTTTGCTTCTTCTTCTTTTTTTTTTTTTTTTTGTAACTTCAGGGCTGAATACAGTGGTTGGACCATAGTAAGCACTTTCTTTTATTTAAATAATATATTATGTATATAATTTAATGATTTAAATGATTAAAAGGTAATGCATTTATTTGATTAAATTTTTAATTTCTATTAAGTTGTAGTTATTTTATGATAATATGATAATTTTATGATAATAATGATAAATATGATAACATTTTAATAATAATATGATAATTATGATAATACCTACTGATCTTTTAAACAGGGCCCAACAATTTTCTCTCAAGTAAGAAAGCCCTTCTACATAGCATGATTTGGCTTCCTGGAATGACTGTAGAATGATTCAGGATACTTGGAAAGGTTCTTACCTTGCCATTAATTTGCCATATAGTGATTCACTTCCTTTCTATGATTCCATTTCCTTCTTTACCAAAGGACTGAGTTAAGTTATTTCTCTGTTCCTTACCGTATCTAACATTTTGAATAGAATGAATCTCCTTGATTTTATTTATTATTGTGGTTTCTTCTGAGGACACTTTATAAATGAACTATCAAGTCAGCCATTGGTGATATAAGAGAAGTTTCCTGAATTGCCAGGAAATCATTGGTCACTAAGTATCCTATAATGACCTATCTATATATTTTTTGATCATTCATTGGTTTCTTAGGGGAGGAAAAATTCATACTTATATATGAATTAAGGCGTACATGAGGCAATGCAGAAAATGTATAGATTTAATTTATAGCCAAAGGGACTGAGTTCAAATGTGGACTCTGTTTTTTGTTCAAATCTGATTACTTAGACAAATCAATATCCTTTCAAAGATCTTTGTTTATTTACCTATAAAATAGGGATGGGGTTATTTCCTTGCCTAACAGTCCTTACAGCTCTAAATTCCTTAATATAATAATCCTCTCGATAATTTATTGCTATATTCTCTTGCCTGCTAATATATACATTAATTCTACTTTCCTGCCTGAATTTCTGTTATTAGAGATTATTTTGTAAAATTAAGTATTATTGTTTCCCTAAAATCCTCATCTACATGGAGAGAAAGTAACCCATTAAAATCCAAATACTTTGTTTGTAACCAAATATACAAAATATTTATTAAGGAGCAGTGCATGAACATGATAATTTGATATCCATTTGAGGAGGAAAAGATCTGAAATAGTGAGGAAAGGACTGATAGTGAGAGAAGTGGATACTGCAAAAGGCTCACTTTGGTGCCATTACAATTGTTTGAGGCATTGGACTTGAATTAGTTTTATAGGGCCAATAATCATGTGTATGTTGAAGGATTAAATATTTTCTCTTGGTTTACCAGTAAACTTAATTTAGATCCTTCCCAATCTTATAACCACTAGAGGGAAAAAATCCTCACAAAATGTATTGTTTCTTCTACTTTGGGACTGATTCCTAAATTCTAGTAAGTCTCTGGCTAAATTGCTTCTCATGCCTATTATATTCAAAATGGTATAGATGTGTCTTATAATAGGGAAAGTAACAGCTGCATGTATGTTCCAGATTATTTTCCTTGGAAGTTTCAGGGGATTTCCTCTTGCCTTTATACCAAATTGATGACAAGTATTAAGGCTAAACATTGTGGGGCCATAGTGGATTTCCTTACTAGCTTGTTATTGATAAGCACTTGAATGCTTTCTTTGTTGTGCCACCCAAAGATAAAGTAAAGGAAAAAGTTCTTATTCATAGCTATTCTGCTCCCAATCTTTTTATTTCTCCTTTAAAGCTCTGCAATGGATCTTTCTAATATACTAAAACAAATACATCAGAAGGGTACTTCCAGAATGTGAGAGTTAGAAGGGTCTTTATGCTAGGATTGGCACAAAATTGTTTAGTAACTCAATCGATGGAATATCAAATCTTGAGTGGGAAAATTTGTATTCTGTTTTGAACTTAAATATTTACTAGCTTTATGACCCTGGGCATAGTCATTTAAATTTTATTTTTTGCCTATTTTTCTTTATCTGTAAAATTGAGATAATAACAGCAACTACCTCCCAAGGTTGTAGTTGTGATCTAATGAGATAATAATTGTAAAATACTTAGCACAGTGAATGATATATAGTAAGTATTATATAAATATTAACTAGTGTTATTATTATCGGAGCAGAATATTAGAGCCAGTAGAAATCTCAGAACATAGAATATGAAAACTTGAACTCATCAGAATGGTAACAATAGAAGTAATTTTGTAGATAATTTGAACTCAAACCCTCATTTTGCAGATAAGAATTGGAGAGACCAATTCAGCTAAGGTCACATAGCTTAAGATTGACTTACTTCATTTGGGACATAACTAGTTATGAAGCATATGTAAGTGAGGCAAATGACTATAACAATCTGTATCATTCAAAATTTTTTTCTCAAGGTTTAAGTATTAAGCATACTTTTTCAAGAGTTACCTATTTTTGATCCCCCTTCCTCCCACATTCCTCATCTACTTTAAATCCTGTATTTATAATTCTTATGTCTAAAGCAGGAGTGGAGAACATCTGGCCCCTGGGCCATAGAAGGCCCATGAAAGCATTTGTTAAAACAAGGACAGACAACAAAAAGGTGAAAGGTAGGAAATGACCTGACACTGCTTGAGTTCTATAAATTGATAATTGTGTCTGGCCCACAAAGGATGTTATAAATATCCAAATGGCCTTGCAGAAATAAATAGGCTCCTCACCCCTAGCTAAAAATTTCTATTTCCATTTACTTATTTAAAGCTCATTTTTTTTTTCTTCAAGTGCCACTCTGTCTAATTTAGGGTACTTAATTTTATGGGTTGCTGGTCAACTTTTTTTTTTTTTTTGTTTTCTAAGCAAAATTATTAGCAATGGTGCCATTGTTCTAATGAAGAAAACATAATTTGGGTGAATTTATTTACAAATGAAAGCTAATCACTTAAGGACTCACTATAGGCCAAGAATTGCATTAAATATTGAGAAAGAAAATAGAAAGGAAAAAACAGTTCCTGGTCATAAAGAGCTTATTTAAAATAGGCTAAATATCCAACCTTATTTGATATTATTCGCCTTCATGCTTTTTATGTTCCTTTCAATTTGAACTTCTCTTTATTCCTTTAACTTGATGAGACATCTTCAGTTTCTGTCCATTCAGGCAAGCTATCTGTCACACATGAGAAAAATAGTAATAACAATAATAAGCACTTACTATGTGCCAGATATTATATAATGATTATTTTTTATCCTCACACAAAATTCTTCAGCGATAGATGTTTTTATTATCCCCATTTTAATAATGAGAAAACTAAAGTAAATAAAGGTTAAGTAATTTGCCTAGAATCACACAGCTAACTGTCTGAGGCTTTCATGATGCCAGCTCATAGAATCTCTTTAATTTCTTCCTTTCACAATGTTTATTTTCCTTCAAGGTTCAGAATAAATTGTGCCACTTCTATTAACCCTTTCCTAATCTTCTTTTTGACAAAGATTTCCTTCATTCCTTGCATTATATTCCACTTGCTTATCGGTGTACATGACATAATATTTCCAATGGAGGCAGAATTTTCAGTAGAATGCTTGCTCTGAGAGGGCAAAGTGTATATAGCTTATCTCAGCATCTATGATATCTAACAAAATATCATGTGTAGAATACACATTTAATTGATGTTTATTTCTGAAACTGGATGAAGGTATTTATACATCACTTTCATATTTACTACACACTTTAATCATCAAATTATAATGTACAAATATGAAAATGCACATGTTATGTGTTATGAATGTTATGAATATGCTGCTAAAAGGGAATTAGGTCTTATAATAACATGTCTTTTACTTTCCTCACTACATGACACATTCTTTCTAAAGATAAATGTATCAAAGCTACAAAACAAAACAGACAAAGTAAAAACAAAACAAAACAAAACAAAAACAAACAAACAAACCTCTATGCTAGATTTTCTTTCCTTGGACATCACTATTCATCTAGTAGTTTCCATTTACCTGAAATTACATTTAGCCATACATAATATTATAGGTAAAAAAGAGAAGGAGAGAAAGAAGAAAAGAAAGAAAGGAAGGAAGGAAGGAAGGAAGGAAGGAAGGAAGGAAGGAAGGAAGGAAGGAAGGAAGGAAAGGAGGTAAAGAAGGAAGGAGGGAGGGAAGAAGGAAGGAAGGAAGAAAGAAAGAAAGAAAGAAAGAAGAAAGAAAGAGAAAGAAAAAAGAAAAAGAGTGAAGGAGGGAGGGAAGAAGGAAGGAAAAAAGAAAGACAGAAAGAAAAAAGAAAGAAAGAAATAATAAGGAGGAAAGAAAAAAGAAAGAAGAGAGAAAGAAAGAAAGGAGAAAGAGAGGGAGGGAGGAAAGAATGAAAGAAGGAAGGAAAAGAAAATCTTAAAATATTAGTGTAATGCCAGAGAAATTCAGTCAAGATAGAGCTTAGAGAGTTTTTAATATTTTATTTGAGAGGGAGAGATTGTCTAGGACCAAAACAGGATCCATGCTGACCCCAGCAGACTGAATGAGACTTAAAGCATTCAGTAGCAAGTGAAGAATTCCAGGGATTTTTATAGGCTCTAGCTATTAGAAAAACAAAGGCAAAGGTGGGTGGGGATACAGCACTGGTAAGCAGGAATTTCCAGGATCAGACCATAAATCCAATTCTGACAGGAAGGAGAATAAACCCCTATAACTTTGGAGTGAAGTGGATAATCAAGCTAGAGACAGGAAGTCTGGAAGGAGAGATAGAGGGTGCCACTAGGTGTCTGAGATGAGCCATCTTATGGCATTCTTATGGAATGCTAATGGTTAAGGCTCCCTCTCCTAATTTATATTAGTTCTCATGATCAGGAAGGGCGGTTGGGGCTTCAACCAGTAAGACTGAGGCAGAAAAATTTAAGGAAACTGAGGCAGAACAATTTAGGGAAACTAAGAAAGAAATATGATATCAATTATATCTATGAAGTCATACAAAATATATTTTGATATTTGATCATATTGAAAAAATAGACAAAAAAAAACCCTAGAAAATAAATAAATAAAATGTGTTTTGGTCTTAATTCAATTAAGGTCTGAATTCTCCTTAATTCACTTTCTATAGAAGTAGGTAGCATTTTTCATTATGGGTTCTTTGAAGTTGTCTTGATTGAATATCTTGACATGTATAACAAAATCTTTCTCATATGATCATTCTTACAATATTGCTATTATTTTATGTGATGTTTTGATTCTGCTCACTTCACTTTTGAGTTTATGTTAAGTCTTTTCAGGTTCTTTTTAACCATCCTTTTTTGTTGTTATTGTTGTCTTCTCATTTCCCTATCTTATTTCTTGATTTTGAATTTTATTTTATAAAGTCAGGTTGTGTTCCTCATATGGGAGGATGTCAAATGAAATTTTCTCAACCTTCAAGCTTTTTCACACTGCATTTTCAAAGATAATTCTGAGGAGTTTTGAAGTTATTTGTATTACACACTTGCACATTGCTGAAAAGATTGTGTATATGCTATTATATATATATATATATATATATAGTATATACATACATGTATACATAACCACGAAGTCAGATATATAGATATAGCAAGTTAATGATTTTATTTCTTAATAAAATTGTATTGTTTCTTAGTAAAGTTGTATTGTTTTATATAAAGTTTTTTTTAATAAAATTCCTTTATTCAAAAGATGCTTGCATTTTATGGTAAAATACAGATTATAAAAGGTTGTTGAAAAGGAGAAGAAAGAAGAGAACATAATTGTGTGATTATAACATGAGTTAAGTTTGGAGATTCAAGGATAGAATACGATAATGAGTGAAGCATTGGCCTTTGCACTTCCCCAAAGTGGAATCCTCAAGAACAAAAGATTAGTGACACAAGAGAAGAGGACTTTTCCAAAGTAAACTTTTTATTAATTAACTTTATGATTATTTGTTATCTTGGTAACCTTGGAAAAATCATCTTTCTACTATAAACTTCAGGAGATTCAAATCTAAAACTATATGATTGAAATAAATGAAGTGGATGGGGGTAAAGAGGAGAATGAAAAAAAGACCTTTTAATCCTCAATGTATTATCCAAAAATCTTATATCTACTATTGTCTTAGCAAATAGCAACAACACCAACATTATTAAATATGTAAGATGAGATTCTAACATAGGTTTTCTGTACTCAAATTTAGGTTCCTTTTTAAAATATTATTTTTCCTTTTATACTTCTCTGAAACTTCAGTTTCTTTATGAAATTAAAACAATACATGCATTTCTTGTTTCTCATAGCTGCTTTTATTATTATTAAGAAATTGCAAGTGGCTCTATAAATTATAAAGTGATACATAAATTCAACCAATATTAATGAAATTGACACAGCATTACTTAAATATCAAGAGAAAATTATGCTACATTTGGTAGCAAGGACAGAATACTTTTGAAATGGAACATTCCTTAAGATTTGGCAAATGATTCCTTCTCTCTTTCCCTATCAATTGTTTAATATGACTATCTCTCTCTATTCATCTCTGGGAAAGATGGTACCAGACAATATTATTTTATTTTCTGAGGGTGATGATGTGGTACTTAATAATTGAAATGATACAGCTTTCTGCCTTAGAAAGGATTTATTGCTTAAACCAAAAACTGATGGTAGAAATGAGCAAAGTTTTGTTTGTGAAGCATCTCTGCATTGTGGATACAGATTGTTTCTTTTGGAGCCAATTATTAAATTCACAATTTGTTGAGTCTTGCCAAGGTCAGTGAATGTTAGTAAGATAGTTACTGATACTGCTGAATATTACATTGATGGACATTTGCCTATGATTAGAGTATCCTAAATTCTAGACATCACATTTTTGGAGGGACAGTGATGAGCTGAAAAACATTCAGTAAAAGGCAATGTATAATAATATAATATACGAGGACCAAACAATTCATGAATCAACTTGCATTTATTAGTAATGAGGATACAAACAAAAAG
This sequence comes from Sarcophilus harrisii, assembly GCF_902635505.1. Lineage (NCBI taxonomy): Eukaryota > Metazoa > Chordata > Mammalia > Dasyuromorphia > Dasyuridae > Sarcophilus > Sarcophilus harrisii. Next base: position 63,224,858 of record NC_045427.1, on the reverse strand, counting down.
TTTTTTAAAAATCCTTGGTTTCAAAGTTTTCTTTGCTCTGATTTTAAAATAAATCAATCTCATGTTAAGAAGCTGAGGTAGAAAGAAAGGACAGCATCCCAGACATGGGGAGAATTTAATACAAAGGCATGGAGTTGGGAGATAGATTTCAATATAAGTGAATAGGGTAATAAATATGGCCAAAACCACAAAGTACATGGGGTAAAGAAGAGAGAAGAAATAAATAAATGAATGAAGGGATATATATATATATATATATATATACTTTATAATATATAAATAAATATATATTTACTCCCTATTATAGATATATAGAGCAATAGATATAAACAATAAGCAATAGTCTATGTTGTGAAAGACTGAAAACCAAAGAGGAGTTTATTTTTGATGGTAAAAATAATAGGAAGTCATTGAAGGATATTGACTGGGGAAATGGTTGACATGATCATATCAGTTTATTAGCAATGATATTTTTTGACCCTGTAGAAGATAGATTGAAGTAGGGGGAATCTCAAAGCAACAAGACAAATTAGGATGATATTGAAAAAGATAATCTACTACCATCCTTAAATATAAAAAATTATTTTTAAAATAACTCTTTCAATTTCATTTTATTATAATCCTATGTATTTTATTGTATGTATTTGAAAATGCTGCATGCTGCTACACACACACACACACACACACACACACACACACACATATGATTTAAAGAAATGCCTACCTTAAAAAATTATTTCAGGCCTGGAGGATGAGTGATTTGAATAGGATTGAACAACCAATATATGAATTATGTGACCCCAAATCTTTCTAACTCTCAGACAGCCTTCTTTTAGCTTCTCCTCTTTAAAAGTTTCTAAGAATATCTATACAAACATATAATCCCATAAATTCATACAGATTCAGATACATCTCAAGATTACACATGATAAATTAGAAAAAAATGTCAACAGCAGTCCCATTTTCTTATTTCATTGACATTTTGATGATATAGTAATTATCTTCCACATAAAACTAGTCTTTGAGTTTTCTCTTTCCCATGGAGACAGTTGAGGATCAAAAGCAGTAGAGGGTGCTCTGACAACATGCATTGTAGCCTGGTCTATTTCTTTTTCCTTAAGTGGACAACCTGTCCTGAGGCTGTAATGACAGAGCAGCCCCTCCTGAGAGCGTCTATAGATTGTGAGTAGCATATTTCAAATCATCCATTTAGAATCTCAAAAATATGTGATTGTAAATGTCCCCTGAAATCTCCTCCTCCCATTTCATAGATCTGAAACACACACACACACACACACACACACACACACACACACATGAGCAGTAACAAAAACCCCCAAACTGTATTTGATACCTCTCCCCGAATCACCTGCCTTCATATTCCCATTTTCCCCCATCATCAAATTTGGACTCAAGATCGAATCTTCTCTGCCATCTCAAATGTCAAGCATAGATTCCAAAATCAATACTTAAGAATATTTGGTGCGACATTGCAAAATTAAATTTGTTTCTGTGATGGGAGGACAAAATAACATCCTTCCCCTCACACACACACTTCTTCAAGATCCCCAGTCCTTTCAATCAATAGTTTATTTGATTTCCTGTTCTCAGAATTTAGTTTTTAGTTGCTTCTGTTTCTAAAAATCCTAATGGTCCCATTTGCCTGTCCTCTCACCTGGCTTTTTTAATCTCTAAGCTTGCTGCTTGATAAGAGCAAGAGCTAGCAATCCTCTTTGACCAATCTCTTCTCCAACTTCCTTCCATCCCTCCCCCCTCCTCAAAAAAAAAATTCTTCCTCTTGAGGCCTGGTTCTTAAGAGAGAGAGAAATTCATGGTCACTGTTACTAATGACAACTAGCAGCAGCATATGAGAGTGCCCATGGCATTACTGATAAAGGTCAGCCAGCAAGCACAGGGCTCTCAGCTGTAGCTATGGCTGGTGCAGGTTTCTGTCATAAACCCAATTACTTATGTCTTGCATGTCTTGAGAAATCTGTATGACTGTTTGCTACAAGCTATTACTGGAGTGTTGCCAATGTGGGGCTCCTGTTACGATTGAGAAAGCACATTCATTTTAAGATCCTATTTTCAGGTGCTTAGAAGTTTTCTAAAAAAAGAGAAATGGAAGGGATAGTGGGTCTCTAAAAAAAAAAAAAATTCTTGGAATTTTGCAGGTTTTTTTCTCTGTTCTGACTTTCTTGGGAAAGACTAAATATGTCTGTGTAGTCATACTGGAAATCCACTGAGTCAAAACAAAATAAAACAAAACAAACAGACAAATCAAATCAAATTGTAACACTTTTGAGATGCAAGGAGCTACAGGGGCTTTTGTCAAACTTATAAGGGACAGGAATTCCTTCTAAAGCAAGTCTGACCAAAGATGATCCAATGCCTATGTAAAAACTTCCTGTTCTGCCAAACTAATGGAGTTTAATGCAGCATGACCATTCATATATTCAAAGAAATGAAATGTTGATATGGGTCTTGGGGGAATGTATTCTAACCTTTGCTAGAGAAAAACCCTTTTATCAGAATCTGCAATAAGAGGCGATGCAATGTTCACTAGATTAGAACGAAATCAAACTGAAGGCTCAATCAGATTAAAATATAATTGGGAAGTGTTTAACAAAATAGAAAAATATTATTAATTTTCATTTTTAAGTCAATGTGAGAAGATGATATATTTTAATTTTAGTTTGACATCATTGTACTATAAGATATATAGTGGAGGAAAGAAGGAAGGAAGGAAGGAGGGAGGGAAGAAGTGAAGGAAGAGAGGAAGGAAGAGATTGAAGGAGAGTAGAAGGGAAGAAAGAATTCATTAAGTGCTTACCATATACATATTTTAATAGGATTAAAAAACACATAGGAAAATTTATATACAGGTCAGTTGGAAAAATCCATAGTATGTATCCCAATTTTTATCAATAAATCCATATCCATCCATTTTTGGTGTTTATTTAACAATAACAAAGATTCTGCTGGTGAGAACTTATATCGCAGTCAATTGGCAGTACCTATGGCTACTGATGAAACAAAGGCTGAAGCAAAATCAAAGATCATATCTCCATAAAGATTAAGTGATAGCTGATCTGCTTGCAATAAATAAGAGCTAATGATCTGATTGGAGATGAGGTTGTATGTGCTAATTTTTCTTTAAACTGTTGAGCTCCTTTGAGTCTGAAAAAGCACAGTGGACAAGGGAGTGAGCTGAATTGGCTAGTACATATTGCCTTCTACCTCTCTAAAAACATACAATGAGATAAGCATCATGGAAATGGAATGGTTAATGTCAGGAATTCAAACCCTACAAGTTAGTATTGGCAGGCTCAGAAAATAAGCACAATTTGGACATAACAGCCAGAGTCCAGGGGATAGATCATTAAACATCAGTCATAAGAGGAATTGATCCAAAGAATTATTAAAAGGATGGTCATTGCATGACATCAGTTCTGATCTTTGAGCTTTGGTTTCTTCATGTATAAACTAATGTATTTTGCTGAGATATTACTTTTAAAGATCTATCTAGTCCTAAAAATTTATGTTCCATCATTTTATGTTCTAATGACAGCTTATTATATATAATAAATATACATATACTACACACATACATATGAATTCAATATGACAACTAGCCTATATTTACCTACCATTTAGACATCCAAATTATAAAAACTGAGAAGCACATATAGCCTTGAATATAATATCTCGATACAATATGTATATCTTTGGAAATTTCTACTGCTATTTGCACAAATTAGTTGTAAGATAATATTGGGCATTATCAAAAGTACCACATCTATGTCATCTAATTCCTTCCTACATAAATCTCTATTTCTTTAATATGAATAAGAAATGTCATTGATCTCAGGGTGGAAAGGCAAATAAAATAAATAAATAACATATTCATATATGTATCTAAAGTTTTATAAGGAACTTTTCTAGATGCTGTAGATAAAATAATAAATGTTATATTCCTAATTTGATAAAGCATAAAGATAAATGATGCAAAAGAGACTAAAGTAAATATAAAGGAATGTATTAGGATGAATAATTTCAAGAGAGAGAGCCAGAGAGAGAAACAAAGAAACACAGAGATCATATTCATGGTTTTATGGTGCTTGATTATGGTGCTGGAGGAAAGAGAATGAATATTAAGAAGCCTTCTTGGAGGGGCTAGCACATGAGTTGGAATAAGGGAAAAATAGGAAATTCAGTATGGGGAGGTTCAAGATTTGGAAGGAGTCCCTTCCAATTTTGGCATACTGTTACCCTATAGGTTCCCAAATCTCATGCATGAGATAAATAAAGGAACAAGGAAGAACTAATCTTACAGTTAGATTAAGAAAGCATATATTGCTAGGTGGTACAGTGGATAGAGAACCAGCCCTGAAGTCAGGAGGACCTGAGTTCAAATTTGACCTCAGACACTTAACACTGCCTAGCTGTGTGACCCTGGGTAAGTCACTTAACCCCAATTTCCTTAGGGGAAAAAAAGGAAAGAAAGAAGAAAGCATAAATTCCAGGATTTAAGGGTGGGGCAGGAGTGAGGAAGGATGCCAGGTTTCTGGATTCACAATATAATGTTAGTTTGAATTTTCAGTTGGCATATTTTTAATATGATCTATAATTTTAATTGATATCACAAGGGACAACTCTTCAGCTTATTAATTCTAGAAATACATTCAAGTTGTTTATATTAAGTAATTAATAATAGCCATTTGTGAGTTTTTGACCCCCACCTGGATCTAAGTATGTATCATTCTTCTGGTTTGTACACAAAGCACAAACATTTCTACTGGATCTTCTTGTCTATTCAATCTACTATCTTGTCTTCTGTTTTAAATTCATTCCCTTGTCTTTCCTGGCTTCTCAACAAAAGGTGAACCTTAGATGAAGATTTCTTCAAACTTTTAAAATAATTCATTTTTCCCCTTGCAAGAAAAGGAAGTGGTTGATCATCCTTCAGCACAGTAAGACACTCCCCACCTTCACCCTGCTTTTCCTTCTGCAATTTAAAAAGTTTCTGAAGCTATTAAAAGAAGCAAAGAAAATAAAGTAAGACTATCATTTATCAGGGGTCCTCAAACTGTGGCCAGCAGGACAGTTGCGGCAGCTGAGGACGTTTATCCCCCTCACCCAGGGCTATGAAGTTTCTTTATTTAAAGGCCCACAAAACAAAGTTTTTGTTTTTAATATAGTCCGGCTCTCCAACAGTCTGAGGGACAGTGAACTACCCCTCTATTTAAAAAGTTTGAGGACCCCGAGTGGGTGAATTAGAAGTACTTTCCATTCTAAGAGTTTCTATATTGTAGTGGAAAATGTGATGTTTTTGCAAGTAGTACATCAGGCCTCAATAAATATCTTTCCCATCAACTCCTTGTATAACAGCCTTTAAGCTGTCATGTCACCATTAGAACTGGAATTTCTCCATTCGGTATTAAGGGACAGGTCAATCCTCCCAGAGCCTCCATAGCTGTGGATCACAGCATCTAAAAAAGTTGCAGGGCAGCCTTTACTGACACAGGTGTTGTGGACTGGGAATGAGATAAATTGGTGGCAGAGAAAAGAGAAGAGAGGTCAGACAACACAATGGCCTTTCAGTCAGAGAGGTCAGAGAACAGCAACGGCCTCTCAGTCTCTTTGTATCATCCTCTCACACAAGGAGATCCATTATGCATGTCTGGGTTGGATCTTCAGCAGCCACAGTCATGTGGCTCCCATGTATTCCAACAGCTTCTGTGTATTGCAACAATACAGAATGTGGGAACAACATCAACAAATATAAACAAGTGAATAAATAATAAACGGCAGTTCCATCTACCTCAGATGTTGATTTAAGAGAACCAAAGGAAATGTTGAAAATCATTGAACATCAAAAAAAAAAATTATACTATTTTAAAGGGAAGATGGCTGAAAAAGATCCACATTAAGATATGATATTATAATTGGTATGATATGATAAAATATGATGCATATAATATGATATGACATATCAAAACAATATGGTATCCTATACTATACTCTCTTCTGCTCTTTTATCCTTTCCTCATCCAGATATACTTCATAATTCTCTACTATATCTAGAAATTTTTTCATCTTGAGATATCCCTTCAACTTTGAAATTCACATCATAGAAGTATTTGATGTTCCCTCAGACCCTAAGTCCCCTTCCTTTGATTGAATTGGTCCTACCAAAAATACAGTTAAAGACAAAATGCAGGATATTGACCTCATCATTTCTTACCTGTAATTCTTGGACATTTTACTATTCCCCTCACTAGATACCTTCCTTAAAAATGCCTTTCAGCTACCTTTTATCTCCTATATTTAAACTTTAGAGCACAATCACTTTGAGAGCAGGAATTGTTTTAAATTTTTTTCCAGTGCTTTGTATAATTTGTAGTACATGGTAAATGTTGATAAATGTTTCTTGACATTGAAATTACATATGTGCATGTAATATATTTTTAGATAGATCTGTGATCTTATGATAGGATCATAGACATAATCATAGTATTTCAGAATTCATATAGTCTAATTCTGCCTTTTAGAAAAGAGACCCATTGAATTTAATTAAATCATTCAGAGGCACAAAAGTGGGAGTGTTAGAGGCAGAATTTGAATTAAATTCCTTTAATAACAGAGAAACTATTAATAACAACTTCAATAAGACTAGCAATTTTGTTTTCTTTTTTCCTCCTCAACATCTAGATTCTTTCTGAAACAGTGCATACACTCCCCTATTGTCTTTTGATTCTAGAAAGTCATATCTATACATTTCATAAAAGATCTATACAATGAGGTAGAGTTCTTCCTTTCATTAGTGCTTTCATTATTTCCTACCTATTATATAGTCCAACAATAAATTTATAGAATGTAGAAGGCAAGTGTAATTCATTTATAAATGAGTATTAAAATAAAAGTTGATATTTATGTAAGATTTTACATAGAACTCTTTTATATAAATTTGTAGGATCATCAGAAAACCTCTTGGATATAATATTAATTACATTTATTTCCCAGATAATAAAGCAGATGCCTATTCAAGTAAAGGAACTTGACCAATCCATAGAGATAGTTAATGACTGATAGAGCTTGAATACATGTCTCGTGTTTTTTTCCAATACTAATAATATTCAGTTGATAAGCATCTACAATGTGTAATGCATTATAATTTTGATAATAATAACAGAAATGAATACTTTTAATTTTTATCTGAATAAAAAGTAATTAGGACAAATGCCATAATTTCTAAGATGAGGTCAAAAGAAAATGTTAAAAACTGTCTATGCATATTTTTAATTAACATTTTCATTTTCAAAACAAATGCATCAATAGTTTTCAACATTCACCCTTGCAAAACCTTATGTTCTAAACTTTTTTTCCTGCCTTCCCTTCTCATCTCCTAAATTGCTAGTAATCCAATATATGTTGAACACATGCACTTCTTCTATACATATTTCCACAATTATCATGCTGCAGAAGAAAAATTAGATCAAAAAAAAAAAAGAAAAAATGAGAACAAAAACAAAGTGTAATCAAATAACAATAAAAAAGATGAAAATATTATATTGGGATCCACTCTCATTCCCCACAGTTCTATGCATATGTTTTGGAAATTTAAAAATTAAAAAAGGAAAAATATATATTTTGTACTGGCTAAAAAATAAAATGGTGGATCAGTAGTATAGGTTAGATACACATAACACAATGATCAATGACTATAGAATATAGTATTTGATAAATTCCCAAACTCCAATTTCTGGGAAGAACTCAGTATTTCCCAAAAATTCCTGGGAACAATGTAAAATAATGTCAGAAACTCTGCATAGGCCTGCATCTCACAACCGATACCAAAATAAAGTCAAAATAGGTGTATGATTTGGGCATAAAGGGTGATACCATAAGCAAATTAGGAGAACATCGTATAATTTACCTATCAGATCTTTGGAGAAGGGAGGAATTTATGACCAAAGAACTACAGAACATTATGAAAGGCAAAATGGACAACATGGATTACATTAAATTATAAAAGATTTTGCACAGACAAAATCAACAGAAAGAAGTTTAAAAAGGAAGTATATAGTTGGGGGGGGGGGTGGAACTTACAGCCAGTGATTCTAATAAAGTTCTCATTTCTAAAATATATAAAAAACTACGTGAAATTTATAAGAGCACAATAATTCCGCATTGATAAATGGTCAAAGGATATGAACAATTTTAAGATGATAAAATTAAAGTCATCTATAGTCATATGAAAAAGGTTCTAAATTACTCTTGTTTAAAGAAATGACAATTTAAACAACTATGAGGTATCATTTCACATCTTTCAGATTGGCCAACATAATAGTAACACATAATGATAAATGTTGGAGGAGTTGTGGGAAAACTGGTACACTAATGCATTGCTGGCAGAGTCAAGAAATGATCCAACCATTCTGGAAATCAATTTGAAACTATGCCCAAATGTTTATTAAAGTATGTATACCCTTTGATCCAGCAGGGCCATGGCTGGTTCTGTATACCAAGGAAATCAAAAGGGAGGGAAATGGACCCAAATGGGCAAAAAAATATCTGTAGCAGCTTTTTGTGGTGATAAAATTTTGGATAATGAGTAGATGCCCATTAATTATGGAATTGCTGAATAAATTTTGACAGATGAAATTCATGGAATATTCTTATTATATGAAAAGATGATGAACAAGCTTATTTTAGAAAGGCCTGAAAAGATTTATATAAACAGATGCTGAGTGAAATAAGCAGAACCAGGAATACATTCTACATGGTAGCAGTAAAATTGTGAGATGATCAACTATGAAAGACTTGGTTCTTTTCAGTAGGGCTGTGATCCAAGACAATGCCAATAAACTTTGCAGAGAAAACACTATCTGCATCCAGAAAGAGAACTACAGAGAATGAGTGTACATCAGCACATGCTATGTTCACTTCTTATCTCTATTTTTTTCTTTCATGTGGTTTTTCCCTTTTGTTTTTATTTTTCTCTCCAAAAGTGATTTATAAAGAAATGTGTATTTTCAAAGTTAGTATACATGCACAAGCACAAAAGAATAAAAAACTAATAAAGGGAAAAACATAAACTATCAGAAAAAAAGAAAATGATTTGAATCCCATCTTTGCCATGGTTTGACTTTGTGTAGGTCACCTCACTAGATTCCAATTTTCTTATTGATCAAATTTGGAGTTCAAATCCATATCACCTATTCATAAGGCTTGCCACTTCTTTTGGCTATACCATAGGACATCCTCATTATCATGTAGAAGTCATATTGCAGGAAAGTTTGCTAACCCTTTATTGGCAAGTTAGCCAGCCTTGAAGTAGTAGGGAATGGTGAGAATATAGCTATGTAGCTGTTCCATTATGATCTACTTGTTTTCAGTCAACCGAGAGATTAAACAATGAGCATAAATGGAAACACTAAGGCATTGAAATAATAAATAAGGAAGAAGGGTATTATGAGATACCATGAGACCAAAGAAATGAACACATTGTTTTAATACATGTGGTTTCCTATACCCATAAGTAGGCTATACTCATTATGTTCTTCAATAAAAACAAGTCCAGAGCCAAGAATTGTTCCATTGAAACATCAGCTGTCCAAAAGCAGAAAAGACAGAATGTGGACCCAGAACACTGATAAAGGTCAATGAGGAGAGATTTCTTAACAACTGTGACTTCCAAGTGAATCAGTATGACAGTGAATGTGTGGGGGTGGTATTATACATAAAGGGGAAAGGTATAATACTCTTGAGAATCTATCCAATAATGTGCCTATCCTTTCTGAATTAAGAGCAGCCTGTGTTTATCACAGACTGTGCTTTAAGTCTTTTACTAAGCAGTTCTAGAAAGATGTCTTGGCTCATGTTCTTTGATTATATGTCTCTATACGATCTACCCCATGCCCTCTACCACCTTTCCAAAAGAAAAATAATATTCATCCTGCATAAGCTACCAGGTCATTCATCCTCATGCACATCTCTAAACCTATTCCTGTATTTTATCAGCACTCTTTTTTCCTACCCAATAAAGTAAAACTACTTAGTCTAGAACTCAAAGTACCTTACTATCTGTTATAACCTGAAATTCCTAGCCAATCTTCATACTTTGTTTATGGTCTAGAAAAAACTGATTCACAGTGAGATTCACAATGCCCCCCCCATTAAAATATAATTTGGGATTATGATTGGGAAATTTAAAAAAATAAATAATAATACAATCCAGCATAAAGAATGTTAATTGGAGATTATTTAAGTCAATATGAAGCTAGCACAAACCTGTTTCTTTTTGAGTTTGAGGTCATTGGTTCATACTACCATTCCTATTAACATCTTCCAAAAGGTTAAGCATATCTTTCTCTAATACAACAATAGTTTGAACTTTGATTCAAGAGTATTCCTCTCACTGCTAATCACTAATGATTGCCACCACAGTTGCATATAAACAACGAGTACCAATAAACTTTTTAAAAAGAATATTTGTTGAAAAGATGTAGCAAGGATAGAAATTTTTAAAATTCCCTGCTACATGTCTAGGGGGAATGTCCTCCTCTCCACCACAATAGTTCTGTGGGAAAATGAGTTTAAACATAATGTAATTTCTTGATAGCATTTACCCTACCTGGTTCATTTCTAATGCAGCATAGAACCAATCCTCAACTCTGCTATTGACTAATTTGGGTAGACATCTTATGACTTTACTTCTTACTGTTTTTAACTATTCCCACCATATTTGGGCAATGTCACCAGTATAGTAGCTGCTAATAAAATTGATTTCAAATTAACTTATAATAAATATGAAAGATGGAGTTGATTTCTAGTAGCCTCATGGAGAAAGAAAAATATCCTATGGATTAATGCTTTTTGAGGTGAAAATACAGTACCTGACCTCACAGGAAAAATTGTGCTTGGCTGGGAATTAGGACACCTAGTTCTAATCACAGTTTGACCATTAACTACTTAACTTCAGTGGCCTCTAGTGAATCATTTCCCTTCTTAGAATTAGCTAACTTCAGTTGTAAATTGAGGAATATTTAATTATTTAAATGCTGTCTCTTCCCATTTTAATATTCTGTTTTCTGTATTCTAATATTCTATATTCTATATCTCTTTACCCTTAACATGTGTATTCTCTATTTTAATAGGCTACCTTCTAAAGTCTTGCCCAATTCTAATGTTATATACTATTCTGATTTGTCTCTTGTGATTCATAAACTGACTATAAAGGCAATTTCAAAAGAAGAATATCAAACACATTTCAACAGTGGCAGTATAGTTGCAAATAGTTGTTCTCCCAAAGGAACTTGCAGATATGGACATTTAGGGGGATAAAACAACTCTTAATTCCAAATAATAAATGTTTTGATTCTGAATAGATTATAGGTAGAAAAGGATGCATTTAGAATAATTTAGTACGACATTTTTAAATGAGACATGGACAAGATATCACTCACATTCCCTTTGAGATTGAAAAGTAAATGAAAATTAAGTTTTGTGCTAGCATCAGTTACTGTAACAGCAATAGTTTCCTTCCTGCAGGCATATTCATTTTAATTGTGTTCAAGCATTGCATTGTATCACTTAGAAATATTACATACCATTAGAATAAGATTAAAGATACCATTAGTAGAAGAACAAAATGACTCCTTCTTTCAAATAATCAAATGAGGCAAGCTCAACTGAAATATAAACTCATAGCAGTGAAAAAGACCTCAGAGGATATGTAGTCAAAAGTTCTAAAACTGAAACTAGGGGTCTATGGATAGATTTTGAAACATGTTGGAACTTTGATAAGAAAAATAAGATATTTACTTCCATTGGCTGAAATTTAGCATTTTTAAAAATGATTTTAAAATGTTGAGAAAGATCTGTATGGTTTTCAATATGGTCAAAGAGAACCATGACATACACAATGGTTAAGAACTCTTCTAAAACTACCATTTGACAACTAGTGAAACTATGGCTCAGTGAACTTAACTCACTTGCACAAAGTCACAGAGTGGGTAAAAACCAAAGATTTAACTTTTTAATTTCATGTGTCAAAGCCAATGTAATTTATATTACCTCATGCTGTCATTCTAATTGGAGACCTTATTGAAATTATAGTAAAGATAAAATGTATTTGATAAAAATATTTTGTGCTCTGAGATCGGCATTTGGGCTATTTTTACTTGGTCTTTCCTAATGACAAACATTTCGCGGTTTACTTTGGGTCTATGAATACTGAAAGTAAACAAAAACTAACTTTTCTGAGGTTCCATATAGCCAAATGATGATTTAATAACAATAGCAGTTATAATCTAGATGTTAAATAATTGAATATCACTATATTATAAAAAGTCCTAGAACCAAACCAGTAATACAGCTTGCTGATGGGTATCATATCCATGTAAGAAACTATTGTAAAATATTTATTTTATTAAATATGTTTCAATTATATGTTGAAAAAACTTTGTTTTTAAGTGTTTTGATTTCCAAATTACTCTCTTCTTCCCTCTCACTTCCATCCAACTCCTTGAGAAGGCAAGTAAATTATTATAGTTCCATGTCATGCAAAATATTGCAAAAGTCATATTACAAAAGAATACACAGATTTAAAAATGAAATGAAAAAACTTTGTTTTTAAGGAGAGAGAGAGAGAGAGAGAGAGAGAAAATAAAAAAAGTTTACTTCATTCTGCATTCAGAATTCAGCAGTTTTCTTCTGAATAAGAAATGTGTTTTTCATCATGGGTCCTTGGAATTATTTTGCATCATGGTCCTGAACAGAGTAGTTAAGCCATTTACAAGTTCATCAGCTTTAACAATATTGCTATTACTGTGTACAATGTTCTTTTAGTTCTGCTTGTATCACTTTATATAAGTTGATATAAGTCTTTCTGACTAGTTGCCATTTTTTCTATTGTCTATTGCAGGAGAGCTCCTAAAGCCAATATTACTTTTGTTGGCATTATCTAATTCTCCCACTGATGTTTGATTCACATGGATTTTGGACCAGCATCTATCTTGATAAGCCCTGTGTTTTCTTGGGCTGAAAGAATGTATCACTCTGACTTTTTGCTGCCTCTGTCACTCCAGAATTTGACTTAAGGTATTATTTTTAAATTGTTTAGAGAGGAATATTGGAAGAGTGAGGCTGAATGATTACTCTGCCATCTTGACTCTGACTCCAGAAATCTCCCATATGAAAATTCAATATAATTGAAATGAAATGAAAAGTAATCATAGTAATCATGTTTAATAATTGTACATTGTATATTGTATTGTACTGTAATAATTGTATATTGGTACAATTTGCAAATATCTTCTAGGTTCATTTTAAGTTGATCTTCATGAAACCCTGATGCCAAAGACAATGAATGAAGTCATTCACTATAATATAGGTGAATAAGAAGTTGTCTATGGTTAAAAGGCTATTCCAATGCTTGCAAAAAAAACTTCTCTTCCTGAAGGTTTCTTCATTCAATTCCCACTATAGACATGTGATTCCTTAAAAAATATTCCTGGGCTTATTTGCTACATTCCTTTAGTCCATTTCTATTACCTCTCCCCCAATAAACCTCATCCCTTGTATATCAACCTTCAATAATGAATTTATATGCACTTAGTAATTTTGGTTCTTGAATAACTGACAAAAATATCTAACTTTAGACTAATAAATAAGGTATTGTTATCTTTATAGGATATTCTATCACCTTTGTTCCAATAGCATAGTCTTAAGAGAGCTCATAGTCATCTCCAGATGTTACCTAAGCAGCAAAAGAATATTTTAGTGGAGAAGTATAATAACGGCTTACATATGCATCATGTGTTACTCATTGAATCAGTCAATTTATATTTATAAAGTACATAATATCTAGAGTTAAAAATAAAAGAAAATATGGTTCCTGCTTTCAGAGGTCTCAGATTTTAATGAGGGAAACAACAGGCCAGCAACTATGTGCATATGAAATATATACATTGAGGTGTTCTTAGAGAAAAGGATCTAAAAGTTGGGAGAGAGAAAAAAAAGGTGTTTAAGATGGGTCTTAAGCAAAAATTAGGATTTTTCCTCAGCCTAAAAGAAAGCCAGGAAATCTAGAAGTTTGAGATGAGAATGGAGAGAGCATTTCAATCATGTAAAGCAAGCAGTGAAATGACATGAAGTTGTGAAATGGAGTGTCAGATATTAGAAAGAGCAAAAAGACCAGTATAATCAGTTATAGTAACTGATGCTCTCCATAACTTTTTTTGGGCATATGAGGCAAGAAAATTCAAAATAGGACAGGAGTTTACTGTTTCCATTTGAAAAAATTAAAAAGAAACATTCACAAAAAGTTCAGCAAGGTGATTTGATATGCCTTAAAATACAAATTCAGTAAGTGATTGAGGCAGCACTGGACATCAGGTATTCTGAATCTTGGTCTAATAATCTCTCCATTTTATCCAGATTTCTGATGGCATCAGCAGCATTTCACTGTGTTAGAGAGCTGAAAGAATGACCCAATAGGGACAGAAACCCAGGATAACAATAAGAAATCAGATATCCATCTATTAATACATCCTCAGAATAAGTAGACCTAAAAGCAAACAAGCAAAGAAGCATATACTTTGTTTTTTTCTTCAGGAAATGCATTTCAAAGCCATTATTGCTGATATCAGGTTCCATGCATTTGGGAATTATTTAAAACTGGAGATAGAATGTGTATATGTATATTCATGTATATGTTTCAAAGCACCATTTCATGTATCCACTTCCAAAACTATTAATGAAATTATTGAAATGATTAATGAAATTATTAATGAAAATTAATTTCATAACCTGGCATATGTCTAAGTTTATGAAGCTGTGTCTTCAGTCCTCTAGCTTTCAGTCTCTGTTATCTCATGTGCTCTACAATCCATGAAGATGATTTAAAAATTTTATATGGTCACTTTCAGGCTTTTTCCCAGATGCAGATATGACATTTACAACTCCCTGATAGACATTTCCAAATGATTTCTGGATGTCACCTCAAACTCAATATGCCTTAAAGTAAACTCAGCAAATTCCTTCTAAAACCACTCCTTATCTCCACATTTCTCATTTCTATTTATGACAACACTGTCAACTCAATAATCTAGTTTTGTTTTTCATTCTTCCCTCTTCAACAACCCATACTTACAAAAAATAATTTCCCACATCATGCTGAATGTACATCTATAACTATTCCATTTTATTTTCTCATCCTACCACCAGTCTAAACCCTCAAAATCTGTTTGGATCTTATAAAAAAAAAAATTCAAGAGATATCTCTTTCTCAGTCTTCCTCTTTTCCAGGTCATGCTGTTCAATGTGGAAGATAAAGTCTTTCTCTGAAAGCAATAATATGATCCCTGTGATCTTGAGCAGCTAAATAATGTGACAGATAAAGTACAAGCCTATCCCTTAGTCCAAATCCTGTCTCACTTACTGGCCATGTGATCTTGGGCAAGTCACTTAACCTCTGATATACTTGGTTTACTCTATTTTAAATTGGATACATCAACATAGATGGCTTTAAAGATTCTGGCCATGAATCTATGATTTTGTATTACTTATTGATATTGCAATATTTCATCCTTTCTAATATAGGGAATAAATATTAAGTAGTTGCTAAGTTTTTAAGAGGATAAAATAAGATAAGGTTTCACAAAAAGTGTTTCATAATTCTTAAGGTTTAACAATCCTTAAATCCTTAAAATCCTTCTCATTTGTGAGTATGAGAAGTTTATACTATTATGATGCTTATTACTACTGCTCTAATTCCATTCTCCTGCCAGAAAATCTTAAGTGCTCCTATTTCCTAAAATGATAAAGTAAATTCTTACTCAAGAAGTCCAGGGTGTCCACAAGCTTCCATCAATTGACTTTTATAGTCTTTTTAATTCTATCTTTCTTAATATACTCTTTTTCATTCACACTGAACTATTTTATTCTTGAGCCTCATCTTTTCTCTTCCTAACAGTGTGTATTTAGTGGTCACAATATATGTCAAAAATTAGTACTTAGAATCTCTTAATTTCCATATTTTACTTCAAGACTGGATTCAGTTGCTAACTTCTCCATAAAACCTTTGTCCTACCCCCACATGTCACAGATGAAAATAATTCTTTCACTTAAAACAATAAAAGAAAAAAATCATAGACTACTAGCAGTGACAGAGAATAGAGAATATAAAATGCTCTGTTATCAACAGTTTAAGAGTCTCTCCTAAAAAAGGGAAAGTTTACTCTGAACTCTACTAAATAAGATAGTGACTCTAAGATATTTTGTCGTGTTCTTTGACTCATTATCTTACCATCCTAGAATTTTGGGGGGAAATCTATTAAAGTAATCTTGCCTATAGTTCTTGTCTTATTTCCCTCAAAGTGGAGTAGTAAGTCTCTTCTAGAAAAAAGTACTGAGAATATAAAATATATATTTTGTATTGAATGCTGATTTGTCTCTGTCACCACAAATGAAATGCTTAAAACAGAAGATACTTCCAAGTATATAGTGATATATATTAAAAACATAAAATAATTACTAAACACCAACATGTTATCTATGAAATGTGAAAATGTATATATTCTTTTCATCTGTGATTTGTACTGATTTTTGTAATTCACAATTCCATGTTTCCTGATCAGCTGGATATAAATAATGAGGAAATTTTGGGTTTACTTTCTAAGGATGGTCTCCTTTACACTATCATTGTTTTGAACTTCAATTGGCTATGTTGTTAATTTCCACCCCAACTGCACCTTATTAGGAACTAATGATTACTCAGCCATGTTTTCTTTAAATAATTGTTATCAATTAGCTTTTACAAAAATTTATTTACTTCAAATATAGCAAAAAGAAACAAACATCTCTCTCAGACTCCTTGGATTCATACTTTCCCCGATACTCCCTCATTCTAAAGGGAAGACAGATTGGATTCATATGTGGAGTCAGATTTTTTTATTCCTATGCATGAGACATCCCCACTAAGGCTGGAATTTAAGGTACTGTAAGCAGGGAGGCATTTAATAAATTCCTAATATGTGTCTTGCATTGTTTTAGGGGGTATAAATAGAAAGGCAAAACTAATCAATGTCCTCAAGAAGTTCAGATTCTTGTGCATGGAAAAGTTTGAATATAGAACACCCAATACAAAATGTTAGAGCTAAAACAAAGCAAAACAAAACAAACAAACAAAACACCCTAGGGTTTACTCTAATAATTTTACAGATGAATAAACATAGTTTCAAATGCCCATTTGTTACACAAAATGTAAAATAAAAATAAGTCAAATGCTATTTGAAATTTCCATGAATTTAAGACAAATCTTTGATTGTTAGATAGGCAGCACAAGAATGAAGAACTTCAGACAGTCTGAGCAATTAAAACACCAGCAAAGTGCTCTAACCTTTACCTAGTGAGAATGTACATTCTGTTCTTGCTATCATTATCAATGTTTGCCCTATACATGAACCCACTTCTTCCTCCTTTCGTAGTTCCCCTTTACATGAAAAATTATTTTAAGGGCTAATAGAGAATCACAGATATCTGAGTCTACTTCTTTGAGTGTGATAGTTACAACCATATCAGGAAGTTGGAAGGCTTACTTGGGAATTTCTAATTCTATGTGATATGTGATATATATATATATATATATATATATGTACACACACACATATATATATATATATGTACACACACACAAAATGAAAAATATCCTAGGACCCTGCTTATTAGGAAATCTCTGAACTAGTATAGACACATTTTCAATGTATTTAAGTATGTAACTATTTTTTAATCAAATGTTCAGATCCAAGTAAACTGTCTATGAATTATATATATATAGAGAGAGAGATATAGATATCTATCTATATCTATATATAGATATAGATAGATATATATTATATATCATAGGGGGTTATAAATATGGGAACTCTATAGCCAGAAAGATGAATCAAGTTACTTGGAGGTTTATTTCCCACAATCCCCTGATACCTATGCAGATAAAAACATTTTTTATCTCTATCTTCATGTCTTCCCCAAAGGAAATATAAGCAATCAGTAGCTTTGTGAATGAATTTATGATATTAAAGTTTTACCAAATTTGAGTAAAAAAGCTTCCCCCTCCCTTCCCTTTTTCTCTCTGAATTTGAATATGGAAGTAAATTCTATACTCTAAAGCAGAGTGCAAAAATGAAATGATATTCATAAAGTTCTCTTATTTTTTTTTATTTTGTCAAAGCCATAATTTATCTTTTTGCTCCCTTATGGGTCTGGAAATGTAACACTGGCGTAAATTAGCATAAGACCAGAATTAAACTGAGAACCACCTACTTTACTTAGAGATTTTAAAAGATCACTGTAAGTACAAGCATTTCAAATTCACTACACCTGGTCTGTGCTATATTTTATTTGGGTCATTTTTGCCTTCAGGCATGAGATTGCCTTTACTTTTCAGACAGACCCCTAGGGAATAGGTCTCATCTCCACTGTGCCAGGGAGAGCACAGATCTGTGGTAGAAGGACATAATGATCAATATGTAACTGTGAGTGAGAAAGGGATTGGAGAGTTTTATTTTAGTTTGTCTTCCAAATTTGTCAGGATTCTAGGTTTGATGACCACTCATCAGTATTCATTATTAAGTCTCAGATCAGATGTGATTCTGAAACTCTACCCTTGCTCTAAGGAAATAATATCATTCAAGTAGGTGAAAAACATTAGGAATGCAGCTTGAACCATCCTGTTTTATTCAACCAAGAATTTAAATTGTATTTTTTTTTTTTTTTGGACCTGATTAGTGGTAAGAAGCTCCTACTTTGGCTCATAAGCTCAAGGCTTAGATGGGATCTTGGTGGTCAATTTATTCAATCTCCTCATTTTATATATGGAGAATCTTCGGCTAAAGGAGTTTTAAGTGACTCACTCAGTATCACATAGGCATTAAGAAGTGAGCCTGTGATTCAAACCAGGTGGTCTGATTTCAATTCCACCACTCATTCAATTATGTGACATTTTTGACCTCCAACCTTTGGAAAATGGTAAGGCACTTAAACAGAACTGTATGTGGTAAGCACTGGCACTCAGCAATTTGGAAAAAGAAATCATTGACTGCTATACCAGATGAGAAATAGCTCCATTGTAGTAACTTTTTTTTTTTTCCATGAAAACATTCATTTGATCTCAGAAATTCATTGTAACATAAAAATTTAAAAAACCCTGCAGACACTGAAGGAGAAATTTCATCAAATGCTTCTGTTCAAGTAATAGCACACACAAATAGAATACATGCATCTGTGAAATATTAAATATCAATGCACTTTATAGTTATTCCAAAGTCATTCATTTTATATAAGATCTCAGACTTTGATCCATCCTCCAATTTACCTTAGCTACTCTATTCCAGATATAAATTTTGAGGAAAAAAAATATTCTCCTAGAAATTGCAGCTGTCTTGATTAAAATTTTTCCCAGTATTACTTACCCAGGTCAAGCTCCTACTGACTTAAACAAGAACTGTTATCTTTAAAGAATCCCAATATTTTATTTGTATTAAAGATTCATGGCAAATGAACATTTGTGTACACACTTAGACATTTGCTCGATTCAAAGAAGACTCATCCCATTATCTGAAACTTACAAGAACAAAGATTTTTGGTGGAAGCACTGAAAAATGTTTCTGAAATTTACAAGGGAATTGTTCTAAATAGGTGAAGATAATTAACTGAAAAATAGCAATCACATTGCCTGTGATAAATTACTATCAGAAAAATTATAAAACATGCTGAAAATAAAATGTTTATATTGTTATTAATATAGAAATTCCTGCAATTATAATTTTGCATCTTTCATGTATAAATATTATGTAGATACATAGTTGAGTATACATACATACATATTTGTATGTATATATATATATATATATATATACACACATATATCTGTTTACACATATATACAAGCACACAATTATATATCCATATGTAACATCTCTATATATCCTATATACATTTATAAATACATGTGTGAGGGTGAATATAAATATGTTTATACATATTAGCCCACATATATGTGCATGTATAATATATATATATATACATTTGTAAACATTTTTACATAATCCCATATTCATATAGACACCTGTGAATTTTATATGTATGTGCATATATTTGTAAATAGTTATAGATAAAGTGCGGCAGCAGCTACAGTGGAGCTGAATAAACCTTTATATTCCTTATCTCATTTGATTTTCCACAACCTTATTATCTATGTGTTTATGTAAAAGCCTTCCTTCTGGCTCTTTGCCTATTGAATCTCTTCTGATCCTTTATATCCCAGATAAAAACTTCACTAGATGACATTTGAGGTTCCTTCCAGATCCTATGATTCTTTTATGATCACCTTAAAGACTTCACCATTACTTTGAAGGATGCTGGCTAATAGAGTAGTCAGGTGCATAGAGGTCTTCAATGTGTAGTCACAAAGGCATGTATTTTAATGCAACTGCAGATATATGCTAGTTATGTGACACTGGGCAAGTCACATGATTCTTCTTAGCCTCAGATTTGTCAAATGTCAAATGTAGATAATAATAGGACCTCTCTTCTCACAGGATTTTTGATGAATCAATTGAAATAACAAGCTGAGTGTGGTGGAACGTGCTTGTTATAACTCCTGCAGGATGGCTGAGGATCAAGGAACTCCTAACCTTTGGAAAGCAGAGCTCAGTGAGTAGGAAATTTGGTTTTCAGCTCTATGGAGATCTGAGTTCAAATCTAGCCTCATATACTTGTCACTTACTAGCTGTGGGACTAGATAAGTCACTTAACCTCTAATATCTTGCCAAAAAAAGGAAGGAAAGAATGAATGAATGAAGAAATGAAGGAAGGAAGATGTAAAATACACTGGAAACTTTAAAGCACTATAGTACTATGTAAGTGTTGTTAGTAGTAATACTATTAAGGCACTCTGTGAAATTATTTCTATTTACTTGTGCAAGAAAAACATTGAGAATAGTGGCGGGATTGCTGGTAGCAAAGCCATGAAGTCCTACATTGAATTCCCACTTCTAACAGAATATGATTGTGATACTTCAGGCAATAATTCATAATTTACAAATGCAAATTAGTGTAGTTCACTTAAAATAGCACTCTTTGTAGACCATGTTTTTATTCCAGAGATGTACAAAATCTTTCTAGAATGGTTCTTTAAAACAGATCTGATACTATTCATTCATTTAAAGAATCTCATAGCTGGAAGAGAAATAAATAATCTTGTATAACTTATACTTGCATAGATATCACATCTGCATCTATTTATTCATAGAAACTGGAGCTGACAAGAAACTTTGGGTGACCAAAGTTCAGCAAGTAGGTTTTCATTTCTTCTTTTTTATTATTTTTTTATTCTGAACTTAATAAATCAATAAACCAATATTGCCATAACATAGTAGAATAGGGAGAAAAATAATTTTACATGAGACTGCAAATCTAATATGTATAAATTGCTATTCTTTGTAAACTATATAATAAAGTTGTTACATTTTTATCTTCCCTCCACCTCATCCTAGTGATAGCTATCATTAGACACAAATATGTGTATGTATGTGTTTATGTGTATATATACATATAAATATACAATGTATGATATATACATATATACATGTTATCAAATATTAGTGTCTAATGGTAGCTATCTCTAGATGTATGTGTAAGTGTGTATGTGAATGTATACACACATTTCTATTTATCTATTTATCTGTAAAATCCATATAAGATTTCTTGCTATTTGGGGGAGAGGGGAGGGAGAAAAAATTGGAGCCCAAAATCATACAAAAATTAAATGGAAAACTATATGTAATTGAAAAAATATTATTGAATATAAAAAAGAACTAGTTTGAGTGACTAAATCATTTTAACTGTTATAAATACCAAAATTAATTATCTCCATCCAGAGAAAGAGCCTATTATTTAGCAACCAAGTGGATGCTCATCAGTTGGAGAGTGGCTGAATAAGTTATGATATATGAATGTTATGGAATATTATTGTTCTATAAGAAACAATCAACAGGATGATTTCAGAAGGACCTGGAAAACTTACATGAACTGATGCTAAGTGAAGTGAGTAAAATCAAGAGAACACTGTACACAACAACAAGATTATATGATGATCAACTCTGATGGATGTGGCTAAACTTGTGATGGAGAGAGCCATCTTCATCCAAAAAGAGGAGTATGAACTGGACTGAATGTGTATAACAACATAGCATTTTTAAGTGAAAATAGTATGCTTTGAACTACATTCAGTTGTGATAATTCTTTCTCTGGATGTGGATAGCATTTTTTATTATGAGCCTTTCCTTTTGAAATTTGTCTAGATCATTGTATTACTGAGAACATCCAAGTCTATTAATAGTTGATCATTACACAATGTCATTGTTACTGTGTACAATGTTCTCCTGATTCTGCTTACTTTATTCAGCATGAGGTCATCTCTTTTCCAGCTTTTCCCCCTCTGACTTCCACCTCTTCATCATTTCTTATATTGCACCAGTATTCCATTACTTTCATATACCACAATTTCTGTATGTGCCAAAATGTTTGTGGCAGCCCTGTTTGTAGTGGCTAGAAGCTGGAAAATGAATGGATGCCCATCAATTGGAGAATGGTTGAGTAAATTGTGGTATATGAATGTTATGGAATATTATTGTTCTGTAAGAAATGACCAATAGGATGAATACAGAGAGGATTGGAGAGACTTACATGAACTGATGCTGAGTGAAATGAGCAGAACCAGGAAATCATTATATACCTCAACAATGATACTGTATGAGGATGTATTATAAACTCTTTCTTCAAATCACCTCACTATCATTCTCCATACTCTGCCTTGATCTGTTCTAAGAGGACTAAGAGGAACAAACCATTTGATACCACTCATATCCATATCCTCTAGGAAGCTACCCTTAAAATTATTCCTGTTTCAGATATTATCAATTTTTCCTCATTTGCTCACCCTCCATACTTCTTCCCACCTCAACAGATAATTTTCCACTTTGAATAAAGCTCTGCTTCTAAACCACCATTCAATTAGTGTGCCAGGTATGCTCACTTGATTTATATCTCAATTCCCTTCTCTAAGTTGTTAAGATCATTTTACAATATTTCCCAGTTCCCATTTAATGCATGATTGTCTCCAATTAAAATGTGAGCTTCTTGAGGGCTGGAGTCATCTTGTTTTGTTGTGCAGCATTTGTGTCCCCAGTACTTAATAAATGCCTGGATCATGGTAACTTGCTTAAAGAGCTCTCTCTCTCTGTCTCTCTCTCTCAATATTCCAATATATTCTTCATCCTTAAAAAAGGCCAAACACCTGAAAATAGGTTGCTGCATTTCTTTTATTTTCCATTTTTATCATGCCTTACTTTTTTCATCTCCTATAAAGTGATATATATTTCTTAGTCATTCAACAGAAACTGTGATTTGTAAGATCACAAATCATTACTAATTACAATTTAAAACATTTACTTAATCCTCATTCTTCTTTATCCATCTAATATGTTTATTAATATTGACCTCCCTCTTCCTTATAAACTCTCTTCTCCTTCTTTTTGTAAAGAAAAGGAAAGATGGGAGCACCACACTGTTAAGAATTCTATTCCTAACTATTGGATTGAAATTCTGAGTTTCCCTAAGGATCATTATGCATACCTAATATTCCCCTCAACTCTACTGATATCCACAAAGTTGTCAGTTTCAATCAATAGAATGACATCTTATCATCTCTCACATATGTCTCCTGAAGTTGAACAATTCAATCGTTAAGCTCTCTTCTAGGTTTAATTCTGTTGTTGTTTTCAGTCATTTCAATCATGTCTACTTTTCATGATCCCATTTGACTCTTGACAGAAGTATTTGAACTTAAGATGAATCTGACTCGAGTCCCAATGCTCTATCCATTGTAAACACCTAGCTGACCTAATCTTAACTCTGGCTTTGCTATACTAGAATGAACTGCTTTGGGATGTTATTCCTCATCATTACAGTAGGGGTAAATGACCACTTGTCAGGAATATTCTAAAGGAAATAAAGCTTTAGTGAGATGATAAACTTTCAGGTTGTTTCTGAAAAGAAAATTTTTGGATTGAATCCAAATTGGTTAAATTTGTATTGTGAAAAGGAAATACAATAGTTTTGACCTTAAATAAATATATAATTAGATAAATATATAGTCACACAAATATAAATTCTACAGAGCTATTGTGCAGACCTTATTTTGGATGCCAGTGAAATCTGGACAGTCTATCAGTACCACACCAGGAAACATAGTCATTTCAATTAGAATTGTCATAGGAAGATTTTCAGAATCAGGAAGATTCTGAAAATCTCCTGGCAGGATAAGATACTGAGATCCTTTCTTGAACTAAATTGCCAAGTATTCCAATTCTACTGCAAAGAGCAAAATTCCATTGGAGTGGCCAGATTGTTTGAATGCCAAATGTTAGCTTGTTATATATATATATATATATATATATATATATATATATATATATATATATGGAGAATTCTTGCTCCATTATGTATAAATAAGTTTCAAGGTCTGAGTATATGAACAAAAGTTTTCTCCATTCAAATCCATTTATTTTTCAGTATTGTCTCTGAGTCTTCTATGAAACCAGAATGCTCATTATATGTGGATTATGAAGATTTATGTTTTATAATAAAATAAAAAGTAATAAAATTTATAATAATAAAAAAATTATAACTTTACAAGGTCAATGAATAAAGATTGAATTTTTAGGTAATAGAAATCCAAAGAAGGAGGGGGTGGAGAAAGTGCTTCGAATATTATTTGAATATCCATGAACACCATTCAACATCTAACTTTTCTACCCTTGATGGACTTATTTCTTTAAAATGCAAAATTATTTCTTTGTTGTTGTTTTTGTTTTTCAAGAACAAACATAGAAAGGTTATGTCTTCAATCATACTTGAAAGCTCTTTGAATTTTAAGGAGGGCTTGTCACCCAGCCTAGTCAGGTCCAGTTCCTCAGGGAATATGCATGTGAATCTTGATGTGAATTTATAAATATAGAAATCATTTTTGGAAATAGAAGGAGAAACTGAAGGAGAATAAATATTAGAAGGAACCAGGTAATTTAGTCCATAACAAATCTATTATAAAGTTTCCTTTCCGATTCTAAAATTTTAGTGTATTCATAATGTGTTAGCCACCATATGAAGTCAAGGATTATAACTAGGAATAGTTTTTTACCTTGGGAAAATGAAACTAGGGAGTGATGACATTAAAGGAACTATATTGGAAAGGTAGGGCTTTATAAAATAGTCCTTTGGGAGAGCAATCTGACCAGAAGGATTGTAGTCATGATGGCAGAGAAGGCAATATTTTTCCTAGAGGATGCAATATATAGACTGGATAGAAATGGGGAGTGAGGAAAAATATTTGGATGGGGACTTTAGTGATGATGCATTGGATAATGGAAGGTTTACTGTGTGAGCCAGTTGAGGATTATCTCGTTTAAACAAATGACAGTTAGTATGGGAAGATATATGACCCCTATATTCATACAAGTATTCTGTCTAGGACAAAGCTTTGTGTTATGCATCTATCCTTATTACCAGTCTTATAAGGTTTTAAATTCCATAACATTATAGCCTAAACATTAAGAGAATATCTCTTAATGTTATATAACCCTCAGAAGTGGAAAGGATTTCAAAGTTGTCAATTGTTGAAAAACTCTGGGGCCCAAACATTTCTAACTTAATCCAAAAAGATATGCCATTTTTATTATTGGAGTGATATTAACACTGTTAATAATAGCATTATTAACAGCAGCTTCTGGAAGTGACCCAAAACTTTTTTGGTTCACCTTGATCAAAAGAAGGAAAAGTGGGAAACCCTTGGGAAACTCTAGGCCCCTACCCTGCTCAGAACAAGTTTTTAACTGCTCCCACATCCCAGAAGTTTGTAACTATCCCTGCTTCTGGGCAGAAATAGTTCCAAGGACATTTCTGCAACCTTGTTTTTTGCAACGCCTCAACATCTTAAACATTCTCTTCCTGCACAGCTGTCCTGCATGTCCCACAACTATGCTCTATAATAATCCCCTTCTCCTCTTCCTCCCCAAGTTGCTCTGTCTGATTAAGACAATGAGTTCTCCTAAACTGCATTCAGAATAAATCAGCCATGAATAAATGTCTCACTTTATTTAATGAATACTTAGTTGGTCTGAGTTTGTCCAACTTGAGAAAGCCAAACTTTTGCTTTTGTCATTCTGAGATAGAGTCAGTCATTCAATATTTATTAAGTACCCAGTTTTATACTAGTCACTGTTCTAAATACTGGAGATACAAAAAATGGTTTTCAAAAAGCTCACAATCTAATGGTAGATATGATATGCAAGGCATATGTAAAAATCAATATGTCTTGGCAATTGATTGGATTTTGGGGTGAAGGAGTAAAAAAAAGGAGTTTTATTTAGTTTTTTGCCATGGTGATTAGGTGGATGATGGTATCCTCAAAAGTAAAAAGAGAGTTCATAGCCTCTCAGTATTCTAGGTCACAGACTTAGAGAAATTAGGGACCTTAGAAATCATCTAATTCAACCCTTTTAGTATTTTGTTTGTTTTTCAGTTAACATCTTAATTCATCAAATAGCAACAGCTAATTAACTTTTGACACTGCTTTGGAGAAATTTGTTTTTTGTTGTTGTTTTTTTGTTTTGTTTTGTTTATAAAAGCATTCAATCCCTCCTAAACCTTTCCTTTAAGAA
The DNA here is from genome assembly GCF_902635505.1 of Sarcophilus harrisii. NCBI lineage: Eukaryota > Metazoa > Chordata > Mammalia > Dasyuromorphia > Dasyuridae > Sarcophilus > Sarcophilus harrisii. The sequence goes on along the minus strand of NC_045427.1, from coordinate 63,198,069 downwards.
TTTTATTTTCTTCCTTTTAAGAAGAAAATTCTATCAATTTAAGTGAATTCATGTCAATTAAAGTCATTAGAATTCTTTTTTTTCTGTTCTAATCTGATCAAGTCTTAGAAGTCAATGAATGCAAAGTTTTGGGGGAGGGGAAATCTCCCTCCTCTGGTAGATCTGTCTTTGTTGGTTTGTTTATTTGTTTTTAGATAAAGACAACTAAGGCCAGACAAAATTTCAATGATTTGCCTTCTGGCACTCTGGTAGTTAGTAAGTGAATGCTAGATTCTGAATCCAGTATTTGCTTGTATATTTTTCCAATTCACTCCAATTAATGCCTTATACAAAAGCTGGGGTTTTGTTTAGAACAACACTTTACTACAGTAACAACTTCCTTATTAAGATTAAGCCTTAAAAGATTTTATAGAATGCTTCAGAACATAGTTTCCAAGCTGCAAGTGAAATTTCTTCTCAAAGCCCAAACGTTTCTCATTTACAAAGCATCCACAAAAAAAAGCATTCCTTATTCACAGATTCACATATTTTAGAGCTTCAACTCAACCCTCTGCTAAGTCAAAAGTCAACAATTTTGGTTTGAATCTCTAGAAAGTAGATCGTCACATGTCTTTAATGTTATCTGTGGTCCAAGAATTTTATTTCTGCCTAGTCCTGGCTTCAGGGGGAAGTAACACATATTAACATATTTATATAGTTAGGTTCTAATTAATGATGATAATCATTATCTTAGGTGATCAAATGTTTTTGAAATTATTTTATTTCAAATTATAATTATGTAACTTATAACTATCTGTTATCCATTGGAATTATGCAATATGATTCACATAATTCACCCATGGCAGGTGATTCCATATTCACACTAATCAGCAGAATCTTAGAACATAGAATAGAAGCTCATATAATGCTAGAGCTAGTTGATATCTTAAAGTAGAATAACTTCCCTGGGTAAAATTATCACTTTGTTTTCTCAGCATCAGTTTCCTCCTCTATTAAAAGGGTTTAATCTTTTAATCACATAGTAGTGAGCTTTGCCTAAGTTTGTACACAGGGTTCCTGGATACTAAATTGCAGAAGGAAACTTTTGTGCAAATAAAATGATTGAGATCATCCAGCATAAACCTTTCATTTTTAGAGTTATAAAATCTGAGGCCAAAAGAGAGAAAGTTATTTTCTCATAGTTATTGTAAATTTGTGACAAAGTTAGGACTACAAGCAAGTTATACTAACTCTCATTTATGAGCTTTCTACAATTAAGTCATCTTCCTATCATATGTTGCAATTTCTAACACATTCTCCCACCCCCAATTTAATGAGGTAAAACAATTTTCCAAAATATATAGGATGAAGCCAAAGCAATACTTAAAGATTCATAACTCTAAATAAATACATCAATAAAAGAGAGGAAGAGCAAATCAATGAATTGGGCATGCAACAACAACAAAAACTAGGGGAAAAAAACAAATTAAAAATCCCCAATTAAGTAGCAAATTGGGAATCCTGAAAAGCAAAGTAATGATTAATAAAATTGATAGAAAAAACAAATTCATTAATTAAGATATGATGTTATTAAAAATAGATTAAGTACTCATTAATTTGATTAAAAATAAAGAAAACTAAATCAAAATGTCAAAAATGTAAAGGTTGAATGTACTACCAATGAAAATGAAGTCAAAGCAGTTATTAAAAGACATTTTGTCAAATCATATGCTAATAAAGCTAACAATTTAAGTGAGATGTTTAAATATTTACCAAAATATAAAATATCCAGATTAACAGAAGAGGATATAAAATACTAAAACAATATTTTTTAAAAAAAGAAATTGAAAACAACAACATAAATGAGTTCTCTAAAAAAAAAAAGATTACAGGACACTGTATAGTCAAAAATAAATTCTACCAAACTTTCCATATTATTATATTTTTTTTCCAAATACGTGCATTTTCAGCATTTATCTTTGCAAAACCTTTTGCTCCAATTTTTTTTTCCCTTCCTAAATCTCTGCCCTAAGACAGCAATCAAATCAATATGGGTTAAACATGTGTAATTCTTCTTCATATTTCTATATTCATCATGATCATAAGAAAAATCAGATCAAAAAGGAAAAAAAATGAGAAAAGAAAAAAAATAAGTTAGCATTAACAAAACAAAAAGCTGAAAATAATACACTTTGATGACACTTTTTATCCCACATCTACTGGAATTGCTTTGAATTGTAATGCTGGAGAAACTGAGCAAGACAGAAATTAGAGACCAATTCAATAGTTTATTAAATGGAAAGAGATACTGGGACCAGTGGATCCATGTTTGGTCCTAGGGCTGGAGGAGGCTATCATCTCAAAGAGTCCAGCACTTAAGTTTCAGAGGGCAACCTTTTTATAGGATAACAAGAACAATGACATAATGGGGGAGGTACCTGGGATGATACAATGGAGGGAGGAACTGGAGAGGCTACTGATACTTTAATGACATCTAAAATGGATAAACCTTTATCCTGTCAAACATTAAGAAGGAATGTCTATAAGCTAAAGATATAAAACATTTATCTCATCAAACTGTTTAAGAGGGAATTATTATAGCCTGGGGTTTGGGGACAGAGCAATTGAGGTAGACCTTTATTTCATCAAACATTAAGAGGGAAAGGTTATAACCTGAGGCAGAGTAACTAAATAGGACCATGGGAAAACTAGGTCAGGACATCAAAAGGGAACTTTGGCACAACAGAATCACCTCTTTGTTGAAGACAGCTGACCATGACATAAACTTGTTTTTATTGTACACAATTTTCTCCAGGTTCTGCTCACTTCACTTAGTATCAGAGTAAGTTCTCTCTGAAATCACCTTGCTGATCATTTCTTATAGAACTATAATATTCCATAACATTCATATACCATAACTTATTTAGCCATTCTCCAACTAATGGGCATCCACTCAGTTTTCACATGCTTGCCAGGGATGCTCAAACATTTTTTTTTCATACATAGATTCTTTTTACTTTTTCATGATCCTTTGCAATACAGGCCCAATAAAAACACTGCTAGATCAAAGGTTATGTACAGTTTTATAAACTTTTGGGCATAGCTCTTAACTGCTCTCCAGAATGATTGGATCAGTTCACAACTCCATAAACAATGTATTAGTGTCCCAGTTTTCTCACTTCCCCCCCAACAATCATCATTAGCTTGTACTGTCATCTTAGCCAATCTAAGAAGTATACTGTAGTGCTACTGGAGCAGTCTTAATTTGCATTTATTTGATCAATAATGATTCATATTTCTATAAATGGTTTTAATTTCTTCATCTGAAAATTGTCTGTTCTTACCCTTTGACCATTTATCAATTGGGAAAATGTTCGAATTTTTTATAAATTTGAGTCAGTTTTCTAATTGTATTTTAGAAATGATACCTTTATTAGAACTCTTAGATGTAAAAATTTTCCCTTATTTTGTTGCTTCCATTCTAAATTTACCTAACCTGAATCACTGACTATGCTTTTTCTTAATCAGAACAAAATGGTTTTGATAACCATTGTTTTATAACAAAGTTTTAGTTCTAATACAGTGAGGCCACCTCCCTTTGCATTTTTTAAAACATTAATTCCCTTAAAATTCTTGACCTTTTTTTTTAGAATTTTGTTATTATTGTTTCTAGTTCTACAAAGTATTTACTTTGCAGTTTGATTGGTCCCGCACTGAGTAAATAGTTTAATTTAGGTAGAATTGTCATTTTTATTACACTAGCTTACACAACACATGAATACTTAATATTCTTCCAGTCATTTAGATCTAGCTTTGTTTGTGTGAAAAGTGTTTTGAAATTTTGTTCATATAGTTCCTGGCTTTATCTTGGCAGATGGACTTCCAAATATTATGTATTATTTACAGATTTTTTTTTAATGGTATTTCATTTTGTATCTCTTATTGCTGGACTTTGTGAGTTATATATAAAAATGCTGATGATTTATGAGGGTTTATTTTATAAATGGCAACTTTGCTAACATTGTTAATGGTTTCTGGATTTTTTGTTTGATTCTCTAAGACTCTCTAAGTATACCATTATATCATCTGCAAAGAGTAATAGTTGTTTTTTTTTTTCCTTATTAACTACTCTAATTCCTTCATTTTTTATCTTCTCTTATTTCTAAAACTATAATTTCTAGTGCAATATTGAATAATAAAGGTGATAATGGGCAATTGTATTTCACTCAAAATTATTATAATAAATTTAGAATTTTTTTTTTGCATTACATGTAAATGCTTGCTGATCAGTACAGATAGATGTTACTTATCATTTTAATGAAAACTATATTTATTCCTATGTTCTCTAATGTTTTAAATAGGAATGGGTAATGTATGTTGTTAAAAGTTTTTTCTGAATCTATTGAGAAAATCATGATTTCTGTAAGTTTGGTTGTTGATATGGTCAATTATACTGATATTTTTTCCTTATATTGAACCAACCTGGCATTCCTCTACCAAACATTTAAGAAACAACTAATCTCATTGCTATATAAACGATAATAAAAAAAAAAGGATGCTACCAATTTCTTTTATGATACAAATATGGTTTTGATTTCTAAATCAGGTAGAACAAACACAAAGAGAAGTATAAGCCAATTTCTTTAATGAATATTGATGCCAACAATTTTAATAAAATACCATTAAAAAATTAAAGTAGCATAAAATAAAAGTTATATACTATGACCAGATGGGATTTAGATTATGAATGCAGGGCTGGTTTAATATTAGGAAAACTACTAGCCTAAATAGCCATAACAACAATAAGAAGAAGACATAAAGGTATAGGTCTTTCATGATTGTATTGTCAATAATAAAATATTAAAATAAAAAAAATCAAATTAGTGACTATGAAAAAAGTTTTTGAATAAATAAATGATAAATAAGGAGGAAATTGGGATCTATGACATTTTAGATCTTCATATTGTAGTTTAAAAATATCATACAATCTCCATAATGATAGAGATCATAAAAAATGATTTTGTTGTCATTTCTTCTAAATATAACAGTTCAACATAATCTCTAAAAATGGTCATCTGGATAATTCATCAATACCTCTAGGATACAAACTTCATGAACTTCCAGGATTTACATAGGAAATTACATAATTTCAAAATCTGTTCTTTTGCTTCAGTTATTTATCTTTCCTTCTTTCCTGTGTTCCTTCATTCCTCTCTTTCTTCCTCTCATTTTCTTTCTCTCTCTTTCAGCAAAAAAGTCTTACTTTCATATAAGAAAGGTTCAGATGTTTGAAAATAGTGAACTATATAACAACTAATCTATTTCTTCATTAAAATTTCAACAAGCAAATCTCCTTCAAGTAGTTATCTTATAGAATTATTCCTACTCCTGTCATCTTCTTAGTCAATAGCTTGGAAAAAAAAGAAAACAACTCCTTGAAAACTAGAATTAGCCAAATGGAAAAGGAAATAAAAATAACCGGGGAAAACAATTTCTTAAAAGTTAGAATTAGGCAAATGGAAGCTAATGAAACTTTGAAACATCAAGAATCAACCAAACAGGTTTTGAGTATATTCAGTTATAAAGGGGTTATCACTGAATGATCTTTTTAATTTGAAAATATTTCCATATGTTTTCTGAATAATTTATATGCAAATATATTGTCCATCAAGGTCATAAATACATTTCTATGAGCCCTAAGAAGCCTACAAAACTCTTGAATGCAGCCTGAATCAGGTAAAAATCTTATTGGGAAATATTTAATAAAATAAGTAAAAGTATAATAAAAGATAGGTAAAATTAAAATTTAAAACTAAGTCAATCTGTGGCTGATAGGGAGTCTCATGTACAGTTTAGATTGGTTAATTATGTTTCTATTTTAGTTTGACACTACTGCCTTACACAATGTAATTTGTTGGTTATTCTGGCATTAGTTTCATGGACAAGTGATTTATAGTACTGCTTTGTTTTGTTTTAGTTTTGTTCTTTGTTTAAATAAGAAAAATTGTCCATTAATATGACATTTCTAAATTTACAAAAATATTAGCTAATAAAGTATTATAAATAATTTATCATAAAGTCAAATTGTCTCAAATTTTTATGATTATTTCTTTAAATTTCTGAACTCTGTGTTTGAAATTAGAAGAAAACTTTGCTCGAGGATGGGGAAATGTTTAAATGAAGATTATGTGATCTATGATGATTTGTTACCAAATGATGGCAAGCACCAAAAGTCATGTGAAGTCATGTGAAGAATTCACAATGGCCATTTTCTTTGACAAAAAGTAGATTTATTTAGGGAAATAAGTTACAGACAAACTTACCAAAACTTACAAAGTTACAGACAAAATGAAGGGGCACAAGACTCCAAGAATGATAAATGTGAAATAGAGTGAGAGAGAATATAAAAGACAAGTTCTTCAATGGAACTCACAATTATCCAATAGAAAGGGAACACACCATATGTTGGGTATGGGTTGGGGTTGGGGTATGAACTTAACTGAACACTAAATTCTGAAAGGAGACTTAGCACCCTAAAAGAGTTAGTTAACTGTAGGTTTGGGAAGCATATTGGAGTTTAGTGAGTTATCATGTGGCATGGGGGAAGTGTTAAGATCGTGTATTTTAAGATCAGCACGAGACAGGAATTCAGGTTAGGGGAAAATCATCAGTCTTTATTCTCAGTGAAGAAGGATCGGAGGTGGAAGAGAATCGGCGATAGCAATGTGTGCAGCTGAGTCAAGAAGCTAGCTCGACCAGCAGCCACACAACCAGCAGCTTGGAGTCTCGAACCCAGTTCAATCTCTCCCCACTTGTCTTCCTCCCTCTCTCTCTGCCTCCACCCACCAAAATCGTCATTTCCTATACAACACATCAGGACTTGCATGGAGAGTGGGCAGGGACCATTCTTTATCCAATCATGTATATTAATAGAGTATAGCCCAATTACTATCTAGCCTCATGTACTTGGGACCTCAGTGCATCAGCTCAAACCTCAGCCCATTACAGGGAAGGAGAAAAAGAAAGACACCACAAAAAAGAATGCCTTGGTGGGCTGATCCAAAGTAAAGTAGCACAAAATCATGGGCCCATAACTTGTTTTATAGGGAAAATTTAGCCTCAGGATCCTGACATAATTTGGATTTCTGCCTGAATTACCCTTAGAAGGTAGGACCATGGAAGTAAACAGATATCCATTATCAGAACCTTCTTGCTGCCAGCCCCAGGAATTAGTTTTTATCAATTCCTCTGATAAACACACCTAACATTGAAGATCTCATCAGAGAGATTATATCAATTCAAATGTATTAATTACATGAAAACCAATTATGCATAAAATAATCTGTGAAAGATTTAGAGAAAATAGAAGAATAAAAAGATGTGACAAAAGGTTTCAAATAGATCATTGTATAATAGGCTATTTAAGACAGGTTTTAATACTATATAAAATTAATATATTAATAAGAGAAATGAAAAAAAAAATCCTTGAAATCCAAGAAAGAGTATAATTCAGTGGGAAAATATAATTTTATCTGTGAACATTACTTTTAGATTGGGCCATGAAAAAGTGGTAAAACAAAAAAAAATACCTTTTAAGATGGCACACTAAGTCAAGAATTTGTCAAATATCTCTCTCAAATGCTCCAAATTCCTTTAAATAATGATCTAAAAAAATTTAGAACACTAGAATACCCAAAAAGATGGAGTAGAACATTTGTCAGCTGAAGTCAAATTAGAAGACCAGCAGAAAAGTTCTGTGACAATTTTTACATTCAAAGGTTCTGATAAAGGCCTCATTTTTAGAATATATGGAGAACTGACTCAAATTTACAAGTATTCAAGCCATTCTCCAATTGATAAATGGTCAAAGGATATGAACAGACAATTTGCAGATGAAAAAATTAAAACTATTTTAAGTCATGTGAAGAAGTGCTCTAATTCAGTATTGATCAGAAAAATGCAAATTAAGACAACTGAAATACCACTACACAACTCTCACATTGGCTAAGATGACAGAAAAACATAATGATGAATGTTGGAGGGGAAGTGGGAAAACTGGGACACTAATACATTTCTGGTAGAACTGTGAATGGATCCAACCATCCTGGAGAGCAATTTGGAACTATGTTCAAAAAGTTATCAAACCATTCTCTTTGATCCAGCAGTGTTTCTACTGGGCCTATATCCCAAAAAGATCATAAAAGAAAGAAAGGCACCAACGTGTGCAAAATGTTTGTGGCAGCCATTTTTGTAGTGGCAAGAAAATGGAAACTGAATGGATGCCCATCAGGTGAGGAATGGCTGAATAAGTTATGGCATATGAACATTATGGAATATTATTGTTCTATAAGGAATGATCAGCAGGATGATTTCATAGGAACCTGGAGAGACTTATATGATCTGATGCTAAGTGAAATGAACAGAACCAGGAGATCATTGTGCACAGCAATTATTATATCATACACAGAAAGATTATATGATAATAATTCTGATGGATGTGTCTCTTCCTATCAATTCAGGCCAGTTCCAATGAGCCTGTGATGATGAGAGCCATCCACACCCAGAGAGAGGACTGTGGGAATTGAGTGTGAATCACAACATAGTATTTTCATTTTCTTTTTGTTGTTGTTTGCTTGCATTTTGTTTTCTTTCTCATTTTTTTTCCTTTTTCATCTGATTTTTTTTGTGCAACATATTTGTGGAAATATGTATAGAAAAATTGCACATGTTTAACATATTTGGATTACTTGCTATCTAGGGGAGAGAGTCAGAGTAAGGGAGAGAAAAATTATGGAACACAAGGTTTTGCAAGGGTTAATGTTGAAAATTACTCATGCATATGTTTTGAAAATAAAAAAGCTTTAGTAATAATAATAATAATAAACCCCAATAAATTAGAAGGGGGAAAAAAAAGTTCTGTGATACCAGGGTGGGAGTCCCAGAGCAGGTCAAGAACTCCCAGCTCCAATCCAGCCCCATCCTTAGCCTGGGACTCAACTTTTGAATCAGCTGTAATACTGGTGGCTTCCAGACTTCTCAGTCCAGCACACTAAACAGGGTCTAGAAGGTTAGCAAAAAAAAAGGTCTATGAAACTAGAGCCCAGTACACAATCTCAGCAGAGGCCTAGTCCCAACTCCAGCCCAGACCCCAACAGCAGAAAGTCTGGATCCCTGGAGGCTTCTGGACCTCTCAGCCTGGGAACACCAGGGAGGACTCCAAAAGTCAATGGGAAGGATTTGTAGCAATAAGGTGGGGGTCCTAACTCAAGCCTGCACTCTAGATCTTATAGCTACCATGAAGTGTGGACACACCTAACAGCTCCAGGGCAAAAAAGAATGCTTGTGATCATGTACTTAGATGGATTTCTGAAAACAGCTTTACAAAACCTCTGAAGCTTGGAACTGTGCACCCCTCACCTCGGAAACAAAGTGCTACTTTAACAAAGAGTTAAAAGCTGGGTAATAGGCTAGGAAAATGAGCAGAAAACAACACAAAACAAAACAACAATAACAATAAAAATTGAATGTTTCTGACCATTAAAAATTCTTATGACAAGGAGGATCAAAACACACTTAGGAAATGAATATAAAGTCAAAATTTCTACATTCAAAACTTCCAAGAAAAATAAGAATTGGGCTCAGGCCATAAAAAAAGCTCAAAAGGGACTTTGAAAAGCAAGTAAGAGAGATAAAGAAAAAAATTAGGGAAAGAACTGAGGGAGGTGCAAAAGAAAATACAAAAAAATTATACCCTTCCAGATTCAGGGAATGTTATTAACAATTTCCCATCAATTATTAGATTTTAAAATTTTAGCTGAAAAAAAAAAACAAAACAACAACATTGGAGACTTTGTAGTCCAACATTTTCATTTTTTATTTGAGAAATGAAGGTCTAGATAGATAGAAAAGTTATTCAAGCTTATGCATGTAATAAGTATATAGGCTACAGGGTTCTAATGTACTTTACACTTTACTTCACTGCTTCTTCTCTAAGGAAAAAAGGGATAATAAATTTTTGCTTAGTTGAATTAAGCCCCTATTTTCAATGGAATACATCATCAGCTCCTGATCCTAGAATTCCATGCTCTTCATAACCAGAACTTAATTTCTTTGCCCAGACTTAAATTTTACTAGTCATATCTGAATATCTAGAAACAAAAACAAAAACAAAAAAACTATTTTTACCTTCTATTTTTATTTCCTCTCCTATCTTCATGATTTGTCTCACACTGTTCCTGAATTTAATGTTCTCTGTTGGTGATTTCTCTCCCAAACAGCAAATTTTTAAATGAAATTCCTGTGTTGAAATCTCACCTCAGATACTTTTATTACCCAACTAGATAATTTAATTTCTCTGTTACTTAGTTTTCTCATCAGTAAAATGAAGGTTTGGACTTGATGTCCTCCAAGGTTTCTTCTAGCTTTAAACCTATGATGTTCATGGGAAAGAAATCAGTTGAGTGTCAGGGCAAGAGAGGACATGATACTACTCATCATATTCTAGTTTAGAGTTGTATAATGTGCTAATTACTTCTGCAAATGCTTTTATAAAGTGACAAGAAATCACAGAATAAGAGAAAGATATCTTAATATGGTTCTATATTTTACTTGTATTCAAGGAGAATTTGTATCTGCTATCATTTTCTTTAAAGATGTGAGGTCTATAGTAGGAGTTAAGTAAGTGATAGAGAGGATGGAGCAATGGGCCTGAAGTCAGGAAGACTTGATTTGAAATCTAGACTCAGACATTCACTAATTGTGTGATCATCTTCTTTCTGCTTGCCTCAGTTGTCTCATCTTTACTACAGGAATAATAATAGCATCTACCTTTTAGAGCTGTTGCAAGTTCTAAATGACATAATAATTGTAAAGTGCTTAGTACAGTACCTGGCACATAGTAAGTACCATATAAAAATTGTTATTATTATTATTATTCCAATGGAAGAATAATAAGGAATTTCCTCTTCCATTTTTATTCCTATCATTTTTCACAGCATCTGATACATTATAAGCAATTACTTTTTTGCCTGTTAATAATTTTTCATCTTTGAACTGAATAGTTTGATCTAGAGGGCCCTGTAGGTTTTTTCTAGTTTAATGATCTCTATTTCAAACTTTTATGTTCTTAGGTCTCTATTACTTTTGATGTTCTTTTTGTTCTAAAGTATTTGTCTTCCAGCTCTGCTGTTTGATTTGTTGAACTGTTTTATTGTTCTAGAACTTATAAGCTTATGTCTTTGTGGGAAAAGGTACTTTGCGGGCCTTACAGCTGCATACTAAAATCCACTTAAAGGATAGGGATGTAACACATTAAGATAGTAGCTTGGGGGAGATTTTAAAGTTTGTTGTAGATTGTGGTCATTAGAATATGCTTTTTATTCTCACTACCTTCTGGGTGCTGACTATGCATAGCACTTAGAAATGAGTGTGCTAATTTTTTACAAGGTCTCCTCAGGTCTGACAATTTCTAAAGAGCAGTAAACTGCACTGAACCATCAGTCTGTTCTTACTGCGACATCCATGGCTAGACATTGATCGATTTGGCAATTAGATCATCCCTAAACTGAATATGTAAAAAGAGACATATTTCTGCCTACTTTAAAGTGTTAGCTGTATGCTGACCACGGAACCGTCTTGCCTCTTTCCCAGCCGCTGTAAATTATTGAGAAATTTATAACTGAGCTTGCTTGAGATGGCTTCCTGATAAGGGTATTTTAAAGGACATGGGCCAAATATATATATCATCTGTCATGTACTCTCTCATCTCATCAGGGTCTACAAAGATGTAGTTTGTGAGAAATCTACATTGAAGAAATAAAAGGAAAAACTGATGGTGGTGATGTATATGTCAGGTCCATATGATGGAACTTTGGAGTTATAAGACCTGAACAGGAATCATTGGTGTGATGTTTATGTGCCAAAAGAGTCTGGGTAAGTTGTTTTATTTCTCCGAGACTATCTACAAAATGAGTACAATAACACTTGGGTTATCTACATTCATAATTTTACTATAAAGAGTATACATTTTAGATTACAAAGAAATATATTAATATATTCAAGTTTTCTGTCTTCAATAATTTTTTTAGTCATGCTGTCATTAATATGGAGTGTTTCCTCTATGTCTTTATGGATAATCTTTATAATTACCTTAGAGAAGAAAAACAAAAATTCCTTTCATTGTCAAACCATTTGTGATAAGTTTCTCTGAATTGAATAATCCTACTTTTCAGAAAAAAGAAAAAAAGAATGACCAAGACTATATTCAAAATCTTTCTCAGAGAAAGAGACCTACCAGAGCTTATGTTTTGCTTTCAAATTCCAGGCCTACCTCTGGGTTTCAATGGAATATTAGAGCAGGACTTAAGTGGAAGAAGATATTATTATTATAAATAATGTCATGAAAGATGTCTGGGGACATTCTAATGGGATATCCTGGTGATTCTTTAATAATAGAAGACTTGGTTTTATAACAGAACTATGGGTCAAAAACAAACATTTAAATCTTCTGAGAAAGTTGTCAAACACCGCTGACACCAGCACTAGTAAAGATTGGCACTGAGAAGCAGTTGGCTACCAAGAATAGTAAATAAATAATGCCTGCATTAGATAACATAAGCATTCATCATGTTAGCCTTTTTCAACACACAAAAGTGTTGCCTTTCATTCTCTGTTCCCTAAAGGAATTAATCTGAAACACTTTTAAATCTGAAATAAATCCTTCTTTTCTGCCTTATTGCTAATAGGATAAAAGGAAAGATGCCAAAAATCTTGAAAAAGCCCATAAAGTCTTGAGGAGGTTAAGACTTTCCTTTTTGCCAACTTTCTCACTGTCCACCCTTTAATGCACCAACATTTTAATGCAAAGAATGAAAATTCATTTGAATGTCTCTTCCCACCACTATTCATTAAATTATAACCCACCCCCCACTTCAAAATTTCTTTCTAGTTCACAGCTACTTTCCCCTAATCACACTAGTACAACACATTAGCACAAAGCAATCCAAGGGTAGGTCTAAACTTGTTGCATGCTTTGTCCTTTTAGATTTTTTCCTCCTTATTATTTTGCTGTAAGATCAGCTTAATTATGATCCAGGGAGCAAGGGAAATTGTCAAAAAGATCCTGTGCACAAGGTTGCCCTTTCCTGTTCACTGAAAGTCTCAGAGAGAATACACTGCCAATGGGCTAGATAAAAGATTATGAGATATTTATGTGGTTATACATGATTGGTTGCTGTTTCTTCCTCTTGCAACCCTTGAGAGTTAAATTCATTGCACACCTTGTGAGCACAGGGCACGAGCAGTCACTTTCCTGGATTTTGACTGGTTGTAGAATGTGAGCACTGCAGAGTAACTCTTTAATACTGAAGCAGAGGAAAAAGACCAAGTTCAGCAGATGGAAGATTGCAACTCCCAAGACAGGCAGTTTTTCTCATGCTTGTCAGGCTGGTGAGTCAGAGAGGGGACTGATTTCTCTCACAACTCTTCCCACTGTTGTTCCTCATTATAATAAGTTATTATTCCCCACCCAAACCCTGGAAAAAACAGGGCCAGCCCAGCACAGGCATCTTGACATCTGAGCTGCTATTCTATTCTCCAAACTCAGAATTTTGACACACTGAACCCTAATCACACATCCAGAGGGCAAGCTTCTCCATCCTTTGGGGAGTTAATCCACTCATATTAGTATTCTGTTTTGGAATTGAGCTATCCAAAATGGTAGGGGAGAGAGGAAAATAGCCTCTTACCTGAGACTTCTAACTAGATTCAAATTATGATTTGTATCCACATAACCATCTACTAGGAAATGCATATTTATCAAAATGAAAATCTGGAATTTGTCATCTACACCTGTTATACATATACCAGCATTCCACTTATTTCCTTGAATAATAATAAAATCAATGCTACAACTGAAACTAAGCAAGGTTGTGAGGCTCAGCTTTTCTATAGCTCTAGCTCATTTTTATAGTTCCCTGGATTGAAAAAAACTTCCTTCACTTTGACTCCTTAAATATTTTGTACACTTGTATTAGGATATAAAACCCTTAAGCACAGAAACTGTTTCTCTTTTGTGTTGTATCTGTATTCCCAAATCCAGGCACATAATAAACTTATAAACTTAATAAATAAATGTTTATTTATTTATTAATTCATCATTCATGAATCCATTTATCCTGAATAGATTTGTCCCTTCCATAACTGAAGAAGATACAGATGATTCAAGAATTCCCATACCTTCTTATTCAGTACTGCCAAAGATTTAGAGATCAAGTGATAGGAGGAAGATATGTACAGACATATAAATTTAACCTATTTTCTTCCATTCATACTATAATAAAAAATGTATGATATCATAGTATAAGATATCATAAACATTTGAATCCATAGATGCAAGAAACCATGTCAGAAAAAGGAACGACTAGTCAGATGGACTAGGGATTTATATACTCTGTGAAAAGCATTTTTTTTCTTTCAATATTTTGAGTAATATTTCATTTTGTTCCTGATTTAATTCTAGACTCATAGAGTACCACCACCCAAGACCACAGGCTCAGTAGTGGTGAAGGAGCAGAATAGGTTTTTCTAACAGATCACATTCTGAACCATCCCCTCTCATAAATTTTCAACTGCTCCTGACAACATATTCTTTTCATATTGCTTTCCAACCAAAATTGCTTTACTCTTGAAAGGAGGAAAGAATAAACATTTATAAACACATACAATGTCCCAGGTACTGTGTTAAGCATTTTACAAACATATCTCATTTGACCTTTATAACATTTTAAAAAAACTGGTGTTATAACTGATGCTAAGCAAACCAAACAGAACCAAGAATACACTGAATATGGGAACACCAAGATTGTCAATGAACAATTATAAAAGAGTTGGTACTTCACAGTAGTTCATGATTCATGGTAATTTCAATAAATTTTGGATAGAATATGTCATCTGCATCCAGAGAGAAAACTATGGAAACTGTATGTAAATCAACACATGCTATTTTTTTCTTTTATCTTTAGTCAGTCCTTATCTTTATTGAACTCTCTGTTTTATCTGACATTAAACATTATTGAATTGTTTCCTCCTAGATAATCTCCATTTTTTGTTTTCATGAATCTAATGTCTTCTGGTTCAATCCTTATCCTAATTTCAGATGTTCCTAATTATTTTGTTCTGAGCCCATTTCACCCTCCATACCCACTTGTGGTTCTGACTTTCTGTGTATGTGTGTATCTCTGTCCCTTTCTCTTAGTAAACATCAATACTATCTATAATGAGGACTGCCATAACTCTATATCTAACATCATTTGACTGAATTTCATTAAGTTCTATGTCATTTATCATTATTTGTATATTTCAGACTGGCACAGAGACATTAAATTCAAACTAGCCTGAAAATATGCTCATTTTCATTCCCCCTAAAATCTCTCATCTTCTAAACTGTTCTTTTTCTGTCAATGATGACCTTAATCTCCTATTTTCTATGTTTGTTAATTTCTGCATTATTCTAAATTTCTCAATATCCTTCTCTCACATACCTAATCAATTGTCAAAAGTTGTTATTTCTGCCTTCATGCTATTTCTCATATTCAATTCTTTCACTTAAATACATTTCAGGTAGTCATCACCTCTCATCTAGCTTATTGTGAAAGGGTCTTCTAAATGATCTTCCTGCTATATCTATCATCATAGTTCTTCTGACACATTTCTGCAAAAGTAAATTTTCCATAATTGTATATCTGACCATGTTACTTTCCTACTCAATTGACCTCAGTGACTTACTGTTACCTCTAAGGAAAAATATAATTTTATTTGTTTATCTTGGAAAAGCCCTGTAAAACTTAGCCTCGATCTATCTTTCCAGTCTTATTTGATATTATTTCCTCTCCCTATCCTTTAGTGTAGTTAAACTGAACTTCTCATTTGTTATTTCCCATGATACTCTAACTTTGCACTGCTCATCCCCTATGCTCGGGGACGTCATTTTTACCTTTTATCTTTTTTACAAAGAGAGCATTTCTTCCTTTAAAATGAAGCTTAAGCACCATTTTTGCCATTAATGCTTTCCTAATCCCATAACTGCAAGTATCTTCCTTCTCAAACAACCTAATTTTTAATTATTATAAATTGTATCTACATATTATATTGATTATAACATATGACATATTATTTACATATATGTTATACATTATTTAATGTTAATTATAGTTTCTTTGGATCTTTATAGAATGCATAGAAGGTTATTTATGAGGAAAGGTATATTCATATATATTTTCTTTACATTCACATATACACGTGTATATAAATAACATATGTGCATATATAATATGTATATAACATGCATGTGTATCTATAATATATATACATGTGACATTTTTCTCTTCCATTAGCACATAAGCCCTTTTTAGTCAGAAGTGGGTTATTTCTGTATCTTTATTTCATCAATTCCTATCAGAGTTCCAGGTGCAGAATAAGTGTTTGATGAATTTCATTTTGTTCATCGTTCAATTTGTTCATTGATTGATTGCAGGCTATGCATTTTAAAAAAATAATAATAATAGCTTTTTATTTTTCAAAATATATGCAATGAAAGTTTTTAATATTCACCCCTGCAAAACTTTGTGTTTCAAATTTTTCTTTCTCCCTCCCTATCTTGCCCATCCCCTAGGCAACAAATAATCCAATATAGGTTAAACTTATGCAGTTCTTCTATACATATTTTCATATTTTTCAGGCTGCACAAACAAAATCAGATCAAAAAGGTGAAAAAAGAGAACAAATTTTTTTTTTTTTTTTGCAAGCAAACAACAAAAACAAAAAAAGGTGAAAATACTATGTTGTGATCCACATTAAGTGCCTACAATCCTCTCTCTGGATGCAGATGACTCCATCATGTCTGTTGGAAATGACCTGAATTACCTCATTGTTGAAAAGAGCCAAGTCCATCACAGTTGATCACCACATAATCTTCTTGTTGCTCACTTCTTGATTCTACTCACTTCACTTATGATCAGTTCGTGTAAGTCTCTCCAGTCCTTTCTGAAAAAAATCCTGCTGATCATTACCATAACTTATTCAGAAATTCCCAAATTAATAGGCATCCACTCTGTTTTCAATTTTTTTTGCTACTACTAAAAGGGATGCTACAAACATTTTTGCACATGTGGTTTCTTTTCCATTTTTAAAGATCTTTTTTAGGATACAGACCTATTAGAGACTGCTAGATGAAAGGATTTGATAGGATTTACCTAATTTGATAGCCTTTTAGGCACAGTTCCAAATTACTCTCCAGAATGGTTGGTTAAGTTCACAACCCCACCAACATTGTATTAATGTCCCAGTTTTTCCACATCCTCTCCAGCATTTGTCATTATCTTTTCCTGTCATCTTAAGCTATTCATCTTTGATTGACCAGAATAGATGTTATAGACCTTTAGCAAAACTATTTCCCATATGTTCCAAGGAAACTCTGATGAAATGACTGCAGGCTTCAGTCATTTTGTAGACAAATATTGTATTCCTTCATTGGATATTTAATATGGTATACATAATACACAATGATGTCCTGTTTTTCTGTAGGTTAAGAAAGCCAACATGACTTTAGGATCAAATTTTATCATGGTAAAGGCCATAAAGGTAGTAGATTTGACAGTATCCTTTAACTTATATATACACAAATTATTAGTATTCTTTACTATCACTAATTGCCAAGTGTTATTTGTTGCTGTTGTTTATTTTTGACAGGAAGAAACTCTATACAACTCAAATGTGTATTCCCATAGTACTATGGCAACACAAAATTAAATTTTATGTTCAATAAATAGTTTGTTTTCTTGAAATATTGTTTGGATTCAGAGAGAGGTTGAAACAACGAAGTAAAAAAAGTAAGAGACTATAGAAAATTGGAAGAGTAAACATAAAATATTAGTTTTAAAGCATAACGAAACAAAAATGAAAGCAAAGAAGGATTTTGCAAGACGAAGTTTAGAAATAGAATGCTGGAATTGATATGGGCACAAAAATAAACTATTAAAAGTTAATGGACATTTAGTTAGAATGCAGAAGTTAGAACTTCCTCTTTGTGGTCTGTTATCCTGAATAGTGAATTCTTAGCGGAGACTTCAATTTAATGAAATTCTCAGGTCAAGTTCATTTCCCTCCTCAATCAACTCTCTAATTTAGACATTGATGTCACTTTGTTGATAAATATGTCCCACCCTCATTTTCAGCCCCCTTTATATATTATTTTTCTTTATTTCAAATATAAGCTTCTTAGAATTAGGTATGAGGTTTTCTTGTTGTTGTTGTTTGTTTCAAATTGTATATATACCCTCATTGCTTTGCATAAAACTTGCCACACATTATTAAATAGATTAATAAATATATTCTTTCTCTATCTCTCTTTCTCAGTTTTTTCTCACTATTTATTTCTCTGTCTGTCTCTGACTATATTTTGCTATTAATGTTTTCCAACACTAGACAATGATACATGACACCTAGCTTCTCTTATTAATCTTCATAGTGAGTTTTGGGATTGAAAATACATAATAATTTTCTTGATTCTAAATTTTCCTTTTTGTAGTTAATCTCCAAGGTTCATTCATGGGTTCACTCATGGAAAAGGAAAATGAGGCTTAGAATTAGGATGACATAGTCAAGTTCAACATCTAAATAAGATACCAGAGTTCCAAAGTTATAGGATTTATAATAATAATAAGATCATGCCTTATACTGGACATTTCTACTAATTTGTTACAGTGGGTATATCTGCTTTCTTGAAGCAGTAGTAGAATCATTTAACCCACATTAAACAGCCTAGAGGGTTTCTAATTATTTCTTTCCCTTTCCCCACTTTTTTCTTTGTCTGTATCCTGTGAGCCTTCATTTTTATAAAACCCTCTTTGAGGAGTTAGCTGAACAGGCTAAGTAATAAAGGGACTATTTTTGAATATTGCTAGTTATAAAATCAAATAGACTTTACACCAGAAATATAACAAAAGATATGAGTTTCTGTTGAGAAAATGTTTAAAGTGCAGTCCTCTGGCTTGTTCTTTCATGGTTTTATTCATAGACTACAATTATGTGTTTCATTTGATAATTGGGGGGATCATACCATATCGTCAGTACAAAAAGCTTTGTTCTATACTTACACTGAGATTTCCACTAATTTGTAATATTAAATTTTATGACCCACTTTTAAGAAGCTTATTAAAGCTTACATAAATAAAAGTCATGTTGGCAGTGAATATTTTAAAAAACAAAGATATCCCTGTATTGTTTAAAAAAAAAAAAAAAAAACTTAGAGGGAGTAACTTAAGAAGAAAATGGGAGAACATTTGGAAAGGGTACTGAAAGGGAACAAGGAGGTGTGAGAGGTTCTAGATGACCCATTCTGAGGTCCTTTTCATTTCTTTGAATCAACACTTCTCTGTTTTCCTTGGATTAAAACCACAGACCTAGGACAAATGGTTGAGAGTTATCAAAAAGCATATTGTGGTTTGGCTTAAAGGAAGAAATATCAATAATTACTGCTGTTCAAAAATTAAATGGGCTTACTCAGGGGTTTTGGTACTTGTAGTCTCCAGATCTTTGATGGAAGAAACCAGATGATTGATTATTTATTTAAATTATATATATATATATATATATATATATATATATATATATATATATTTAATGTCAGCAAAAATCCAAATTATCTTCCTTAAGCACTACCCCCTGCTATTGAGAATTAAAAATAAAATACCATTAACAAACATATATAGTCAAAGAAAAAAATTCTACAAAGTTCATATATATTATATATATATGCATATATATATATATATATATATGTTTCATTCTGTCTTAAAGATCCTCCGTCCTCTATATAGAGGAGGGTGGTATGTTTTATCTTAGTTTGCTGGAGTCATGGGTGGTAAATACCCTTCCATATTGCTTTTGCTATATAAATTGTTCATTTGTTTCATTTCATTTTAATTTGTATTATCTCATATCAGTCCTCCCACTTTTTCTAATGCACAATAATATTCCATTGCATTCATATGTCATAATTTGTTCAGCCATTCCTTGATTTGTGGACATACCTCCCCTCCACCACCAATTGCAACTGAGTTTGTTTTGCTTACAACTAATACCTGCCTTAAAAATCCTCCTCAGATTAATTCTCCTTTCTCTAATTTCCATGTTGTAAGATGCATTTTTTTGTATATAACTGTATGTATTCTTTTCTCATTTGACTAGTTTAGATTAGAATAAAGTTCAAGTGTCAGATACTTCAAACCTCACCCCTTTCACATGCTGATTATGTGGGATAATTTCCTCTTCCTTTGCCTTCTCCCCTTGTATTCTTATCTACTCATTTTTCTCTTTAACATCATCACTATGTAATAAAAACCACTCCTAAACATTCTAATTGGACTCTCTCTAAAACTACAGATGACAACAGGGTTCAATATGGTCACAGGAACCATTTCCCTATATTAGAATTTAAGAAGTTTATCATTGTTAAGTTCTTTGTCATGAAGTGTTTGAATTTCAGAGTTCTACTCAACTATGCTCTTTGCATCAAGAATTCTTGAAAGTCTTCTGTTTCATTAAATATCCATATTATTCCCTATAATATTATCTTAAGTGTTGTTGAGTTATTCTTGGCTGTAAGCTTATATTGTTTGCCTTCTAGATATGATTTTTCAAGCTCTTCATTTTCTCACAGTGTGGGATGACAAATAAATCAGTTAATGAATATAAATTTATTAAGGACCTATTATGTGCCAGGTAGTCTGTGCTAAGTGCGGGGGACACAAAAACAATCAAAAGACAGGAGCTTACAATATAAAAGAACATATGTCATCCTGATTGTGGCTTCTTGGCACTTGAATTCTTTTCTTTTTGGCTGCTTGCACATTATTTTTTGTTAAACTGTAACTTTGACTTTTGGTTATCATATTCTTGGAAGTTTTCATTAAGGGTATTCTTTCACAGGATAACTGGTAAATTCTTTCTATTTCTACTTTAACCTGAAATTTTAAGAGATTTGGATAGGTTTCTTCTAAGATTTCTTGAGATTTAATATCTAAGCTTTATTTTGGTCATGGAATTCAAGTAATCTTATGATTTTAATTTTTTTTCCTGGTCTTTTAATGTGAATTATTATTTTTTGTTGTTGTTGTTATTATTGTTTGTTTGTTTTTGTTTTTGGTTTTGGTTTTGTGTTTTTTTTTGCTAAGAAAGACACTTGCATCTATATTTTAAGTATTTTGACTTTGTTTTAACTTTTTGCTTTTGTTTTTGTTTTTGTCTCATGGAGTCAATAGCTTCTATTTGGTCATTCAATTTTTTAGTTATTTTGTTGCTTGGACAAGGTTATATATTCCCTGTGCCAATGTGTTAATTTGCTTTCTAATAATTTCTTCTGTAGTTCTCATTTCTTTTCCAGTCTTTTTTTCCTCTATCACTCATTTAATTTATTAAAAATTTTGGGGAGGGTTCATCCTTTTGCTTCATTTTTCCCTAAAATTCTAATTGAATCTGTGCCTAAGGTATGATGTTCTTTGAGGCCTTTAAAAAAAAAAAAAGTTTTGGAATCATTTTCTTCTTGACCATCCCTATCACTAGAATTGTCTTTTATGTTGGGATTCTTTTTTTGTTTGCTCATACTTCCAGCCAACTTCCTGACTTTTGACTTGATGTTAAGGCTGGGTTCTTCTGGAGTGAAGGTCTGTGCTTTTTTGGTTACAGTTGGTTTATTAAGTGTTGTGTTGTTTCATGTCCCAGGTCAATCTGGGGACTTGTAAATTTTCAGTGCTCCCAATGTAGTCTCATCTGAGATGAAGTCTGATTGCTATTATTTTGATATGTAAGTTCCTGCAAGTTCCTGACCTGAATTTCAGTCTACGGAACAGTAGATTGTTGCTGGACTTATCCACAATTTAGCCAGCTGCGAAGCTCTGTTGGTTCAGTGATAGAATTGCAAGCACTGTGGGATTTGGAAAAATTTACTTTGGTTATTATTTTGCAGTCTTCAGAGCCATATAACTCCTGCTTGTTTACAAATTACTTCTTTTCTAAGTACTTTTCTCAGCAAACCAGAAGTAGATATTAGGAACCAATGAATCAGCAGGAACATCTGTGGCTTTGGGAGTTCTCAGTCCACATTAAGTAAGGTGAATAAATCGCTTGTCAGAAGAAGAGTACAGGGGTCTGTTTGCTGGCAGTAAGGAAGGACTTTGTTGCTTTACCCATACTTGGATCCTGGTTGAAGAACTATGTGGCAGTCCCAGAGTAAGGAGAAACACTAGCATACCAGAGCTTATAGCTACAGTATGTTAGGGACCTTTGACACAGTTCCAATTTTGGTCTCTCACAGATCAGACTATAGGCCAGGAGAGTAATAAACAGACTTGCCTTAGATCATTCCATCTTGGAAGAACTGAAAACTTACAGTTTCCTGGAAGTAATTCTGAAAACAGCTGCACAAAACCCCTGAACCTTGGGACAATGAACCCTCAACCCTGGAAAGAGAGCCCTACTTTAATAAATAATTAAAAGTCAAATAACAGGCTGGGAAGTTGAGTAAACAACAGGAAAAGCATTTTTTATCAAAGTGGTATTATGATGACAAGGCAGATCAAAACACACTCTCAGAACATGTCTAAGTCAAAGATTTTACATCTTAAGTATCCAAGAAAAAAATAAGAAGTAATCTCAGTCCATGGAAAAGCTCACAAAGAATTTTAAAAACCAAATAAGAGAATTTGAGAAAAATTGGGAAGAGAAATGAGAGTGACACAAAAGACTTATGAAAAATAAGTCAACAGTTTGGTAAAGGAGACACACATACACAAACATATACACTGAAGAAAATAACACTTAAAAAAATAGACTATGCCAAATGGTAAAGGAAGTATAAAAACAATCTCACCAGTGGTAGCACAGTCAAGTTACTAGAGAAGAATTTAAGTTAGTTACAGCAAGAAATAAATACCAAACCTATTCTAGTGAGAGCCCTTAAACTTACCCTCTCAGAATCAGAGAACCTAACTACAAAATAAATAAGAAAAAAATTAGAGAGGTTAATTGAATAGTAGAAAATCTAGATATGATAGAGTTCTGGGAAAAAAAAATTAAATTGGGACAGAAAGGAATACACCTTTTTCTTAGCAGTATATGTCACTTACACACAGATTGACCATGTATTAGGGCATAAAAATCTCACAATCAAATACGAAAAAGCATAAATAGTAAATGTTTTCTTTTCAGAACACAATGCAATAAAACTTATATTCAATAAAGGGCCAGGGAAAGATAGACTAAAAACCAACTGGAAATTAAATAATCTAATGCTAAATAATGAGTGGGTCAAACAACAAATCACAGAAACAATTCATAGTTTCATCCAAGAAAAAGAAAAACAATAGATCTGTAGAACAGATCAAAAAGAAAAAAATATAAGGATAATTGGATTGCCTTAAAGTTGTAACCACAGAAAGAACCTTGACATAATAATGCAAAAAATAATCCAAGAAAATTGTCCTGGAGTGATGGAACATGAGAGGAAAGTAGAAATAGAGAAAATACATCAATCACCACCTCAATGAGATTCTCTGTGAAAAATACATAGGGATATTGTCAAATTTCAAAACTTTCTGATCAAAGAGAAAATCTTATAACAAACAAGAGGAAGGCAATTCTAAAATCCTGGAGCTACAATTGGAATTGTACAGGATTTAGCAGTAGCCACAATAAAAAAATGCAGGTCCTGGAATCATATTTGCTTACAATCAAAAGAATTAGATCTGAAGCCAAAAATATCATATCTAGCAAAATTATCAATAATATGGAATGAGAACAAAATGGCATTCAATGAATTTGCAGATTTTGGGGACTTTCAACCAAATCCAAACTTAATAGAAATTTGACATTTAAGAGCCAATATCAATGATCGGTTTTAAAGAACTGATTACATTAAGTTGACAAATTAAGGTTTTTTTTTATATGTGAAATATATACCATATGTTTAAGATTGACACCCATAATAGGACAGGTCAAAAGAAATATTGGGGCAGAGTTAAGGTAAAATTGTAATTATGTTATACAAATGAGGTGCAGATCAATAATAGACACAGAGGCATTAGAAAAAGAAGGGCTTGTAGTTCTGAAAACAAACTCACTTCAGGAATGGAATAAATAGGCAACACTATAAATATATCATAAAGGGTATAGCACCTTATAAAATCTATAAAGTAATAAAGGGGGAGGAATGGGCAAATGGGAAAGCAAAAAGTGAGGGAAGAAAACAAGGAAAGCATCCATGAGTGGCAGGGGTTAAGTAATAGCAACCGAAATTTAAGGAGAAGAATAGAAAAATTCAGCCTTTTTTTTTTTTTTTTACTTCTTTTAACCTTATATACAATTTTTAATGCTTATAATATTATATAATGTTAATTTTATTGTTATTAACTGCATGTTTAGTATTGTTATCAACAAAACTGCCTTGCTAATTCATAAACACTCCCTTCTCAATTTCTTTTGACATGTCTTTATGTTTTGAATATTCTGTTGATTATTTTTCCTTCTTTTCTTGGAAATATTAATAGCATCTGTCAACTTCCTCTGACCAAGCAAGCTAAAAGACACCCATCTATAAAAATATTAAGCCAACAACAAAATTAAATCAATAAAAGTCAGAGAATCAGATTTGAATTTAATGTAATGATTTTTTTCCTAACCATTTCAAAGCTGACCCAAGAGTGACTTCCTTGGAAGTATTTCCGTATTACTTTGAACTTCTCAAATGAAGTTTAGGTGATTCTTTTTTGTGTCTATTATAAAGAGAATGCCTGATCAATTCTGAGTTCCCCCAAATTGCCACATAAGTCTTCCAACTCACACATTCTAAGATTCTATGGCATTATATTTAGGCCAATGTTATAAGAATCTGTGATTTTGTCAGCCTAAAGATCTCCCAGTTTAGGAAATTTCAGATTTAATGGAAAATATAAATGCAGGAAAGTTGATTAAGGTACATAAATGTAATCAGACCTGCAAGGATCACACAATTAGAAAGCATCAAAGATGGAACCCATTGTTTCCAAGTCCAGCAATCTAATTATTATATCATACAGCTCTTTATATTAGTTTATATTTTATTCATCTCATTAGATTCACTCTAACATCTTTTTAACATAGTATATTTTGAATACAACATAACAGGAGAGTTTTTAAACAATATATGTAGTAATTTTCTCACATAGCCTAAACACAGTATGGCTAGTTACCCTTCCAAGTGGACACATACTATTTAGGGGAAAAATTCTATACCCATTCCCTCTCATTTTTTTTTTTTTTTTGCATTTTAAATTCTCTCTGTATGAAATTTTGAGTAATATTTTCTTTTTCTGTGTGTAATTAAGCAGAACTGAGAGCTTGCCTCTTTTAGCAGATGCCTTGCAGATGGACACTGCCTCCTTTTTCTTTTTTTTAAGCATAACCAAATGCCATATTCCATTTGCAGAGATAGGGACACATGCAAATTCCAAGAGTAGGCAGGTGCAGGAGCAAGTTTCTTAATGTCATTTACTCTGAAAATTATATAAAACCTCTAAAGCAATGCTTTTTATAGCAGTTTCAAGATTTTTTGTTCAAGATTTGTGAACAATAACACCTGCTGCAGACAGGAAATTAAATGGATATCCTGTAGGAAGTAGTTTGTTTTAGTGTAAAGATCAAATGTCTTTAAGACCTTCCTAAAGAAAACAACTAGTCCATAAAAGGTTTTATTTTGGTAGGTGCTAGAAGAGGAGGTATGAAGAGGTATTTTGCCTTCTCTCTAAAGAGACAGATGTGAGAGAATGACAGCCATGTAGTCCAGCCAAGAAGATGGCACAGGCCTGTGGGACTCCATCTGGGCTCTTTTCTTTGGCATGGAAAAGCTGTCAGGAGCCTTTCCTCAAGAGAAAATGGCATGCCAACTCTTTCCTCAAAGTGATGAGATCTGTGTGACCTATCTGTCCAGCAGTGCTGTTAGGCTATAGTAACAGAGGTTTATTTTTGGGTGAATTTAGGGATTACACAACCTTGGTCCTATGCCACAGACATTGGTCATCAGTCATTCTTTTGCTTAAGTTCAACTAATTGATGTACATTTCATCTAAATGGAATTTTTCCTGATAAAATCTCTAGATAACCTTCTCTTTGCCAAGGACAAGATTTTAGGAGGCAGCCTGGGATGCACAGTTGAAATGACAGAAGACTTGCTGTCTTTAGATATCAGGTAAAGCCTTAGTTCTTCCACAAATTAACAGGGAGAATTGGATCACGTCACCAACTCATTTTTGAACTTCAATTTTCTTACTTGTAAAGTGAAGAATAATCAATACTTGTAATATCCAACATGCCATGTTTGTTATTAGGTATTGCAAAGGGGAATTAAAAGATTCCACTTAAAATATGAAGTTTCAATTCCTATAGAATATTATTTCTTGCCTATAATTATGATAGTACTACAATTCATTCATTCTTTTTTTTTTTCTAGTAAGCATTTCTTCTGCATATGTGAATGTAGATACTTTTTGGAGTTAGGATGAAAAAGGAAGTCATAAAATTCAAAAATTTTGCGTTTAATTATTTGTTGTATTGTGTGTGTGTGTGTGTGTGTGTGTTTATGTGTACAGATTTTCTGCATCCAGGTTACAAATTATGACTACATTCAGAGACAGAGAACATAATTTTGAGGACACTTGCCATCTTGAAAATAGTCCAGGAATACCTCTCAGATTGTCAATATTATTTTTATCATATAGTACTCAGAAATAGTCCACACCAGAAATTTGGGCTTCTGTACCACGTCCTTCAGTACAATAGTCAGGGCAAGGATAAGACAGATTTCAGAGAGAATGCTCATATAATCTTGGGATTGCAGAATGTGAAGGAACATAATAGGTAATTTTACTTAATCTTATCCCTCATACTCTACAAATATGCCTTTCGAGTAATATGTGTTACAAATTGTCTTACATTCTGTCCTTAGAGTATTCCTGTGAAGGGCAACCATTTTTTTAAAATAATAATGGGTTTTTATTTTTCAAAATACATACAAAGATAGTTTTCAATATTCACCTTATTTTCAAATTTTTCTCCCTCCCTCTTCCCCACTGAGACAGCAAGCAATCCAGTATTGATGAAACACATGCAATTCTTCTCATCATATTTCCACATTAATCATCCTACACAATAAAAGACAAATCAAAAATGAAAAAAAAAATGGGAAAGAAAAACAAAACAACAACAACAAAAGGTGAAAATAGTATATAGTGATTTATATTCAGGACTCCAAATCTATGGAAGCAGATGGCTCTCTCTATCACAAATTTATTGTTATTGGTCTTAATCTCCTCATTGTTGAAAACAACCAAATCCATCACAGTTGATCATCACATAATCTTGTTGCTATGTATAATATTCTCTTGATTCTGCTCATTTCACTTAGCATAAGTTCATGTAAGTCTCCCCAGGCCTCTCTGAAATCATCCTGCTGATTGGTTCGTATAGAAAAATAATATTCCATAACACTCATAACATAACTTATTCAGCCATTCTCCAACTTATGGGTATTCATTCACTTTCCAGTTCCTTGTGACTACAAAAAGGCTGCCACAAATATTTTTACATGTATAGGTCCTTTCCCCTTTTGATGATATCCATGAAATAAAGACTGAGTAGAGACACTGCTGGATCAAAAAGTATGTAGTTTGATAGCTCTTTGTACATAGTTCAAAACTGCTCCCCAGAATGCTTGAATCAGTTCACAACTTCACCACCAATGTATTAGTATCCCAACTTTCCCACATCCCCACCAACATTTATCATTATCTTTGCCTGTCATCTCAGCCAATCTTAAAGGTGTGAAGTCGTAACTCAGAGTTGTCATCATTTGCATTTCTCTGATCAGTAGTGATTTAGAATATTTTTTTTTCATGACTTTAATTTGTTTATCTGAAAATTATACTTTGATCCTTTTGATGCATATCCTTTGTTCATTTATCAATTGGAAAATAACTTTTATTCTTATAAATTTGATACAGTTCTTTATATATTTTGAAAATGAGATCTTTATCAGAAACACTGGCTGCAAAGATTTTTTTCCCGCAAATTCATACTTCCTTTTTAATGTTATTTTTAGAGGACCAGAAGTCTGGAGAAGTATACAACTCAGTTGGATTGATGAAATGATGATTCTTTAGTATACATATACTTAATACTTAGCATGGTGATGCATGTAATGGTTCTGTAGTTCACACATATTCAGTATGATGTGATGATGTAATCATACCTAGGTATTGAAAGGCTGTGAAGTACTAGAAACGAGACATTCCAATTTTGACCATCCTGCTGGTGGCTGTCCTGCCTCCTGCACTCCTCCAATGAGATCAAGGCTGGTCCTGAGATCCTCCAGAAAGCTAATCTGAATATTATATTTTAATACTCAAACATGTACGTAAGGACTTAAACTCAGCAGTATAACTGACATGATTATAATTTCAGTGGAGAAGTCCCTGTGAAGGAATTGGAAAGTGAATGAACACCCATAAGTTGGAGAATGGCTGAATAAGTTATGTTATGAATGTTATGGAATATTATTTTTCTATAAGAACCAATCAGCAGGATGATTTCAGAGAGGCCTGGAGAAACTTCAGTGAACTTATGCTAAATGAAATGAGCAGAATCAAGAGAATATTATACAAAGCAACAAGATTATGTGATGATCAACTGTGATGGATTTGGTTGTTTTCAACAATGAGGAGATTGAGACCAATTACAAATAGGGTAAGTAAATTAGTCACTTTCATTTTTTTAAACTAAAATGGGAAAAATACTTAAAAAAAAAAAAAAAAAGAGTCTTCCCCACTCCAAGGGAAGTGTGTAGCAAGCATACTTAAGTTAAAAAAGAAGCAAGGATTGTTGGTAACTTGGGAGCATATCACTGGACTCTTAGAAATATTAGAGTACACGTCTCCTTGGTTCTCTAAGGTAGAACAATTAGAGCCAGATAAGTGGAAACTAGTAGTAGAGCAACTTATTGACTATTACAGTGATGATGGTCCTGATTCAATTCCTGAGGAAATATTTTTTCTTTATATATAACATAATACAATTGACTTTAATGAACCCCACAAATTTTAAAATAAGGAAAAAGGAGAAAGAGCAGGAGACTGATGGTGCTGACAAAGCAGCTGAAAAGCATGAAGAATTGGACAAGAAAGGACTTAAGTAAAAGTGCTGATGAAACTTAGGAGTGTGGTGCTTTTCAGACACCACCACCCATGAAGAAGCTTTGTCCACCCCTTATGACAAGATTACAAAAGGCATGAATTAAAGCTAAAGATAAAGAACAGAATACATCTGATTTCAAAATAGAAGTATACCCTTTAATTGAAGAGTTTGACTCTTCAGGTGAAGAAAAAAAAAGAACATATACTCCTTTTAATTTGGAAACTATCAAAGATCAGAAAAAGGCTTGCACTGTTTATGGGTCTGCAACGTCATATGCTAAGATGTTATTAGAGAATTTGGCTTTTCAAGTTTTAGTCCCCAGTGATTGGAAATCTATGTCAAAGACATTTTTAGAATCTGGACAAAACTTGTAGCTTTCCGAATATAGTGAACTCTGTAGGATACAAGTCAAAAAAATATAAGGCAACCTGGAGTTAATATACCAGTCACATTTGATCAACTAGAAGGTTTAAATCTTTATGCAGACACCTTAGCACAGATTAATTACCCTATAGCAGAGTATGAGCAAATTTTTTCTGCTCTTATCAAAGCATGGAGCATCCTCCCAGGAATAAAAGATAGAGGGGAAGCCTTCACAAAAACAGCATGAGATCCAAATGAACCCTGTGCTGATTTCAGCTGCCATATGAACTATTGATGAAAATGTAGTAACAGAAATTATGACAACTTGCTAGAGAAAATGCTAATGAGGTTTGTAGAAGAATTATACTAGGACTACACAAGGATGCTCCTTTAGAGGAGATCATAAGAC
Source organism: Sarcophilus harrisii (assembly GCF_902635505.1). Taxonomy (NCBI): domain Eukaryota; kingdom Metazoa; phylum Chordata; class Mammalia; order Dasyuromorphia; family Dasyuridae; genus Sarcophilus; species Sarcophilus harrisii. Next base: position 63,168,044 of record NC_045427.1, on the reverse strand, counting down.
ACTGTGCCTTAGTGGGCACAAATGCATTTTATAGCCAGGCTATCATGCAAACTTTCCAAAATGTAAACATGGGAAGACAGGGTCCCTTTTGGCAAGGGACTTCCAGACAGACCCGTCAATGCTTTCAATGTGGTAAAGTAGGGCATCTCAAACCTCAATATTGGCAGAGAAGACAGGGGGGAGAACAAGACTCAAAAACCCTATGTTCAAAATTCAACAGAGGCTGCTACTGGGTATCAGAATGTAGATTGACTCAGGGAAACAAGAGGCAGGGCTTGGCTCCAGGGCCCCAGGCAAAAATAACTTTGGGCATAATGACAGCCAATGTTAAATCCAGAGAGCCTTTAGAAGTTCAGCACTCCAACATGATCAATCAGACAAGAAACAATCTGATGGGAGAAAGAGATGACACAATAGAATAGATTGGATGTAGTTGGGACTACTGAGATATCCCCTGGAAAGGTGAAATCTGTCCCTGTCTGACCTATGGATCCCTTGCCTCCAGGCACAGTAAACTTGGCCATTTCACCTCCTGAGAATGCTTACAAAACAATGTCTATCCATACACTGATTTGGGAAACTGGAGAATATGTAGCTAATATCTCAGTCATTAATACAGATTAATAATGTATGACTTATCACCCAGGAGAAGTAGTAGCATCAGGTTTACTGACACAGACTCCTAATAGGCAATTTGGTGAGAGTTGCCCAGATTTTGACTCCCAGAAACAGAATCCAGGTAGTGTAGTAACATAACTTTTGGAAATGCTTTTCTTACTGGAGTAAGAGCAGGAGCAACATACATTTGACACATAGTGCACAATTTTTCATTCCCTGTAGCAAAACTCTCCATTCATATCTTTTATAAGGCTCAGCTAAATTAATATTGGGTACTGAAATGGAAATTCTTTTTATGCTCTCCTTATCTAGAGGGATAGAATACAAATAATCTTTAATGTCTATAATCCAAAGAGGCCATTCACTAGGAAATTGAATAAGAGATAGAAATCCATGCTGAAGAGTTCCCATAGTTTCCATATGCTCATTTACTTTTCCTAAATCAGTTAACATTCTTTATTTTCCAGATTTCTTTTTTACAACAAATACAGGGGATTCCAAGGACTTAAAGAATGTTATAAGTGTTTTTGGTCAATTTGTTCCTGTATTATATCTAATAAGGCCTGAATTTTTTCACTTCCTAAAGACCACTGTTTTTCTCACACCAGTGTATCAGTTTTCCATTGAATGGGAACAGGTGAGAGTGTTGGGAGGCTTTCAACAGCAGCTCTGCTTAAAAAACCAAAATACTTATTTGTAATTCCAACTGCTATAAGGTGTCTCTCTCCATAGATTGATGGAGATTTTTTCAACTGGAAAAGGAGCAAAAACTCTTGTTTCACCTTCAAATGTCCATCTCAAAGGGGTAGCACTAACTTTAACTGCTATTGATCCTCCCATGACAGACATATGGGTATCTGCCTTAATCTTTGGTCAGAGATTGGGCCAGTTGGCACTTCTGATGACTGTAGAATCTGCACCTGTGTCCATCAACCTTTCTAATGTAATGCCATTTATATAGATAGGAAGCATAGGTAGGTCAATTGTAATGGCTTCAGTACAGAATATTCCTGGATTCTGTTTCTGGGAGTCAAAATCTGGGCAACTATCACCAGATTGCCTATTAGGAGTCTGTGTCAGTAAACCTGATGCTACTACTTCTCCTGGTTGATAAGGTCTGTATAAAGACATCAAGACACTCCTACAAAAACAAAAGATAGGGGGAGCCATGGGTAACCCTAGAGAACTTCTAAATTTAGTTGTTTATACTATTAATCTTTTGATTTTTGATAAAAATGCACTGGCTCCAGCAGACAGGTTTCCCACTGGAAAGGCTGTGTCCATTGCGAGCAATTCCACTATTTTTAGATAACTGCCAGGTGATGTGGAGAGATCCAGAAAGTGGTGAACGCAAGGGTCCAGACTGGTTAACTGATTGAAGGAGATGATTTACTTGCATATCTTTAGATGGACAAGGAGTTAGATGTGTGCCAACAAGCTATATTCACCTTGTCTATTGGAGAGAGACAGAAAAAGAGAAGATCCTCAAAACAAAGGAAAAGACCCAAGAAACATCAAATGGTTCCATCTCTGATTACATGTGCCACTGAAAAAGCATGACAGTGAACATCACAGATTGTTGACAAGACTTTTACAGGACTTCAAAATCCATAAGAATCATCTGATTCCCTGATACATGATGAGACTTTGCAAGACTTCAAAAATTACAGGAATCATTGGATTCCCTGACATATGAAGTAATGGATAATATATTGGTTTTGGACTATCTTTAGGACTTATGGATATGTATGATTTTTCATGTTGATTCATTTTGTTTGTTACATCACTGCTAGTCTGTGTTATATTACTATATGCTTGTTTAATACCTCCCATGCTTATGGATTTCTGTATACCTGTTTCAAGTAAGACCTTTCAGTCCAGCTCAAACCTGCTAACAATATCTGGTTTGGTGTTCTTATCTTCCTAAGAAGTCAGGGAGGGAGTGATCACCTCTTTTTTTGCGTGTTTTTACCTCTCTTCCTGAGAAGTCAGAGAGGGCATGACTACCTGTGTTCTAAAACAAAAGAAAGTGGGAGATGTAGAGGGCCGTAATTGTCAGAAGTATACTTGAAACAAGTATACTTACAACAAGGTATTAAATCAATGAAATTGATGAGATGATGGTTCTTTTCTATAGTTCACACATATTCAAATTATTTAAGGGCTAATTAGGACTGGAAATTAGACATTCCATTTTTGACCATCCTGCTGGTGGTGGTTTTTCTCCCTCCTGAACTCCTCCACTAAGATCAAGGTTGGTCCAAAGATCCTGTTGGTTTTGTTTGAGCAGAAACTTTTTAATGTAATGTAATCAAAGTTGCCCATTTTGCCTTTCATAAGGTTTTCTAGTTCTTCTTTGGTCATAAATCCCTTCCTTCTCCAAAGATTTAATAGGCAAATTAATCCTTGCTCTCCTAATTTGTTTATAATATAATCCTTTATGCCCAAATCATGTACCCATTTTGACTATTATTTTGTTATGGGGTGTGAGGTTTAGGTCAATGCCACGTTTGTGACATATTATTTTCCAGTGTTCCCATCCATTTTTGTCACATAGTGAATTTTTATTCCAAACACCAGTTTGGGAGTTTATCAACTGCTTGATTGCTATATTGTGTTATGTATATCTAATATATTCCACTACTCCATCACTTTATTTCTTCAACAGTAAAAAAAAAATGACTTTGTTGACTGCTGCTTTAATAATATAATTTTAGCTTTAGTACTGCTAGGAAATTTTTTTCTTAGCAAGTTGATTAGTAGCTTGTTCAATTTCTTTCTCTAAAATAGTACTATTTCAATAATTTATTTCCTCTTCTGTTAATCTGAGCAATTTATATATTTTGCAAGTATTCATATATTTCAATTAGATTATCAGATTTATTGGCATACATTTGGGCAAAACAGTGCCCAATTATTGCTCTAATTTTTTCTTCATTGGTGGAAAGTTCACCCTTTTCATTTTTGATATCAGTTTGATTTTCTTTCTTTCCTATTTATAATCAAATTAACAAAAGTTTTATTTACTTGTTTCTTTTTTTTGTTTATTTCTCATAAAACCAACTCTTAGCTTTATTAGTTCAATAGGTTTCTTACTTTCAATTTTAATCTCTCCTTTTATTTTCACAATTTCAAATTTGATATTTAATTGGGGGTTTTAGTTTGGTCTTTCATATTCTCTATTTTGTTCATGTAAGTATCTAGAGATATAAATTTCCTCAAATAACTGCTTTGGCTGCATCCCGTAAATGTTGTTATGTTGTTTCATTATTGTCATTCTTTTGGATGAAATTATAGATTGTTTCTATGGACTGTTGTTGGGCAACCATTTTTAATGCAAGTTATTTTCTTATTTTAAGTAGTCATATTTGTTCCGAATTTTTATTTGTTATTTTTTCTTCTACTAAAATCTACATAAGTGTGAACCATTTCTTTTAATTCTGCTCTTTGAAACCAAAAAGAACAAGTCTAATTCTTCTTCCACAGGATGGTTTTTCATAAAGTTGATGGCTGTTTTTATGGTGTTCCTTAGTTTTCTCTTTTGTACAGTAAATATGCTTGGGTAATTGATTTTGTAGAACAATTGTGTAAAGCTCACATTGAAACAAATTTGTAAGGGCTACATTTTGACTTGGAAAATCAAATGCAAGCATTATCTATATTTCATTGTGTCTTTTTATTTGGTTAACCATTTCTCAATTACATTGTTTTGGCTTGAGCCACATGTGGTTTTAGGCCACACTTCATCCATAGACATGTCCTTTACTTTGATAGCTTGGTTGAAGAGCATCACTTTGAGGCTTAGCTTTTGCCTTTTATTAACTCTTTTATTACTTTACTTTCATTTGTCACATTTATTTCTTAGGTCAATTATGTACTGCAACAGCTAGATTACTGGCTTTAGAGTCAAAAACTTCATCTTTATAAGTTCAAATTTATCTTCAACACTTATTAGCTCTGTGACCTGAGCAAATCAGTTTGTGTCAGTTTCCTCATTTATAAAGTGAGATGGAAAAGCAAATGCCACACCATTCCAGTATTTTTGCCAGTAGTTTGCCAAGAAAATCTTAAATGGGCTCACAAAGAGATGGATATGAATAAAACTGGTACAAAAACAATTTTTTTCACCTCATTATTTATATTTCACATTCTGTTTTCCTCTTGACATTTGTGATTTACACATCTAGTTTTCAAGGACTGTCAAAGATCTTGGTCTCACATGGTGGTTATGCAACTCTCTACCACATTTATAAACTTTATTTTGTTCTGATTGTCCAATTATCACTATAAGCTTGAATTACTATAATAAGAGCTTTAACCAGGAATCAATGGAGAAATCACTACTTCTTAAGACAATGCATTATTATATGAGATTGTTCTGTTAGGCACTGCTTTCCCCTATTCAACCAAATATCCATCTCTTCTCTGTTACTATTTAACTTCTGCCAATATGTCTTATTTCTCTTGATCAAAGCAAGGAAACCAAAGGAAACCAATGCTAATATTTCCTCTGTATGAGAACTCTACATAGACAAGAAGATTGATTTCACTGAAACATTTTCTTTTTCAAATTTCACATTTCTAGTTTCATCAACTATTCATTAGAATGTTGGATTTGGAACTGTAAAATCAGAAATTGAATCTTTACTATCTGAGTAATTTTGAATCAGAGACTTTAATTCTTGATCTTCATTCACTCATATGTGAAATGAGAGGGTTAATTAAGTTGATCTCTGAAGTCTCTTCTATTATAAATTTTATGATCGTTTATTTGTAAATCCCTTCACCACACTTCCTGAAATTGAACCAAAATATAAAGAAGTCTGAAATTCAATAAGACACATAAATGAAATATTTAGTGAAAGGTTTTAGAGCAAGAGCAACAAATTCACAATTGTCATGATCTACTTGCAAACACTTATATTTTCTCTACCTTTTTGCATTTGCCATAAAAATACAATAGCTTGCAAATGGGCAGTGAATTCATATACTTTGAGCAACATTCTTCTTTCAAAAAAGTTATTGGAGTCAGCAGAAAGAAAAGCACATTTTTTTTTTTAAAAGGTGATTTTTTGTTTGTTAATTCTCCAGAAACAAACACACCACCTTGTTATGCCAAATTCGTTTGAGTTAGTCATGTTCTCTGATACCCAGTAAGAATGTTAGATCCAATTAAAGACCCCTAGATCTCAGCCAGGCCATTGGAAAAATCAATGCCATTTACTTAAAATGAGTTTGTTTGCTTTTTTTTCTTTTCTTTAGATTATTTTCCTGGGCTCTCTCACATATTTCATGAATTTAGTCCAACTTGCTCTTTCCTCTTTTTCCCTGGAATGAAAACAATTCTGAAAATGTCAAATGAAATTATACAAATAACTACTGTCATATTCATTAACATGAAATAACCATGTACAGTCCAAAGAACATTGGCTGTGAGGGCAGAAGCCCTGGATTCAAATTTAGTTTGACTATAATCTATGTGACATTAAAGATAATTAGTCCTTCTAGGCCACAGTTTCATGGTGTATAAAATAATAATATCTTAGATAATTTGCTAGTTATATATTTTGTGATTGTCAGTGCTTTTGGGTTTCTGAACTAGAAATTCTGCAAGTAATAATACCTCAAAATCAATCTAATTCAGCCCATACCTAAACATAAATGCATTTTGTAGAATCTTTGGAAAATGATCATATGCCCGGTTCTCGTAGATTTTTCTTGATATGAGCAACTTTATCTACCTTCCTTTCTTTGCATTACATCTCTGTCTCTCTGTCTCTGTTCTGTCCCTCTCTCCCCCTCTTTCCTTCCTCCAAGAAGTCTATTCCACTTTTGGACATATCTTATTTTTATGAAGTTTTTTATATTCTGTGGGAAACAGAAAATTCAATATGTGTTAGAAAACAAGAAAAAATGAAATATAATTAAGATTACTTGAACACATCGGAGAAATGGGAAATTCTGGATTATTTTGCCAGTTCCGACTTTCAAGCCTTTAAATTTTTCCATAGAATCATCAGCCTTCTAAGGTATATAAAGGACTATACACACACACACACACACACACACACACACATACAAACATACACACACATAAATTTTGGGGACTAATGAAGAACCCAGAAAATATGTATCATGAATATGGGTTTCACTTATTAATGCAAACTCATCAAAGATCACACCCAAATTATATAGCACATAGCCAGAATTTAAGAAATTCATCCATATAGGCTACACTCTAGTCCAATCTCCATCCACTCATCTAATAAATCCCATTGAACTCAGATTGAAAGTAAATAGCAATGATTTCTGCTTTGTCCAGAAATCCAAAGAGTCTTCCTTTCCCAGATTGTTATTTATTGATTAAGGTTTTTTTTTTTTTTTTAATTAGGTGAAAAAGGAAATTCTTTCCCTCAATTGCTACCTATCTATAGACACTAAATGGACATGGCATTGGTCAAAGTGAAATCTGTTGAAGACATTAGCTTAAAAAGACTAAGCTCTCGTATTGCATTTGGGATCCTCTCCAGTCATTTTGATCTATATCTGGCTACTGGTTTCATTTGGTTCTAAAGAGAGTGAGGCAGGTGACCTTGAAGAGGTCACTTAAATCCCCACTTAAATCCAATACATTTGAATGTCATGACATCTCCTTCTTGATGTCATGGTCCTCTTGGAAAATAAAGACAAACCACAAAGAAAACAAAACAAAAAACACAAGGGAAATACAAGCCACTCAAAGGATAGCATAATATTTAGATACCCACCCCATAAATTTAGGCAGGTTTGTCTTTTACAAGACCCCTAAATGTATCTTTCTCTCTCACTTCCAGAGATGTGTCAAGGTTCATCAAAAAAAATGTAATGAGGATTCATTTCTAAACAGTAGTACTTAGAACTTTTTTCTTCTAGTTATCTAGCTGAAGGCAACTCTTTTGTGATTCATACATTTATTCATTCCTTAACCTACTGAGAACAGATATTACCAGATTACTAGTTTAACTCTCTTTTGCCAAATTGTGTGCCCTTCACTGCTAACCTAAAACTGGCCATTTGATTGTAGACATGTCATTTATCTACTCTGAAGCTCAGTTTCCATCCCATAAAATTCTTGATTTGGACTAGATAAGCTTTAATGTCACCACAAAGAATAAATATATGATTCTACAATCCTAAAAAAATCACTTTAATTTTCAGCATTTTATCTTTTAAGATTTTTTGCCCAAAGGGCTCTTTCTACTTTAAAATTCCACAGTATAACTGCTTAATTAAGAAGATTCACCCTCACAACATGGTGAAAATATTGGCTGATAAACAGATGCCTAAAATGAATACTGAAATAAACATTAAACTAAGTACAAAATTCTGAAGTTAACAGATCTGAAAATTAAATATATTTATCTTCCATGTGAACTCTTTCAAATATTCAGTGCTACATGTGTCTTTTGAGTTGTGCAAAACCTACTCAAAAATGTTTTAGTTTATACATCATTGTGCTTTTAGATATTATTGACCTTAGGAGTCTTGAAGGACACTTGAGACTCTCAAATGGTCCTATTAGCAAGGCTGAATAGAGGTGGAAGTTATTATACCTTATTCTGTGAAGGACAATTTGCCATGGTTATTTTAGGAAGATTTTGAAGATCACCTTACTGGTTAAAAAAGCCATTCTTTGACTCAATCACTAACCTTAATCACTGAATGTACATTACTTCTGTTGAATTTAAACCTGCTAAAGATCTTAACTTTAAAAAGATCAAGATCTCATACTACATTCAAAAGCATCTCCAGTGGGGGAGAAAGTGAGAGTGAAGACTTTGAAGAGACTTTGTTTCTTTCCTTTAAATCCAATTCACTTGTGAGTCAAGTGCCTGATTTCGTGGTTCTCTTTGAGAATGAAGGACAAATTACACCACCTCAAATTTATACTGTATTTATCATAAATGTACACAGTTGTTTACATATTCTTTTTCTGCTTAGAATTTGATCTTTGCCTTGCATTTATACTTAGCACATTTTTTGACATATAGTAAAGACAGTGCTTGTTGATTGTGTTAATGGAAATTAGAAAATTAGTTGAAATATTCCTATTCAGTCTGTCTTTGAGCTAAAAAGATTTATTATAGACCTATTGCTTTAAAACAAACAATTACCCAACAAAGCAAATTCTGAAATAATAGAGTTAGATTTATATCTTTAGAAAGTTACTAGTTCACACAGAATAAATCTTGTTTACACCTACTATTTTCCTTTCCCCAACTTTTTGTCTTGTAAATGAACTGACCTAAAACAAGTGTGCCATATATGGCCAAGCAGTCTTTTTTGTTATCTTGTGGAAAATATCCATTACAAATTGGAAAAAATGGGCTTAATGTGAGTTTATTAGTTGTTTCCTATCTCTACCTTTCCTCTCACCTGTCAACATTGCCCTAAATTATTTCCTCATTTGGTTGCTTTTTTATGCAGGGACTTTTAGCAGAAATAGCAGCAGCAATAATAATAAAAAAAAGAATTGTTACTGCTATCAATATCTTTATTTTTTTCTTTTTTTTTTACATATATTGGGTAGTGTAGTTGATGAGTTGTGATGTTTTTTAATGGATCACATGTCTCTGTCATGTTATTTATTTATGTTTTTGCTATGTACTTCAATGAATGTCCAGAAAAATGTATTCTTTTTCCTCCTATTCAACCTTTATTATGCTAGATCACATCATGATGTGGTTTAGTGTTAACTAACTAGAGGTCATTGTAAGGTTATTAATTGTCTTGATTTCAATATTGTTTCATATCAGGGAATAAAGAGGTATGAGGAGAGGGAGGAGGAGGTAGGTTAGAGTAAATATATAAACAAAATTTATTAAGTTCATCATCTTATATGGATTTGGTTTGCTGCTCCCCAAAACAATTACAACATTGATATTAAAAATTGCTAATCAAAAATGATCATGACAGAAATAATAATATTAAAAAATTAAATAGCATAAAAAATCAAAATCTGACATAAAGACATAATGTAAATACATGGGATTAGGAAGAAGGATGTGTACAAGACTTATTACAATGTAGTGTTGTCACAAACCTTCAACCACAAGAAAAAAAAAACAATATTTGCACAAATATTGCAGAAATAAAAGGCACTCTGCCTGTAATTTCTTGGTACGTTAAAATAAATTATCTTCTATGCCATCAATATATTCTTTCCTTATCTCTTCATTCCACAATTCATGTTTTTATTGAAAAGTGAGGTTCAGGTTCCATCTCTTCTGAGACATCTCCCTGGATTGTCCCAATTGCCAGCATTCTCCCCCCTTCTCAATCTGTCTTATATTTCTATGTAAAAACATGGAAGTTCTTCAATGTAAGTCATCAAATTATTTTTCTTTTAGTATCAATAGCCTTTAATATAGTACTCTGAAGATAATATGTTTAAATAAAAGTTGAAAACAAGAGATAGGCAGAAGAATTCTATATCATTTAATCCAAATCTGTTCATTTTACAATGTAAGAAATTGAGTCTCATAGTGGGGTTAGGTGGGCATTTTGCTCTTAGTTGTACAGCCAATTGGTAATGGAACTGGGACTAAAATTAATGTTTATGAAAGTACAGCCCATTGTTCTTTCTGTCCTATATCCTGAGATTTTGAAATCTACTAAGAGATATCAATATCATTGCTCAGGAGATCTCAAGTAAGTGCTTGTCTTATTGCAGTCTTTTCTCTATGTTAGGTTCAAATGCAATTCTAGATATATGTACAGAATTATTTTTAAAAGTTTAAAGAGCAGACTAAAAATAAAGATATCTATGACTCTGGCTTTCCCTTCCCTCCTGCCTTACATACAGCTTAATATGTCTGTAGTAAGTGGAAGGCTAAATATTCCAAGTAAAATTTAATTTTGTTGCCTGTTAATTTAAAAGAAAATATATACTAAATCATAATCTTTCCAGCAAAGAAGAAAATTCAAAATTAAATCATAATCTTTCCAGCAAAGAAGAAAATTCAAAATTAAACTATTATCCAAGATCACTTGTATGACAATTTTTTAAAAATTTATTGTTTTCCCTTTACACAAGGTGATTAATAATTATTTGTTAATTGAATGAGTTATTGAATGAATAAACAACATGAAGATGTTGGCAGTTTATACAGAAAAGAGACTTTATTTTTTTAAGTATTATCTCTAAAATTGAGTGCCAGAATAAGAATAAGAAAAACTTTACTGCTTGAAGTTAAACCTTTTTCCCAAAATTTATGAGTATGCAACAAATTACCAAGCCAGAGATTTCCAGAGGGTAATGAAAAGTGATAATTCAGTGTGCTTTGAAAAAATAATGGTAACTTTGAAAGGTCAGAAGTAAATTTGCTGCATCATTGAACTGAGCTTTGATGATACCAACAACTTGCTCATCACTCTGGTCAATGTAATTGTAGTGCTTCTAAAAAGTAATGGAATAGACTTGTAAGTTAGTTGCTGACTAGTCAAACTCAGAACTATCAAAACTTCATAATGGAATTATAGGATAGTAGATTATATGACACTTCATGTTCTGATGACATAAGAAGTCAACACAATCCTGGAACAAATTTGAAATATCAAAGCTCCACCAGACAGAAAAAAACATCAGTGGTTCTGATACTGACTTTTCATAGTAAAAACAGATTTTTTGAGTTGGATTGGATCTCTCCATATCGATTAGCCCATGTTCAAAGAAAATCCACTCTATACTATATCTGTTAAATAATTATCCAGAAACAGTATGAGAGCCTGCAAGGAAAGATAAATTACTAGGTTAGGGCAATTCTTAACTAGGTTGGGCAATCTTTTGGGATTTTGTATAGCTCTACTTTAGAAGTCTTTTCTCTCCACTACCACTATGCAAACACAATATCCAATTTGCATCATTCAAATTTTATTCCAGGTTGGTTTCACATTCTAGATCCCACAAGAGCAAGTCTAATTGAGAAATGTGAATGACAATGCTTTAATTACTTTAATAAAGTTATCATGCTAACCATGAGATGTTTTCTCCAAAATAAATGCTTTTACTTCTTTGAAGATTTGTATGTAACAAAAAGTCAGAGTCTCTTAAATAATGCATGTCATAAGGAGCTATTTTGTCAAATTACATGGAATAAAATTATCTTCTGAAGTGAAATGGAAAAATATAAAACATATATAATATATATATATATACACACACAAACACATTGTCTGCATTAGCAGAAAAGGAAATGGAGTATCTAAATAGACTCATTTTAGAAAATGAAATTGACCAAGTCATAAATGAGCTTCCAAGAGAAAAGTACTGGGACCAAATTGATTTACAAATAAATTTAATCAAATTTAAAAAATCAGCTAATGCCAATATTAAAATATTTTGAATTAATAGATAAAGAAGGGATTCTACCAAATTTTATTTATGAAAGAAATATATTGATAACTAAAGAAGGAAGAGTAAAAACAGAAAAAAGATTAAATTACAGACCAATTTCTTTTTTTATTAAAGCTTTTCATTTTTCAAAATATATGCATGGACAATTCTTTAACATTAGCAATTGCAAAACCTAGTGTTCCAATTGTCCCTCCTTTCTCCCACACACTCTCTTAGATGACAAGTAGTATAATATATGTTAAATATGGCAGAAATGTATGTTAAATATAATGTATGTATTTATATTTATATTTTTACAATTATTGTGTTGCATAATAAAAATCAAATCAAACTAGTGAAAAAAAGAAGTAAATTAAAATCCAAACAAGCAATAACAAAAAGAGTGAAAATGCAGTGTTTTTGTAAACCACACTCAGTTCCCTGTATGTTGATGGTTTTCTTCATCACTGAACAATTGGAAATGGTTTTAATTGTCTCACTGTTGAAGAGAGCCATGTCTATCAGAACTGAGCATTGTATAGTCTTGTTGTTGCCATATATAATCTTCTTGTTCTGCTTATTTCACTTGGCGTCAGTTCGTATAAGTCTCTCCAGGTCTCTCTGAAATCATGGTGCTGGTCATTTCTTATGAAACAATAATATTCCATAACATTCATATATCATAATTTATTTAGCCATTCTCCAACTGATGGGCATCCACTCTATTTCATTTCTAGCCACTACACAAAGTGCTACCACACACATTTTTGCACAAGTGGGTCACTTTCCCTGTTTTAAGATGTCTTTGGCATATAAGCCCAGTAGAAACACTGGTGGATAAAAGTGTATGCACAGTTTTATAACTTTTTGAGCATAGTTCTAAATTGTTCTCTAGAGTGCCTGGATCCATTCACAATTCCACCATTAATCTATTAGTGTCCCAATTTTCTCACATCCCTTCCAACAGTCATCATTATCTTTTCCTGTCATCCTAGCCAATCTGAGAGGTGTGTAGTGGTATGTCAGAGTTGTCTTAATTTGCATTTCTCTGATCAATACTGATTTAGAGCACCTTCTCATATGACTAGAAATAGTTTCAATTTCTTTATCTGAAAATTGTCTCTTCATATCTTTTGACCATTTATCAATTGGAGAATGACTTGAATTCTTATAAATTTGAGTCAATTTTCTATATATTTTGGAAATGAGGCCTGTATCAGAACCTTTTGAGTGTAAAAATGTTTTCCCAGTTTATTACTTTCCTTATAATCTTGTCTGCATTAGTTTTATTTGTACAAAACATTTTTAACTTAATCAAAATTATTTTGTGATCAATAATGATCTCTAGTTCTTCTTTGGTCATGACCATTTTCATTAATGAATATGGATGATAAAATCCTAAATAACATATTAATTAGGCAGTTGAAAATTACTTTACAAAGATTATATATTATGACCAATTGGGATTTTTTATCAGGGTTTGCAGGGATGGTTTAACATAAATAAAACTATTGGCCTAATTTATTATGCCAATAATAAATGTATAAAAATTCATATTATTATATAAATAGATGCATACAAAGTTTTTTTTTTAACAAACTTCAGCACTCATTTCTATTTTTAAAAATCTTAAAAGTATTGATATAAGTGTATTTTTCCTTAAGTTGATAAGTGTGTTTATCTAAAAACATCAGCAAGCATTATTTATAATGGAGACCAATTTACCAATAAAATAAGATGTGAAGAAAGTATGCTCATTGTCAACACTATTATTCAATATTGTATTGGAAATTCTAAAAATAACAATGAGAGTAGAAAAAGAAATTGAAGAAATTAGAATGGTGAGTAAACTTATAAAACTATCTCCTTTTGCAAATTACAAGATGATATTCTTGGACAAATATCAAGGTTCACTAAAAAGTTAGTTAAAATAATAACTTTCTTAAAATAGCATCCTATAAAGTAAATCCATATAATCAACTTTAATCAATCAGCCTAATGTAATTTTTTTATTGATATAGTCTCTGTCATCTTCTGTTAATCTACATAATTTATGTGTTTTTTGTTTATTTTTAATATTCATCCATTTTACTTAGCCTGTCAGTTTTACTGGCATATAATTAGACAATATTAGCAATTTCACCTTTTTCTTTTTTGATGTGGGTAATTTGATTTTCTTCTTTATTGTTTTAACAAAATTAATTATTTATTTTATCATATGTTTTTCATAAAACCAGTGATTATGAGTTGTTTGTTTGCATTTTATTTCATTTATCTGTTCTCTAATTTTTTCAGAATTTTTATTTTTGTGTGAATTTGTGAATTTTGAATGTGTTAATTTTCTAATAATTTTTACTTGCCTGCCTAACTCACCGTTTTGCTATTTCTCTCTTTTATTGATATATCCATTTAGAAATATACATTTTTTATATAAAGACTTTCTGGTTGCATCCCACAAATTCTGGCATATTGTCTCTTTTTTTGTACTTGCCTTTAATGTAACTATTGATTGTACAATTTGCTCTTTGAACCATTCATTTTTTAATGTGGTTATTGTTTCAAATTAATGTTTAATCTATGCTTACATAATGCTTAATTGCATTTAAATTTTAATGCCTTATAACCTAAAAGGGATGCATTCACAATTATGCTTTTTACATTTTATTGTGAGGTTTCAATTCATTAATAAAGTAATTTTCTGTGAAGATGGTATGTACAGCTGAGAAAAGCAAAGTCCTTTCTATTTCCATTCAGTTTTTTCCAAAAATCTCTTATAACTAACTTTTTAAAGATTGGATTTACCTCACTGGCTTCTTATCTATTTTATGGTTAAATTTATCTTGTTCTGAAAGAGAACTACCAGTGCTATAATTTTACTGTATGTTTCCTCATGTAGCTCATTTAACTTCACCTTGAAGATTTTTGGATCCTGCTATTTGTTTCATCTGTGTTTTGTGTTGATACTACTTCATTGTTTATAATTACATATAGGAAGACATATTATCCTTGATTATCTCTTTTATTAGGTTTGTTATTGTTTTTGCTATATCTGAAATCATGATTGCTACTTTTGCTTTATTTACTTTACCTTAAGCACAATTGAGTTCTGCTTCAGTATTTTGTTTTAACTCTGAGGATATCTTTGTTTCAAGTGTTTCTTGTAAGTAAAATATTAAATACTGGCTTTCCTTCCATTCTGCTATCCATTTTTGTTTACTGGTGAGTTTACTGCCTTCATATTCACAATATTATTACTACCTGTCCTTTTCCCTCCATAATATTTTGTTGTTTTATCTTCTCTAATTTTTTATCTTGTTTTTCCTCTAAATTCTGTTTTCCTTCTTTTCTTTGCTTTCTTTTATTTTTGATCACCCCTCTTTTATATTATCTCCTTTGTTCATACTTCTCTTTTGGGTAAGATAGATTTTCATTACCAATTACATACATATGTATGTGTGTATATACATATATATTTATACATGAATACACTTGTATGTGTGTTTTCCTTCTTTAAACTAATTTAGATGTGATTAAAGTTTAAACATTGCCCTCTTATCTTGTACCTCACCATTTTCCACTTCAATATAAAAAATCATCCTTGAATGTCTCTTTCATATAAGCTAATTATACCCATTCTTTGTCTCTCTTGCATCTACTATTCCCCTAGGCATACATTCTTTCATCTTTCTCTTTTTTTTACATCATTCAAACATAATTGATTCACTTCACATCCTCTTTCTTTGTAGAATTCTTGTAGCTAAACTAATAATGATAATGTTCTTTGAATTTACATGTGTCTCCTTCCCATAAAGATACAATAATTTAACTTTATTGAATACTTTTTGGTTTCTCTTTTATATGTATCTTTATGTTTTTCTTCACTTCTGTATTTGAAAATCAAAATTTTCTATTGAGCTATCATCTTTTCATCAAGAATGCTTAAAATTCTATTTTTTCATTAAATATATTATTATTTTTTCTTTGAAGAATTATTGTTAGGTTATTCATTGGTTGTAATCATAGTTTTGTGTCTTCTGGAATATCACATTCTAATCACTTCAATTATTATATGGTATGAGATGAAGCTTAGAAGACAGATTTCTCGGTAATTGATAATTAATGTGTTATTTAGGCTGTTTAATAATCAATAAATTGATAATCAGTGAATCCTCTCAGTAACCTAAAACATCAACTGAATGTTTAAATAATGTTGGAAAAGAAGATGCCTCTAAGAGGTGAAAATCAATCCTGATCATGAACAAGTAATGAGAGAGTAGGCATATCAGTGCCTATGGAAGATAATGGACAAAAAGTCTTCAGCTCTTTTGCTATAAACGTGGTTTGATCATGAGAATAGACTGCCTCCAACAATCTGAACAAAGGAATCCAGGAATTCATCTGTATCAAGACCACTCTGGTAGATTTTCTCCTTCATAAGTTGGGTATCCCTAAACTTCAGTACAAGGATACAATAAGAGTGATTTACTTTCTAAGGACAAGAATTAATCTAGATTAGTTTATTCTCTAAACATAAGAAAAGTCTTCTAGTTAGGTGGGGTTTGGCCCAAGATTACAGACCATGCAACCTGAGAATTTGGTTAATCTCATATATTTGCAATGTCCCTTAGAGACAAACTTGCATACAGGGGTTTATTCGTGAATGAAAACAATAAAAGGGACAAACTTAATTCTAATTTGTTATTTGGTTACTTATATAACAAAACAAAAATCATTTCTCTCAGGTAGTTCTTAAATTTTGTGTTATACTATCTGGCTCCAAAGTTTTTGAATAATTTCAATTTGACTGCTTTTTTTCCCCTTCAAACTGGGAGCTCTGAAATTTGGCTATATAATTTTTTCTATTATGAATGTTTTCTAGGTAATTATTGGATTCTTTTAATTTTTTATTTACCCTTTGATTTAAGGACATTTGCAGTATTTTTCTTCATAATATCTTGAAATATGATGTCTAGATTCTTTCTTTTATCATCATTTTCATGTAACATATTGTTCTCAAATGGTCTCTGTTCATTTTTTTACAGGTCACTTGTTTTTCTGACGAGATATTTCATATTGTTTTCTAGTTTTTCATTCTTTCCTCTTTAGTTATTGTTCTTTATGTTTTATAGATCAATTATCTATTGTTTCTTTAATTCAAATTCTTATTTATCTAATTATTTATTTACAACTTAAGTAAAATAGAAAAATGCATTGCCACATAGACAGAAGAGAAGATTCAAAATATGACATATATATGTGTGTGTGTGCATGTATATATGCACATCATATTATATGTTATGCCCAGAGCTGTTCATTTTTTCTTTATGTTTTTTCAGGTTTTCTTTGGTTCTCTGCTAGGTATTTATTAGTTTATTCATTTTATTCTTTTCTCTCCTGGTCAAGAAAGTTAAAATTAAGTGCAGAAACATATGTAAGCATATCTGCATATAAACAAACATACATATTTTTACATATCCAATACATAAATATATGCATATATATAAAGCCATACACATTAAAATATATTTATATGCATCTATGTAAAGCTGTATTATGCTTGTTTGTAATATTTCTGTGAAGACTTCAGAAGTACAAGTTTTTTTCCATATTTTTTCTCAATCTGTCAACTCATCATTTCATATACAACAGCAATATGCCAAACATTTTGCTGCTTTTTAAAATAGTTTATGATGTTTGTTATTATGGCTGACAGTGTATTTCTCTTTTGATTAAATCAATTTTAGCTTTAACTTTGTCTAGATAAATGATTACTACCCATGTTTTTTTTTTTTTAATACATTTTAATTCTCATCATTATTTCATGTCTGTTTCTCTTGTTTTTTTTTTATCTTTTAAGTTCTATTTTGTAAAGGAACAATTTACTTCAGCTTTTTTTTTTTACTTTTTTTTGAATTGGCTTTTTATTAGCTTTTTAATTAATTAAAATAATAAGCTTTTTAAAGAGCTATTTTTATCAATGAATCTTTCTACCTCCTTTTTTTCTGTTTGTTCAATTTTGTTTTTTAGAATTTTTTGGTAATTACTTCTGCCTCTTTTTTGATGTAGTTTAGTCATTTTAATCATGGCTCTTCGTGACAATATTTGAAATTTTCCTGGCTAAGATCCTCAAGTGGTTTGCAATTTTTTTCCTCCACTTCATGTTACAGATAGGGAAACAGAGATAAAAACAGTTAAGCTATATTCACAGAGTAACAATAAAAATCTGAGACCATATTTGAAATCATGAAGATGAGTCTTTATGGTTTTAGCCCTGAAAGTTCTCTCTACAATGCTAATTAGATACCTTTGTACCACCTTACTGCCCCTTTTACCTAGTTATTAATTATCCTTTATTAACTTTCTTCTTTTATTCCTTTGCCTTCATTTAGTAATGTATTTTTCTAATGCTCTTTTTTGATCTTGAAAATATTTTATAGCTCTTTTAGAAAATGTTGTTGATTAACTCCCTAATTCACATTTTTCTATGAGATTTTGCACAGAGCTATTTTAATGGTCAGATTATTTTTTACTGTTGTTTGCTCATTTTTCTCGCCTGTTTTTGATTTGAAACTTTAAGTTCATATTACCTTCTCTTCTCAGTGTGCTGAAAGAAGGAGCCTCTCACTTAGTTCAATCTTTTACTCATTGCTGTTTTAGAGAGTTAAAAGTTTTCTGTGTGACAAGATAGTGTAATCTTAGGTATATAACCTGTCCTAAACTCTGGTTCTTACCCAGAACTGTCCCTAATTCCTTCCAATTTCAATTGATAATTCTCCTCAAGGTCCCTTCTCCCTTGGACTAAAAATGAACCTGTTCCTCTAGGTCCCTGATCCTTTAGTGCAGAAGTGATACTCTCAGGACTTCCAGTGTCTTTCAGTCAACAAGAAATGCCATAGAATTATGATCCAGAAGTTGATATAAGGAATGGAAGTGCCAGAAAATGTCTGGTCTCCATACAATGCTAGCACCAGCTACCTTATAATCACTTTCTATTCCTTTCGCAAGTGCCCTGTTTATCTCTGACTTGATGACTCTTAAATCTACTCTGTTTTTGTCAATAAAACAATCTCACCACTGGTGTTTGATATAAATGAGATCTGGGTGAACCCTCTCCACTATGTCATAATTCTCTTTTTTAGATAGCCTAAGTTGACTTGAACTGGAAGAATGTCTCACTCTGACTTTTATTGACTCTTCCACTCCAGCAATTGATTTGAGTTATTTTAAAGTTTTAAAGTGAAATATTTCACTTTATTTGCCTGAGTGCTATTTCATATGTATATATGTATATATGCATGTATATACAAAATACATATACATAGATAAATAAAATTATCCATTGAAATAACATAACAAAAGAAGAGGAGAAAATACTAATTTTTTTCTGAGTCATCAAATGTTGCAGAAAAGTTCTTATCTTTTTTTTTTAAAGACTATGCTTCAATATATTCTGTCTGCATCATTTTCATTCTGGTTGCAGAAGATATTTTCTATCTTGTCTATTGGAATTTTCTTGAATCATCATATTGTTTAGAAGACCCAAGTCCACCAAAGTTGATTATCATAAAATCTTGATACTCTTTTCTTGGTTCTGCTCATTTCACTCAGCAACACTCTATATAAATCTTTTTATGCTTTTCTGAAATTACCCTGTTCATCATTTCTTATTGAACAATAATATGCCATTATATTCATATACCATACCTTATTCAGTCATTCAGCAATGGATGTTGATTCCTTGACACCACAAAAAGGGCTCCCACAAACATTTTTGCACATGTGAGTCCTGTCCAGTTTTTTTTTTTTATGATCTCCTTGCACTATAGAACCAATAGTGACACTGCAGCATCAAAAAAAAAAAAAAAAATGCAGTTTATAGTCTTTTTGTCATAGTTTCCAATTGCTTTGCAGAACGGTTGTATCATTTTACAATTCCACCAACAATGCATTAGTATCCTGATTTTCCCATATCCCTTCCAAAAGTTATCATTATATTTTCTTGTCATCTTAATGACTTTGAGAAGTATGAAGTGGTCCCTGGGAGTTGTCTTAATTTGCATTCTAATAAATAATTGTTTAGAACATCTTGATATGACTAGAAATACTGCCATATATTTTATAAATATTTTATATGTTTCAATTTATCCATGTGATGTTTTCTCCATTAGAATTTAGGCTTCTTGAGGTCTTCTGGGCAGAAGAAAGATTATTGAGGTAGACAGGTCTTAATCTGAGCACTTCCTCACATCACTCAGATCAACATCAGATCAATCTCTTATCTGGTTTTGGAGTGACAGAACCCACAAATATTTCAAGTGTGACAAATGATCTGCTGATCATATTTTGGAAGAAATTCAAAAAAAAATTTTCCATTTGGGAATGGGGCAGGGGGAGGCAGCCTGGACCAGGAGCAGGGAGCCAGGGTAATGTGGTATCCCCATGCTGGGGAATGTACTGAGAGGCTCTTAGCCTAAATATTGCAGCACTGACTATTCTCCTGGTTCAGAAGCCAGTGGATCAGCAGATTAACTGTAAGACTTCTAATGTTCCAAAGAAAATAAAAGAGAAAAATAAAGAAAAAAATTAGAGCAATAATTAGGAGCTATTTTGCCAAACTGTATACCAGTAAATCTGATTATCTAAGTATAATGAATGCTTACAAAAAATAGATTGTCCAGATTAACAATGGAGGAAATGAATTACTTAGCTAGTCCCATTTTAGAAAAATAAATTGAACAAGTTATTGATCAGCTCCCTAAGAAAAAAATCTCCAGGAATGGCTGGATTTACCTGTGAATTCTACCAAACACTTAAAGAGCAATTAATCCCCATACTATGCAAACTATTTGGAAAAAATAGTGAAAGAAGGAATCCTACCAAATTATTTTTATGACATAAATGTGGTGCTGATACCTAAACTTGGTACAACCGAAAGAGAGAAAGAAAATTATAGACACATTTCCCTAATGAATGTTGAAAAATAAAATTATTAAATAAAATGGTAACAAAAAGATTAAAGGAAGCTATGCCCAGTATAATATACAATGACCAAGGAGGATTTTACCAGGAATGCAGGGCTAGTTCAATTTTAGGAAAATCATTAGCATAATTGAGCATATAAATAAGAAAACTAACAAAATCATATAATTATCTCAATAGATGCAGAAAAAAAAAGCATTTGACAAACTCCAACACCCATTCCTATTAAAAACACTAGAGAGTATAGGTAAGTGAAGTTTGCCTTAAATTAATGAATAGAATCTATTTAAAGCCATGAGTATGCATTATATGTAATGGGGTTAAAATAGAACCATTCTCAATAAGATCAGGGGTGAACAAGGTTGCACACTTGCAAAGGGCTGAAACTCTGAGTAGGTGCACTTGGACAACCGAGCACTTAAGGCTAATTACTTATTGGACAATACTCTATTAGCATATGCTTGGAAAATGGCCCTTCCCATCATTCTGTGCTGGCCCTAACTGTTGGTGTATACAGAGAATTGTAGGAGGGATTAGAGGGTGGTGTAAGATGAGCCAGAGTTACTTTTGGTGATAGAAGAAGAGAAAGGAGGTGTGGACATTGCTGTGTCCATTCCCTTCACTTCGACCCCTAAGACTAAGAATAAAGACCAAGGACTTTTGCTTATCCTGACTCCAGCTGACACTAAGGTATCCAGGGTGCTAACTTGGTCTTCACATTTGGTGTCCAACATGTGGACCAAGGACCCTACTTTCACTGAAGAAGTCCTTGGTGACCAGGAAATAGGGTGAGTATTTTAATAGACAAACAGGGAACTTACTTTGTTAAGGGCTAAACTAGTAACCTTTTCTAGCTGAAATGGGACAGATGTTAAGAAAAGATTATCCCCCAGCCCCAGGTCCACCCCCACCCCCACCCCACCTCCACCTGAAGGGGCACTATAGAAAGCATACTTAAGTTGATCAAGGGATAAGGCTTAATTGTAACTTGACAACAGATTGCTAGACTCTTGGTACATTAGAACACATATCCCCTTGGTCCTTAGAGGAAGAAGAGGTAGGGCCAGATAATTAGAGACTAGAAGGAGATCAACTATGTGAATACTACAATGATAAAGGTCATCCTTTAATGTCCAAGGAAGCATTCTATACATACAACATAATACAATTGGGCTTAAAGAATCCTGCAAGTTATAGAAAAAAGAAAAGTTTTAGGAACAGCCAAATGATGAAGTGTGAGGAAAAAGAGGAAGACAAAGAACAGATTAATGACATCACCAAAGGGCATGAGAAATTAAGTGAAGTTCAAGGGCGTGATGATTCTACTTCTCACAAGGCAGCTTCAACTCCATCTATGCAGCAGATCCTTGACACACCCATATTAATTTCCTAGAGGGAGGAGAAGTAGTGGGAGGGGCAGTGATACCTCCAGCTCCTCCCCTCCAGCAATCACCCTCTCCTATAACTAGATTGCAAAAGGCACTACATAAAGTCACAGAAGAAGGGCAGGATTTAGTTGATTTGAAAATAGGAATGTATTCTGTGATTCAATAGTTTAACTCTTCAGGTCAAGAAAGTAGAAGATATGCTCCTTTTGATATAGAAATCCTCAAAGATCTGAAAAAGGCTTGCACACTTTAGGGGATTTGTCAGTTTATGTTAACATGTTATTACAAAATTTGGCTTATGAAGTCTTAACCCCTAGTGACTAGAAATCTATACCAAAGACATGCTTTGAATCTGGACAAAACTCTTGTGGCTTTCTGAATATAGTGAGCTCTATAGAATACAAGCCCAACAAAATAGTCAAAGTAGAGTTAATACTCCAATCACCTATAACCAACTAACAGGTATAGGTTCTTATGCAGAAATTTCAGTACAGATTTTTTACTCCATAGAAGCATATGAGCAAATTGCTTCTGCTGCTATCAAAGCATGAGCTTTTCTCCCCAGTAAAAACAATAAAGGACAGGCCTTTACAAAAATAACACAAGGGCCAAATGAATCCTTTGCTGATTTTGTGAGATGTTTGCAGACAGCTGTCATACGAACTAATGGTGAAAATGCAGTAACAGACATTATGATAAGGCAACTTGCTAAAGAAAATGCTAATGAGGTTTATAGAAGAATTATACTAGGACTATGCAAGGATGCTCCTTTAAAGGAGATCTTAAGACACAGTGCCACAGTGGGCACAAATACCTTTTATAGCCAGACAATAATTCAGACTTCCCAAGGTCCCAACATGGGAATTCAGAGTCCCTTTTGGCAAGGGACTTCCAGAGAGACTCGTCAACGATTTCAATGTGGTAAAGTAGGGCATCTGAAAGCTCAATGTTGGCATAGAGACAAAGTGAAAAAATAGGGTGGGAGAACAAAACCCAAAACTCCATGTCCAAAATGCAACAGAGGCTTCCATTGGGCCTCAGAATGTAGACTGATTAAGGAAACGGGAAAAGGGGCCCAGCTACAGAGCCCCAGACAAAAAACAAACAAACAAACAAAAAAAAAAACAACACTTGGGGCATGATGGCAGCCGATGCTTCATCCGGAGAGTGCCTAGAAGTTCAGTACCCAAACATGACCAATCAGACAGGAAGCCATCTGATGGGAGAAAATATTTACACAATCAATCAGCCAGGAAGCAATCTGATGGGAGAAAGTGATTACAATTGGGGAGAATACAGTTGTATGCAGCTGGACAACTGAGATACCCCCTGGAGAAGTGAAACCTGTTCCTCTCCAGCCTATGGATCCCTTGCCTCCAGGCACAGTAGGCTTGACCATTTCACCTCCTGAGAGTACATACAAAACAGTGTTCATCCATACACTGATGTGGGAAACTGGTGTAGATAATATCCCAGTCACTAATACAGGTAGACAGTATGTGATTTATCACCCAGGAGAAGTAGTGGCATCAGGTTTACTGATACAGACTCCTAATAAGGAATCTGGTGATAATCATCCAGATTCTGACTCCAAGCCACAAAATCCAGGAATATACTAGACAGCAGCTGTGACAGCTGACCAACCTATGCTAACTATCTATACAAATGGCATAACATTAGAAGGATCAGTAAGCACTGATACAGATGATACAGTCATAAGAAGTGCCAACTGGCCCAATCACTGGCCAAAGATTAAGGCAGACACCTTCATGTCTACGTAGGAGGATCATTAGCAGCTGAAGTTAGTGCTACCCCTTTGAGATGGACTTTTGAAGGTGAAACAGGAGTTTTTACTCTTTTTTATAGTTTAAAAAATCCCCATCAATCTGTGAGGAAGAGACATTTTACAACAATTAGTGTTAAAAATGATTACTTCATTTTTTAAGGCAGGGCTGCTGTTGAAGGCCTACCAACACTTTCACCTATTCCTATCCAATGGAAAACTGATACACCAGTGTGGATAGAACAGTGGACCTTAGGTAGCAATAAAATTCAGGCCTTATTAGATATAATACAGGAGTACCTTGTAAGTCCTTGGAATTCCCCAGTGTTTGTTGTAAAAAAGAAATCTGGAAAAGAGAGGATGTTGACTGATTTAAGAAAGATAAATGAACAGATGGAAACTATGCGAACTCTTCAGCCTGGACTTCTATCTCCTACTCAATTGCCTAGAGAATGGCCTCTTTGGGTTATAGACATTAAGGATTGTTTCTATTCTATCCCTCTAGGTAAGGAAGCTATGAAAAGATTTGCCTTTTCAGTGCCCAGCGTTAACTTAGCTGTGCACTATAAAAGATATGAATGGACAGTTTTGCCACAGGGAATGAAAAACAGCCCTACTATATGTCAAATGTATGTTGCTGCTGCTCTTACTCCAGTAAGAAAAGCATTTCCAAAAGTAATGTTATTACATTACATGGCTGATATATTGGGATATGTACCTGAGGAACAAATGTTAGAAGTATGTCTACAAAAGACCATAGAAACACTAAGGAATTACAAATTGCACATAGCTCCAGAAAAAATCAAAGACATGGTCCTTTTCAATATTTAGGATATGAAGTATATCCTAAGGTGCTTATAGTACAAACACTTTCCTTAAGAACAGAGAAGCTAAGATGACAGGAAAAAATAATGATGATTGTTGGAGGGGATGCGGGAAAACTGGGACATTGATGCATTGTTGGTGGAGTTGTGAACAAATCCAACCATTTTGGAGAGTAGTTTGGAACTATGCTCAAAAAGTTATCAAACTGTGCATACCCTTTGATCCAGCAGTGTTACTACTGGGATTATATCCCAAAGAGATTATAAAGAAGGGAAAGGGACCTGTATGTGCACGAATGTTTGTGGCAGCCCTTTTTGTAGTGGCTAAAAACTGGAAACTGAATGGATGTCCATCAGTTGGAGAATGGTTGAATAAATTGTGGTATATGAAAATTATGGAATATTACTGTTGTGTAAGAAATGACCAGCAGGATGATTTCAGAAAGGCCTGGAGGGACTTACATGAACTGATGCTGAGTGAAATGAGCAGGACCAGGAGATCATTATATACTTCAACAACAATACTATATGATGACCAGTTCTGATGGATCAGGCCCTTCTCAGCAACAAGATCAACCAAATCATTTCTAATGGAGCAGTAATGAACTGAACTAGCTATGCCCAGAAAAAGAACTCTGGGAGATGACTAAAAATCATTACATTGAATTCCCAATCCCTATATTTATGCACACCTGCATTTTTGATTTCCTTCACAAGCTAATTGTACAATATTTCAAAGTCTGACTCTTTTTCTACAGCAAAATAACGTTTTGGTCAGGTATACTTATTGTGTATCTAATTTATATTTTAATATATTTAACATCTACTGATCATCCTGCCATCTAGGGGAGGGGGTGGGGGGGGTAAGAGGTGAAAAATTGGAACAAGAGGTTTGGCAATTGTTAATGCTGTAAAGTTACCCATGTATATATCCTGTAAATAAAAGGCTATTAAAAAAAAAAAAAAAAAAAAAAAAAAAAAAGAACAGGGAAGCTAAACACCTTAAATGACTTCCAAAAATTGATAAGCGATATCCAATGGATGCGTCCAGTGTTAGGCTTGACTGCCTATAAATTGCAAGAGTTATATGACATTTTAAGGGGAGACAGTGCTTTAAACTCACTATGCCAGCTTACAAAAGAAGCTCAAGAGGCTGTGAGAGAAGTTGAACTGGCTTTATCCAATGTGGTGGAAAGAGTTACTCAAAAACCCTTGGAAATATCAGTTTTTGCTACACAAGAGGCATCCCCAGCAGTTCTTCATCAAGGAGAAAGTGTGATAGAGTGGATGAATCTCCCAGCACAAACAGAACAAAGCCTTACTCCTTCCAAGTGCTTGTGGCTAGAATTTTATTAAAGGCAATTAAGCGAGCAGTACAATTATCTGGGATAAGACCTGACAAGATATACACTTTATATACTAATGTACAAATTAGTGTACTGTGAAACCATCTCTGAGTGGCAAATTTTATTAGCCATGGCTCCAAATTTTACACATGGGTTTCCATTATAGATAACCAGAGTATTACATAATTGGCGATGGATTCTTGAAGAAAAGATTTCTAAAGTTTCTCTTAAAGGACCAACTATCTTTACATATGCATCAAAACATAATATTTGTGCTGTATACTCTTGTGACAACTATAAAGAAAGTAGTTAGAACTCCTTTTCAATACACTCAGCAGAATGAATTGTATGCAATCATTCTAGCTCTTACTTATTATCCAGGAGATATAAATATAATATCTGATTTGGCCTATTCAGTGGGTTTTGTACAAGAATTGCCACAGCCTAAATAAAATTTGTAGCCTCTAATATATATCAGCTCTTTAAGTAACTTCTAGAGCAAGTGAGAAAGCATCCAGGTAAGATTTATATCTTGCATGTCCACTCTCATAGTGGACTTCCAAGTCCTATTTTTGATGGTAATTTAAAGGCAGACAATCTTCTAACTATGTTGGCCAATACTCCTTTATTTCAAGAAGCTCAAGAATCTCATTTTAAATATTATCAGGCTGCTTGAGGTTTACATTTACAATTTGGAATAATAAGAGAGGAAGCTAGGAGCATAGTAAAAGCCTGTACAACTTGCATTCCTTTCCACACTCCTACACTGCCTCCAGGGAAGAACCCTCATGATTTGAGACCCAGTGAAATTTGGCAAATGGATGTGACCCATTATAAATCTTTTGGTTGTCTGTCTTTTATCCATGTTGTAGTAGACACCTTTTCAGGATTCACTTTTGCAATACCAGCAGCAAAAGTGATAGCCTGAGTGGTCACTAAATTCCTTATACAAGCATTTGCAATTATGGGTATGCAACAGCAATAAAAACAGATAATGGACCTGCATATACTTTTAAACATTTTGCACACTTTTTCCCACAGTATAAGATTTTACACACCACTGGCATACCCTTTAATCCTCAAGGACAGGCAATAGTAGAGAGAAGAAACAGAGACTTTAAGACACTCCTCCAAAAACAAAAGAAAGGAGGAACCACAGGTAACCCTAGGGAACTTCTAAATATAGTTCTTTATACTATCAACGTCTTGATTTTTGACAAAGATGCATTGGCTCCAGCAGACAAGTTTTATAACCCAGTGGAAGGGCAGTGTCTAGTGCCAGCAGCTGCACTATCTTTAGATAATCGCCAGGTGATGTGGAGAGACCCAGAAAGTGGTGAATAGAAGCGACCAGATAGGTTAATTGCTTGGAGGAGAGGATTTGCTTGTATCACTACAGGTGGAGAAGGAATCAGATAGGTGCCAATGAGTCGAATTTCCCTTGTCCATCAGAGAGAGATGGAGAAGACCCAAGAAACATCGGGTGGTTCCGTTGCTGACTGTGCCCACCACTGAAAGAGCAGTGAAATTGTAGGAGTTCAAAACTCTTAGCAATCATTGAATTCTCTGAGATATGATAAGATTGTTGTAGGACTTGAAAACCCTCAGGAATCATTGGATTCTCTGAGACATGATAAGACTGCCATAGGACTTGAAAATCTTCAGGAATCATTGGATTTTCTGAGAAATGATAAGATTGTTGCAGGACTTCAAAATCTGCAGAATCATTGCATTCCTTAACATAAAAAAGACTGTTGAAGGACTTCAAAAACTTCTGGGGAATCATTGGATTCCCTGATACATGAAGCAATGGATAATAGATTGGTTTTGGACTATCTCTTGGCTGCTGAAGAAGGTATATGTGTGACTGTTGTTTACTTACCCTCCTTCTAGGACTTCTGGAAATATTTTACACACCATGTTGAT
Source organism: Sarcophilus harrisii (assembly GCF_902635505.1). Lineage (NCBI taxonomy): Eukaryota > Metazoa > Chordata > Mammalia > Dasyuromorphia > Dasyuridae > Sarcophilus > Sarcophilus harrisii. Next base: position 63,139,806 of record NC_045427.1, on the reverse strand, counting down.
TTATATTGTTTTTTATATCACTATTTGCATGAACAATTCATGTTTGTTACACCACAACCTGCACTAGCTATGGGGAGAGTCATCCCTAAAAGCTTGTGCATTATTGCTATGTGTTTGTGTAATAACTCCCATCCTGATGGATTTGTGCCTACCTGTTTCTAATAAGACCCTTCAGCCCAGAAACCTGCTAGCAATCCCCACTTCCCTTTGGTGCTGTTCATCTCCCTTCCTGATATGTCAAGGAGGGCATGATCATCTCCTTTGTAGTGCTTTCACCTCCCTAAGAGGTCAGGGGGAACATGATCACTTCATTTTCAGTATTTTCACCTCATTTCCTGAGAAGTCAGGGAGGGTGTGATCACTTCCTTTTTGGGATTCTCACCTCCCTGAGAAGTCAGGGATGGCATTACAATCTGAATTCAGAAACAAAAGAAAGCGGGAGATGTAAAGGGCTGAAACTCTGAGTATGTGCACTTGGACTTAAGGGTAATTACTATTGGACAATACTCTATTAGCACATGCTTAGAAAATGGCCCTTTCCACCACTGGCTCCATCAGTTGGTGTATACAGAGAATTGTAGGAGGGATTAGAAGGTGGAGTAAGACAAGCTAGAGTGACTTTTTGGTGGTAAAGGAAGAGAAAGGAGGTGTGAAGATTGCTGTGTACATTCCCTTCATTCAATCCTTAAACCAAGAATAAAGATCAAGGACTTTTGCTTATCCTGACTCCGCAGATTCTAAGGTATCCAGGGTGCTAACTTGGTCTTCACACCCACTGTAACCATTATTATTCAATAATGTAATAGAAATATTAGGCTTGGCAATAATAAAAGAAAAAAATAAATGAATTAAAATATGTAATGTGGAAACCAAGCTATCACCCTTTGCAAATGATATGATGGCATACTTAGAGAATTCTAGAGAATCAACTAAAACATTAGTAGAAACAATTCACAGTTTTAGCAAAGTTACAGGATACAAAATAAATCCACAGAAATTATCAGCATTGCTTTATTCTACCAAAATGTCCAACAGCAAGAGATACAAAGAGAAATTCATTCAAAATAAGTGAAAACAGTATAAAATACTTGGGAGTCTATCTGTCAAGGCAAAATCTGGAACAATATGAACACAATTACAAAACACTATTCACATAACTAAAGTCAAATATAAACAATTGGAAAATATCAAGTATTCATGGAGTGGCTGAGCTAATATAATAAAAATGGCAATAAAACCTAAATTAATCTATTCATATATCGACATACAGAGCTAGAAAAAATAATAACAAAGTTCATCTGGAAGAACAAAAGGTAAAGAATTTCAAGGTAATTAATGAAAAAAAAATGAAAATGAAGGTGGTCCAGCTGTACTAGACCCCTAAAATTGTATTATAAAGCAGTGGTCATCAAAACCATTTGATATTGGCTAAGAAATAGGTTAGCTTCACAAGACAATAGATTCTCTTGTTTGATAAACTGAAACTGACAATAATTTTTTAACAATAATTGCTCAGAAAATTGGAAATTAATATGGTAGAACCTAGCCAGTGACCTACATCTAACACCCTATATTAAGATAAGGTCAAAAGGATCATGATTTGAATAGGCAGAGTTATACTATAAGCAAATTAGAACAGCAATGAATATTCTTTCTTTCAGAACTGTGAAGAAGGAAGGAATTTGTAGCCAAAGGACAACTAACACTAGGTTATGAAATGCAAAATGTATAATTCTGATTATATTAAGTCAAATATCTTAGTACAAACAAAACCAATGCAGATAAAATTTGAAGGGAAGCATTAAACCTGAAAAAATTTTCATCAAAGAACTAATATCTAAAGTATGTAGAGCATTGACTCAAATTTATAAGAATAAAAGCCATTCTCCATTGAAAAATGATCAAAGGATAAGAACAGACAATTTTCAGATGAAGAAATTGCAACCATTTATAATAAAAGAATAGGTTCTCTAAATCACTATTGGACATAGAAGTGCAAATAAAGACAGCTCTGAGGTACCATTACACTTCTCTCAGATTGGCTAAGATGAAAAGGAAAAGATAGTGATGAATGTTAAAGAGTATATAGGAAAACTGGAACACTGATGCATTTTGGTGGGGTTGTGAACTGATCCAACCATTCTGGAGAGCAATATGGAACTATGCCCAAAAGACTATAAAATTGTGCATACCCTTTGATCCAGCAGTGTTTCTACTGGGCTTATGTGCCAAAGAGATCTTAAAGGAGGGGAAGGATCCCATATGTGCAAAAATATTTGTGGTATTCCTTTTTCTATTAGCAAGAAATTGCAAACTGAATGGGTGCCCATAAGTTGGAAAATGGATAAACAAGTTATGGTATTTGATGATTTCAGAAACACCTAGAGAGATTTACATGAACTGATACTAAGTGAAATAAGTAGAACCAGGATATCATTTTTACATGGCAGAAGCAAAATTATACAATGGTCAATTCTGATTGACATGGCTCTTTTCAACAATGATGTAATTCAGACAAGTTCCACTGATCTTATGATGAAGTGAGCCATTTGCATCCAAAGAGAAAACTGTTGGTACTAAGTGTGGATCACAACATAGCATTTTCACTCCTTTTGGTTGTTTGCTTGCATGGTGTTTTCTTCCTAATATTTTTTTTTCCTTTTTGATCTGATTTTTCTTATGCAGCATGATAATTGTGGAAACATGTATAGAAGAATTAGACATATTTAGAATATATTATATTACTTGATGTCTAGAGGAGATGGTGGGTGAAGAGAAAGAAAAAAAATTGGAACACAAGGTTTTGCAAGGATGAATGTTGAATATTATCTATGCATTTGTTTTGAAAATAAAAAGCTTTAATAATAATAAAATATAAGCTTCTTGAAGTTAAAGCTATTTTTAAAAATCCTAATGCATAGATGGCTTTCCCAATTCTTTTACTCTTGTGATTAAAATCATATATATATATATATATATATATATATATATATATATACACACACACACACACACACACACACACACACATATATATATATATATATATATGATAAAAGTTGTTCTGTCCTCTATAATGGACAGAAAAAGCTCTAGATACTTTGAAAAATCCTCCTCCATGACCCTTATCTGAACTTTTGGTCTTTAGGGACAATGAAGAATAAATTATAGTATTTTTTTTTAGATTTTTGATAAGGTGAGCTCATATTAAAGGGGGATTTTTTTGGGGGAAATGTGAACTTTTTGCTTTTTAAATCCCAATCTCCTATTATGGGTTTGGTAACATCAACTATGCTGTAGATGAGAAGAATATTCTCTATTCTGTACTCTTAAGGTGGTTTATCATTCCTTAATTCAAGCTTAAAAAAAAAAACATCAATTACATCTTGAGTGAACATTTTTTGCACTTCATTAATGTATACTCTAAGCCAGGTAAGAATCACAACTGTAAGTTCCTTATAAGTATATAAAAGTAAATGCCAATTGCATTTTAATGGACGTCAGTATTGATTACATGACAATAATCTTTCAGGAGGAAATGGCTTTTTTAACATTAAAGGAAAAGTATATATTCACTAGGCAGAGAATGGAAGGTAGAATATTGCCAAGACAGAGTACAGCCCAAGCAAAAATTATTAGAACGTGGGTTTGTATTGAAGATAGCAAGTTATCTATTGTTGCTATAGTGTGGATAACATGACAGTGAGATCTGAAAAGATAAGATGGGACCTCATTGCTAAAGCCCTTGAATGTCAAATTAAGAAATTTTGTCATTTGATTTTTTCCTTCAATGTTTCCCAATCATAATACACAGGTTTCCCTCTTTCACTATTGAAAACTCTTCCTATTTCCCAGGTATGTTTGCAGTTTTAGCCTTTGTCAAAAACAGAGCCCTTTACTGGTAATTTGGTTCAAAACAGCATGACCCCTCCTTGACAGAATCTAAACTTGTAGGCACCTGCAGTGATCTCATTCTCCTGGCTCAAAGTTACCTGAGCCTTTAAGCACCAAACGGATGCATCCTGCCTGAAGAAATTCAAGATGCCATATGGCACTATTTTTACATAATCAACTCTGAACACATTGAAATAGTGTCCAACTGTTTAATTTGCTACCATTGAATCATTCAGCAGAAACTTCAAGCCGTTCTACAGATGTAGATATTTTTCATCAATGAGGCATTGCAAATATAAAATAATATTTTTCTTAAAAATTAGCTTCATAAAATTTAAATATATAGGTAACTTTGAAGATCAGGAGACCCTAAGAAAAGCTTATTATTCTGACTACCAATAAGTTAATAGGACTTGTTATCATTACTGATGTTTTAAGGATAAGATCTTTATAGTATGTCATATTCTTCTATTTCATACTGCTGATCATGATGAAAAATAAACAGGCTATATTAAAATGCATCTGAATTTGGAAGAATTGATTTATTATTTTTTAAAAACTCAGAATTTTTCCTTCTGAGAATTTTTTCAGTATTGTCTTTGAACATTTTTATTTATGAATTGGAAACAAGAAAAGCATAGCTAATGTTTTTAATAAATTGTTATATTGCTAATATAATACATGCTTATTTAATATGTTCTGTTCAGTTTAGTATACTGAAAGAAATGTAAAATAGTCACACCTCATATTTTCCTTATTGTGTTCATCAACAAGAAAATTAAATATATTATATTATATTATATATGTATATATATGTATATGTGTATGTATGTGTATATATATATATATATATATATATATATATATATATATAATACAGAATCTTTCCTACCACTTTATCTTTGCTCATTTCATGACTTAAGATACCCAACTGAAAATTCTAATCCTAATATCAGCTAAGTAGATAGACCTAAATGTCATTTACTTGTTCTTGCCCTCAGATTTTCCCAATAGATAAAATAAGACAGTAATATTTGCACTATCGACCTCATCATTTTTGTTACAAGGAAACAATTGTTTAAGTGTAATAAGCTAGGATATTTGAGTCATTATTAAGTTTGTTCTTCCTTTGGTACATCTTGGGTCTCTATCCCTTTAATTCATTTTGTTTCTTAACTTAGCAAAAGATGACCCTCATTGCAATTACCTGGGGGTATATATATATATATATATATATATATATATATATATATACCTCCAGATTATACATACATATATATAATCTAGGGGGTAAGGATTTGTATCTCACAGATTCCAACAGAACAGGTGTCTTGGTTTGTTAGGCAGTTACGTAAATAACCACAGTGGCCTCAACATTTTTATTCACAGTACCCTGTATAATAGCTAAAACAAAGCAAATTATCCATAAATACGTACTTATTGATGTTATGGATTTTAATTTCAAAAACAAGCTGTAGTACTGTGTTAAGACTCCTGACTCAGGAATCTACTTTTAATCTTGTACCTTCTATTTATTGATGTGTGAATTGGCAACATCATTTAATGTTTTTGGACCTTGGTTCTCTCATGTGACATATTGAATATGTGCCTATGGCTATGGGTACATACATAGTACACACAATATCTGAAAAGACCCATATAATTTAATTCAACAGTCATTATGTGATTATTATGTCCAAATTAGTGAGCTAAGGTCTGGCAATAGGAAGACAGGATCATCAAAAAGGTTACTTTTACCCCCTACGGAAGTTATCATATTATAGAAATCCGATATGGAAGGATAAAATTACCAATAATTATAGAGATATGAAAGGGGTTCATGAAATTTTTCTTGACTTTGAATGGAAGTAAAGAGGTACTGATAATAGCTTGTTCAGAATCAGGAGATGGAGTAATCAGCATTAGGGAATGATTAATAATCCAGATAGTCTATAACATAAATTACAATGTTCTTCAATAAAGCTGAAGAAAGTATGCATGAGTCAAATTTTAAAGGACCTCAATCATTTTTCATTTTAAACTATAGGGAGTGATAAATTGCTGAAAATTTTGAAGCAGGAAATGCCTTAGTTAGACTTATGAATTTGGAAGAAAATTTTGGCAGACACTTGAATGATAGAATGTGAAAGTAAAAGATGAAGGAACTAGCAACTAGCATATATCCATGTGAAATATGATGATAATTTTGTAAGTAGACAAAAGGGAAATCAAGTTAATGAGACAATGGAGGAGGGTTATCATGACTCAATAACTAAAGGACTATACAAGAAAGTCAAGAATGAGTGTCAGAACTTGAAAAACTGAAAGAATAGTGGGAATCTCAAAGGAAACAGGTAGTTTATGGGAAGAAAAACATTAATAAAATGAAATTTCTATTTTTGACATATTGAGGTTACAATGTCTATAGGACTTGAAGAAAGTATTTCAGAAAAAGATAATGATGTGTAATTGGAGTTAATAGCAAGCTTAATATATGATTACATATATTGATTTGGGTAGAGAGAGATCCATAGAGATGATATTGAAACTCATGAGAGAGAGGTATCCAAGAAAACATTTGTAACAAGAGAAGTTGTCCTATGAAAGAGATCTGAGAAATACCAATGTCAAGGAGACCTGAGAAATACCAATGTCAAGGAGACAGAAGAAGCATAAATATTTGCCTATTGTGGATACAGTCTGTATTCATAATGCCTTTCTACTTCAAGCAACAGTCTTATCTTTCTGTAATCAACAAGGTGAAAGTTGTTAATTTACATCTTCTTTTTCAGCTACATAAGGCATTACAAAGTGGTGAAATATATCATCATCAAAGAAAATAAATATATCAACATGAATCTAAGGGAAAAATGCAGAGACTTAATCAGTTTGAGTTGACTTTTGATCTTCTGCATGTTTCCTCATTTTCTATAAATAAAGCTCATCACCTGTATTTTCTATTATAGAGGGCTTAAACTCTGGAGAAGTATACTTGAAGCAAGGTGTTAACTCAGTGGAATTGATATAATGGTTCTCTAGTTCACATATATACTTAGTACTTTGAATGGTGATGTAATGGTTCTCTAAATTCACACATAATCAGTATGCTGTAATGATGTAATTACAGTAAGTTGTATAAGGGCTAAGAAGGACTGGAAGATAGACATTCTATCTTTAATCATCCTCATGGTGGCTCTCTTGCCTCCTGTACTATGGGGGAGACTGGTTGAAACTGGCAGACTGGCAGATTGCTGGAAAATACGGTGTCAGACTATGACAAATACAGACTATGTAAGAGACATTAAAGACTTTGTACTCTATTCTTGTCCATTCTAGGGCTGTCTATCCTGCTGAGACCAAGGCCCTCTGGAGGACCTCCAGAAAGGTAGCCCGAACATTACATTCTACATTTGTTAAGAGAAATAGCTTCCATTTGTTTCATGAGGTAATATTATAAAAGCACTTTTATCAAAGTAAATCTAAGAGTTAGGGCAGTGATTATGATGATTTATGTTTTATTGTTGAGCTAAAAGAATTTGCCATTTCTCCAAGATCATGCCACTAGTCACATAGCCAGCTTATATCATTCTTCTCTACCCAAAGGAAGGGTAGAATATGGGGGTTAGATGAAGGTGGGGGGTCAGAGATATGCAGATTAAGCTAATTAGAGCAATCAGTGAGTATACATGAGCAGTCTACAATGACTACAAATTTCTGTTTGAATTATACTAAGGCAGCTGTAATTTATTCATTTTAATTAGAGAATTCAATTCATTTTGTCTATCTCATTTTAAAGCCTAACTTTGATTGACTATCAAGAATATGTCAAAAGCTTCTTTGGAAAATATCTCTTAAGATAGTATTGGCATTCTTTTAATTTAAATAAGACCTCAAACTGTTAGTAGTTGTGTGATTCTAGTCAAGTTACTTGATCTTTGCTGACTTTCCTCTACTTTAAAATGAGGTTAATGATTTCCCAGAGTTGTGAGATTCAAATGAGATGATATATGTAATTTTGAAAATCTTTTAAGACTCTGTAAATGCTAACTAATCTTATTTATAGTTTGGGAACTGTATCTGATTGTCATCAATGGGTTTTTTAATCAAATGATTGTCTTTTGAGTAGGGTTATACATTTTATTTGATAAGAATACAAGGGATCAATCGATGAGTATTTTTGATATCATTATAATGAAAATTTTCTTAATTTTAAATCATGATTTGCATGGAATTCTTCAGAATAAGCAGCACATTGGGAAGCAGATTAAATTAAGTTTACATTTTGTGTGCTTTGGGCATTTTATTGGCCAATGAAAACTCCTTAATTTCTGGTTCACCAAATGAATGAGGCACAAAATTTAGTTATGAAAGAAGAATAATTACAAGTCACTGAACTCCTTCTTCTAGGGCAGGAGGAAAAGGATTTCAATATCCTTAATATGGATATGTGATTTTTATTTTTAATCTGAATAAATTTCTATAATGTCATGATTGTTATCCATTTGAGCATCTGATGGAACATATGGGCTCTGCAACTTTTTTCATCTTGTGAATGATAGACATGCAAATTACATGGGCACTGATGCCCTCTCCCTTCCATCTACATTTTTATCCAAGTAGAAAAACAGTTTTTACTTCTTTGGCCACTGATTGCATTAAAAGTCAATGATTCTTCATGTCAATATGTCATTTATTCATTCAAGTCTTAGAAAATATTTATTATACATCTCTATGGTTTCACACCTAAATGCAGATCTAGTGATAGATACAAACAAAGGTAAATTTTAAAAAAAAGCATTTTCCTTTCAAAGAAATGGCAAACTAATAGTTGAAGTGTTGATTAATAATTTCATTCAAGATAATTAAAACAATAAGACATCATACCAAAATTTGTGGGATGCAGCCAAAGTAGTAATAAGGGGAAATTTTTTATCTTTAGAGTCTTACTTGAATAAAATAGAGAAAGAGAAGATCAATGAACTGTGCTTGTAACTTAAAAAGCTAGAAAAAGATCAAATTAAATACCCCCAATCAAATACTAAGCTTGAAATTCTAAAATTAAAAGGAGAAATTAATAATATTGAAAGTTAAAAAATATTGAATTAATACATAAAACTAAGAGTTGATTTTATGAAAAAAACAATAAAATAGATAAACATTTGGTAAATCTGATTAGAAAAAAAGAAAGAGGAAAATCAAATTGTTAATCCTAAAAATGAAAAGGGGAAACTTTCCACCAATGAAGAAGAAATTAGAGCAATAATGCAGAGTTATTTTGCCCAACTTTATGCCAATAAATTTGATAACCTAAATGAAATGGATGACTACCTCCAAAAATATAGGCTTCCCAAATTAACAGAGGAGGAAGTAAATTGCTTAAATAGTCCCCTTTCAGAAAAAGAAATAGAACAAGCTATTAACCAACTCCCTAAGAAAAAATCCCCAGGACCAGATGGATTTACATGTGAATTCTACCAAACATTTAAAGAACAATTAGCCCCAATGCTATATAAACTATTTGAAAAAATAGGGAATGAAAGAGTCCTACCAAATTCCTTTTATGACACAGATATAGTACTGATACATAAACTAGGTAGATTGAAAACAGAAATAAAGTTATAGACCTATCTCCCTAATGAATATTGATGCTAAAATCTCAAATAAGATATCAGCAAAAAGTCTACAGAAAATCATCCCCAGGATAATCCACCACAATCAAGTAGGATTTATGCTAGGAATGCAGGGCTGGTTCAATATTAGGAAAACTACCATTATAGTTGGCCATATTAATAATCAAATTAACAAAAACCATATGATCATCTCAATAGATGCCGAAAAAACATTTGATAAAATCCAACATCCATTCCTATTAAAAACACTTGAGAGTATAGGAATAAATGGACTTTTCCTTAAAATAATCAGTATTTATTCTATATATAATCAGTAGCATCAATTTAAAACCATCAGTAAGCATCATATGTAATGGAGACAAACTGCAACCATTCCCAATAAGATTAGGAGTGAAACAAGATTGCCCACTATCACCATTACTTTACAATATTGTATTAGAAATGCTAGCTTTGGCAATAAGAGCTGAGAAAGAGATGAAAGGAATTAGAGTAGGTAATGAGCAAAACAAACTATCACTCTTTGCTGATGATGATGGTATGCTTAGAGAACCCCAGAGATTCTATTAGAAAGCTATTAGAAATAATCCACACTTTTGGCAAGTTTGCAGGATACAAAATAAATCCACATAAGTCATCAGCATTCTTATATATCACAAACAAAATCCAACAGTTAGAGTTACAAAGAGAAATTCAATTTAAAGTAACTACTGACAGTATAAAATATTTAGAATCTATCTGCCAAGGGAAAATCAGAAATTTTATGAACAAAATTACAAAACTCTTTCCACACAAATAAAGTCAGATCTAACCAATTGGAAAAATATTAAATGCTCTTGAATTGGGCGAGCAAATAAAATAAAGATGACAATATTACCTAAACTAATCTATTTATTTAGTGGTATACCAGACTCTCAAAAAAGTATTTTGATGACCTATAAAAAATAACAACAAAGTTTATATGGAAAAACAAAAGGTTACGAATTTCAAGGAAATTAATGAAAAAAATTCAAATGAAGGTGCCCTAGCTGGACCAGATCTAAAATTATTTTATAAAGCAGCAGTTACCAAAATCATTTGGCATTGGCTAAGAAATAGACTAGTTGATCATTGGAATAGGTTAGGTTCAAAGGACAAAACAGCCAATAACTTTAATAATCTAGTGTTTGACAAACCCAAAAACCCCAGCTTTTGGGAAAAGAAATCACTATTTGACAAAAATTGCTGGGAAAATTGGAAATTAATATGGCAGAAACTAGGTATTGACCCACACTTTACACCGTACACCAAGATAAGGTCAAAATGGGTTCATGACCTAGGCATAAAGAATGAGATTATAAATAAATTAGAGGAACACAGGATAGTTTACCTCTCAGACCTGGAGAAGAGGAAGGAATTTATGGCCAAAGAAGAGCTAGAGATCATTACTGATCACAAAATAGAAAATTTTGATTATATCAAATTGAAAAGTTTTTATACAAACAAAACTAATGCAGACAAGATTAGAAGGGAAGCAACAAACTGGGAAAGCATTTTCACAGTTAAAGGTTCTGATAAAGGCTTCATTTCCAAAATATGTAGAAAATTGACTCTAATTTATAAGAAATCAAGCCATTCTCCAGCTGATAAATGGTCAAAGGATATGAACAGACAGTTCTCAGATGAAGAAATTGGAACTATTTCTAGCCATATGAAAAAATGCTCCAAGTCATTATTAATCAGAGAAATGCAAATTAAGACAACTTTGAGATACTACTACATACCTGTCAGATTGGCTAGAATGACAGGGAAAGATAATGCGAAATGTTGGAAGGGATGTGGGAAAACAGGAACACTGATATATGATTGGTGGAATTTTAAATACATCCAGCCATTCTGGAGAGCAATTTGGAACTATGTTCAAAAAGCTATCAAACTGTGTATGCCCTTTTACGCAGTAGTGTTACTACTGGGCTTATATCCCAAAGAGATTTTTAAAAAGGGAAAGAGACCTGTATATGCAAGAATGTTTGTGACAGCCATCTTTGTAGTGGCCAGAAACTGGAAACTGAGTGGATGCCCATCAATTGGAGAATGGCTGAATAAATTGTGGTATATAAATATTATGGAACATTATTTTTCTGTGAGAAATGACTAACAGGATGATTTCAAAAGGACATAAGGACATAAATGAACAGAAAAACAATTGATTCTGTTTGTAAGCCAATTTAATTTTCTACAAAATGAGGCTGTTAAACTGAAATATTTCTAAGGTCAATTCTACCTCTTTAACCTTTGATGTTTTTTATCTTAAGGTTAATCAAAATAGTTTTTAAAAAGGAGGTCTAGGTAAAGTTCCATATTTGGGAAGGGGAAAATTATTTTCCTCCAAAAGATTGTGAAGTTAGGGATAGATTTATAAAAGAAGTGATATCTTAGTCTAAACTTGAAGGAAAGGAGGGATTTTGACACATGGACAAATAAGGCAAATTGAGTTTGTTTTACTCATGTAAATGGTTCCTTATTTTTTTTTTTTTATGTAATAGAAGTTAAAAGACCTTAGAGATCATCAAGTTTAGTTGTGTCATTTATCCTTATCTTTTTCCTCCACATTTTGAAGAAGGGAATCAATAGGAAGAAAAAAATAAATTATTAGATGCTTTGTATTTTGCAGAGATAACAATTAGCTAAACATCTGGGTATATGGAATTGGCAATAATCCTCTCTTTCTGTTTTATATCTCTTGTCTCTTCCCCCCCCCCCACCTCTATGTGTGTTTCTGTGTGTCTCTCTGTCTCTTTGTCTCTGTATCTGTCTCTTTGTCTCTGTCTCTCTCCCACCTGGATTTTATGTATTATTAAATGAAAGACTGGTATAGATGATTTGGAAAGTTTTGAAATTCAATTTTCAAAGGCATTATGACTTTGACTGTAAATATTTCCTATCTTTATGCCTGTGTTCATAGTTTACCTATAAGAATCAATGATAGGGAATAGAACTGCTCTTCTTAAAATTCATTGTTGACATTACTGAAGATTGCAGTCTAGTATATGATTATTTGAGGAGGACATTTTTGTAAAGCAATAGTAATACATAGAAAATGAAGAGAACTACTAGGTTTCAGTCAAAGAGATTCCAAAGGCTTTTTATAGTTTTTAGGTATATTTTTTAAATCTCATGATAACACTATTGTATTATTATTACAAATATTAACAATTGCAATTTAAAGATGAAGAGTGAGGTTCAGAGGAGTTAAAGACAATTTTATTATCACAGAGCTAGCAAGTACAGAATGCAAAACTCTACTTTTCTTGAGTCCCAGAGTGGTGTTTTTTTTCCATGAAACAACTACCCTTATTTAGGGTTACACATTGTAATCACAATCCATTCGTGAAATTCTAATGACAGCTCTTCAATTCACTCACCAACTTTTACATAGTAGAAGATTATGATAATATTCTGATGTTAGATAACTTTATTTTTTCAGTTGTATGGTTTTTCCATGGCCCCATTTAGAGTTTTACTAACAAGGATAACTAAAATGGTTTGCCATTTATTTCTCCAGATCATTTTACGGATAAGGAAACTGAGACAAATAGGGTTAAGTGACTTGTCCAGGGTCACACAGCTATTGTGTCTGGGGCTATATTACAACTCAGGACTTCCTGACTCCAGGCCCCAAGTTTTATCTAGTTTCCTGATGTTTGAAGACTGATAATCTATATATTTAATAGGATTTCTTAATAAAGAGTAGGGCTTCAAAGGAGAAGAAACCAAAAGAAAATATGATGATAATTTTTTCTGCTAGAAGTTAGAGGCAAGATTAGTTTCTAGAGAAGGTGGCTAAACACAAATGATACAATAATAGCATTGCAATTTAGTGGATAAATATAGTGGTTTTGCTCCCAAAATGAAGGTAGTCATCTACTACAAAGGGGATTTTTAGTAAGACATGGAAAATTTTCAAGAAAGATAGGCTGCGTTGTGTTTGGAAGTGCTATAGGGAAAGAAAGATCATATGATTTAAAACTGGATAGGACATTTAAATTTTTCAACTCGGTCTTCCTTGTTCCATTGGTCATATGAGGAAAAAAACTCAGATATTAAATGAACATGTCCCAAATGTATGTGTCCATGTGTATGTATGTATGTATGTATATATATATATGTATATATATATATATATATATATATATATAAAGAAAAAAAAACCTAAGTGTGTGTGTGTGTGTGTGTGTGTATAAAACTTTGATGAATCTTAGATGTGAACTCAAGATTCTTGCTGAATTTAGTATTCATTGAACTATTTGAAGGTGGGAAAGGAAATGACTAATGCTTATTTCTGCCTTTTGGTCTTGTTTTTCTATTTAAAATATGTTGTTGATTTGGTGACTGTTTATTTGGTAGCATAGTGGGGTCAAGGAGTGATCAATAAATTCATGAGCTCATGTGATTATATATCTCTGCTTCAAATATAATTGTAGCCATTCTGCCCATTATTTTAAATTAGCTAGGATTCAAGCAGAGTATCATTGGCAATTTAATTCACCTTTCTGATCTCCATATTTTCTCATCTTTAAAGGGAGAAGACTGAATTAGATCATCTTTAATATTACTCATGGATCACACATCCTTTGGAGCTTTGAATTTGTGAACTTAGGTTTTGTTTTCCTAAAATACAATTCTGTCCTAAAGTAGATTCAGGACTAATTACTTACTCAATATTTCCCTTCTTCTCCTATGGAGACTGCATGTAACTGGATAAATCTATAATACAACAAATATCACCAGTCACATAAAACTGACAGTAGTTTTGAGGTCACTTTTAGCAAGCTGATCAATAAGGATTGTGCATCACACAATCCATACTGAATTTATTCCTGCAATATATCTTAACTTTGAAGTGTAGCCATAGTTAATTGCTAATCCATATTCATTGAACAGAACAAATGAGGGCATGGAAAGTAGATACTTCATGTCCTGTCTCATCAAATATGGGAAGTTATGGCTTCAGTTTTTCATTTTGATCTTTTACATTTGTCTGGCTTATCTCCACTAGTTAAAAAAAAATCCTTTAGAATGAGCAGAGGATTTGCATGAGCATTGCTAGCAGGTAATGTTTCTCATGAAACCTGTGAAATAACTGAAATTGTAATGATATAGTAATAGAATAGGTTTAATTGGGCCATTTTAGTTAAATATGCTTTTTTCCCTGTAATGTTAGGAATGTCTTAAAAGTAGCAGTTTTACCATATAATTTTTAGTGGTGTCATGTTCATGTTAAAATGACTAAAAATTAATATATTGCTCTTTTTCATGTAATCTCTAACTGTTAAGAGTCTAGGTTGTTTTTGAATTGTTCTTCACTTCTTTTATCTTAGGTACAAACCTGTTAAACAGTTTTACTCCAGAATTATTTTTAAAAGAAGTTACAAAGAACACAATCTTGAATAGACCTGACAATTACTCAGTTTTATATGCATTATTCTTATTATCATTATATAGGAGACAATGCAGCTGAACCACAGAGGTATGAAGAGAGGTTGTGTGATAACACTACTAGAATAATATGGCATTTCCATGGCATTTCCATCTGTACCACAATTTTTGAAGCTAGTATAATTAAATATGAAATAAATCAATATCACTAGTGTTGAACTTTAGAAGGATCTTTAGAACTTAGGGGAAATGAAAGTTAAAATGGAATGAGAAAAAAAATTTTATAAGAACTTCCCGATTAAGAAAGCAGAGTACTTGTGCTACCCAATCAATTTCTGTGTATATCTGTGTGGGTTGCTGAATAATTTTAATCATGTTTCCCTCTGTCAAAGGAAGTAAAAATATATTGACTAATGGCACTTCAATATTATCTTGACTTTAGGTGTATATCTTGCATTATGTCACTAAGTTCCTTAATGAAGATGAGTTTTATGATAGACCTATTGCATCCTGAAAACAATTACTTTATGATATGTTTCTATTCTTACAGACTAACTATATCATACATCAAGGCACTTATCCTCTTAACCAAATTTTGAGCCATTAATGATCAGGGATTATGCCTTAAAATTCTCAATAGTCCAAATATTTTACTAGATAGTTAACCACAAAAATAACCTAAGACAAACTTGATAATAATGGTAATTTTATTCCTCAGTTTTATATTTGTCTATATCCACCAAAATTATCTCTTTCATTATTTAGCTGGTATTCTCATGTTCTAGTATGTGTGTGTGTTTTTAAATTAGCTTTTTATTTTCTCTCTCTTGAATGTAATAAAAAATCTTTTAACATTTATTTTAAAACTTTGACTTCCAGATTCTCTCCCTTCCTCCCTCCCCAACTCTAATTTAACCACTGTTATTGAGAATACAAGCAAGTCAGTATAAATTATATATGTGAGATAATATGATTGCTATGGGAATAATGGGAAAATTATGAAAGAAAAAAATCAAAAAGGAAAAAAAAATTAAAAACAAAACAAAGTTGTTTTAATTTCCACATTTTCTTCTCTTCTTATTTTTAAAATATGTTCAAAAATAAGATTCAATATTTACCCTTGAAAGGCCTTGTGTTCCAAATATTTCTTCTTTATTTTCCCCATCCCTCTCCTAAAAAGTAAGTAATCCAATATATATATAAAATTTTTTTTGTTTATTTTTTTTGTTTTTATATATAATTTTTCTATTCACATTTCCACATTTATCATGCTACACAAGGAAAATAAGATTAAAAAGAAGAATTAATAAGATCAAAAAGAAGAAAAAGCAAGCAAACAGTGACAAAAAAAAAGGTGAAGATTTTATATTGTGATCTGAATTCAGTCACCACAATCCTCTTTCTGGATGCAGATGGTACATTCTATCACAAGCCTAATGGAACTGGTGTAAATCACCTCATTGTGGGAAAGATGCATGTCCATCTGAGTTGATAATCACATAATATTGTTGCGGTTGTGCAAAATGTTCTCTTGGTTCTATTCATATCACTTAGTATCAGTTCACAAATATCTCACATTTTTCCATTATAAGAATTTTTTTCCTTTTTTTGCCCTCATTCTTAAAAATAAAATCTTGTCTGTTGATACCCTTTGACCATTTACCAATTGAAGAACAGCTTTTATTTTCACAAATTTGAGTCAGTTCTCTATATATTTTAGAAATGAGGTCTTTATTCAAACTCTTAGATGTAAAATTCTATTTTTCTGATTTTCTGCTTCCTTGTAATTTTGGCTCCATTGGTTTTGTTTGTACAAAACTTTTTAATTTAATATAATCAAAACTATCCATTTTGCATATGATAATATTCTCTAGTTTTTCATTTGCCATAAATTTCTTCCTTCTCTACAGATCTCAGAGGTAGCTTATCCCTTATTCTTCTAATTTGCTTATACTATCATTATTTATGTCTAAATGACAATTCCATTTCAACTTTATCTTGGTATAGAGTGTTAGATGTTGATTGATACCTAGTTTCTGGCATGCTGTTTTTCAATTTTCCCAGTAATTTTTGTCAAAGGATGAATCCTTATCCCAGAAGCTGTGGTCTTTGGGTTTATCAATGCTCAGATTATTAAGTCAATGACTTCTGGTATCCTGAACCTAACATTTTCCACTGATTGACTACTCTATTTCTTAACTAGCACTATATGATTTTGATGACTGCTTCTTTACAATATAGTTTTACATTTGGTACAGCTGGTCACCTTTGTTTGCATTTTATTTTCATTAATCCCCTCGAAATTCTTGATTTATTGTTCTTCTATGTGAAATTTGTTATTTCTTCTAACTCTGTAAAATAATTGCTTGGCAGTTTGTTGGTATGGCACTGAATAAATAAAGTAGATTAGGTAGAACTGTCATTTTTATTATATTAGTTCAGTCTACTCGTGACCACTTGATATTTTTCCAATTGTTTTATCTGACTTTATGTGTGTGAAAAATGTTTTGTAATTGTCTTCATTTAGTTCCCGACTTTGTCTTGACAGGTAGACTCCCAAATGTTTTATATTATTTAGTTATTTTAAATGGAATTTCATTTCTCTTTTTATCATTTGCTGCTGGACTCTGTTGATAACACACAGAAATACTCATGATTTATGTGGATTCGTTATGTATCCTGCAACTTTGCTAAAGTTGTGAATTATTTCTGGTTGTTTTTTAGTTGATTCTCTATAATTTTCTGAGTATACCATTTTGTCATCTGCAAAGAGTGATAATTTTATTTCCTTATTTCTTTAATGTATTTTTCTTCTTTTATTATTAAAACCAGAATTTCTAATACAGTATTTAATAGTAATGGGGGCAATGAGCAACATTGTTTCACCCCTGGAGACTACTTCTAATTTATCCCCACTACATATGATGCTTGCTGGTTTTGTTAGATAGGAATGTTCTCTAATGTTTTCAATATGAATGGCTGTTGGATTTTGACAAATCTTTTTTTCTGTATCTATTGAGATAGTCATATGGTTTTTATTAGTTTTGTTATTGACATAATTAATTATGCTAATAGTTTTCTTAATATTAAACCAGGACTGCATTCTTGTATAAATCCTACTTTGTTATATTGTATTATCTTGGTGATAACTTTCTATAATCTTTTGGATTATATTTTATTTAAGCTTTTTTGTATCAATATTTATTATAGAAATTGGTTTATACTTTTCTTTCTCCGTTGTTGTTTAAATGGATAGATTTTTCATTATAATCCCTTCAAAGTTATCTTAGGATCATTGCATTACTGAAAATAGTTATGACATTCACAGTAGATGATCTTACAAATCTTTTGCTATTTTGTATACAGGACATTTTTATTTCATTGAATGATCACTTTTCTCCTGACAGTTTATATTTAATTTTACTGGGTAGATGATTCTAGATTGTAATCTTAGTTCCTTTGTCTTTTGTCATATTATATTACAAGCCCTAGAATTCTTTAATGCAGAAGGTACTGAATCTCATGTTTTTTCTAACTGTGGCTCCATGAAAGTGTTTTTTTTTTTTCTCCATCTATGGCTGCTAGCAATATTTTCTCCTTGACATGGGAGCTCTGGAATTTGGCTATAATATCCCCAGAAGTTTTAATTTTGGGATATCCTAACTGACAAGATTGGTGAAGTAATTCACTTGCCTTCTGCTTCATAATATCAGGGCACTTTTTCATTGACAATTTATTGAAAGATGATGTCTAGGCTCTTTTCCTGATCATGGCTTTTAGGTAATCCATTAATTTTTAAATCATTTCTCCTGAAACTATTTTCCAGATCATGTTTTCCCATCAAATTAATATTTTACATTATCTTCTAATTTTTTTTCATTCTTTTGATTTTGTTTTATCTTTCCTTAATTTCTCTTTGTTTCTATTTGCTCAAGTATGTTTTAAGCAATTATTTTCTTCAGTGAACTGTTGTGCCTCCTTTTCCATTTGTTCAATTTTACATTTAAAGGAATTGTTTTCTTCATTGGATTCCCCACACACAATTTGACCAATACTACATTTTAAGGTATTCTTCTCCTCATTGATTTTTCTTGTACTTCCTTCACAATTTACCATGAAATGTTTTTAAATGTTATTTTTTAAATTTTTATTTTTTTAATTTTTAAACATATGCATAAATAATTTGACAACATTGACCCTTGTATAGCCTTGTGTTTCAGATTTTCTCCTTTTTCTCCCCACCCCTTTCCCTAGATGGAAAGCCATCCAATATATGTTACACATGTTAAAATATATGTTAAATCCAATATGTATAAACATATTTATACAATTTTCTTGCTGCACAAGAAAAATCAGATTAAAAAATAAAGTAAAGAAGTAAGAAAATAAAATGGAAGTGAACAACAACAAAAAGAGTGAGAATGTTATGTTGTAATCCACATTCATTTCCTATGGTCCTCTTCTGGCGTAGTGGCTCTCTTCATCAATCCTCTCATTGTTGGAAAGAGTCACATTCATCAGAATTGATCATTCCATTATATTGATGTTGCTGTGTACAATGATCTCCTGGTTCTGCTCATTTCACTTAGCATCTGTTCCTGCAAATCTCTCTAGACCTCTCTGAACATCCTATTGATTATTTCTTATAGAACAATAATATCCCAAAACATTCATATATAGTAACTTATTCAGACTCTCCAACTAATGGACATCCATTCAGGTTCCTGTTTCTTGCCACTACAAAAAGGGCTGCCACATTTGCACATGAGGGGCACTTAACTTCCTTTAGGATCTCTTTGGGATATAATACCAGTAGAAACACTGCTGGATCAAAGGGTATTCATAGTTTGATAACTTTTTGAACACAGATCTAAATTGCACTCCAGAATGGCTGGATCCATTCAAAGATCCACCAACAATGTATCAGTGTCCAAGTTTTCCCATAATCCCTCCAACATTTGTCATTATCTTTTCCTGCCATCTTAGTCAATCTGAGAGGTATGTAATGGTATCTCAGAGTTGTCTTAATTTGCATTTGTGTGATCAATAGTGATTGGAAGTATCTTCTCATATGATTAGAAATGTTTTTAATTTCATCTAACAATTGCCTGTTCATATCCTATGAGTTTTTTATCAATTGGAGAATGGTTTGAATTCTTATAAATTTGAATCAATTCCCTATATATTTTAGAAAAGAGACCTTTATCAGAACCCTTACATGAAAAATATTTTCCAAATTTATTGCTTCCCTTCTAATGCTGTCCACATTAGTTTTGTTTGTACAAAAATTTTTAACATAATATAATGAAAAATTATCTAGCTGATACTCAAATATAAATTCCAGTTCTTCTTTGGACACAAGTTCCTTCCTTCACAGATTTGAGAATTAAACTATCCTATGTTCTTCTAATTTGCTTTTAATATTACTCTTTATCTCTAAATCATGATTCCATTAAGATCTCTTATCTTGGTGTATGGTGTTAGGTATGTATCAAGCCCTAATTTCTTCCATACTGTTTTCCAATTCCCAGCAGTTTTTCTCAAATAGTGAGTTTTTATCCCAAAAGCTGGGGTCTCTGGGTTTGTCAAACACTAGATTGCTGTAGTTATTGACTATTTTGTTCTGTGATTCTAACCTATTCCACTGATTGAAAACTCTATTTCTTAGCCAGTAACAAACATATTTGTTTCTCTGTCTGTTGGTTTGTTTTGCTGAGGCAATTAGGGTTAAGTCACTTGCCCAGAGTCACACAGCTCAGAAGTGTTAAGTCTGAAGCCAGATTTGAACCCAGGTCTTCTGAATTTCAGGCCTGGTGCTCTATAAACTCTTCCATTCTGCTGCCCCAACAAATAGCTTAGATGACCATGATTTTATACTATAGTTTTAGGTCTGGCACAGCTAGGCCACCATCATTAGTATTTTTTTCATTAATTCCCTTGATTTTCTTGATCTTTTGTTCTACCAGATGAACATTATTAACATTTTTTCTAGTTCTGTAAAATAATGTCTTGGAAGTTGAATTGGTATGGCACTAAATAAATTAATTTAGGTAGCATTATAATTTTTATTATATTTGCTTAGTTTACCTATGATCACTTGATATTTTTCAAATGATTAGATCTGACTTTGTGTGGAAAGTGTTTTGTAGTTGTATTCATATATTTCCTACTTTCCCTTGGCAGATATATTCCCCAAACGTTTTATACTATCAACATTTATTTTGAATGGAATTTATTTTTGTATCTCTTGCTGCTGAACTTTGTGGGTAATATATAAAAATGCTATGATTGAGGGGAGCCAAGATGGTGGAGAAGGCACACATGACTTTCTAAGCTCTCTGATACCCTTACAACCAATATTAGTTTCAGGCTCAAAAATAGCGCTTGACTGGTAAAACCCATGAAGACTAGAAGTACAACAGCTCACCAGCCAAAGATAATCTGGAATTTCATCATAAAAGGTTTGTCCTGAGGAGCCAGGGAGAAGATTAGCACAAGCAGGGAGAGAACTAGAGGCTAACATATTGTGCAGACTGGGTAGGAATGGTCTCTGTGGTTAGAAAATTACAGAGACAACACTGGCATAGACTGATTGCTCTGCAAAACAGTAGATCAGCAGAGAAATCAAAGCCACTCTAAAAAATGCCAGAACCTAACAGGATCTGGATTTACCCACCCAAAACTGGAAGTGACTCAGCATAGATCACAGCACAACTGTGCAACCCCAATCTGCAGTATGGGGCATTTCCTTGGGGCAGTTACAAACCCACACAGCAGGGGGGAACAGCCCAGGGCAGGCTCTAATCTGCACAGTTGGGGGCTCTGCCAGGCAGAACTGCCACAGTGCCACTTGCTGCGGGGCAGAGACACTTCCCTGGTCAGCTGCTAATATCCACAGCCCAATGGGGGCTTTGGCCTCGGGTAGTGACATTTTCACTGCTTAGTCTCTACACTTAGAGCAGTTGCTAAACCACACAGCAGGGTTCTCCACTGGGCACTTCCGTAGCTTGGCCATGCTGAATCACTTCCAATTAGGAGGTGGTGACTTTTGCCCAGAGCACTCCCATACCTTGTTGCCTGAAGCCTGTTTACATCTTTCCCTGCTTTGTAGAAGAGCTGGTAACCCCCTTTCCCTGAAGGCAAACCCTAAATGCTTTACAAAATGAGTAAAAAATCAAAAGGATGATCAATAGCTTCTATACAGAAAAAGAGGAGGTTTGCAACCCAGAAGAGACTAATAGCAAACAGTCTCCAGGCAATACATCAAAGGGCAGTGTTACCTGGCCCCCTTTACATAATGCTTTCCTAGAAGAGACCATTAAAATTCTCAAAAGGGAGTTAGAAGAAAATTGGAGAAAGGAAAGAGAAGCTTTGCAAGAAACTAAAAACTTCTTGAAATATGAATTGGAAAAGGTAAAAAAACTTCCCAGGAAGTGCAGGGAAATAGAATTTGTGAATTGGAAAAGGTAAAAAAAATTCCCAGGAAAGTAAGATTTATGAAGTGGAAAAGATAAAGAATTTGTAAGAAAGTAGGATTTGTGAATTGGAAAAAGAAAATAATTAACTAAAAAAAATAATGAAATGGAAAAAAAACTTCCATAGAGCAAAACAACTCATTTAAAAACTCAATTGGACACATACAAAAAGAAGTAAAAAAAGCTAATGAAGAAAACTCAATTATAAATTAGAACTGAATAGAAACCATTCATTCATTGAGACAGCAAGACTGATTAATCAAGCAAAACCAAAAAAATGATAAATTGGAAAAAAACATGAAATATGTACTTGGAAAAATGACAGACCAGGAAAATAGATCTAGGAGACATAATCTGAGCATTATTGGACTTTCCAAAAATTATGATGAAAAAAAGAGCCTAGATGCTCTTTTATAGGAAATCATCAAAGAGAACTGTCCAGAGGTAATAGAATCAGAAGGTAAAATAGGCATTGAAAGAATTCATTGAACACTTTCTGAAAAAGACCCTAAAATAAAAACTTCAAGGAATATTGTAGACAAATTTCAGAACTATCAGATTAAGGAAAAAATATTAAAAGCATCCAGAAAAATAACAATTCAAATACCGAGGTGCCACAATAAGAATCACCCAAGATCTGGCTGCCTCCACATTAAAGGAATGAAGGGCTTGGAATCTGATATTCCGAAAGGCAAAAGAACTTGGAATGCAGCCAAGAATAAACTACCCAGCCAATGAATTCCATTGTTTCTAAGGAAAAAAAAACTAGAACTAAATAAAAAATTTGATCTCCAACCATAGGACTCAAGAGAAGCAGAAAAGGTAAAAGGAACTCTTGAGAATTGTATTTCTGTCGTGGATATACAAAAAAAAAACTACATACATAATTTGATTTTACTGATATAACATGAAAAAGGGAAGTAGAAATGGAAAAGGGATAATGTCAGAAAAGGGGGAAAAGGGGGATAAAAAGAGGGAAACTACATCCCATGAAGAGGCAAAGGAAACTTATCATATCTGATGGAATTTAGAGAGGGGGAGGAACACTGTGTGAATCTTACTCTCAGCAGAGTCAGCTCAAAGAGAAAATAATTAACATACTTGTTTTACAGAAAATCTTCTCTCACCTCATTACAAAGGGGGAGAGGAAAAGGGAAAAGGAAAAGGAAAAGAATAATAAGGGAAGGGTACAAGAAAGGGGAAGAGATTCAAAGGGAGGAGGGAGGGATCCTAAAGAGGGTGAACAACATGATACAAGTGGGGTACATAAGTTTAAAATTTGGAAAGAAGTTTGGGGAGGCAAGTAAAAGAAAAGCATAATCTGGGGATAATAGGATGGCAGGAAATACAGAATTAGTCATTTAATCATAAATGTGAATGGGATGAACTTTCCCATAAAGCAGAGGCAGCTAGCAGATTGGATCAAAAGCCAGAACCCTACAATATGTTGCTTACATGAAACACATTTAAAGCATGGAGATACATACAGAGTAAAGGTAAAAGACTGGAGCAGAATCTATTATGCTTCAGGTGAAGTCCAAAAAGCAGGGGTAGACATCCTTATCCCAAATCAAGCAAAAGCAAAAATTGATCTAATTAAAAGAGATAAGGAAGGAAACTATATCTTGCTAATGGGTAGCATAGAAAATGAAGCAATATCAATAATAACCATATATGCACCAAGTGGTATAGCACCTCACTTCCTAAAGGAAAAGTTAAGAGAATTGCAAGAAGAAATAGACAGCAAAACTATAATAGTGGGAGATCTCAACCTTGCACTCTCAGAATTAGATAAATCAAACCACAAAACAAATAAGAAAGAAATTAAAGAGGTAAATAGAATATTAGAAAAAATTAAGTATGATAGATCTTTGGAAAAAACTGAATAGAGACAGAAAGGAATACACTTTCTTCTCAGCAGTTCATGGAACTTATACAAAAATTGACCATATATTAGGACATAAAAACCTCAAAATTAAATGCAGGAAGGCAGAAATAGTAAATGCTTTCTTTTCAGATCACAATGCAATAAAAACGACATTCAACAAAAAGTTACATGTTAGAAGCCTTATAAGTTGTTAAGTCATTAGAATTGATAGAGACAATAATTATCCAATTTAGCATGGTTCAGTGTGATTGATCTGATCTTACAGGGAGATGTTATGGGCCAGAACTTGAAACAAGGTACTAAGTGGAACTGATAGAAACAATGCTTGTGTTCACACATTTAGAGAGCTCATCACAAGTATGGAAGATTCAGAAAGTTAACTTTGTAACTTTGCAAATTCACGCCTCCCTTAATCTCTCCCTCAGAGGAGGAGACATCCTTTAAGAGATCATATATAAGAAGCTCTTGGAGCTTCAATCAGTTAGTTAGTTCAGAACATTGACAGGAGTTGGAGAGGAACACTCTGGGAGATACAGAAGCCCACAAGCCCACTATCGGAGGCAGAGTCAGATTCATTCCAACTTTCACCTTGATGCTGGCTGGAGACATTCAGAGTTGAGCTAGAGGCAAAAGACTAGCAACAAGAGCTCTTGGAACCAAGGAAAGCTGAGGCCTCTAAGAAAGCTACCTGGGCCCAAGGAAAGAGAAAATAAACTTCTACATTTGAAGTGATTATTACTTTTAACTGAAACTAAGACTGCCTCCAGAAATCTCCCCATTAAATCTGCTCCCAGAGAGAACGATTATATTATATAAAAGAAGAGAACACCACAGTTAGGGGGTAAATAGACCAAAAAGTAATTGAAAACTAAATAATCTCATCTTAAAGAATGATTGGGTGAAACAGCAAATTATAGACACAATAAATAATTTCACTGAAGATAATGACAATGATGAGACATCATACCAAAATTTGTGGGATTCAGCCAAAGTGATAGTATGAGGAAATTTTTATATCCTTAGAGATAAAATAGAAGAAAGAGAAGCTCAATGAATTAAGCTTGCAACTAAAAAAGCTAGAAAAAGACCAAATTATAAACCCCCAATCAAATACTAAATTTGAAATTCTAAATTTAAAAGGAGAAATTAATAATATTAAAGTAAAAAAAAAAAAGAAATAAAACTAAGAGTTGGTTTTATGAAAAAAAAAAAAAAACAATAAAACAGATAAGCCTTTGGTAAATCTGATCAGAAAAAAGGAGGGAGGAAAATCAAATTAGTAGTTTTAAAAATGAAAAGGGAGAACTTTCCACCAATGAAGAGAACATTAGAGAAATAACAAAGAGTTACTTTGCCCAACTTTATGCCAATAAATTTGATAACCTAAGTGAAATGGATGACTACCTCCAAAAATATAGGCTTCCCAGATTAACAGAGGAGGAATTAAATTTCTTAAATAGTCCCATTTCAGAAAAATAAATAGAACAAGCTATTAATCAACTCCCTAAGAAAAAATCCCCAGGACCAGATGGATTTACATGTGAATTCTACCAAACATTTAAAGAACAATTAGCCCCAATGCTATATACACTATTTGATAAAATAGGCAATGAAGGAGCCCTACCAAATTCCTTTTATGACACAGACAAGTTATTGATACCTAAACCAGATAGGTTGAAAACAAAGAAAGAAAATTATAGACTACTCTCCCTAATGAATATTGATGCTAAAATCTTAAATAAGGTATTAGCAAATAAATTACAGAAAATCATCCCCAGCATAATACATTATGACCAAATAGGATTTATACCAGGAAAGCAGGACTGGTTCAATATTAAGAAAACTATCAGTATCCTTGGCCATATTAATAACCAAATTAACAAAAACCAAATAATCATCTCAATAGATGCAGAAAAAGCATACAATAAAATCCAATATCCATTCCTATTAAAAACACTTGAGAGTATAGGAATAAATTGACTTTTCCTTAACATAATCAGTAGCATTGATTTAAAATCATCTGTAAGCATCATATGTAATGGGGACAAACTGCATCCATTCTCAATAAGATCAGGAGTGAAACAAAGTTGCCCACTATCACCATTACTTTACAATATTGTATTAGAAACGCTAGCTTTTGCAATAAGAGATGAGAAAGAGATTAAAGGAATTAGAGTAGGTAATGAGGAAATCAAACTATCACTCTTTGCTGATGATATGATGGTATACTTAGAGAACCCCAGAGATTCTACTAAAAAGTTATTAGAAATAATCTACAACTTTAGCAAAGTTGCAAGATACAAAATAATCCCACATATGTCATCAACATTCTTATATATCACTAACAAAATGCTTTAATTTCTTTAGTCTCCTTTTCTTATTGACAAAGCTAAAATTTAATATAATATTTAATAGCAATGGTGATAGTGGGCAGCCTTGTTGCACCCCTGATTTTATTGGGAATTGTTCCAGTTTGTCCATATTACGTATGATCCTGATGAAAGTTTTAAATAGACGCTACTGATCATTTTAAGTAAAAGTCCATTTATTCCTGTATTCTCCATGCTTTTAATAGGAATGTGTGTTGGAGTTTATCAAATTCTTTTTTCCGCATCTATTTAGATAATCATATGATTTTTGTTAATTTGGATATTGATAAAATCAATTATGCTTATAGTTTTCTTAATATTAAATCAGCTCTGCATCCCTGGTATATATCCTATTTGGTCATAGTGTATTATCCTGGTGATGACTTTCTGTAATCTTGTTGATAATCTTTTATTTAAGATTTTTGCATCAATATACAATAGGGAAATTGGTGTATAATTTTGTCTTCTTTCACCCTTTCTGGTTTTGCTTTCAGCACCATATCTGTGTCATAAAAGGTATTTGGTAGAACTCCTTCTTTTCCTATTTTTTTCAAATATTTTATATAGGATTGGAATTAATTGTTCTTTGAATGTTTGGTAAAATTCACATGTAAATGTATTTGGCTCTAGATATTTTTTCTTAGAAAGTTTATTAATAGTTTGCTCTATTTATTTTTCTAAAATGAGACTACTGAAATTGTTTATTTCCTCTTGTGTTAACCTGGACAATCTATATATTTTATAGATATTCCTGCATTTCATTTTTATTATAAATCAAATTTATTGGCATATGGGGCAAAGAACTCCTAATTATTGCTCTAATTTCCTCTTCATTTGTGGAAAGTTCTCCCTTTTCATTTTTGAGACTAACAAATTGACATTTTCTTTCTTTTTTCGAAACAAATTAAGTAAGTGCTTATCTATTTTTTTAAAATAAACTCTTAGTTTTATTTATTTATTTATTATTTTTAGTTTCATTAACCTCCCTTTTTATTTTCAGAATTTCAAAATGGGTATTTAATTGAGAGTTTTTAATTTGTCCTTTTTCTAGCTTTTTTAGTTGTTAGGCCAATTCTTTTATCTTCTCTTGTTTATTTTATGCACGTAATCATCTACAGATATAAAATTTTCCCTTATAACTTCTTTCGTTGTATCCCACAAATTTTGGTATATTGTTTCAATATTGTCATTCTCTTGGATAAAGTTGATTATTGTGTCTAAGACTTGTTGTTTCACTCATTCATTCTTCATGATTAGATTATTTAATTTCCTTATAATTTTTGGTCTATTTTCTCCTAGCCTTATATTCCATGTAATATTTATCGCGTTTTGACATGAACAAAAATGCATTTACTATTTCTGTTTTTCTGCATTTGATTTTGAGGGTTTTATGCCGTAACACATGATCAATTTTTGTATAGGTTCCATGAACTGCTCAAATAAACTCAATTCCTTTCTGTCTCCATTCAATTTTCTCCAAAGATCTATCATATCTAACATTTCTGACATTTTGTTTACTTCCTAATTTCTTTCTTATTTATTTTGTGGTGTGATTTAATTACTTCTGAGAGAGCAAGGTTGAGATCCCCTATTAGTATAGTTTTGCAGTCTGTTCTCTTAGCTTCTCCTCTAGGATACATATGTTTAGTATTGATATTGCTTCATTATCCATGGTACCTATTAGTAAAATATAGTTTCCTTCCTTATCTCTTTTAATTGGATCTATTGTTGCTTTTACTTGATCTGAGATCAGGATTGATATCCCTGTTTTTGTTTTGTTTTGTTTTGTTTTTTAACTTCAGCTGAAGCATAATTGATTCTTCTCTAGTACTTTACCTTTACTCTGTATGTATCACTATGATTTAAACATGTTTCTTGTAAATAACATATTGTAGATTTCTGACTTTTAATCCAGTCTATTTTATGGAAGAGTTCATCCCATTCATATTCATAGTTAAAATAACAAATTCTGTATTTCCAGTGTTCTTATTTACCCTGCCATGCTTTTCTCTTTCCTTTCCCTCTTCCTTCCTCCCTACTATGTTGCTTTTGATAATACCTCCCTCAAACAGCCCTCTTCCTTTACAAGCCATCCCCATTTTTATACCTTTCCCCTAATAACTCTTGTTTTTTTTTCTTTTATTAGTCTTTTTCTTTTTCTTTTCCCTCCCACTTTCCCATAAGATGAGACAAGTTTCTATGTGAAACCAGATATGTCTCATAGTTTTTCTTTGAACCAAATCTGATGAGAGTAAGATTCATACAATGCTCATTCCTCTTCTGTCTTTCCCTCAATTACAATGAGTCTTCTTTGCCTCTTTTGTGAGATGTAATTACCCTTATTTTACCTCCTTTTCCCTGTTTTCCCAGTATAATTCCATTTCCATCTGTAGTTTGTTTTTCATATTATCATATTAAAATCAAATTATACCCACACTCTCTAAATATAGCCATAAGAGAAATATAGTTATCAAAAGTTCTTTCCTGTTTAACCTTTTTATATTTCTTTCGAGTTCTGTGTTTGGAGATCACATTCTTTGTTCAGTTCTGGTTGTTTCTTTAGAAATAGATGAAATTCACCTATATCATTGAATGCCCATATTCTTCCCTGAAAAATAATGCTAGTTTTAGTTAGATAGCTTATTCTTGGCTATAATCCAAGTTCCTTTGCTTTTTGGAACATTAGAATCCAGGCCCTTTGATCCTCTAAGGTGGGAGCTGCTAGGTCCTAGGTAATCCTAATTGTGGCCCCTCTTTATTAAATTGTTTCATTCTGGCTGTTTGCAATATCTTTTCCTTGGTGTGATAGTTCTGAAATTTGACCCCGATATTCCTTCGGGATTTAATTTGGGGGTCTCTTTTAGGAGATGTTTTCTATCAATGGCTATTTTATCTTCTGATTCTAAGATATCAGGTCAATTTTCCTTTATGATTTCCTATAAGATAATGAATAGATTCTTTTTTTCATCATGGTTTTCAGGAAGTCTAATAATTCTTAGATTATCTGTCCCAAATCTATTTTCCAGGTCAGTTTTTTTTCCCTCCAGGAGGTATTTTATATTTTCTTCTACTTTTTTTTTTTTTGGGGGGGTTGTTTGTTTTTGTTTTTGTTTGACTGATTATTGTAGTCTTGTTGAGTTATTCACTTCCATTTGTTCTATTCTGAGTTTTAGTATATTATTATCTTCAGTTACCTTTTGTAGCTTCTTTTGCATTTGGCCAATTTAATTGTTTTGCTCATTGCATTTTTTTCCATTTCAAAAATTTTGTTTTTCAATGAATTGGTATCTTTTTCATATCTATTTTTAGGGCATTATATACTTTTTCCACTTCTTCTTGCAATGATCTTATTTCCTTTCCACATTTTTTTCTATCTTTTAAGATCATTTATGTAATCTTCCAACAAAGCCTTGTGAAATGGAGATCAGCTTATATCTCCCTTTGTGACTTCATCTAGATTTGCTTGGTTTTTTGAACCTCAGGATTTGAGATTTGTTCTTCTTAAATTGAAACTATTTCTAGTCATATGAAAAGATGCTCCAAGTCATTACTAATCAGAGAAATGCAAATTAAGACAACTCTAAGATACCACTACACACCTGTCAGATTAGCTAAAATGACAGGAAAAAATAATGATGATTGTTGGAGGGGATGCGGGAAAACTGGGACATTGATGCATTGTTGGTGGAGTTGTGAACGAATCCAACCATTTTGGAGAGTAGTTTGGAACTATGCTCAAAAAGTTATCAAACTGTGCATACCCTTTGATCCAGCAGTGTTACTACTGGGATTATATCCCAAAGAGATTATAAAGAAGGGAAAGGGACCTGTATGTGCACGAATGTTTGTGGCAGCCCTCTTTGTAGTGGCTAGAAACTGGAAACTGAATGGATGTCCATCAGTTGGAGAATGGCTGAATAAATTGTGGTATATGAATATTATGGAATATTACTGTTCTGTAAGAAATGACCAACAGGATGATTTCAGAAAGGCCTGGAGAGACTTACATGAACTGATGCTGAGTGAAATGAGCAGGACCAGGAGATCATTATATACTTCAACAACAATACTATATGATGACCAGTTCTGATGGATCAGGCCCTTCTCAGCAATGAGATCAACCAAATCATTTCCAATGGAGCAGTAATGAACTGAGCCAGCTACACCCAGAAAAAAAATCTCTGGGAGATGACTAAAAACCATTACATTGAATTCCCAATCCCTATATTTATGCACACATGCATTTTTGATTTCCTTCACAAGCTAATTGTACAATATTTCAGAGTCTGATTCTTTTTGTACAGCAAAATAATGTTTTGGTCATGTATACTTATTGTGTATCTAATTTATATTTTAATGTATTTAACATCTACTGGTCATCCTGTCATCTGGGAGAGGGGGGGGGGTAAGAGGTGAAAAAATTTGAACAAGAGGTTTGGCAATTCTGAATGCTGTAAAGTTACCCATGCATATATCCTGTAAATAAAAGGCTATTAAATAAAAAAAAAAAAAGAGAGAGATTTGTTCTTCTTGCTCTATAAAAGCTGTCTATGATGACAGTTCTTTTTTGCTTTTTTGTTTGTCATTTTTAAGGCTTGAAGTCTGCTCTTAATGGAAAGGAGTGACAGGTGCTATAATATGCCTTGGGGCATTTCTGCTGATTGACTTCTGGTGCTGGGTAATCCTGGCTAGGTCATGCATTCGTCCAGGGATCAGTGGTTTAAAATTTGCTTTTTTTTTTTTTTTTTTTTTTAAATAGCCTTTTATTTACAAGTTATATGTATGGGTAACTTTACAGCATTAACAATTGCCAAACCTCTTGTTCCAATTTTTCACCTCTTACCCCTCCCCTCCCCAGATGGCAGGATGACCAGTAGATGTTAAGTACATTAAAATATAAATTAGATACACAATAAGTATACATGGCTAAACCGGTATTTTGCTGTACAAAAAGAATCAGACTCTGAAATGTTGTACCATCATCTTGTGAAGGAAATCAAAAATGTAGGTGGGCATAAATATAGGGATTAAGAATTCAATGTAATGGTTTTTAATCATCTCCCAGAGTTCTTTCTCTGGGCTTAGCTGGTTCAGTTCATTACTGCTCTATTGGAAATGATTTGGTTGATCTCATTGCTGAGGATGGCCAGGTCCATCAGAACTGGCCATCATATAGTATTGTTGTTGAAGTATATAATGATCTCCTGGTCCTGCTCATTTCACTCAGCATCAGTTCATGTAAGTCTCTTCAGGCCTTTCTGAAATCATCCTGTTGGTCAAAATTTGCCTTTTGTAACAACTCTGCCAAATCAGCTGCTTGAAACCAGGACAGAGTAGCCTAAGAGGCTCACAGAAGATTCCCAGGGGTGTGGCAGCTGCAAGGCTCTGATTCCCTGCCCCAACTTCTTGCCCCAGTCTTTCTTTGCTGCAGTCTAGGCTAGGCTGACTGTCCCCCTGCATTGTTTGAAACAGATCTGCTCAGAAATTCTTCCAAGGTATCTTCTTCTGGGAATGTGTTGTACTCCAAATATTTATGGCTTCTTTGACTCCAAAAGCAGTTTAGAGGGTTAATCTGCTTTTAGTTTGAAAGAAGATCAGAGGAGGTCATACAAAGTTGTGTCTGCTCTCTGCCATCTTGGTTCCACCCCCTTACATGGTATTTTGTTAAGTACTTTTTTGTGTGTTTTTTTTCATTTATTCTTGTTTGTGAATATTATTTAAATGTATTTGGAGATGATTGAAGGAGGGCTCAGATGATCCCTGCTTTTCCATGCCCATAAAAGGCATTTAATAAATTATTATTAATCAATTGGTCAAAAGTATAAAAGTAAAGAATAATACCATCCTACTTTCCACTGTGCTGGTGGGGATTCTCTTATTCAAAATTATGAGGGAAAAAAGAGGAGAGAGAGCTAAATATGGTCAAGTGGCTTGAGAGGTACCAGAGACTGCAAGTGTGATTTCTCTGTCTTATTCCAAGTATATTACTATTTAAGACTCAAACCTTGCTGGTTTATATTACAGTATCCATTATTGGTATAGCAACAATTATAACTTGTGTGATCATGAGCAATTAAGTCATAAGATTCCATATCTGTAAAATAAGAGTTATAAAAATTGTATTACTTATCTCAAAATAGTCTAATGAAAACTAAATGATATAATTTACATGATTCAATTTATATTTGAGTCCATATTTGGTAGGTGAAATTTACATTTACATTGAAATAGCAATAGTTCTCTTTATCGCTTCTTCCTTTCTATTTTTTCTTTTCCTCCTTTTTCCTTCCTTCCTTCCTTCTTTCCTTCCTTCCTTCTTTCCTTCCTTCCTTCTTTTCCTTCCTTCCTTCCTTCCTTCCTTCCTTCCTTCCTTCCTTCCTTCCTTCCTTCCTTCCTTCCTATATTCTTTCTACCAGTGTTCTACCAATTAGAAAACAAACAAACAGTATGTTATGCAAGTACTTCACTGTCCTCAAGTATATAATATTATTTGGCCACTAGGTGAGTCTGCTTTCAAATACCTAGCCAATTGGATCCTTTGAAGTTACTTAACTCTCATGTACTGGCTTTCCTAAAGGTCTAAATATGATTAATGATAGTGAAAGGCAACAGGTTATTTCTTAGCAACAGGTTATTTCTTCTGCAAATATTAGAGCTTCTAGATTCAGACTAAAATTTGTCTAGAAAATAACAATTTGCTCTGAAATGTGTTAAAATTATAGATATCTAGGTTTGCCTTTTAGTCATTTCATGTATGAAAAATTGACTAATCTCATTCTGAATACTTAGAAAATTAGGGTAGTCTGTTGTTGTTTTAATAGAAACAGTGTGAATAACTCTAAAAATATTGTGCAACAAAATTGTGAAAAGTTTCTTTCATAGTTTTATGATTTAAAAAGCAGTCTGGTAACTTAATTGATAAGAGTATTGGGCCTGGAGTAAGAATAAATCTTCAGACATGTACTAGTTATGTGACCCTAGAAAAATTAGTTAATTTCTCTTTGTTTCAACTTTGAAGTGAAGCTAACAATAAATAGAAACTTCCTCAGTTTGTGACAATCATATAGGTATGTGTAAAGTGGTTAGCACATCCAGAACTTTTCACTGATAACATGTTGAAAACATATAAATATATATGAAACATCCTCCATCCATAAACCCCCCTCCTAGCTGATACACAAAAGCAATCAAGAAGACAAAGGATTGAAACACATGGAGATTGGCTTTACCAACAATTTGGGAAAATGGGGAAGAATTAAAGTTGGGATTATTCTCTGAGATAATTTCTACTCTGAAAATTCGATTTCTTGTTAAGGTTGAATTGTTTCCCTGGTCCCATATTGCTTGATTTCATTTATGTTAAGACTCTGATCACACTTCAGTGCAAGTCTTACTCTTAAGAATCATCACTCTTTTTCTAGCCTATGTTTCTGGGACAGTCTTAACAGAAAACACACAAAAAAAAATCAAATGGCTAACAGAACATGAACAACTGGTTGCCCAGTACATATTATTAGTTAATCAGAAAGAAGAAAAAAGACCAAGTAAAAATACCCACGATGAAATAAATGAAAATGACAGTATATATCAGAATTCAGATTAAATACATAGACCATTCTTGGGTCTCAAGGCCCCCCAAATGATATGCAATTTTTTGCTCAGTACAAAAAGACAGTGGATTATGTGTGTGGAATATTTCAGACTCTTTCATATATATTTTTTGCGTGTGGATTGTTTTAAATTAATTGTTTAGTATCATTGGAAAGTGACCATGATATAAAAGTAAAATAAAACAAAAGTTTACTGAATGACTTTTATATGAAGAGGAACTTAATTCAAAATTCTGTTGTAATTTAAGATTTACATTGACTCTGTGAATACAAAATATTTATATGTCAGATTCAATACTGAAGAAACATAGATTATCAAATTATTAAGTGACTTGTACAAGATAACATAACTACTTTTAGAAGAATGTAAGAAAGTAAATATTCCTATCAGTTTTTTCAGTCAAAAGCCAAAGTTATTTTTGTCTCAATAATGTTATATTACCATATTTTTTTTTGGAAATAGCAATTTAAATATTGTTTAGTAAAAGTTTACCACAGGTCAAAGGATCTTTTTATTTAATGAGTCTGTTTTAGCAAAGAAGGTAGGGATTAGACTTGGAAGATGTCCATTTTATGCTCATAGTGTGTTGGTTCTATCTCGATTAAGAAAAAAAGTGCTTAGGCCCTCATATTGTCAACACAAGGGAAATTATCATGTCCATATTTGAATTTAGTACATCATTTGGCATGTAGCATAATACTATAAATATGCTGCTACATGCCTACATAACAATTTTCTGTATGGATTGCATGGACTATTTTCTCTGAGTTGTTTATAAAGCACATTTGCAAACCAAAATTAACCAGATGACATTTTATTATACAGTTGGACTGATGTAATGTAAAATTTAATTACATAATATTTCAGCCACAGCTGTGACACTATACACCTCAGGTGCCAAAATTCACCAGCTATGATGAAACTGGTATCTTTAGGCAGAAGATCAAAGTGTTTTATCTTCTGTCACGCTAGTTTCATAGAGAAGACAGAGCCTGTTCTCTGTGCCTACAACTTTATCTAACTAAATAAGGAAGTCTATTTCTTGGCTCAAGAGTTTATATCATCCCGAGTATTGTGATTAAATAACAAAATGTTATTTCTCTCATGCTGAATGTGAAAGAAGTGGGATGCCATAGGAAGCAATACTGTGTTTTATTGTTATTATTTTTTTAATACGGAAAAAGTTACAACAACTATTCAAGGTATTAAAATTGTGGTCTAAGAGGTGATGTAAAGATGATATACCCCTTCACACTTGTGCAAATATTTTGGGGTTTTTGGCTGTCTAAATAGACAGTAATAGGCACATAAGAGCAAAAGGAAGAATGAATGAATAAAAGGAGGGAAAGAATGAAAAAAAAAGAGAAAGAAAGAAGGAAGGAAAGAAAGAATTAATAAATTAAAGAAAAAGAAGGAGGAAGGGAGTTAGAAAGGAATCAAGGAAAAAGAGGGAAGGATGGAAGGAGAAAAGAGGGAGGGAAGGAGGGAGAGAAAGAGAAAGTTAGAGAGGGAGGAAAGAAAGAAGGAAGGAAACAGGGAAAATACATCAAACACTATTGAGTTTAGGTTCATTTTTATAATTGAATTTTCCAGATGGCAATGGTGAACTTTAACATGAGAATAATCTAAACTACACTTTATATTTAGGGATATTGTACTTATTTAATAATCATTTGTAAAGCTTACTAAAGGCAAGCCTCTGTCCTGTGAATGTAGAAGGTAGGATACCTACATTCAAAGAACTTAAATACTCTCTCCCAAATCTTCTTTTCTATTCTTTTAATTTATCAAACAATTGCAAACTCAACCATTCTAAAATGTAAAAATGAGAGGAAAATAGGAGAGGATTCTTCACCAACAACTTCATTGAAATCCCCCAAAATGTGACAACATTAGGGAAGAATCTGGGAAGATAGCTGAGTAGATTAGAAAATTCCAAGCTCTTCAGAGTTCTCCCACAAACAAACAAACAAACAAAAAAATCAGCCTAAGGTTGAATTTATACCTGTGAAAAACAAATATGACTTTAGGGCAAACAGGGGTCCTTCTGGGACAACCTGAGAACACCAGAAGGACCCCTAGGATTGAGGTTTAAACAGTGTGAAATATGACCACCCACAGTCTAATTCCACAGAAACAGAAAGTAAGGAGTCCGAGTCTTGGGACTAACTGGGTTTGGAGGTTACCCCAGTCCCACCCATAGGAATTTTCACCTTCTGAGAAGTGTAAAGTGCTGTGTGTATGTGTGTGAGTGTTTTTGTGTGCATGGGGGGGAGGGGTCCGAGTTTAGAATATTGAGGGAAACTCTACTTTAAGGAATTCTTGGCCCAGCTGTGCTGCTGAGACATGGACCTGGATGAAAAGGAACCAGCATATCTAATGATTACAGACACAGTGGGGCAGAGAAACTGCTTGCTGAACATATTTACAGGAAGTTGGAGTCCTTGTTTTTGGGCTCAACACCACAGGTGAGAACTGATATGAAGCCAGAAATGCCAGCCAAAATTCTAGGACTAGAAGTAGTTATACTGATAAGTTCTAATTTTAAAATGAGCAGGCAAAAAAGAAATAAATTATCCATAAATTCCTATAGGAATAGGGAAGACTGGGATTCATCATCAAAGAATAACATTAAGGTAAAAGACAACAACAGCAACAAATCTCTCCTACTCTAAAGAGTAATTTTAATTGGTTACCTGTCCAGAAAGAATTTGTAGAACTTCAAAAATGACTTCAAAATTCAAATAAGAGAGATTAAGGGGAATTTTTTTAAAAATACAAATAACCCAGGATGATTATGAAAACAAAGTCAACCAAGTAGAAAATGACAATCAAAGTCTTAAAGAAGAAAATTATTCTTTGAAAATTAGAATTGGGCAAAGGAAGCCAGTGAAGCTATAGAAGGCTAAGAAATAACAAAACAAAATATGAAGAATGAAAAAAAAAATGGAAGAGAATGTTAAACATAAGAAAAACAATTGATCTCAGGAACACATAAAGAAGAGAAAACATAAGAATAATTTAACTGTCTGAAAGCTATGATTTAAAAAAAAAAGGATCTTGACACAATCTTACAAGAAACAATCAAAGAAAATTGTCCACAGATGATAGAATAAAAAGGAAAAGTAGAATTAGAAAAAAAAAATCTCCTACCTCAGGAAAGATAGAATTTCTTAATAAATCTCATTTGAAAATATTTTCTGTCAATTATTGTTTCTCTGTCATTACTTTTTGGTGAATCAACATAAAGGAAAACTATAATGATAAGAGTAATTTATGAAGTATCCTTATGTGGAATTTCCAAAAATCACCTAAGTGCATTTCATTAGAATTATTTTCACAAGTGGGCTTTAATTTATACATTCTAGGTATTATGTCCTTTAGACCTTGTAGTGATTCCATTCCAGATAAGGGACACATTAATCAATTTAAATAATAGATGAAGAAAATAATAAAGACAAAAACATATTAGTTGCAAAGTAAACTAGAACTCTGTGTAAATAGGTAAAGTAACAAAGGTTTGTGTAAACTTTGAAATGTCAAATATTGCCATTAAGCTTCATTACTCAAGCACCTTTTCTTTGTAGATGAGGAAGTTGAAGCTGAAAGAGATTGCATAGGTTCATAAGAATTAATGCATGAGAATAAAATAAAATATTGTCAAAATCCTTTTTGTTATTTTTAAACTGTGTGGCTTTATATATGATACTTAAATTCTCTGAATTCCAGAATGACTAAATAGACAGATTTTAGATATAGTTCTGAATAGAAGATTCGCCTTGTGGCTAATTTGATAATGATTCTCTCTGAACTAACTTTGACGAAATTGCTAAGACATGAAAGCTTTCCCTGTTTAGTTCTGAATTACTAGAATTTGTACTTCACTGCTTACAGTAAAGTACTCCTTTAATAATATTATCAAGAGATTTTTAAAGAAATTTAGACATTTCTTAAATGATTCCAAAATCCAGAGAGAGATAAGCTGATAAGCAGAAATTAATGAAAATTGAGTTCTAATCCTACATTTAACACTTATTAACTATGATTCTACAAGTTTTTCATTATCTAGGCTTCTTATGCAACACAAGAGAGTTCTAAAATTAATTATTCAATGAGTTTAAGAAATCTGTCATCTAGCCTCATTCTTTTTAGATTAGGTTATCAATACACTAAATGCAGAAATAATTTTCCTGATCAATACACTTGACAGCAAAGTTTGAAACTAGTTCCTTTGATTAGATATCCATGGGTTATTGTGGAGTTTTTCCTACACCATGCTTTCCTGAGATTTGCCTGGTGGCAACTAATGTCATCTTCATTGCTATTTTCTAACATCCTAAAGGCTCTTTTCAATTTTTAGCTGTTTCACCTCTAAAGCAGAGCAGGAAGAAAGAAATTGATAAGCTCTAAGGCATTATAAAGCATTGGAATTCTGTGGTTGTATGATGTGAGAAAAGGGTTAATTGAAGAGAAGGACAGTATTTTGTGAAATGTGTAAGATTTAGCATGCACTGTTATGTTGAAAATAAGATTGAGACAATAGAATTCTATACAGTGATGACAGAGCAGAGATAAGAACAATCTGTGTGAAGTGAATTATGAATGAAATATTTCACGATTGGTTTGTCTATGCACACTACCTCTGCCTCAGGTGACTTTTTCCATTGTAAATAAAGAAAAATGGAATTGACACATTGCATAATGCTGCTTTGAAAAGGTCCAATAAGATGGGTTTTGTTATCCTTTTTTTAAAGACTAATGTAAGCATTTGGACACTGGTATTCTGTTACTATGATAAAGATATTAACAAGTACTCAAAGTGACTCTAGATAAAATCTTATCAAATGAAAATATGGGTAGTGCAATAGCAACACAATGCATCATTAACTCACTCTCCTTATGAATGCATTCAATATTATGTGACTAGTCATTAGTAATGGTATAAGATCAATTTTAAAGTTAATTTAAAATATATTAAACATCTCCTGTGTGTAGAACACTGTGTTTAGTTCTGGTGGAAACAATATTTAAGTAGAACAAAATTCTTTCTATGATGTAGGTTTTTTCTTTCTTTTTTTTTTCTTTTTTAGCATTTTATTCCCCAATTACACATTAAAAAAATTTTTTTAACATTCATTTTTAAATTAAGATCCAAATTCTCTTCCTTTCTAACTTACCAATCATGCCATTAAGAAGTAATTTGACATAAATGACATAAAACATACATACAAAATATATTTCTATATTAGTCACGATGTTTAAGAAAACAGAAAAAAAAATCAAGAAGAAGAGAGTTGAAAAGAAGTGTGCTTTAATCAACAGACACCATCAGTTCTTTCCCTGGTGATGGATAGCATTTCCATCATAAGGTTTTCAGAAGTGTCTTTGATCATTGTATTATTGAGAATACCTAAATAATTTGTAACTGATTATTTTGCAATATTCCAATGTTACTTTGTACATATTAGATGTCATTTTGCATCAGATTCTGTAAGTTTTTCTAGGTTTTTCTTAGCACATCCTCCTCATCATTTTTTATAGCACAATAATGTTTTATCATATGCCACAATTTCCTGAGCTATTTCTTAATTGATAGTAATCTAATGGAGTTTTAAATCTCTTGGAGGGATGAAACATGAATATAGATAATTCTCAGCTCTTGATATATAATAATACATAATATTTTGAAGAATAACATGAAAATTTCAATATACATACAAGATATACATAGTATAAGTGAAATGTATTTTCAAATGAGTGGCATTGTGTGATAGGATGTAGAATAAAAAAAGAATTCATACATTGATAGGAATTTTTAAAAAGTCAAGAAAGTAGAGGGGAAACAGAAAGCAGAGCAATCCAGATATACTTGTATAGAGTCAAAAATCATAGAATCTGGAGGATTCTCCTCACAAGTGAGGAGGAGGAGAACATAAGAAAATTAAAAATATAAGAAAGGAATAATTTTCTAAGAAATTTACTTCTAACAATAAGAATTTATATCTGAAACTATAATAGGGAGTCCCTAGATTTTAGTGAGAAGAGAATGATATTGTCAGACATACATTTTAGGGGGAAAACATCAGAATAATTTGAGATTCTCTATCAGGACAGATATTAAGAGTAGATATTATATCTATGATTTTTCATGCAAATAATTAAATCTGTGCATCACCAAGAGAGAGAGGAAAAAGCAAAAAAAAAAAAAAAAAAAAAAAAGAAAATCAGAGAGGTCCAAAGTCATAGCCTTAAAGGACATCCACGGTTATTGGACATGATTAAGTGATTATCTGGAGACAATATTTAGAATAAAATAAAAATGGTCAAAATGAAGAAGAAGCATGAAAGAATGAAATCAAGAATCTAGAGAAAAAAGAACATTTAGGAGGGAGGGTAATTTCAGAGATATGGGGATGTGAAAATAATGGGTAAAAGCTGAAAAAGATAAATGTTGGAATATCAGGGGAAAAAAAAAACATTTGTAAATATGACAAAAGTCCAAATTGAAATGGTTAGCCTTAGAAGATTGTGAATTCTTTATTATTGGAATTTTCTTTATTATTATAGATTTTTATTGACAAAACATATGCGTGGGTAATTTTTCAACATTGACCCTTGCAAACACTTCTATTCCAACTTTTCCTTTCCTTCCCTCCATCCTCTCCCTTAGGTGGCAGGCAGTCCCATATATGTTAAACATGTTAAAGTACATGTTAAGTACAATACATGTGTACATATTTATACAGTTCTCTTGTTGCACAAGAAAAATCGGATTTAGAAAGGTAAAAATAACCTGGGAAGAAAAACAAAAAATTCAAGCAAATAACAACAGAAAGAGTGTAAATGCTATGTTGTGGTCCACACTCATTTCCCAGTGTTCTTTCTCTGGGTGAAGTTGGTTCTCTTCATCAAAGATCAA
Source organism: Sarcophilus harrisii (assembly GCF_902635505.1). Classification (NCBI taxonomy): domain Eukaryota; kingdom Metazoa; phylum Chordata; class Mammalia; order Dasyuromorphia; family Dasyuridae; genus Sarcophilus; species Sarcophilus harrisii. The sequence goes on along the minus strand of NC_045427.1, from coordinate 63,098,605 downwards.
TTAGAACTGAATTTGATCCTCTCATTGGTGAAGATAGCCACTTCCATCAGAATTTTTCCTCATATAGTATTGTTGTTGAAGTGTATAATGATCTTCTAGTTTTGCTCATTTCACTTAACATCAGTTCATGTAAATCTTTCCAAACCTCTCTTTATTCATCCTGCTGGTCACTTCTTACAAAACAATAATACTCCATAATATTCATATACCATAATTTATTCAGCCATTCTCCAATTGATGAGCATCCATTCAATTTCCAGTTTCTACCCATTACAAAAAGGGCTGCCACAAATAGTTTTGCACATACAGGTCCCCTTCCCTTCTTTAATATCTCTTTGGCAGATAAGCCCGGTACTAACACTGCTGGATCAAAGTGTATGCACAGTTTGATAACTTTCTGAGTATAATTCCAAATTGCTCTACAGAATGGTTGCATCCATTCATAACTCCACCACAATGCATCAGTGTCCCAATTTTCCCACAGTCTCTCCAACATTCATCATTATTTTTTCCTGCCATCTTAGCCAATCTGACAGGTGTGTAGTGGTATCTTAGAGTTGTCTTAATTTGCATTTCTCTGATCAATAGTGATTTGGAACACTCTTTCATATGAGTGGTAATAATTTCAATTTCATCATCTGAAAATTGTCTGTTCATATCCTTTGACTATTTATCAATTGGAAAATGACTTCTTATAAATTAGAGTCAATTCTCTATATATTTTGGAAATGAGGCCTTTATCAGAACCTTTAACTGTGAAGATGTTTTCCCAGTTTGTTGCTTCCCTTCCAATCTTGTTTGCATTAGTTTTATTTGTACAAAGGCTTTTTAATTTGATGTAATCAAAATTTTCTATTTTGTGATCAGTAATGGTCTCGAGTTCATCTTTGGTCATAAATTTCTTCCTCCTCCACAAGTCTGAGAGGTAAACTATCCTATGTTCCTCTAATTTGTTTATAATCTCGTTCTTTATGTCTAAATCATGGACCAATTTTGATCTTATCTTGGTATATGTGGTGTTAAATGTAGGTCCATGCCTAATTTGTGCCACACTAATTTCCAGTTATCCCAGCAGTTTTTGTCAAATAATAAATTCTTATCCCCAAAATTAGGATCTTTGGGTTTGTCAAACACTAGATTGATAAAGTTGACTATTCTGTCTTGTGAACCTAACCTATTCCACTGATCAACCAATCTATTTCTTAACCAATACCAAATGATTTGGTGACTGCTGCTTTATAATATAGTTTTAGATCAGGTACAGCTAGGCCACCTTCATTTGATTTTTTTTTTTTCATTAATTCCCTTGAGATTCTCGACCTTTTATTCTTCCATATGAATTTTGTTGTTATTTTTTCTAGATCATTAAATTATTTTCTTGGAAATCTGATTGGTATAGCACTAAATAAATACATTAGTTTAGGGAGTATTGTCATCTTTATTACATTCGCTTGGCCTATCCAATAGCACTTAATATTTTTCCAATTATTTAAGTCTGACTTTATTTGTGTGGAAAGGTTTTTGTAATTTTGCTCATATAATTCCTGACTTTCCTTTGGTAGATAGATTCCCAAATATTTTATGCTGTTGACAGTTATTTTGAATGGAATTTCTCTTTGTATCTTTTGCTATTGGATTTTGTTGTTGATTTATAAAAATGCTGAGGATTTGTGGGGATTTGTTTTGTAGGGTAAGTTATTCTTGTCTGCATATCAAGTTCCTTAGCTTTTCAGAATATCAGATTTCAGGCACTTTAATCCTTTAATGTGTATGTTTCTAGGTCCTGAGTAATCCTTATTGGATTATAGATCCTTATTGTGGCTCCTCTGCATTTGAATATTTTTTTTTAGCTGATTGTAGTATTTTTTCATTGGACTGATATTTCTGGAATTCAATCATAATATTTCTTGGAGTTTTGATTTTGGGATCCCTTTTGATAGGTGATTGATGAATTCTTTCATTGTCTATTTTACCTTCTCTTTTTATAACATCTGGACAGTTCTCTTTAATGATTTCCTGAAAAATAATGTCTAGGTTCTTTTTTTTCATCATGATTTTCAGTGAGTCCAATAATCCTAATATTATCTCTCCTAAATCTATTTTCCAGGTCTGTTGTTTTCCCACGTAAGTATTTAACTTTTTTTATTTTTTTATTTTTTGGTTTTGCTTGATTGATTCTTGGTATCTTTTTGAGTCATTCATCTCCATTTGTTCAGTTCTGATTTTTAATGAATTATTTTCTTCTCTTTTTTTTTATTTCCTTTTGTGATTGTCTAATTGAGTTTTTAAATGAGTTGTTTTGTTCTGTCGAATTTTTTTTTTATTTCACCAATTTTATTTTTTAAGGAGCTGTTTTCTTTTTTTCACTTCATTAATTCTGTTTTTCATGGAGTTGATCCTCTCTATCTTTTAATGAGTGGGATGACTTATCCAGACTCTCTTTCAAAGCTTCCTTTTCCTTTCCCCATTTTTCTTTTAGCTCTCTTTTAAGAGCCTTTTAAATTCCTTCTATGAGAGCTTTATGTAATGGGTACCAGGTTATATCACCATTTGGGGCTTCATCTGCAGACAATCTACTTTTAATCTCCTCAAGGTTTGAAGTCTGCTCTCATTCAGTATAGAAACTATCTATAATTAGAGCCTGCTTTGCCTTTTCACTTATTTAAACCAAAAACCAACCAACCAAACAAATAAAACATAACAGCTACAACAAAAACATTCTGCACTCTGCTCTGCTTTTGGGGCAGTGTGGTGTTACCAGGCTTCCTCAATACACAACAGGAAGTAGCAGTGAAGCACGGAGTGGGAAAGCAATGGCTGCTGTGGGATCAGTGTCTTTGCTGGGATCAGTGGTTGCATGCTGATATCATGATGAGTCCCTCTTGGTGCTGGGGATGTATAACCAGGTCCAAAGAGACTCTAGCATTTTGGGGTTATAGTCTTTATCTTCTGTGTTTATTGCTTCTCTACTGACCTACTTGCTTGATGCCAGAGCAGGTAGCCAATACTGTGGTAAAGTTCTCCTTGCAAATTTTCATCCTGCCTCCCTCCAGTCTTCTTGTGTGAACTATTCTCTTTGCTCTCACTGCCTACCTGCCTGATTCTGTGCCTAGCCTAGCCCCATTCTGTCTCCTCCCAGGGGATTTCTGGCAAATTTCAAGATTATCTTCTGTTGGTAATGTGTTGTACTCCCAATATTTGTGGGTTTTGACAGTCAAGCACTAATTCCAAGGCTGAGTTTCATAAAAATTAGTTGGAGGGTAAAAAGGGAGTTTAGATAGATGTGTGTGTGTGTGTCTTCCCTACCATCTTGGCTCTGCCCCTATTATTGAAATTTTCAAAGAGAATTTACACCACTATTTTGGTAGAATGTAGTCAAGAGATTTTTCAGATTTGGATTGAATCCAAGTTATATAGTACCTTGCAGATCCAAAAGCCTTATGAAAGATATTGGGGTGTAGACGCACTAAACAATATAATATAAAATTTACATTTGAGGGGATTTTCTAACATTTGAATTCTGACTACTTTGTCCTTCACTGCATGAAGAAAGATGAGGGAAATTGAATTTCAACCTACAACTAGATTCCTCAGTACCATTAAGGGAAATGGTACGGTAACTTTTATATTCCATAAAATGTAAGTGTTATACTCTATAACCAATTTCATTTAAATATTATCAGAGTACCTTTCCCCAAAGCATACCAAGAGGTTTAATAACAAATATGTTAATAACACATTCTCTAATACATGAAACATAGTTCTTTTCTTCCATTGTATCACCTCAGTCTCAGTCTCAAGTACAAAGGGAATAGGTTCATAACTTAGTTCACTTCCCAGAAAAGAGGCTGAAGACCCAGACACCTTGGCTTCTTTGGGCTTCCCTTTCTTTCTGAATAGTTACAATATTCTCCCTGGAATCCTAGTTCAAAGATCATATTAGCAAAATCTCTACTTCAATAAGAAATATAACCTTCATATAGAACTTCAAATGACAAACAACACAGAAAACAACAATAAATGACCACAAACCCATTTTTCTGAGCTGAAAGCAAAATATAAGGACAATTTTTTTCTTTTCTATTATTTCAAATGATGATGCTTATATTTTGGGTGAATGGTGATTTTTATCATGTATTTACGTGAAGAAGTGGTGCTCACAAAAGCTCAAGTCAGTAGGATTGGTCTCAGTCTAGTCAGTTTTGAACACACAATCCATTTATATGGTTAATTCATATTGTGTTAGGAATCTCAGAAAAGGTATTTTAGGAGATTTGGGCACAACCAGGAAAGTCCCTTCTAGGTATCACAATGTTAAGTGATATGAAAATACTTTACAGGCAATTCTCTTTATTGAAAAAAAAATGCTTTAAGGTAAATAAAAAATACCAAATATGTTCCTTTTTGGAATTAAGACCTTCTATAAATTTTCAAATAATTGATACCTCACATGACTTAAAACAACTGTACAACAGATTTGTGATATGCTTCCCAAAATTCTCATCTATTTCCCCCATTTTTTCCTGGTTATGAAATATCATCTTGTATTGATTCAAAATGGTTCCTAGAATGGAAGATAAAGCAAGAAGCTCCAACATATATGTTCTGGTAAAATACTGGACCAATAATGATCCAGAAATGCAATGAAAAGCTACAGTACATGACTATATTAACTAGAAAGCAGAGTTTTATAAAAAGCACCTGTAAGCAAAGCCAGTGAAAGTAACCTCCAAGAGTGACAAGGAAAGGTCTAAATGTACTTTAGTCCTGAAAAGTTCAATTTTTAGGGAGAACAGTGTCAAAGAACTCCTCTGATAAAGCCCCAAAAGTGGATTTCTTGGAATGTAGAAAAGTAAATGAGACAAGATTGATCTCCTCATAGAAATCACAAAATAATATATGTGATAAAAATATGCTTAAATAAATATAAAGCAGAACACAAAGTATGCTCAGAATTCAGAACAGAGAAAGATGACTTGTCTTTCAGGGAAGATGAGAGAGAAAAATACATCTGCATTGTGACCTTTAAATGTTTTCTGCCAAGGTTCTATCCTGAGCTCTCTTCTCTTCTATACTATTTCATGTGGTGATGATATCAAATCCCATGGATTCAATTATCACTTCTAGTTAGTTAAGTCTATTTGCCCTGCCCTAACCTCCCTTTACTTCCAAATTTGAATTTCTGACTTTTTATTATTTATCTCAAAATTGATGTCTCATAGGCAGCTAAGTGACAGAGAGGATAGAGGGGCAGGGATGGAATCAAAAAGATTCATTTGCCTGAGTTCAAACCTGGTCTTAAAAATCTGCAAATTATGCAACTTGGGACAAGACACTTAACCCTCTTTGCCTCAGTTTCCTCATTTATAAAAATGAATTGTAGAAGCATATGGCAAATCACTCTATTATCATTTTAAAGAAAAGTCCCAATGGGGTCATGAAGATTCAGACATGACTGAAAAAAAAAACTGAAAGACAATAACAAAATAACTGAAAGACAATATATATTGAGTTTTTTTTCAAAAACCCAATATATATGAAACTAAACTAATCTTCCTACAAATTATCCCTTCTTTTGAATTTTCATATTGCTTTTAATGTTATCATAACCCCCTTACTCACCTAGAAAACCAAAGTACTAACTTATTTCCTTTTTTTTTTTTCATTTAATCTATATCACCTGGTTTGCCAAGTTTGATGAATTGTATTTATTCTACATTTTTTATTCTGGTTTCTTCTTTCTTCTGAAACCACTACATGATTCTTATCACATCACACTTGGACTATTATCAGTAGGCTTCAGTTTTGTCTCCTTCCCTCAAATCTCTTCTAGCTCTAATAAGTTATTTTGTTGGCCTATCACAGAAATAACGGTCAAGAGCAAATCAAACTTACTTTTAAAAAACAATGACAACAACAATTTTGGTAGCTCTCTGTTTTCCTTAGTATATAGGATCGTTTTTTAGCTTTATAAGTACTTTGTAATCTAACCTTCTCATATCTTTCTTCCTATAATTTATTTCTCTGACTCCCCCCCATATACTGTGCATTACATTTACATGGGCTTCCTATTTCTTATTTCACAATGCATCCTATTTTCCAACACTCTTCATTTTTCTCTGAATATATCATGGCTGAATATCTCCCATTATTTTTTCCCCCCTCTGGACACATTGACTTCCTTTACGTTCCAGCGAAAACCCCATGATATATAAATAGGTTTTCCAACTTCTTTATGTTAATGCCTTTCCTCTGAATTTACTTCCAGTTTATAATGTCTATGTGCTATTTATACATAGTTTCCATGTTCTTTCTCCATTCAATTGTGTGTTTTTTGAAGAGTTGCTATTGTTATTGAAGGGTTTGGATATATTTCCAGGATTTAACAAAATGTGCTTAGTAGGCTCAATAATTATTGAGTTGCTTTAATTTGATTTCATGTCATTTCATATGACTGAATGAATAACAGGTTTGCAAGAGGTAGATAGTTGAGGCCTTAAAAAAAAATGGAATCACATGAACAAAGACATGGAGACATAACTTTCTTCTTCTCTATTGCTTCAATGTGTGAAAAAAGAGTATTACACTAGATGCCCCTTTCCCAAAATTCTGTTCAAGAATTTATTTTTATTTTATGGTCCTGTATTGTAGTGGTTTGAATGGGAGAGAGCCTTAAAACTTGAGGTTATAAGAACTGAATTTCATTTCAAGTTGCATATTTTGCTTCAGAATACTCATTAATCAACCCTAGCCCACCATTTATTTCACCTGTATATACATATTTAGATATGTATGTACATATGTAGATATAGATATGTATACACATATTTAAACATATCTCTATGTATACATGTATGTTATTTGGTGAAGAAAATACCATATATATGATTGTGGTAAATTAATATTTTCAAAGTCTATAGAAACACCAATGATCTATAATTACTCATCAATCCATGCTTTATTTTTAGTGTCAAAAAGAAATCATTAAATAATTATATGTATATACATGTATAGGTATATATGTATACATATAGCTATACAAATACACATTCCTAGAGGCTATGAAATAATGCTATAAATTAAAACTGAAAATTATTGAGATTCTTCTTGCTGACAAGAATGTGACTTTTTAATTTTTTTTTTATTTCCATGCAAATCAGGGTTTGCAAGTGGCTGCAATCATGATTGTTTTTTGCAGTAAAGTAGACCTTTGCCTTTGCCATATGCTATTTTCCTTTGAAAGAGTGCAGAATGATATTTATATTTCTTCAGGGTTGAAGTGGTTCAAAGAAGAAAACCTCTTGGAATGAAAGGACCTATGCGTCACTAAATATTTGCAAATGGCTTGGGAAAAGGGGCCCTAAGTGAGGAGGCTTTTCATAAATACACAAATCATTGGATTTCTATTTCTTTTGTCTCTTTCTTTCTCACAAATCCTTTCAAGCTTGGCTTGGGTATGTTACTGGCAGAAATTGAAGATAAGAAACAGGCCCAGAATCATAGAATTGATAATCTAAAGCAGTGATTCTCAAAATTAATTGTTTTATTAATTTGGGTATTTTTAAATAGTATTTTTATTATTTTTTTGTTCAACACATATATATATGGATGAATTTTTAACACTGATCTTTGCAAAACTTTGTGCTTCAAATTTTCCCCTTTCCCCCCTACCTACTAACCTAGATGGCAAATAATCTAATACATATTAAATATGTTCAATTATTTTATATATATTTCCACAAATATCATGTTGCACAAGAAAAATTAAATCAAAGAGGGAAACAAAATTCAAGCAAGACGACAAAACAGTGAAAATACAGTTGTGATCCAAACTTAATTCCCACAATACTGTCTCTGGTTGCAGGTGGCTCTCTTCATCAGGAGACCATTGTGACTGGCCTGAATCATCTCATTGTTGAAGAGAACCAAGTCCATCAGAAATGATTTTTATATAATCTTACTGTTGTCGCATATAAGGATCTATCAGTTTTGCTCATTTTACTTAGCATCAGTTCATGTAAATCTCTCCAGATTTCTCTGAAATCATCCTCCTGATCATTTCTTATAAAACATTACATAATATTATAATTAATTGTTCTTTAAATGTATGGGAGAATTCACATGTAAATCCATCTGTCCCTGGAGATTTTTTCTTGGGAAGTTTATGAATAGAGGGGGTGGGGGGAAGAGGGGATATTTTTTTAAAAGAAGGCTTTGCAAGGGTCAATATTTAAAAAAAAAATTACCCATGCATATGTTTTGTAAATAAAAAGCTTTAATTAAAAAAAAATAGGAATTGAGCATGCCAACAATGAACTCTTTGAGAAAACATTTCCAGGGCCAAGTGGGATTGTTTAGTAAATTATTGCCTCTTCCATTAGTCTGAACAATCTACATTTTATAAGTATTCTTCTATTTCATTTAGGTTTTCAGATATATTGACATATCCTTGGGCAAAATAACTTCTAATTATTGCTCTAATTTCCTCTTCATTGCTGGAAATTTCCCTTTTCATTTTTGATACTAACAATTTGATTTTTTCTTTCCTTTTTCTAATGAAATTAACTAATGATATATCTATTTTGTTGTTTTTTTAATAAAAAACAACTCAGTTTTATTTATTAATTCAATAGTTTTTTTTATTTCTTATTTTCAATTTCATTAAACCTCCCCTTTTGTATTTAGAATTTCAAACTTGGCATTTAATTGGGGTTTTTAATTTGTTGTTTTTCTAGCTTTTTTAGTAGCTTGTGCAATTCATTAATCTTCTCTTTTTTTTTTTATGTAAGTAAGCATCTAGAGATATAAAACGTCCCCTAAAAACAGCTTTGGGTGCATCCCATAAATTTTGGTGTTTTGTCATGTTTTGGTATATTGTCTCATTATTTTCGTTTTCTGTTTTTCAGCAAATTGGTTTATCTTTTAAATCTGTTTTGTAAGGTATTATATGCTTTTTTTGTTTAGTCAGATCTATTTGATAAAGAGTTATTTTCTTGCTTCATTTCATTAAGTCTATTTTTAAATTTTCTTCTGATAATTTCTGTTTCCTTTTCCAAACTCTCTTATGAATTTTAAATTTTCCTTTCCCCATTTTTCTTCTCTCTTATAAGATCGCAGAGAGTTATGAGATGGGGACAAACTCATATCACCCTTTGAGGCTTCAGCTGGAGATTATTTGCCTTTAGAATTGTCAGAGATTGAGGTCTGTTCCTTTTTCTTCATAAAAGCTACCTATAGCTGAGTTTCTTTTACTTTTTTGCTCTTTTTTAATGTTGAGTTGTGCTCTTAGAACAGAGAAGGGATTACCCCAAGTTTCCTGTACGGGTGACAACTCCTTCAAACTATCTTGGGCCAGGGAAACAGTTCTTTCTGATGCTGGGTGACAGTGGCCTGCTCCCATATTATTATGTGGTTCAGAGGCTCACTATTTACCTTTTGTATTTGCATAGGATGTTGCATAGCCAATCTGATGATCCACTGGCCTGAATCCAGGACAGAATAGCCAACATTGCTGTACTTTAGCCAACAGCTTCCCAGTAGATTCCCCATGACAGGGACACCACACTGCCCTGAATTCTTGCACCATGCCTGCACTCAGAAGCCTCCCTCAAGACTGATTGTAATGGAATTTTTCTGACATTCCTCCAAAATTTCTTTTGCTGGCAAGCATAACAAATTTCCAGCAAAAGAAAGGGAGAGCTCAGATAAAGACCTCTCTACTGTCCAACATCTTATCTCTGCCAGCAATAGTATTTTTAATTGATTATATTTCAAGAAAAATTTTAGCATTCATTTTTACAACATTAAGAGTTCCAAATACTTTTACTTCCCTTTCTTTTTTCCCCTATTCCAGAAATAGTACACAGTTTGATATTGGTTATACATACACTGTGATGTAAAATATATTTCCACATTAGTCACAGTTGTGGAAGAAGAAATAGATCAAAGGAGGAGGGAAATATGAAAAAAGAATGAATTAAATGAAAAATTGTTTCAATCTGAATTTAAGGTCCATCAGTTCTTCATCTAGATTATTTGATTATAACACAGTGTTGTTTGTAATTTGTACAAGGTTTTCCTGGTTCTGTTCTTTTCATTTTGTATAAGTTTGTACAAGTCTTTCCAGGTTTTCCTGAAAACTGTCTGTTCATCATTGCTTTTTTGCATACTAGCATTCTATTACATTCATAGACCACAATTTGTTCACCCATTTCCCATTTAACTAACATCCCTTCATTTCAAATATTTTGCTATCACAAAAGTAGCTGGTATAATTTTTTTTTTATCATTTGTTTCCTTTCCTCTTTTTATGATCTCCTTGGGATACAGACCTACTAGTGCTATTGTTACTTCAAAGGGCATGCACAATTTTATAATCCTTTGGACATATTTCCAAATTGCTCTCCAGAATGGTTGGATCGTTTCACATTTTCACCTATAGTACGTTGATAATACAATTTTTTTCAATTCTCTCCAACATTTATCATTTTCCTTTTATTGTCATGTTGGTCAATCTGATATGTGATATACCTCAGAGTTGTTTTAATTTAAATTAATCTTTTCAAAAGTGATTTAGAGTATTTCATTTGCCTATAGATAAATTTGATCTATTCATCTGATAACTGTTTGTTCCTTTGTGAAAAGACTTGTGATTTTTTTTTTTTTTTATGATTTTGACTCAGTTCTCTATATATTTGAGTAATGACGTTTTTAGTAGCATTTGGTTTTGCTGATTAATACTTTGACACAATTTGAGATCTGCTTTTGCTAGGTTGGCTTCCTTTGTATTTTTCCTATTGATTCCCGTAATTTTCTTGTTCTTTTGTTCTATATAAATTTTGTTTTCATTTTTCCTATCTCTATCAAATATTTTTGGTAGTTTAATTGTTAAGGCCCTGAATAAGTAAATTAGTTTAGTTAACATTGTCATTTTTATTATATTGATTTGGCCTACCCATGGAAAATTGATAGTTTTATAATTGTTTAGAACTGACATTATATGGAGATCATTTTGTAGTTATGTTCATATTCTTTCTGGGTTTATCTTGGAAGGTAAATTCCCAAGTGTTTTATCTGTTACCATTAATTTTAAAATAAATCGCTCTATCTTGTGCTTCTGGTCTTGGTCTTATTATTAAATATAGGTATTTAAAAAAATAATATAAAGAAATGCTGATATGTGTGGATTTCTCATATCCTGAAACTTTCCTAAGGTTTTTTTTTTTAGCTGATTCTGTAGGATTCCTAGAGTATGGCATCATGTCAAGTGAAAAGGATGCTTAATAGTTTTGTTTTCTCATTACTTATTCTAATTCCTTTGATTTATTTTTCTTCTTATCACTTTAGCTAAAATTTCTAGTAGCATATGCAATAATAATGGTGATAATTGATGTCTGTTCTTCAACTCAATCTAATTGGAAAGGCTTTTCACTTATTTCTATTATAAATAATGCTTGATGATGATTCTAGATAGATACAACTTATAATTTTACAGAATACTTCCAGAGGCAGGTAGATGGTACAGTGGATAGAGTACAGGCCCTGAAGTCAGGAGGAGATGAATTCAAATGCAGCCTCAGACACAATACTTTCTAGCTTTGTGACTCTGGGCAAGTGACTTAAACCCAATTGCCTGAGCAAAAAAAGAAGAAGAAGAAGAAGAAGAAGAAGAAGAAGAAGAAGAAGAAGAAGAAGAAGAAGAAGAAAAAGAAAAGAAAGAATGCTTCCTTTAGAATAAGTGCTGTATTTTGTGAAAAGTTTATCCAGCATCTAATGAATTAATTATGTAACTTGTTGTTTTGCTATTGATATGGCTAGTTATGTTTATAGTTTTCTTAATAACTATCTAACCCTGGACCCTTTGTATAAAACCCATCTGGTCATAGTCTATAATACTTTGGATATAGTAATGTAACTGCCTTGCTATTATTTTGATCAAAATGATTTGCATTAATATTCATGAGTGAAATCTGACTTTTTTTAAAATTTTAGCTCTTCCCCTTTTAGTTATCATCACCATATTTGTGACATAAAATAAGTTTGATAGGAGTCATTCTTGGGCTATTTTCCCAAAATGTTTATAAATGTTTGTTAGAATTCAGGTACGAACCCACTTGGCCCTGGAAATGTTTTCTCAAAGAGTTCATTGTTGGCATGCTCAATTCCTATTTTTTTTTAATTAAAGCTTTTTATTTACAAAACATATGCATGGGTATTTTTTTTTTTTAATATTGACCCTTGCAAAGCCTTCTTTTAAATAATATCCCCTCTTCTCCCCACCCCCTCTATTCATAAACTTCCCAAGAAAAAATCTCCAGGGACAGATGGATTTACAGGTGAATTCTCCCATATATTTAAAGAACAATTAATTATAATATTATGTAATGTTTTATAAGAAATGATCAGGAGGATGATTTCAGAGAAATCTGGAGAGATTTACATGAACTGATGCTAAGTAAAATGAGCAAAACTGATAGATCCTTATATGCGACAACAGTAAGATTATATAAAAATCATTTCTGATGGACTTGGTTCTCTTCAACAATGAGATGATTCAGGCCAGTCACAATGGTCTCCTGATGAAGAGAGCCACCTGCAACCAGAGACAGTATTGTGGGAATTAAGTTTGGATCACAACTGTATTTTCACTGTTTTGTCAACTTTTGCTTGAATTTTGTTTCCTTCTTTGATTTAATTTTTCTTGTGTAACATGATATTTGTGGAAATATGTATAAAAGAATTGAACATATTTAATATGTGTTAGATTATTTGCCATTTAGGTTAGAAGGTAGGGGGGAAGGGAGAGGAAAATTTGAAGCACAAGGTAAAAATGGCTGAGCATAAGCATTGAACTGTAAATTCAAAGACAGAGACTGCATATCTCTTTTTACCAATAAAATAAATTGAAGCCAAATGTCAAGGCACTTAGCTGTTAACTAAGAGTTCCAGGGATAGATACCCTCCAGTTTAGAGGCACAGGAAACCCATTGAGCCCCTCCCCTTCGTCCCCCCCCTTCCCCCCCTCCCCTCAGCCCCCACCTCCCTGCCTTGTTTTTCTTACAAGGCTGGGAGGCTCTCAATGTGTTCAAAGGCTAGGTGGTTTAACACCTGCTTAAGGTTTTGAAGGCTTTTGTCCTAAGCCTTTGAATGAGCTTTGAAACACTTATATTTTGTTGAATTGCAAATTCCAAGAAGTAGCTTAAGTGCTGCTAGAGCTTGGGAGAAAGCTTAGCTTAATTAAAGTGCTTGATTTGCATTGGAGTGATGCAAGATAATGTCTTGTAGTTAGTAGTTATAAAAGTGTAATGAGTAGGGGGGTAGGGGAAATAGGAGAGTTGAGATGATTGTGATTTTTGGGATTAATATGGTGGGTTTTATTGAGCTGTATCATTGTATTTTTGAGTTGTTGGTAGAAGGGAATATGGTAAAATTGGATGCATAGATAATTCTTTTGTAGAAGAATAGGTTAAGCAAGGCTATTATGGTAGCTATTGTGATGTTACCATTGGTGATAAGTTCTTGCAGGATGAGTCATTTGGGTATAAAACCAGTGAAAGGTGGCAGGCCTCCCAGGGAAAGGAGTGTGAGGAGGATGATGATAGTTGTTAATGTTGATTTGTTTCATAGCCACCAAGGGATTTGATTTTGGTAATGTTTGAAAAGTTGAAAATGTGGTTAGAGTGGCTATGAAGTAGATAGTAACGTTTAGGATACTCATGGTAGGGTTGATGTGGACAATAATTGCTATTCAGCCCATGTGGGCAATGGATAAGTAAGCTGGGATTTTTCATAGGTGGGTTTGGTTAAGTCCTCCTCATCCACCTAGGATAGTAGATAGAATTGCAAGAGTGATGAGGATATTTATATTTAGGCATGGGGCAATTTGGTAGAGGATGGATGTTGGGGCAATTTTTTGTCATGTTAGAAGAATTATTCTGATTAGGAGTAGGATTCTTTGTGTTACTTCAGCTACTCAGAAGTGAAAGGGAGTGAGGTCTAGTTTTATGGAGAGGGACAGGGTTATTGAGATAAAGGCCCATTGGCCAGAGAGTTGAAAGAATATTCATTGGTTCATTGATCATGCGTTGCAGATGATGGTGAATATTATTAGTATGGAGGCAGTGACCTGAATGATTAAGTATTTTGTGGCAGCTTCTGTGGCACTTGGGTTGTTTGGGAAAGTTATTATAGGGATGATAGCTAATGTATCAATTTCTAAGCCTATCCAAGCTGTGAATCAATGATTGCTGAATGAGGTGAGGCATGTGCTGATAAGGAGGCTTAGTGTTAAAATGATAAGTACATAGGGGGACATTTGTATGGGAAGGGTGTGAACCAACATTTTTAGGTTATGGGCCTGATAGCTTATTTAGTTGACCTTACCAGGATGTGGTGTAATGGGAGCACAAAGGGTTTTGAGTTCTTTGGTATAGGTTCCAGTCTTATTGTCCTAGAAATAAGGGGGCTTGCACCCCTATTTTTAATCCTATCAAGATAATTCTTTTGTCAGACATATTTCTATATTTGTGGGGGGGATACATGATAGGGCAATGGGTAAGGAGATAAATCATAGGCATAGTGCTAGTGTCATTAGAAGTTTTTTCATAGGAGATATATTAATTGGTCATAGTGAAAGAGTGGATATGAGGCTTGAATTCATAGAAAGTCGATGGTAAGAAGAGGTGTTTTTAGTATAAAGGAGATGGTGTTGATGTGGGTGAGGTTTGAGGTGGGGGTGAGGGATGGTCCTAGGAATAGAATAATTGTGATGGCATTTATAGCAATGATGTTTGCATATTTTGTTAAACAGAATATAGCAAAGGGGCCAGCTGCATATTCTACATTGAAACCTGATACTAATTCAGACTCTCCTTCAGTCAGGTTGAACAGTGCTCCATTTGTTTCTGCTAGCGTAGAAATGTGCCATATCATGTCAAGTGTTCATGTTGTGATGATCAGTTCTCTTGGGTAGATGAAAGTGTTTTTAAGGTGAAGGAGCAATTAATCAGTATGATTGAGAGGAGGATAATGGCTCCTGTTACTTCATATGCCATTGTTTGTGCAACTGCTTGTAAGGCTCCAATTAGGGTGTATTTTAAGTTTGATGCTCATCCTGATCATAAACTTGAGTATACCTATAGTTCAGATAGTGATAGAACAAAAATAAGCCTGAGGTTGAGGTCTAGAAGAGTTTTGGGTATGGGTAGTGGTGTTCAAATTGTTAGGGCAATGGAGAGGGCTAGAATAGGGCAAGAATAAATATTGAGATGGAAGAGGTTAGCTGGCAAAGGGATTCTTTGGTGAATAGTTTTACTGCATCTGCAAATGGTTGTGGGAGGCCATAGGGCCCTATGATATTTGGTCCTTTTTAGAATTACATGTAGCCTAGCACTTTATGTTTGATAAAAGTAAGGAAGGCTACTAAGGAGGACTGGAATAATATAGAGTAGAAGGTTCAGAGTGAACATTTGTTAAGAAGAAGGTTTGAACCTCTGGGAATAAAGGCTTAAGCTTTATACAATTACCAACTCTGCCATCTTAACAGCCCTGTTCTTGGGAGTAGTAGATCTTTAGTCATTGGTAAGAAGTTTTTTCAAAGGAAATGTATTAATTGGTCATAGTGAAAGAGTGGGTATGAGGCTCAAACTCATAGAAAAGCTATGGTAAGAAGTATTAGGATATTGAGATGTATTCATATGTTGGTTCTAGGGCGCATTAGAGATGTTGGCCCTATTTCTCTAGTCCTTTCGTACTGGGAGAAATGAACTTACAGATAGAAACCAACCTGGATTTTTCCGGTCTGAACTCAGATCACATAGGACTTTAATCACTGAACCAAAAAAAAAAAAAAAATGTTAATAGCAATTGCACTATTTGGATGTCCTGATCCAACAATGAGGTTGTAAACCCTAATTTTTGATATGGGCTCTCAAATAGGATTGTGCTATTATCCCTGGGGTAACTTCTTCCATTGATCAAGATATGGGTCAATTACTGGTATTAATACACTTAGATAGCTTAATCTAGGTTATTTCATTCATAGGTATTTTATGCTCTGAGGTCACCCCAACCAAAGACTATAACTCAGTGGCTTATACAGTTTGTTCCAGTAGGTTGAATGGGAGTATGTGTTGAATTATGTGTCTTAAGCTCCACAGGGTCATCTCATTTTATATAAGTATTATATCAGCAGGGGAAGGTCAATTTCACTGATCGGAAATAAGAGACAGTTAAACCCTCATTATGCCATTCATACTAGTCCCTATTTAAGAGAAAAGTGATTATGCTACCTTTGCAAGGTCAGGATACTGTGCCCATTAAAGTTGTAACTCACCAGGCAGGCAGTGCCTCCAATACTGGTAAATGCTAGAGGTGATGTTTTTGGTAAATAGGTGGGGTTTTTGTTTGCCAAGTTCCTTTTATTCCTTTTAATCTTTCCTTTAAATACATGTCTGAGTTAGGTTAACAATATATGTAATAGAGTGCTAGTGTGTGGGTATGACTATTTGTTTGATTAAGTAGTAGTGGTTGTTCTGAGCTGAGTTTATGGTTATGCAAGGAGAATC
This sequence comes from Sarcophilus harrisii, assembly GCF_902635505.1. Classification (NCBI taxonomy): domain Eukaryota; kingdom Metazoa; phylum Chordata; class Mammalia; order Dasyuromorphia; family Dasyuridae; genus Sarcophilus; species Sarcophilus harrisii. The sequence goes on along the minus strand of NC_045427.1, from coordinate 63,082,040 downwards.
TTCTCATGTTACTAATATTAGCATTATATCTTCTAAATATTAATAGAATTGTTCAGTATTAGGTGTAGGGATTTTGATGGATTTCTGGGATTAAATAATAGGTGAGTTTGAGCTTTAACACTTTCTTAATTGGTGGCTGCTTTTAGGCTTACAATGTTTTTGTATATATTTCATTATCCTCTAAGGAAGTTTGTTTACATGTCAAAAGAGTTGTTCCCCTTTTTAATAGCATTTAAATTTAAGTTACATTTGTTAGTACTTGAGTTAAATTTAAAGTTGAACTTAAATTCATAGATTTTTACCCCTACTGTAAAATCACCTCACTATTTTGCCACATAGTCAGGTTCATTCTGACAATTGTTCTACAATAGCTCACTTAATTTGGGGAAGATGGGCTTTAATTCTTTTTGTCCAGTTTGACTGGCTAAATCTTTATGCAAAAGGTATAAGGTTTAATCTTTGCTTTTTGTCACTTGCACGATGGAATCTTTCAAAGTGCCCTCTTGGTACTTTCATTATCATGCCTATGGGTTGATATATTCCATCACCTATACTAAGATGAATAAATGTTTTGAAGTGTGTGGTAAATAGCTTAATTAGTTAGATGTAGGATTAGGTTTCACTCAAAATGGTCAGGGTTAGCTGAAATCTTTTAGATGTAAACTAAACGCTTTATTTAAACTACATTTTGGTAATTCAAGTGCACTTTCCAGTACACTTACCATGTTATGACTTTTCTCCTCTTTTTGGCATACTATTATTAGGTATGGGAAGTTACTTTGTTGAGGAGGGTGAAGGGCGGTGTGTGCCCACCTTATAGAATGTTATCCAGGCTTTTTTTTGTCATGTCCTTCAGGTAGGCCAATAATTTTTAAATTGTCTTTACGGTATCTCTTTTCCTTATCTGCTTTTTTTGCCAATGAGGTATTTTACATTTTCTTCCTTTGTTCATTATTTTCAGTTTGTTTGAGTGATTCTTGCTATTTCATAATGTCATTAGCTTACATTTGCCCTATTCTAGTTTTCAATGTGTGATTTTATTCAGTTAACCTTTGTATCTCTTTTTTTTGCATTTGGTTTATTCTGCTGTTTAAGTTTTTTTTTTTTTTTTTTACTTTTAGGGTAAAACTCCACTCTTGGGGTAAGGGTGGCACTATCCCAAGCTTCCCTATGCAGCTCTGAGCCTTGGCTTTGAACAGAGGCCCTTTTGTGTTTGTAGGGGGTGGCTTTGTCTGCTGTGTTTGGGAAACAGCCTGGTTCCCAGAGTTTGCCTTCTGAGCTGAGATTGGAAGCTGCTCTACTGAGTTGCTCAGTGAAAGACAAGATATGAGATGTGTGGCAAAGTTCTGGACTAATCATAGACTTATCTCTTCTAAGATAATATTGTTATTTAATAAAAGTGGTGGCCCCAAGACACAAAAAGTATGAGAAGAATTAATGACAGCAGATGAGAGTATTTTTCTGAGTTGGAAGAGTTTGTGGTTAAGTTGGAGAAAGAGTTGAACCAACATCCAGGTGACAACAGTGAAGCACAAAAAGACTGGGCAACTATCAGAGGTTTGGTGGGCAGTATAAACTTTGCTCATCTGGATCAGAACACTTGCAAACATCAAAATTGGTTTGATAAAAATGATGAGGAAATTTAAAACATGATAATTGTTTTTAAATGAGAAATACATAGTGTACCAGCAGGATAATTCATCTATTTCTAAGAAGGCAGTATTTAATTCAATCAATAGTAATGTGTAAGTGAAGTTTAGAGAGATTCAGGATTCTTGCTAAGTAACAGGGCAAATGAAATTTAGTTTTATGTTGATAATAACAATACAAAACAATTTTATGATGCCCCAAAGGCTATTCATGGGTTGAAGACCTATGGTGCATTTCAACTACACAGTGTTGATGAAATCTTGTTGATTAATGATAAGAACACAGTCCTAGAGAGACAAACCAAACACTTTCATAGTATTCTCAAGAGACCATGACCAATCAATGCTGAAGATATTGACCAATTACTTCAAGTGAAGTCAATCCCTTTCAAACTTAATTCCAACTGTAGAAGAGGTTTTGAATATCATTGTGGTCCTTTCCTGCAGCAAAGCACCTAGTAATATTGCTATTCCAACTGAGATTACAAGATAGAATATCTATTTCTTGTAGAAAAGTTCCCTGAAATTTCCATGGTCATATGGCAAGATGAGGTAGAGCCTCTGAAACTGATTGGCAACAAAGTATCTATTAATTCTCTGTGGCTTGTGCTAATTTTGGGCCAAATAATTTACACCAAGAAAACATTGTACTCTGTCCTCCAGTACCACATCATACATCAGGAACAATTTGTTACAACAAATGGAGAAGTTTTGAATGTTGTGGATAAATTCACTTACCTTGGCAATATAATTTCAAGGGATATACACACTGATAATGAAAATTATACATGTAATGCCAGAGCTAGCTGAGTATTTGAGAGATACTGAGAAAAAAAAAGTGTGGGAAAGCAGAGGTATTAGACTAAGTATCATACAGAAGGTCTCCTGAGCTGTAGTACTGACCTCATTGTTGTATGCCTGTGAAACCTTGACACTGATATGCTGTCATGTCTGCCATGCCAGGAAACTTAATCACTTTCATTTGAATTGTCTTAGAATATTCTGATGATCACCTTGCAGGACAAGATACCAGATATTGAGGTTCTTTCTTGTTCCAAATGGTTAAGCATTCACACTACTGCTGAGAGTATAACTCCGCTGGGCTGGCCACTCTTTCAATGCAACATGTATGCTTTCCAGACTATTTTATAGTGAACTCACACAAGGGAAGTACTCACATGGTGGTCATAAAAAAGTAATGCAGAAACTCTTTCAAAGTCTCTTTTCAGAACACTGGGATTCACTTCATACCTCTCTGATTGGCTAAGATGACAGGAAAACATAATGACGAATGTTGGAGGAAAAACTGGGACACTGACACATTGATGGTGGAATTGTGAACAGATCCAACCATTCTGGAGAGCAATTTGGAACTATACTCAAAAAGTTATCAAACTGTGCATATCCTTTGATTCAGCAGTATTTCTACTGGGCTTCTGTACCAAAGAGGTATTTAAAACGGGAAAGGGAACTGCACGTAAAAAATGTTTTTGGCAGTCCTTTTTGTAGTGGCTAGAAACTGGAAATTGAAGGGATGCCCATCAACTAGAGAATGGCTGAATAAATTGTGCTATATGAATGTTATGGAATATTATTTTCTATAAGAAATGACCAGCAGGATGATTTCAGAAAGGCCTGGAAAGACTTACATGAACTGATGATGAGTAAAATGAGCAGAACCAGGAGATCATTATACACTTCGACAACAATACTATGTGAGGATCAATTCTGATGGAAATGGCTATCTTTGACAATGAGAAATCAGTTCCAATGAACAGAACCAGATACACCCAGAGACAGAACACTGGGAAATGAGTGTGGACCACAACATAGAATTTCCACTCTTTCTGTTATTTGCTTGCAATTTTGTTTTTCTTCTCAGGTTATTTTTACCTTCTTTCTGAATATGATTTTTCTTGTGCAGCAAGATAACTTTATAAATATATACATATATACATATATTGTATTTAACATATACTTTAACATATTTAACATGTATACCTGCCATCTAGGGGAGGGGGTGGAGAAAAGAGGGGAAAAGTTGGAACAGAAGTTTTTGCAAGGGTCAATGTTGAAAAATTACCCAGGCATATGTTTAGTCAATAAAAAGGTATAATAAAAAAAATTTGTATTGATTTCATAACATGAGTGACATTGTGCTCTATGAGCAGAGCAGAGTTGAAATAACTTTAAAAATGTGAGATATGAAGATTTTTTATTATGTTCACAAGGACTACTTATGCCCTACTTGTGGCAGGGTTCTGCACTCATATTGATCTGATCATACATAGTTTGACACACTGTGACTTGAGTCTCACATAATAATGTCAGTTTGTTCCTCTTCAAGAAGAAAAAGCAATTATCACTGTCATCACCATGCTTCTCTTGATATTGATATTGGGGATAATTATTATTATTATTGGGTTAATGATGGTTTTCTTAGGAAACTTTGAGATTTTTCTGTCTTTTAATGACCCTTTCTCCTTGGTAATATCATGCTTAATTTTCCTGGGCAAGTAATTCTTGGTTGTAGTTCTAATTCTTCAATTCCTGGAATATTATGGTCCATAATCTACATTCTTTTAATGTTGCAATTGCCATGTCCTATGTAATATTGATTGTGACTTCTCAATTTTTGGATTGTTTCTGTCCACTTGTAATATTTTTCTTTAATTTAATAATTTGGAAATTTGAATACAGTATTCCTTATTTCTTTCCTGGTGTGTCTTCCAATGCCTATTCCGGTTTCTGATTCCAATACATCAAGGAAATTTTCCTAATTTCCTGAAAGATAGTCCTGGTCCTCCTTTTGATTAAAGATTTGGCATAGTATCAGATTTCTGAGATCATTTCTCCTAGATCTATTTTCTAGGTTATTTGCTTTTCCAAAGAGGTATTTTACATATTCATCCATTTCTTCATTCTTTTGTATTTATTTGATTTATTCTTGTTGTCTCATAGAGGCACCAGTTTCTACTTTCCTAATTCTAACTTTTAAGGTATTGTGTTGATCAATTAGGTTTTGTACTTTTTAATTTTGTAAACTGGATTTTTTATGGGATGGCTTTCTTCAGTGAATTTTACTATCTCTTTTCCCATTTGGTCAGTTCTAGTTTTTTTTTTTTTTTTTAATAATAATAATAGCTTTTTATTTTTAAAGTATATACAAAGATGATTTTCAATATTCATTTTTATAAAACCTTTTGTTCCAAACATTTTTCCTACCCCTCTTCATCTTCCCCCTCCTCTAGATAACAAATAATCCAATATAGGTTAAACATGGTGTTATGTGATTTTAGGAAAAAGTTCGGATTCGTTTCTATTAATGACACTCTCAGACCCAATCAAAGTGAAAGTAAAATTTAATTACGCAGTGCATGGAGTAGAGTGCTTACAATATCAATTACACGATACATGGAATAGGATGCTTACAATAACAACTAATACAGCAAATAATACATAAAAGACAAAGAATAATAAGAATTATGATTAGAATAGCGGATAGAGAGAGTACATCACCAATCCGGGGGAGCTCCGACTCTAATTAACTCGCAGTGGGTGATTGCAGCGGCTGGGAAACCCCGATAGTTAAGCCTTTGAATCCCAAACAGGAAAATCCTAGGCAGATCATCATCTCCTTAGGTGAAGTTTCAAATAGAAAATGTTTTACCCGCCTTTTTATAGGAATTAGGACAAAGAAGGCTTTGAGCCAAGTAGAGACATCATATAAGACAGGCAAGTACCGACAAGGGCCCCAGGTGGTTGTGATCAAGTGTCGCATTGACAAGGAGGCCAGTCCTTATCAACAACAACAGTTTCTAGGAATGGCAAGTTCCTGGAATCACATAGTTGGAGCTAAAACACATGTGGTATGTTCCCAGTTTATAGGTTAAAAAATGGTCAAGTTCTCATGAGAGAAGGAGCTAAAACATATAGTCTTATGGGTTAGAGAATGGTCAGGTTCTCACAGGACAAGGAGTTAAAACATATGCTCTTATGGGTTAGAGAACGGTCAAGTTCTCATAGGAGGGAGTCACGTCCTACCTCAACTAGGCTCACATGGTTTACATGGGAATAAGGTTCACATGGGGAAAGTCAGTCAATTGGAGATTGGGTTCACATGTTTCAGATAGAGATTAGGTTTATATGGGGAAAGTCATGTCCTTACAATGATTCAAAATGAACTAACTTGTAATATAGAGATTTCTTATTCACATGGTTTTGTTTGTACAAAAAACTTATTAATTTAATATAATAAAGAGGATAAAATTTGCATTTTATAATATTCTCTAGTTCTTATTTGGCCATAAATCCCTTTCTTCTCCACAGATCTGAGAATTATATTATGAATATTCTTTGTTTTCCTAATTTGCTTATAGAATTACATTTTTTGTCTAAATTATAAACCTATTTTGATCTTACCTTGATATAAAATGTTAGGTGTTGATCAGTGTCTAGTTTCTGATATATTCTTTTCCCATTTTCTGAGCAATTTTTGTCAAATACTGAGTTCTGATCCCAGAACCTAGAATCTTAAAAGTTTATCAAACACTAAATTATTGTAATTTTTAATTATTGTGTCTTTTTTAACTTATTTCATTGATGCACCATTGTATTTTTTTAGCCAGTATCAAATGATTTTGATGACCACTTTTATAGTATTAAGTCTGGTACAGCTAAGTTAACTTCCTCTGATAAATTTTTTATGAATTCACTTGAAATTTTTGACCTTTTGGTTTTACAGATGAATTTGGTTATTATTTTTTTTCTGGCTCTATACAGTAATTTCTTGACAGTGTGACTGATATGACACTGAGTAAGGAGGTTAATTTAGATAGAAATGTCATTTTTATTATATTAGGTCAGCCTATCAATAAGTACTTGATATTCTTCTAGTTTATAGATCTAATAGAAAGTGTTTTATAATGTTCTTCATATAGTTCTTGACTTTGTGTTGCCTAACAGATTCCCAAATATGTTATATTATTTATAATTATTTAAATGGAATTTATCTATCTCTTGCTGCTGGAATTTGTTGGTAACATATAGGAATGCTGATGATTTATGTGGATTTATTTTGTATCTTGCAACTTGGCTAAAGCTGTTAATTTTTTTCTAATAGTTTTTAGTTGATTCTCTAAGTCATCTACAATTGTTTCCTCATTAACTACTCTAATACATTCATTTTCTTTTTCTTCTCTTATAATGCTAACATTTCTAAAACAGTATTGAATAGTAACGGTAATAGTGAGCAACCTTATTTCACCCCTGATTTTATTAGGAATGTTTCTAGTTTATTGTCATTACATATAATGCTTGCTGATGATTTTAGGTAAGTTCTACTTTTTCTCATTTTTTTCCAATTTCTCTTCTGCCTCTCTTATATGATTTTAAGCTCCTTTTTTGATCTCTTCTGTGTGTTCTTTCTGTTCTTTTCATTTCTTAGGTGTTTTTTTTTTCTATTGTTTTGACATTGTACTTTTCTGAGTTAGTGATTTGATTTTCTCTATTAGCATAACTCTCTAAGGTCAGATTATCTGATTCTTGTTTATTCTCATTTTTTGGTCCTTTTTCCCTTTTTTTAAAATTTGAGCTCTGCAACTAGAAACTGAGTGGATGCACATCAATTGGAGAATGACTGAATAAATTGTGGTATATGAATATTATGGAATATTATTGTTCTATAAGAAATGACCAACAGGATGATTTCAAAAAGGCCTTTCGGAGAGACTTACATGAACTGATGCTGAGTAAAACGAGCAGGGCCAAGAGATCATTATATACTTCAACAACAATACTATATGATGACCAATTCTGATGGACCTGGCCATCCTCAGTAATGAGATCAACCAAATCATTTCCAATGGAGCAGTAATGAACTGAACCAGCTACGCCCAGAGAAAGAACTCTGGGAGATGACTAAAAACCATTACATTGAATTCCCAATCCCTATATTTTTACCCACCTGCATTTTTGATTTCCTTCACAGGCTAATTGTACAATATTTCAGAGTCCAATTCTTTTTGTACAGCAAAATAACGGTTTGATCATGTATACTTATTGTGTATCTAATTTATATTTTAATATATTTAACATCTACTGGTCATTTTGCCATCTGGGGGAAGGGGATGGGGGGAAAGAGGGGAAAAATGGAATAAGAGGTTTGGCAATTGTCAATGATGTAAAGTTACCCATACATATAACCTGTAAATAAAAGGCTATTAAATAAAAAAAAAATTGAGCTTTGCTAATGTAATGGGGACTGTCTCAGGCTTTTTTGTCCTAGGGGCAAGCACCCCAAACTGTTTCCCGGAGACCTCCTTGCCTCACGTTTTGGTCTTCACAAGGGAATACCATGGGGCATGTATTATGCTATTGATGGCCATAGGTGTCTGGCAGCTTACCTTGTATTGAGCTGTGGTCCTAGTTGTAGTATTTGGCATGTTCTGAGTCTGATGTTTTTTGTTTTTGTTTTTGTTTTTCATTTTCCTTGGGTTACAGTGAAAAAGTTGATGGTCTGGCTGCGGGTAACTATCTGCTTGTGTAGACACTACTACATTGTGTGTTTGCCTATTTGTTCAGGACTATATTCAAGAACAAAGAGTCTGATCACTGGAGATCACCTCTTTTTTGGTGGCTACGCTGAAACACACCGTTTGGCTGTTGGAGTTTGCCAATTTCCCCTGGGCAATTATAGAGCATATGGTTGTTCTCATAGCTAGAGTCTGCCCTTTCCCTGGCTCTGTTGAGGCATGTCTAAAATCTTGGTATTGGCATTTTTTTCTCTACCACCTGGGGCTCGGTATCTAATATGCTAGAACTTTTTGATTTGATTTTCCTCTTAGCAGTTTTCTTTGAAATGAGGATTCTCTGGACAATATTGGTCAACTGAGACCTCATAACTGTGACTACATAGATGGATGAATGTATGTAGTTGCCATGACAAGTTTATTTTTTTTCATATGACCTATTTGAGAAATATCAATGGACTTTGCAATTCACTTCACACAGAAGGAAACTGAGGCCCAAAGTAACTCAAAATAAGAGAGAAGCTATTATTACAGTCAGAACTAGACTCTATTCAATCATTCATGTTTGTGTGTTCTTTTCTCTTCATCATACTATCTTGTGATAAAGAATTTAACATCATTAGAAGAAAAAAATCCTTAAGCTAATATGACAATTATTAATTCAAATACTAAAGCATTAGACAACATATTTTTTTCTACTAGCAGCTACACTTGGAAATTCACCACCCAAATATCCTTCCTCTACTTTCTCCTCTAGTGTCATTCTTTTTATACCTTGGGGTTCGTGGTCCCAGTTTGATCCCAATTTTAATATCTACAATTCTATATCTTCCACAAAAATGTAGTTTCCAATTAAATCTTTCTGTAACCTGCTCTTGTTATATAAAGCCTAAATTACTTCTAATCTCTCTCCTTCCCAAAAAAGACTATTTAAAAAATATTGATTTAAAAGTGTGATTTCTGCTTCTAGTACCATATACCAATTTTTTTTTTTACTATTCTGGCCCAGGAATTTTTCCAGCCTTCTATACATGTTAAATAAGAAAGTTAGGGCTTGATAAAGTTCATTACTCTTTCCAATTCACAATGTTTAATTAAGTGCATATTTAATGAATCACAAAATCAAATTCCCATGTTAGAAATGAAAAGTAACCCAGACATGCTCTTGTCCAACTTCCTCATTCAATAAAGATAAAGTAAGGCTTAGAGAAGGAAAATGACTAATAAAAATTTACATAGTTCCAAAATGGTAGATTCCTATTCTCTTTTCACTATATTTCTATAGACCTAATTGAGGAGCAATGAATTTTGGTTGAAGAAACAGTTTGATGTGTTCTTCCAAGTTCATTGTGAGTAGACCATTCATTGTGAGCAGATCCTTTATTCATGATTAATTTCTTCAATATCAGTGGTCTACCCATATTGAGAAGACATTCATTGGATATGGGTCTGGAGAACATGTCCCTTTTTAGATTACATTAAATAGAATTAAACCAGGTTCTGTGAGATGGAATGGAAGGGCCACTAAACTAATTGATAAAAATCCTGTGTGATGTATGATACAAGTGAGTAACAATTACTTTCAAAGATTTGTCAGTTTTGTGCAATGCATAAAAACAAATCATTAAAACATTCATCAAATTTTTTTTACAAAGCACTTTGTTAATCTTTGAAAATATAAATATAAGAAATCATCATCCCTGCTCTCAAGGATCACATATTCTAATGAAAAAAACAATGCATGTGGAAGCTTCTATTTGAAAGATGGAAAGATTCCCTCAGTGTGGCAATTCCAAGGAATTTTGTGACAAGAGCTTTTTTTTTATTTATTTATGAGTCTCCAATAGCTGTATACATAGGCAAAATATATGACTAAAGGAGTATTTAAATAGCAATGTCTCCACAATGTTGTAAGATGAAACATGATGTACTATGCTGAAAAAATACTTTTGTCAAGAATCTTGGATGTGAAGTCCTGAAATGTCTCCATCAATATATAAGGGACAGCAGTAGTTTAACTTTCCTAGAACATAGTGCCTCCTGTATCTCCAATTTAGTTTTTGTCTAGCTTATCTGCTATGTGGGTCAGTTGATATTTGATAAGAATAGATTTTCCTTCTTATAAAAATTGATTCCTTAGAGAATAACTAAGTTGGACTGGACTGGAAGGACAGTGGTCTGGGGGATGCTAACACTTCCATACTGTTTGTATTTATTTTTATTTACATTGTATCTAGAAAAATTACTGCTGTTTCTGCTGAGGAAAGTGGGCTTTTCCTCACAAATTCTCTAATAATTATGTTTGTGTAGGTGGATAGAGAAGGGATTTCAATATGTTGGGAGGATGTTAATATTGCCACATTTCTTGAGATAGGGGTCCTTGATTTGCTCCATCAAGGTCTCTGAACTAAAAGAGTAGCCAATGCAATGCTGGTGGTGATTTAACTTCTCTGTAATCAAGGATGTTGTTGTTTTTCATTCTTGAAGAGGAAAAAAATAATATGGCTACGGTAGAATAATTAGTATGTCGAACCATGGCTAATTAAACAAATAAAAATATGACATGCTCTGCCACAGGTCAGACACAAATGGTCCCTAGAAACCATTTGGGATGGATTTGCACATCTTGCATCTCTTCTGAGCTAAATAAATTCTACTTTGCTTATAGAACATAGCATCTTCTCTAACGAGGACATACCATGCAAGGGGACCATGTGCCATTATGTCCCATGTCACATAATTAATTCTGAAGTTTTTAAGAGAGACCTTGAGAGTATCCTAATAGTACTTTTTCTGACTATCTTGTGAGCACTTGCCATGTTTGAGTTCTCCATGAAATAGTCATTTTTGGCAAGTGCACATTTGGTATTTAAATAATGTGGGCAGTCCAAGGGAATTGCACTTTCTGCAGTAGATTTGGAATGCTTAACCATTTAGTTTATGAAAGGACCTTAGTATCTGTTATTTTATCCTGTCAAGTGATCTTCAGAATCTTCCTAAGACATTTCAAATAAAAGTGATTCAGTTTCCTGGCATGGCATTAGTATACTGGAAAGGTTTCACAGGCAAACAACAATGAAGTCATCACAATGGTTCTGTAGATCTTCAGTTTGGTAGTCAATCTAATACATTTTGTCTCCCACAATTTTTTTCAGAATCTCCTAAACATGAACTACCTCTAGTAATTTTTGTATCAATCTCATTATTAATGTAGACATCTTTAAAAAGCATACTGCCAAGATCAGTGAACTTACTAATAGCATTCAAAACTTTTCCATTTGTTGTAAAAAATGTTCTAAATATTAATAAAATTGTGCTGGTTGATGGAGTATCTATGTTATCTTGGTATGTCAAAATAGTACAAGCAGCAGAGAATAGATATATATTTTGTTGGCATTAGCTTCAGAGACTGCGTTGAGTGCATATTTACTTGCAAACAAAAAATCATGCACCAGCACTCCCTCCACTTTAGATTTGGCTTATAGCTTTTTGCAAGGTAAAGAAAAATGTATTCAAATACATAGTTATATATTACAAACTATATGCATTTAGAGATTATTAGATGTGTAAGTGCATTTATTGCAAGCACACCTATATGCACAAATACAGAAATTCAAGCTTATGTATATTAATTATCTATTATGTTATCAATGAGACACTGGGTGAATAAAAATCACAAATATCAGCCCCTGTCCTCAAGATCCTTACTGCCTTATTGAGTAAATTACCATCAATCTAGAAAGACAATATACATGATAGAGCAATAGATTTATAGACAAACTGACAGACACACACACACACACACACACACACACACACACACACATATATATCTATATAGTATGTGCTCAATGAATGATGCAAAATCAAAGTTATATTTAAGAATAAAATATATTTAAGAATTTAAGAAGGACAAAAAGAGAAGAGAAAGAGGAGAGAAAGAGAGAGAAGGTGAAAGACATAAACCGAGATAAAGATAAAAAGAGAGTAAAAGATAGAGACAGAAGTTTTTGTGAGCTGTGGTAACTTTCTGCATAAAATGGCATTTGAACTGATTAAAATTAGACAAGAGGGGGATAATGAATAGTCGTGAAAGCAGGAGTAATATGAGAAAAAAACAGTAAGAATAAGAAAAAGAATGTTAATTTTCACTGTAAACTACGCCTACTATATAGTCTTTTGTAAATTCAATAGATATAGAGGTTACTTTAATGCATTTATATACACAGATGTATTTTTTTTTTACCTCACCTTTTAAAAGCAGTAATAGAATCAAATATTTGGCTCAAATGTGTTTCCAGGTAGTTCAACTTTGCTGCAGTAGCAAATAGCACTAAGCAGTTATGATTTGTAAACTGTAATTTGTTGTCTGTGAGAAAATAGAATTTAACCCAAAATTATATTTCAGTAGCTCTATTTCAGCTTGCTATTGTACAGCCAGGTTATTGAAAGTAGCTGAGTATCTGAAAAGTAATTTATTAATTCTGGATCAGAACTGTGTACTGAGGATAGAGTTAGTTCTGGCTTTCTCTCCTTAAATTGAATCTAGGTAAGAGGATAAACCCATAATGTCTTGATAGCAGCCAACCATTTATTCCTGTACAATTGTAAATAAGTATTCAGGAGTCAATTATGGTAAAGGAGAATGATTCCTTAAAATGATCAGTAGAATTAAAATTAGATAAACAAGAGGCTCCAGATCACATGCCAAGGAATTTCACTGACGAAAAAAAAAAAAAAAAAAAAGGTCCTGGATGTTAGCAGCAAATTACAAGTTATCCAAAGGAGGTATATACAGTTGTTCCATGGATAGTTCAAGGTCAAGACATCACTTGCTGTATTTCATTTTCTTTTCTTTTTTTTTTAAATACCTTTTTATTTACAAGTTATAAGTATGGGTAATTTTACAACATTGACAATTGCTAAACCTTTTGTTCCAATTTTTCCCCTCCTTCCCCCAACCCCCTCCCCTAAATGGCAGGATGATCAGTAGATGTTAAATATATTAAAGTATAAATTAGATACACAATAAGTATACATGACCAAACCATTATTTTGCTGTACAGAAAGAATCAGACTCTGAAATATTGTACAATTAGCCTGTGAAGGAAATCCAAAATGCAGGCAGGCAAAAATATAGGGATTGGGAATTCAATGTAATGGTTCTTAGTCATCTCCCAGAGTTCTTTCTCTGGGCGTAGCTGGTTCAGTTTATTACTGCTCCATTGGAACTGATTTGGTTCATCTCATTGCTAAAGATGGCCAGGTCCAGCAGAATTGATCATCATATAGTATTGTTGTTGAAGTATATAATGATCTCCTGGCCCTGCTCGTTTCATTCAGCATCAGTTCGTGTAAGTCTCTCCAGGTCTTTCTGAAATTATTCTGTTGGTCATTTCTTACCAAACAATAATATTCCATAATATTCATATACCACAATTTGTTCAGCCATTCTCCAATTGATGGCATCTATTCAGTTTCCAGTTTCCGGCCACTACAAAGAGGGATACCACAAACATTCGTGCACATACAGATCCCTTTCCCTTCTTTATGATCTTTTTGGGATATAATCCCGGTAGTAACACTGTTGGATCAAAGGGTATGCACAATTTGAACACCTGCTGTATTTTCATAGAGACCAGAACCATCCAATAGTTTGGTTCCAGCCTCTAGAAAGGGGGAAAAATACACAAATTCTTTGAGTTGATAATTCCTTGATAAATAATTTTTTTTTTCTTTTTTAGGTTTTATTATTATGACCTGTAAGGAAACCATTTCCCCCATCCAATGAGAGATTTTATTCATCCTTTGGGAAAAAAACTCCAATAGTAGTACTACCACCATTATTTCTCATTTGCATGGCACTTTAAATTTTATATTAGAAAGGTTTTGTCACCATTACATTGAATTCCCAATCCCTATATTTATGCCCACCTGCATTTTTTATTTCCTTCACAAGCTAATTGTACAATATTTCAGAGTCTGATTCTTTTTGTACAGCAAAATAACGTTTTGGTCATGTATACTTATTGTGTATCTAATTTATATTTTAATGTATTTAACATCTACTGGTCATCCTGCCATCTAGGGGAGGGGGTGGGGGATAAGGGGTGAAAAATTGGAACAAGAGGTTTGGCAATTGTTAATGCTGTAAAGTTACCCATGCATATAACCTGTAAATAAAAGGCTATTAAATTAAAAAAAAAAAAAAGAAGTTCTCCTATATCAAACAAAAAAAAAAATAAAAAAAAAAGAAAGGTTTTGTCAAAGAAGCAATTGTGGTGGAACTGAGAAATTAGGACTGTTTCAAGATGGTTTCACTAGACAATACTCAGACAAAATTTTGAATGGAATTTTAATGCCCTTCCTCATATAAGAATTCATACTTTTCATCATTTTGCATTTATTTTGAATAGCTTTTTTATTTTTCTAAATGTATGCAAAGTAATTTTTCCCATTCATCTTCACAAAACCTTGTGTTTAAAATTTTTCTCCATCTTTCTTCTCTCTTTCCTTCCCTACACAGCAAGCTATCCAATATAGGTTAAAAGATGCAATTCATATTTTTGTATTCAGCATGTTGCACAAGAAAAATCTGACCAAAAATAAAAAACAAAACAAAACATGAAAGAAAAAAATGAAGGAAACAAACAACAACAACAAAAACAACAAGGATGAAAATATGCTGTTTTTTGATCTACATTCAGTCTATATTTTTCTCTTTGAATGAGTATGGCTCTTTCCATCAAAAGTATAGTGGAATTACATTAAATCACCTTATTGTTGAAAATAATCAAGTTCATTAAAATTGATTATCACATAATTTTATTGTTCCTTTGTTCAATGTTTTCTTGGTCCTGCTTATTTCACATAATATCAGAACTCATATTTTTAAAAATTATATAAGCCCATTATCAGACTGGCATATTTAGTTAAGATGATAGGGTTTTATGCCTTTTGATTTGAAATGAAGCTCTAATAACATATAGAGATATACTTCCACATTTTGGTACAATGCTGATTACAGTATTACACCTAAAAATGTATTTGGAGAATCCAGTTCCTTCATAAACAAAAAACAAAAACAAAAACAAAAAAACATTCTTTTACAATTATTTGATGAGCTAGATAATGTAGGAATTAAAACTTAAAGTGAAAGTTATTCAGAAAAGTTATTGGTCTTTCCCATGGTCACAGAGTATCAGACTGAAGAATTGAATCCAGTTTTCCCCAATCCAAATCCATTGTTCTATCTACTCAGTAATAATGTTTATAGGTATTGGAAGAGGCTTCAGGAATGATTAGATACTTATTGAGTCTATCTGCCTTGTATTAAAATAGAGCAAGGTCCCAATGAACTCTTTGCTGATTTTGCGGGACATCTATAGACAGCTGTCACAAGAACTATTGGAAAAATTACAACTACAAGAATAATGATAAGACAAATGGCTAAAGAAAATGCTAATGAGGTTTGTGGAAGAATTATATGGGGAATACACAAAGAAGTTTCTTTAGAGGAGATCATAAAATGCTGTGCCCTAGTGGGCACAAATGCTTTTTATATCCAGGCTATGATGCAAAATATGGGAAGACAGGGTTCCTCTTGGCAAGGGACTTCTAGAGAAATTCATCAGTGTTTTCAATGTGAAAGATCAATGTAGATAAAGAAATAGAACATAGTGAGAGAATAAGACCCAAAACTTTATGTCCCAGTTTTTCATGGGTCAATCTATACTCTGAGGCCCAGTGGAAATCTCGATTGCATTTTGGACATAGGGTTTTAGGTCTTATTCTTGATGGAGAAGGAATCAGATGAGTGCCAAGGAGCACCTGGAGAGAGACAGAAAAAAGAGAAAAACGTTGAAACAAAGGAGAAGACCTAAGAAACATCTGACACTAAAAGAGCATGGCTGATAATGAGACTGTTACAGGAAAACCGACAGGAATAATTGGATTCCCTGAGATGAAAAATTGTTAATAAGACTGTTGCAGAACTTCAGAACCAGTCAGAATCATTGGATTCCCTGAGATAAAAAAATTCTTGATAAAGCTATTGCAGAACTCCAAAATCTGCAAGAATCATTGGATTCCCTAATACATAGTAAGACTATTGCAGGATTTCAAAATTTTCAGGAATCATTGGATTCCTGGCACATGAAGTAATGGATAATAGATTGGTTTTAGACTATTTTTAGGCTTATGGACATGTAAAATACCTCATGTTGATTCATGTTATTTGTTACATCACCACTAGCCTGTGTTATATTGTTATGTGCTTATGTAATTTATATAATTATGTGTAATACCTCCCATGTTGATTTTATGTATACCTGTTTCAAGTGAGACCCCTCAGAAACCACCTAATCTGTTTTGATTCCCCATTTTCCTTTAGTATTTTCATTTCCCTTCCTGAGATGTCAGGGTGGGTGTGATCACCTTTTATGGTGTTTTAACCCCTTTTTTGATCAGACAGGGAAGGCGTGATCTTGACCTTTTTGGGTTTCTTACCTCCTTGAGAATTCAGGGAGGGTGTGACCACCCTATGTTCTAAAACAAAAGAAAGCAGGAGATGTTATGGACCAGAACTCTGAACTTGAAATGAGGATTCTTACAAAGTGCTAATTCAGTAGAATTGATGAGACAATGGTTATCTAGTTTAGTATGGTGCTTAATAGTTCTCTAAGTTCAGTAAGATTGATTTAATCTTACAACAAATAATGGTTTCCTAGTGATACACTGATTGATTTATACTTACTGTAGAGCATATAAGCTAGGAGCCTCAGCCAGGTTCATTCAGAGAGAGCTAGAGAAGACAAGTGGACTAGAGGCTGAAGCACAAGCCCTTGGACTCAGATTCATTCATCCCATCTCACACCATCTTGGTGCCAGACCTGTCCTCCTAATTTTCTCCACTGAAATCAAGATTCCAGAAGGCCTCTAAGAAAGCTGCCCAGCCCCAGGCAAGGAGACAATAAACGATTTGAACTTTAACACCTGGCAGTTCTTGTGGTGATTATTGAAAAGAATGCTGCTCCTAGAGACCCAGAGACAACCAGAAAACTGAACTAAGAACATTACAGGAAAATCAAATTGTTAGTCTTAAAAATAAAAAGGGAGAACTTTCTACCAACAAAGAGGAAATTATTCTAATAATTAGGAGTGATTTTGCCCAGGTTTATGTCAATAAGTTTGATAATCTAAGTAAAATGGAGGAATACCTACACAAATATAGACTGCCCATATTAACAGAGCAGTAAATAAACTACTTAAAAAGTCCCATTTTAGAAAGAGAAATAAAGCAAGTTACTAATCAACTCCCTAACAAATATTCTCCAGATGGATTCACATGTGAATTTTACCAAACATTTAAAGGAAAATTAATTCCAATACTATGCAAACTATTTGAAAAAAATTAGGGAATGAATAAGTCCTACCAGTTTCCTTTTATGACACAAACATGGTACTGATAGCTAAACCAGGTTGGATGAAAACAGAGAAAGAAAATTATAGATGAATCTTTATAATGGAAATTGATGCAAAAATGACAGAAAGTCATCCCCAGAAAAATACACCATGATGAAGAAGGATTTATACCAGGAATACAGGGAGGGTTCAATATTAAAAAAAAACAATTAGCATAATTTCCAATATCAATAAACAAATTAAGAAAACATAATGATTATTTTAATAGATGCAGAAAAAATTAATAAAATCCAATAGATTCTTTAATTAAAAAGCACTTGAAAGAAAAGGAATTAATGGACTTTTCTTGAAAATGGTCAATAGCATCTATTTAAAACCATTAACAAATATCATATTTAATGGGGATAAACTAGAACAATTCCCAGCAAGATCAGGGGTACAAGAAAGTTGCCCGCTATCACCATCACTATTCAATATTTTATTAGAAATGCTAGCTTTGGCAATAAGAGGAAAAAAGTGATTAAAAGAGTTAGAACAGGTATGAGGAAACCAAATTATTACTCTTTGCAGATGATATGAGGATATTCTTAGAAAATCCTAGAGAATCAACTAAAATACTACTAGAAAAAATTCACTACTTTAGTAAAGTTGCAGGATACAAAACAAATTCATACAAATCATCAGCATTTTTATATATTACCAACAAAGTTCATCAGGTAGAGATCCAAAGAGAAATTCCATTCAAAATAACTATCAATAATAGAAAATATTTGGGAGTCTACCTACTAAGGCAAAGTTAGGAGCTATATGAACACAACTGTAAAACACTTTATACACAAATAAAATCAGATCTAAACAATTGGAAAAATATCAAGTGCTCTTTGGTAGGCCAAATGAATATAATAAAAATGAAAATCCTACCTACATTAATCTACTTATTTAGTGCCATATCAATCAAATTCCCAAGAATTGTTTCACAAAGCTTACAAAAAATAATAACAGAGTTCATCTGGAAAAACAAAAGGTCAAGCATTTCAAGGGATTAATGAAAATATGCAAATGAATATGGCCTACTTGTGCCAAATCTAAATCTATACTTTAAAACAGCAGCATCAAAATCATTTGGTACTGGATGAGAAACAGAGTAGTCAGTCAGTGGAATAGGTTAGGCTCACAGGAAAATTTTGACAATGCCTATATTAATCTAGTATTTGACAAACACAGTAACCCCAGCTTTTGGAAAAATAACTCATTTGAAAAAAACGTATGGGAAAATTGGAAACTAGTATAGCAGAAATTAGGCAATAATTGATCCATCTAACACCATATAACAAAATATAGGCAGAATGGTTTCATCATAAAAGCATAAAGAGTGATATTACAAGCAAATCAGAAGATCATAGAATAGCTTACCTCTCAGATATGTAGAGAAGGGATGAACTTGTGACCAAAGAAGAACTGAAGATCATTACTGAATACAAAATAGATCATTTTGATTATATTAAGTTAAAATGTTTTTGTACAAACAAAACTAATACAGATACGAAGGGAAGCAATAAAGGGGGAAACATTTTTACATTCAAGGATTATGATGAAGGCCTCATTTGTAAAATATATAAAAAATTAACTCATTTATAAGAATTCAAGCCATTCTCCAATTGGTAAATGATCAAAGAATATGAATAGACAATTTTCAGATGATGAAATTGGAACCCTTTATAGTCATGTGAACAAATGTTCCAAATCACTATTGATCAAAGAAATGCAAATGAAGAAAATTCTGAGACACCACAACACACCTTTCAGGGTTGCTAAAATTATAGGAAAAAATAACAATTGTTGGATGAGATATGGGAAAACTGAGACACTAATACATTGTAGGTGAATTGCAAACAGATCCAACCATTCTTAAGAACAATTTGAAACTATGCCACAAGAGTTATTATACTATGCATACACTTTGATGCAGTTTATATCCCAAAAAGATCAAAAAGGAGGGTAAAGGACTCACATGTGAAAAAATGTTTGTGGTAGCTCTTTTTTGTAATGGCAAGAAACTGGAAACTGAATGGATGCCCATCAAATTGAGAATGACTGAATAAGTTATGGTATATGAATGTTATGGAATATTATTGTTTTGTAATAAATGATCAGCAGCATAATTTCAGAGAGGCATGGAGAGACCTACATGAACTAATGCTAAGTGAAATGAGCAGGATCAGAAGATTGTAGAACACAGCAACAAGAAGATTATAAGATTGTCGGTTCTGATAGACATGACTCTCTTCCACTATGAGATGATTCAGAGTACTTTGGGTGATCTTGTCATGAAGAAAGCAATTTACACTCAGAGAGAGGACTGTGGGAACTGCTCTGGTTCATAACATAACATTTTCACTCTTTTTGTTGTCATTTGCTTACATTTTATTTTCCTTCTCAATATTTTTGCTGTTTGATTTTATTTTCTTGTGCCACAAGATAATTATATAAATATTCATAAATTGAATTTAACATAACATTTCTACCATGTTCAACATATGTTGAACTACTTGCCATCTAGGAGAGGAGGTGAGAGAACAGGGGAAAATGGGACACAAAGTTTTGAAAGGGTTAATGTTGAAAACTTATGTATATCTATGTCTATCTATCTATTATCTATATCTATATCTATATTTATTTTATTTAAATATATTTTTTATTTAAATTTATTTATTTTATTTTATCCCTGCAGTATAATTATAACATTTTATTTAAATATATATGTATATTTATATAAAATGCTTTAATTTAAAAAAAAAGGAAATAAAAGAAATACATTCTTTCCACACTTCCACTTTATTTCCTTAAAGACTTTCTTGAATTACCATCACTTACAAAAGGTATTTGGTGCATCATACAGTTGTGATTTCCCATCTCTTGAAATTATACTATGTTTTGGTATTATTTACTTATTTGCATAAATGAGGTTTTCTTCTAAAAGAATGACAGCTCCTTGAGGACACAGATTACACTGGATGTAGATGTCTTAAAGCTGAGTACAATACCTCTCTCCCTCAGTGGGGCAGGGAGAATTTGCAAAGGAATGACCTAGATATTGTTGATTCAGGTAAATGGAAGAGGGCAATAACAAAGCATATGTTTAGAATTCTTAAGTGGCTAATTGTCATAGAGAGTCTAGTTTTCTCAAGAAATAATTGATGGATTGATTTTGTACTCACCAATTCTTTTTTTTTAAATAATTATAACTTTTTATTGACAGAACATATGCCTGGGTAATTTTTTACAACAATACCCCTTGCAGTCACTTCTGTTCTGAATTTTCCCTCCCTCCTTCCACCCCCTCCCCCAGAGAGCAAGCAGTCCTATACATGTTAAATATGTCACAATACATCCTAGATACAATATATGTGTATAGAACTGAACAGTTCTCTTGTTGCACAGGAAGAATTGGAAGAATCTGAAGGTAAAAATAACCCCGGAAGAAAAACAACAATGCAAGCAGTTTACATTCATTATCCAGTGTTCTTTCTTTGGGTGTTGCTGCTTCTGTCCATCATTGATCAATTGAAACTGAGTTAGATATTCTCTTTGTTGAAGAAATCCACTTCTATCATAATACATCCTCATACAGTATCGTTATTGAAGTATAAAATGATCTCCTGGTTCTTCTCATTTCACTTAGCATCAATGCATGTAAGTCTCTCCAATCCTCTATGTATTCATCCTGCTGGTCATTTCTTACAGAATAATAATATTCCATAACATTCATATACCACAATTTACCCAACCATTGTCCAATTGATGGGCATCCATTCATTTTCCAGTTTCTAGCCACTACAAAAAGGGCTGCCACAAACATTTTGGCACATACAGGTCCCTTTCCCTTCTTTAGTATCTCTTTAGGATTATAAGCCCAGTAGTAGCACTGCTGGATCAAAGGGTATGCACAGTTTGATTTTGGACCAAACTTTCATATGAGTGGAAATAGTTTCAATTTCATCATCTGAAAATTACCTGTTTATATCCTTTGACCATTTATCAATTGGAGAATAGCTTGATTTCTCATAAATTAGAGTCAAGTCTCTATATATTTTAGAAATGAGGACTTTATCAGAATCTTTAACTGTGAACATGTTTTCCCAGTTTGTTGCTTGCCTTCTAATCTTGTGATCTTGTTTGCATTGGTTTTGTTTGTACAAAGGCTTTTTAATGTGATATAATAAAATTTTTCTATTTTTTCATCAATAATGATCTCTAGTTCATCTTTGGTCACAAATTCCGTCCTCCTCCACAAGTCAGAGAAGTAAACTATCCTATGTTCCTCCAATTTATTTAAAATCTCATTCTTTATGCCTAAATCATGAACCCATTTTGATCTTGTCTTGGCATACGGTGTTAAGTGTGGGTCCATGCCTAATTTCTGCCATACTAATTTCCAGTTTTCCCAGCAGTTTTTGTCAAATAATGAATTCTTATGCCAGAAGTCGGGATCTTTGGGTTTGTCAAACACTAGATTGCTATAGTTGACTATTTTGTCTTGTGAACCTAACCTATTCCACTGATCAACTAATCTATTTCTTAGCCAATGCCAAATGGTTTTGGTGACTGCTGCTTTATAATATAGTTTTAGATCAGGTACAACTAGGCCACCTTCATTTGATTTTTTTTTTCATTAATTCCCCTGACATTCTCGACCTTTTGTTCTTCCATATAAATTTTGTTGTTATTTTTTCTAGATCATTAAAATGTTTTCTTGGGAGTCTGATTGCTATAGCACTAAATAAATAGTATAGGGAGTATTGTCATCTTTCGCTCGCCTATCTAAGAGCAGTTAATATTTTCCCAATTATGTAAATCTGACTATTTGTGTGGAAAGTATTTTGTAATTTTGCTCATATAATTCCTGACTTTCCTTTGGTAGATAGAATCCCAAATATTTTATGCTATCAACAGTTATTTTGAATGGAATTTCTCTTTGTATCTCTTGCTGCTGGATTTTGTTGGTATATGAAAATGTTGAGGATTTATGTGGATTCATTTTGTATCTTGCAACTTTTCTAAAGTTATGAATTATTTCTAATGGCTTTTTACTAGAATCTCTGGGGTTTTCTAAGTATACCATCATATCATCTGCAAATAGTGATAGTTTGGATTCCTCATTACCTACTCTAATTCTTTAATCTCTTTCTTGACTCGTTGCTCAGGCTAGCATTTCTAATATAATATTGATTAATAATGGTGATAATGAGCAACCTTGTTTCACTCCTGATGTTACTGGGAAAGGTTCCAGTTTTTTTCCCATTGCATATGATGCTTAGTGAAGGTTTTAAGTATATGGTCTTGGCTATTTTAAGAAAAAGTCCATTTATTCCTATCCTCTCAAGTGTTTTTTTTTTTTTTTAATCAGGAATGGATGTTGGATTGTATCAAATGCTTTTTATGCATCTATTAAGATGATCATATTTTTTTTTGTTATTTTGGTTATTGATATAGTCAATTATGCTAATAGTTTTCCTAATATTGAACCAGCCTTGCATTCCTGGTATAAATTCTACTTGGTCATAGTGTATTATCCTGGGATGATTTTCTGTAATCTTTTTGCTAATACTTTATTTAAGATTTTAGCATCAATATTCATTAGGGAGATTGGTCTATAATTTTCTTACTCTGTTTTCAACCTACCTGGTTTAGGTATCAGTATCATGTCTGTGACATGGAATTTGGTAGGACTCCTTCAATCCCTATTTTTTCAAATAGTTTATATAGCATGGGAGTTAATTGTTCTTTAAATGTTTGGTAGAATTCACTTGTAAATCCATCTGTTCCTAAGGATTTTTTCTTAGGGAGTTGGTTTATAGGTTGTTCTATTTATTTTTCTAAAATGGGACTGTTTGGTCTATTTATTTCTTCCTCTGTTAATCTAAGCAGGCTATATTTTTGAAAGTGTTCTTCCATTTCATTTAAGTTGTCAAATTTAGTGGCATAAAGTTGGGCAAAGTAACTCTTAATCATTGCTCTAATTTCCTCTTCATTAGTGGCGAGTTCTCCCTTTTCATTTTTAAAACTAACAACTTTATTTTCCTCTTTCCTTTTTTAAATCAGATTTACTCAGGGTTTGTCTAATTTGTTGGTTTTGTTGTAGAACCAAACTCTTAGTTTTATTAATTAATTCAATAGTTTTTTTTTACTTTCAATTTTATTGATTTCTCCTTTTATTTTTAGAGTTTCAAATTTAGTGTTTGACTGGGGGTTTTTAATTTTTTTCTTTTTCTAGTATTTTAGGTGCAATCCCAATTCATTGATCTTCTCTTTCTCTATTTTATGCAAGTAGGCCTCTAGATATATGAAATTTCCCCTTATTACCACTTTAGCTGCATCCCACACATTTTAGTATGATGTTTCATTATTGTCATTTTCTTGGGTGAAATTATTAATTATGTCTGTGATTTGCTGTTTCACCCAATCATTCTTTAGTATGAGATTATTTAATTTCTAATTATTTTTGGTCTGTTTTTCCTTGACTTTTTATTGAATGTAATTTTCATTGCATCGTGGTCTGAAAATGATGCATTTACCATTTCTGTCTTACTGCATTTGAGTTTGAGATTTTGATTTCCTAATATATGGTCAATTTTTGAATAGGTTCCATGAACTGCTGAGAAGAAAGTGTACTCTTTTCTGTCTCCATTTAGTTTTATCCAGAGATCTATCATATCTGATTTTTCTAGTATTCAATTTACCTCTTTGACTTCTTTCCTATTTATTTTTTGGTTTGATTTATCTAATTCTGAGAGTGCAAGCTTGAGATCTCCCACTATTATAGTATTGCTGTCTATTTCTTCTTGCAGCTCTCTTAATTTCTCTTCTAAGAATTTAAATGCTACACCACTTGGTGCACATATGTTTAATATTGATATTGCTTCATTATCTATGCTACCCTTTAGCAAGATATAGTGCCCTTCCTTATCTCTTTTAATTAGAACAATTTTTGCTTTTGCTTGATCTGAGATCAGGATGGCTACCTCTGCTTTTTTGACTTTACCTGAAGCATAGTAGATTTTGCTTCAACCTTTTACCTTTACTGGGTATGTATCTCTCCGCTTCAGGTGTGTTTCCCATAAACAACATATTGTAGGATTCTGGCTTTTAATCCATTCTACTAACCACTTCCTCTTTATGGGGGAGTTTACCCCATTCATATTTATGGTTAAAATTACCAATTCTGTATTACTTGCCATCTTGTTAACCCCTGTTTATGCTTTTATCCCTTCCTTCCTCCTTACCCCCTTTCCCAGTATTAAACTTGTGAGCACCACTTTTTTCTCACAGTCCTCCCTTTTTAGTATCCCTTCCCCTACCTTAGAGTTCCTCTCCCTATCTTACTGTTTTTCTTCTAAAATTTCTGTATTCCCTTCCACTTAGCTTATTCCTTCCCTTTTCACTTTTCCCCTCCCACTTTTCAATGAGTTGGGAAAAGTTTCGCCATAAACCAAATTTGTATAAAGTTTTTCTCTTTAAGTCAATTCTGATGGCAGTAAGAAACTCACTATGTTTAGCCCCCTCCATTCTTTCTCTCAGATATAATAAGTTTCCTTTGCCTCTTCGTGAGATGTAGTACCCCCACTTCACCCTTTTATGGGTACAATTTCCTTTCTACCTCTAGTTTCTAGAAGAAGGTACATGTTTTCTTTATATAGCTTTATAGCAGAAATATAGTTCCCAAGATTTCTTTTTACCTTTTTAGGTTTCTCTTGAGTTCTATATTTGTAGATCAAACTTTTTGTTAAGTTCTGGTTTTTTAATCAAAAATAGGTGAAATTCGCTTATTTTTTTGAAAGTCTATCATCTTCACTGGAAAAATGATGCTCATTTTGGTTGGGTAAGTTATTGTTGGTTGCATACTGATTTTCTTAGACTTTTGGAAAATAATCCAGGCCCTTCAATCATTTAATGTGGATGCTTCTAGGTCTTGAGTAATCCTTATTATGGCTTCTCTGTATTTGAATTGATTTTTTTCTAGCAGCTTGAAGTATTTTTTCCTTCATCTGATAGTTCTGGACTTTGGCACTATATTTCTTAGTGATTTGATTTTAGGTTCCCTTTCAGTAGGTGATCGCTGAATTCTTTCAATTTCTAATTTACCCTCTGTTTCTATGACTTCTAGGCAGTTCTCTTTGATAATTTCCTGGAAAATAGTGTCCAGACTCTTTTTTTCATCATATTTTTCTGGGAGTCCAATAATTCTCAGATTGTCTCTCCTGGATCTATTTTCCAGATCTGTTGTTTTCCCAAGAAAGTATTTGACATTTTTTTCTATTGTTTCATTTTTTTGGTTTTGCTTGACTGATTCTTGTTGTTTCCTCCGAGTCATTCAATTCCATTTGTTTGATTCTGATTTTCAAAAAAGTATTTTCTTAAATCACTTTTTTTTATAACTTTTTCTAATTCTAGAATTGAGTTTTTAAGTGAGTTGTTTTGTTCTATGGAATTTTTTTCCATTTCTCCAATTTTATTTTTTAGAGAGCTATTTTCCTTTTCTAGTTCACTAATTCTGTTTTTCAAGGTTTTGATTTCTTTATCCACTGTGTCTTGAAATGAGTGGGATGATTTATTCAGACTCTCCTGCCATGTTTCCCTTTCCTTTTCCCATTTTTCTTCTAGCTCTCTTGTGAGAGCCTTTTTAATTTCTTCTATGAATTTTTTTGTTTTGAGGACCCGATCATATCCTTCTTTGGGGATTCATCTGGAGACAGTCTGTTTTTAGTCTCCTCAGGGTTTAAACTCTGCTCTCTATCCATATAGAAGCTATCAATAGTTAAGGCCCGTTTAAATTTTTTGCTCAATTTGTCAGAGAAGAGTCAAAAAAAAAAAAAAAAAACTAACAAGAAAAACAAATGGTCTGCTTTTTTTGGAGGGGGGGAGGAGAGGGCTGGATGGTATTACTGAACTTCTTCTACAGACTGCAGGGGCAGCAGTGAGGCAATAGCAGGACAGCAGTGGCTGTGCTAGGCCTGTGCTCTGAGATTCTGAGAGCATGTTGAGACACTGTGGGTGTGTGTGGTCAGGTCCCGCTATATACTAGCCTTTCAGGATTATTGTCTTACCCCCTATGTTTTTAGCTTAGTATTTTTGTAATGCTCTCCCCACAGAGAGACTGAGATCACACCCCACTCCCTCCCCCCTCCCCCGTCTGCTCAGCTGGGGGCTGCCTGCTGTGCTCTTGCTGCTGCTGCCTGCCCTTAGCCTGCACCCAATTTAAAACCATCCCCACCTTTGAGCAAAATAAAGACCTTTTCCTGGAATTTCAAGGATGTCTTCTCTTGGTAATTATTTGTGCAGTTTTTTTCAGTCAGGCATTAATTGTGAGGCTTGTCATGAAATGAATTCTGAGAGAAAACATGGAGCTTAAGTATATGTGTGCCTCCTTTCCACTATCTTGGCCCGGGAGTGCTCACAAACTCTTTAGTAGTAAAAATTATTTTTATGGAGAAACAGGTTTCATCATGTCATTGAAAATATCCTGAATTCTCAAACCTTATTCTGTATGGAAATGGCTAGTTAATTCTTGAGTTCAGAACGAATTTCAGAGTATATTTTTCTAAAGAAAAGTTGAATTAGGTGAAGAGAGGCTGAGGACTAGAATTATGTTATTAGTACTAGTATTAGTACTAGAACTCTTTTTGGTAGTGATTGGTTGCTTTAGTTTGTGGTTCCTGTGGAGTTATCCACAGTAATTTTTTAAAAAAATGTTTATCATGATTTAAAGGATCTATCAAAAGAAATTAAAACAAGGATACTAAGTTCAGTTGTGAAAGAATTAACCTAATTCTAACCTTCCCAGGATATAATAATGGAAATACAGTAATTCATAGCAGAATACAATCACTTGGAACATAAGGTTATGTTTGCTAATTAAATATAAAAGAAAATTCAATAGAGGATAAAATATCCATAGACTTTTTTCATTGCTTATATAATGATTTGTGGGAGCCATGCCAAAGATGCCTTTTAATCTGGACACTCAAGTATATATTTTTTTCTTGTTCATTTTCCTGAAACAACCAGTGAATGGTGGACATATATTAGCCTCATTATTATGAACCTAACCAGTGGAACCACAGAGTTGAGGAAGTAAAATCAGGACTACACTGATCAGGCCCCTCATTTCAGCAAAATGCTTTACAGTGAAACAAAACTTGATATGATGTTTAGAGACATGATTTTTATGTCTGCTTCTTTATTTCTATATGCTTTTCAAGTCATATTTTCTAAAAGTCTATGTTCTTTAGGGTGATCAAAATAACCAGAATAATTCTCAGATATCATAGCTAACACATTGTTGTTCAGTCATGTTCAGTTCTTTGAGTTTATTTGTGGTTTTCCTTGGCAAATATACTAGATTGATTTTTCATTTCTTCAGTTCATTTTACAGATGAGAAACTGAGCTTAACAGCATTAAGTCATTTGCCCAGAGATACACAGATAGACATGTCTGAGGCCATATTTGAACTCATAAAAATGAGTTATCTTGATTTGAGTATTGAGACTCTATATACTACATCCCCAATCTGTTCATACCAATACTTATATAAGTAAAATCATTCTTTGGGTAGTCTTTAGACTAGATGATTTATCCAACTGAGATTTTATGGTCCTTTGATTAAAAAAGAAAAATGCACAGAGTCATATCACAATGCACCAGGTTAAAAAATGTGAAGATAGACCCTTAAAGCACAATATTTTTACAATAAATAATGTAGAATATTAGTGGTATAAAGGAATTTACAATCCATATTCTTAGAGTGAAAAGGGATTTTTAGATTGTAGAATATTACTGCAATCATAAATACTAAATGTAATTTACATAAGGGAATTTAAAATAAAAGTAATTAAAACATAGTCATTTACTATCAAATGGAAATATGTATTAGAAAGTTGTATTTCAAACAATGAATATTTAAAATGGAAGGAACTTAGGATATGGACTATTATGAATAAAATGGACCCTGGCACATAGAACTTGGAATGTTAAAGCTCTAAGAACCTTTAGAGAATTTCTATTCCAAGTTCTCAGTTTTTTTTTAATGGAGAAAATGAGGTGAAGAGTTATGATTTTTGAAAGGTTTACATTTCCAAAGATTTCCAAAGATCTGGTAAAAATAAATTATAGTTAGCAGGAATCGCTAAAGGAAAACATCATATATATTTAAGAAGAAGCTGTATCATTCACTGTGCTTAAAATGTTACTATTATGCTCTGTTTGTAAAAATGGAGAATATAAAGAATCATGGAGTTGTCCAGAAAAAGATGAACCATAGCAGGCTGTCACCCAAGGCCAGGAAGAATACCAATGGGAACAGCAGTCTGCTAGAAATAGATATTGTTATTTGATCTCTAAATAAGTTTGGAGTATTAGAAAATGATGCCTCCCAGTCAAATCTGACGAAGCCCTAAGGAGAATTGTTCACTCTGACAGGAGCAATTTGCCTATGCATTCCGATACTCATGGAGGAAACATTGTATTTTTTTATTCCTCAGCTGAAGAATACAATTCAACCTCTCATTAAATCTATATAAACTCTCAAATGGAAATAAAATTATCTGTGATTTCTAATCCTGTTCTCTGAGGGTAACATTAACATCATATGAACATTTTACCAGAATATCAGACTGTTGATTCAATGAGTGGATTTATTGAGATTTTTGTCTACTTTTTTATAAGGGTAGAGGAATAGAAGATGGCATGTTATTATTACATGAGACTATGAGTTTGATCTCTAACTTAGCTGCTTTATCCTGGGGAAAGAAAAAAAAAGAGTATTAAAAAAAAAAAAAACCAGCTTATTGGAATGTAAAGCTAGGATATATGATATCCAGAAAAGAGGGGTTAACATGACTTACACCATCCATCATCCATGGGAACCAGCAGAGGGCAGTCACAGCCTGATATAATTGGGTATATTTTATAACTCATTTTTCTGTCTCTAATGTTACAGGGAGAAAACTGAACCTAGAGAACTTCTGTAATTTGAACATTGTCACAAAGCTATTAATGAAAGATATGGTATACAAACCCATAATGTACTACTCCAAATTCATCACTTTCCCCAATTATTTGGAGATACATAAATCAATCATGACAATTTTCCTTTGTGGCTTAAGCCCTGTCATACTTTTGGTAATCCTGGGTTCCCTAAAACATCCAAATGAAC
The DNA here is from genome assembly GCF_902635505.1 of Sarcophilus harrisii. Taxonomy (NCBI): domain Eukaryota; kingdom Metazoa; phylum Chordata; class Mammalia; order Dasyuromorphia; family Dasyuridae; genus Sarcophilus; species Sarcophilus harrisii. The sequence goes on along the minus strand of NC_045427.1, from coordinate 63,052,226 downwards.
ATTAATAGATTTTCAAAGACTTTTAACTCTTTTTCCTTGGGATTTCTGTTATCCTTGCCTTTTTATATTGAAATTTTAAGAGATTTAGAAGAGGATTAAGTGGAGTAAAACAAGTTATATGCCCTAAAAATCATGTTTATCCTATCTATTTCTCTTTCTGCCATTTTGGTCTTCAAATTTATGCCTCTACTGCTGTTTCATCATTTTTCCATATCCTAGACTCTAGTGGGACTAAAACATTATACTATTCTGCAAGCCCAGGATGAAATAAAATCTTCAAAGGTCTCAATACTCCATTCCCATAGGTAAGTTTATTTTGGAGTTTCTAATATATAAACAGACATTATCTTACTTACTTAATTTTCCTTAATTTAATCTTGATCTTTTGTATTTCAGAATCATACTCGTATACTAAATGTCCTCTTTTCCCTCTTCTAAAATGTAAACTCATAAAAGATAGGGAATAAATTTATTTCTCTTTACTTTTATAGCCAGATATTACTATAGTACATGCAAAAAAGCAAGTGCTATTTTCTTCTCAAAAGGCTTATGTAGTTTAATACTTTCATAGAATGCCAAATTTGAAAAGGTGTGAAGTATTCATTTTGTGCAAAGATTTTTTTTTTTTTTTTTTTTTAAGAATTAGGAAACTGGAGGTGGGGGTGGAGCCAAGATGGCAAAGAAAACAAACATTTATTTCTGACCTTCTACTTTAACTCTCAGACTAATTAGCAAATGCAGCCTCTGAATTAATTCTGGACTGGCAAAATCCATGAATATTGGGAGTGCAACAAATTACCAGCAGGAGATAATTTCAAAGATCAACAGAAAAGGTCTGTTTCAATTGGGCCCAGAGGGAGGCAGGCCAAGAGCAAGCAGACCAAGCACAGATGCCAGCACAGACAGTGCAGACCAGGGTGGTGCAGACTCCACACAGGAGAGAATCTATAGGGAGGAATCTCCAGCTGTGTTGGTTACTCTGCCTTGGCTTCTAGTCAGTAGATTGGCAAAGAAGTTACAAAAAATCCAACATAAACACAAAAGGTAAATAGTGAACTCCAAAATGCCAGAATCTCACGGGACCTGGCCAATTCCACCCAGCACTGGGAATGAGGCAGCATGGACTAAGTGCAGCTGCTGCTCCTTGTAGAGGAAGCTTAGACAAATTCCCTTGACTCGAAAAACAGATCTCAACTTAAAAAAATGAATAAAAATGCAAAAATAACTCTAAACATAGAGAGTTTACATAGTGAAAGGGAAGAACAGATTTAAAACCCTGAGGAGACTAAAAGTAGATTGTCTCCAGATGAAGCTCCAAAAGGTGATATAAACAGTCCCCATCACACAAGAATCTCCTAGAAGAAATTAAAAAGTATCTTAAAAGAGAGCTGAAAGAAAAATGGGGAAAGGAAATGAAAATTTGTAAGAGGTTTGGAAAAGGCATATAACATTAAAAGATAGATTTGATAAAATGGAAAAATAACACAACTCCCAGCAAAACAGAATTGGTGAAATGGAAAAAGAAAATAACTCCTTAAGGAACAGAATCTTTGATTTTGGAGAATGACTGAATAAATTTTGTTATATGAATGTTATGGAATATTATTTCTCTGTAAGAAATGACCAACAGGATGATTTCAGAAAGGGTTGAAAAGACTTATATGAATTGATGCTGAGTGAAAACAGCAGGACCAGGAGATCATTATATACATCAACAACAATACTATATGACGATCAATTCTGATGAACGTGGCTCTTTTCAACAATGAGATGAACCAAATCAGTTCCATTTGTTGATAAATGAATAGAAACAGCTACACCAGCGAAAGAACTCTGGGAAATGAGTATGAACCATTACATAGCATTTCCAATCCCCCTGTTTTTGTCTGCTTGCATTTTTATTTCCTTCGCAGGTAAATTGTACGTTATTTTAAAATCTGATTCTTTTTGTGCAGCAAAATAACTGTATGGATATGTATACATATATTGTATTTAACATATACATTAAGATATTTAACACGCATTGATCTACTTGCCATTTGGGGGAAGGGGTGGCGGGAAAGAGGGGAAAAATTGGAACAAAAGGTTTTGACCTTGTCAATGCTGAAAAAATTATTCATGCATATATCTTGTAAATACAAAGTTATAATAAAAAAAGAGGGGGGACTCAAAGGGTGTGGGAGGAACTATAAAGAGGGAGAGCTGCAGGATGCAAGTAGAGACCATAAATTTAATACTGGGGAGGGAGATAAGGGGGGAAAGAAAAAGAAAAGTATAATATGGGCATAATAAAATGGCAGGTAATACAGAATGAGTAGTTTTAAGTAAACATGACTGGAATGAACTCTCCCATAAAGCAGAGACAGATAGCAGACTGGATCAAAAGCCAGAATCCTACAATATGTTGTTTACAGGAAACACATTTAAAGCATGTATGTATCATACAGAGTAAAAGTAAAAGGCTTGAGTAGAATCTATTATGCTTCAGGTGAAGTTAAAAAAAAAATAGGGGTAGCCATCCTTATCTCAGATCAAGCAAAAACAAAAAAAAAATTGATCTAATAAAAAGAGATAAGGAAGGAAACTATCTTGTTATAGGGTATCATAGACAATAAAGCAATATCAATGCTAAACATATATGCACCAAGTGGTATAGCATCTAAATTCCTAAAGCAGAAGATAAGAGAGTTGCAAGAAGAAACAGACAGCAAAATTATTACAGGGGAAAATCTCAACCTTGCTTTCTCAGAATTAGATAAATCAAACCACAAAACAAATAAGAAAGAAGTTAAAGAGGCAAATAAAATATTAGAAAAGTTAGGTATGATAGATCATTCAAGAAAATTGAATGGAGACAGAAAAGAGTACACTTTCTTCTCAACAGTTCATGGAATCTATACAGAAATTGACCATGTATTAAGACATAAAGACCTCAAAATTAAATGCAGGAAGGCAGAAATAGTAAATTCTTTCTTTTCAGTTCACCATGCAATAAAAACTGCATTCAACAAAAAGCTTTGGGTAAATAGACCAAAAAGTAATTGGAAACTAAATAAACTCATCTTAAAGAATGAATGGGTGAAACAGCAAACCATAGACACAATTAATAATTTCACCCAAGATAATGAGAACAGTGAGACATCATACCAAAATTTGTGATATGCAGCCAGAGCAGTAGTAAGGGGAAATTTTGTATCTCTAGAAACTTACTCGAATGAAATAGAGAAAAAGAGGAACAATTAATAGGGCTTGCAAATTAAAAGGCAGAAAAAGAGCAAATTAATAACCCCCAATCAAATACTAAACTTAAAATTCTAAAGTTAAAAGGAGAAATTAATAAAATTGAAAGTAAAAAAAAAACTATTGAATTATAAATAAAACTAAGAGTTGTTTTTATGACAAAGGTAACAAAATAAAGTCAACCCTTTGGTAAAATTTGGTTACAAAAAGGAAAAAGGAAAATCAAGTTGTTAAACTTAAAAATGAAAAGGGAGAACTTTCCACCAATGAAGATGAAATTAAAGCAATATTTATAAGTTACTTTGCCCAACTTTATGCCAATAAATTTGATAACTTATGTGAAATGGATGACAACCTTCAAAAATATAGGCTGCTCAGATTAAGAGAGGAGGAAATAAATTGCTTAAATAGTCCCATTTTAGAAAAAGAAATAGAACACGCTATTAATCAACTCACTAAGAAAAAATCCCTAGGACAAGATGGATTTACACATGAATTCTACCAAACATTTAAAGAACAATTAAGTCCAATATTATATAAAAAATTTGAAAAAATAGGGTATGAAGGACTCCTAACAAATTCCTTTTATGACACAGACATGGTACTGATATCTAAACCAGGTAGGTTGAAAACAGAGAAAGAAAATTAGAGACCATCCTCCCTAATGAATGTTGATGCAAATATCTTGAATAAAACATTAGCAAAAAAGATTACAGAAAATCATCCCCAGGATGATACACCATGAACAAGTAGAATTAATACCAGGAATGCAGGGCTGGTTCGATATTAAGAAAACTGTTAGCATGATTGACTATATCAATAACCAAATTAACAAAAAAACATATGATCATCTCAACAGATGCAGAAAAATCACTTGATAAAATACATTCCTATTAAAAAACTTGAGAGTATAGTAATAAATGGGCTTTTCCCTAAAATAATCAGTACCATCTATTTGAAACCATCAGTAAGCATCATATGAAATGGGGATAAACTGGAACTGTTCCCAGTAAGATCAGGAGTGAAAAAAGGTTGCCCACTATCACCATTACTATTCAATATTTTATTAGACATGCTAGCTTCGGCAATAACAGTTGAGAAAGCAATTAAAGGAATTAGAGTAGGTAATGAGGAAACCAAATTATCAGTCTTTGCAGGTGATATGATGGTGTACTTACAGAACTCCAGAAATTATATTAAAAAGCTATTAGAAATAATCCACAACTTTAACAAAGTTGTACAATACAAAATAAAGCCACATAAATCATCAGCATTCTTACATATCACTGACAAAATGCAAGATAGAGGAAAAAAAAAGGAATTCCATTTAAAATAACTGTCGATAGCATTAAATATTTGGGAACCTATCTGCCAAGGGAAAGTCAGGAACTATATGAGCAAAACTACAAAAGTTTCCACACAAATAAAATCAGACCTAACCAAGTGGAAAAAATATTAATTTCTCTTGGATAGGTTGAGCTAATATAATAAAGATGGCAATACTACCTTAACTAACCTATTTATTTAGTGCTATACCAATCAGACTCCTAAAAAACTATTTGAATGACCTAGAAAAAATAACAACAAAAAAGGTCAAGACTTTCAAGGGAAGTAATGAAAAAAATAAATCAATGTGGCTAGGTATACCAGATCTAAAATTGTATTATAAAGCAGCAGTTACCAAAACCATTTGTTATTGGCTAAGAAATAGACTAGTTGATCAGTGAAATAGGTTAGGTTCACAAAACAAAATAGTTGATAACTTTAATAATCTAGTGTTTGACAAACCCAAAGACCTCAGCTTGGGATAAGAATTCACTGTTTGAAAAAACTGTAGAGAAAATTGGAAATTAGTGTGGCAGAAACTAGGCATTGACCCACACTTAACACCATACACCAAGATAAGGTCAAAATTGGTTCATAATCTAGGCATAAAGAATGAGATTATAAATACATTAGAAGAACATAGTATATTTTACATCTCAGACCTATGGGGGAGGAAAGAATGTGTGACCAAAGAACTAGAGATCATTATTGATCACAAAATAGAAAATTTTGATTATATTAAATTAAAAAGCCTTTGTACAAACAAAACTAATGCAGACAAGATTAGAAGGGAAGCAATAAACTGGGAAAACATTTTTACAGTCAAAGGTTCTGACAAAGGCCTCATTTCCAAAATATATAGAGAATTTACTCTAATTTATAGGAAATCAAGCCATTTTCTAATTGATAAATGATCAAAGGATATGAACAGACAATTTTCAGATGAAGAAATAGAAAGTATTTCTAGCCATATGAAAAGATGCTCCAAATCATTGCTGGAATGACAGGAAAAAATAATGCTGAATGTTGGAGGGGATGTGGGAAAACTGGGACATTGATACATTGCTGGTGGAATTGTGAAGGCATCCAACCATTTTGGAGAGCAATTTGGATCTATGCTCAAAAAGTTATCAAACTGCACATACCCTTTGATCCAGCAGTGTGTTGCTACTGGGCCTATATCCCAAAGAGATCTTAATGAAGGGAAAGGGACCTGTATGTTTGGGGCAGCCCTCTTTGTAGTGACTAGAAACTGGAAATTGAATGGATGTTATGAATTGGAGAATGGCTGAATAAGTTGTGGTACATGAATGTTATTGAATATTATTGTTAGGTAAGAACCAGGAGATCATTGTATACTTCAACAATAATACTATATGATGATCAATTCTGATCGACATGGCTCTCTTCAACAATGAGATGAACCAAATCAGTTCCATTTGTTAAAAAATGAATAGAAACAGCTATACCCAGTGAAAGAAATATGTGAAATGAGTGTGAACCACAAAATATCATTTCCACTCCCTCTGTTTTTCTCTGCTTGCATTTTTGATTTCTTTCTCAGATTATTTTTATCTTATTTGCAAGCCTGATTTTTCTTGTGCAGCAAAATAAATGTATAGTAGTGTATACATATATTGTATTTAACACATACTTTAACATATTTAACATTTATTGGTCTACCTGCCATCCAGGGTAGAGGGTGGAGGGAAGGAGGGGAAAAGTTGGAACAGAAGGTTTTGCAATAGTCAATGCTGAAAAATTACCCATGCATATATATTGTAAATAAAAAGTTATAATAAAATAAATTTAAAAAATTCTCCTTTGATTTTTGACATTTCTAGTTTACTTTTAATTGGATTTTTTGATTTTTTTTTCCACTGGTTTTTGAAGTGTTATAGCAAACTCTCACTCTTGCTTTCATTTTCACTCTTCTCTCCCATGTATATGTTTTTTCCTAAATATTGCTTTGGTTGTATCCCACAAATTTCGGAATATCTCATTGACTTAAAGTGTTCCTTTTCTTTCTTGAGCCATGGCCCAGAAATGGATATAACTAATGGCAATGCTAAAAAGCATCTAGATCTTTCTAGCACTAGCACAGAAATATCCTATAATCTCTTTTGACCAGTTGCCAAGTTTCCTTATTCTTTCTGACTTTAGAGTTTTCAGTGCTGCTTCTACTGCTTTTTTCACCACTACTTATTACCACAACCAAGCATTTTCCTCACACAGCTTCCAGATTAGCTTCCTCCATTCATTACAGGTCTGTCTTTCTGAACTGTTTTGTTGTCTTGATTGAAAAAATGTCCAAGTCTCATCCTTTTTCATCTCTGTCCCTCTGGTATTTTATTTAAGGCATTAGAGTTACTTAGAATGGAATTCTGGTAGAACTCAGTTGAACTTTGGCCTCTTATGTTTCCTTTTTGACAATTCTGTGAGCCTAATCTAGACTTTCATCTGCTATCGACTAATGTATTGCATTGCATTTATTGCAAAAAATCTTTGTTCATTTCAATCTATCCTTCACTCAGCTGTTAAAGTGATCCCTAAAATATAGACTTGATTATGTCACCCCACAGAGGCACACATACAGACTCATGCACATAATTTTAGGATCAAATATCAAACTGATTCAATGTCCCCTGATAACCTGAATCTCACCTACATCTTTCTATTATTCTTAAGTTTTTTATCCTCCACCTAAATGATATAACTATGACTCAGGGGTAGTAGCCTCTTTGATGATTTTTGAAAAAGATTCTCCATTTTCTAAATGGGCATTTTCAGTGATTTTCTTCATGCTTGGAATGCTATTCATATCATTTCTATTTCCTGGTTTTGCTAAATTCCTTCAAGTACTATATAGAATCTCAACATTTACAAGAAAATTTGTCCTTAATTCTAATGCCTGCTCTTTAATGATTAATTTAAATTTCCCTAATTAATTAAATTAATCATTAATTTAAAATTACCATAAATTAAATTTATGGTTTAGTTGCACACGGTTGTTTACATATTATTATTTTCCATTTAGGCTATGAGAACCATACAAGAAAAATATATATTGTTTTTCTTTGTATCTTCAGTGCTTAGTGTAGTACTTGGCATTCAGTGGGTCATTAATAAATGTTTGACTGACAAGTCACTCCTGAGAACAGAAATCTTAAAAAATAACTCCCTCCATATAATTTACTTTCTATTGGGAGATGGGGCAACACTAAAACATGTACACAGGTAAGCAATTATAAACTAATTCAGTGAAATACATGAAATTGGGGGATCAGAAAATGTCATTGTACCAGGGTTATCACCTTAAATAAATAAAAATAGAAGCTATATTTTTGCCTTTTCAGGGAATCTTCCAGGATTTTAAGGTTTGGCATCTATCTTAAACACCAACATGAATTTGTGGCTAGTTTCATTCAATATAACATACTTGGAAAGGGTATTTTGAAATATGGATGAAAACATAGATGGGAATTAGAATGTGGAGCATAATAAAAGGGCGACTAAATAATTTTTGCTTATCCTAGAACAGGATAATAAGTTGTATTTATTTTATTTTATTTTTCCTTTAAAATATTTTATTTTCCCCTTTAACAACATCTGTGAATTGAACTCCTATAATAGTCTTTTGAAGGTTATTGATACTTTCTTTTGAAATGTATCTTTTTTTGTAATTCATAATTGAAGAAAATCATATTTTTTAAAGATGCTACAGTAAATACACATGTATTTCCTCCTATCCATTTAATTAATTTTCTGAAATTTATCAACAGCCTCTTCGATAGACCATAGACTCTACTTTGGCATCCTTAAAATTAATAGGGATTTATTGTAGAATTTTGAGTAAGAAGTGACCAGACCTATAATTTATGAATAACAATTTACTTAGGTAAAGGATGGATAGAAGACTCTGAGAAGTGACTTGAATCAAAAAATAATTAAGAGAATATTAATTTAAGAAAAGCACTGAAAAATCTATGAATTAGTAAGTTTATTCATAGAAAAAAAGTGTCATTATTGTGATCAGTAATTAAGAATTATTTATTACCTGCTGTATTGCATAGACTTTGTAAAATGCTAGGGATAGAAAGAAAGGTAATTGCCTATCCTTGAACTTTATGAACCTGGAAATCTAATGGAGGTTCAATATAAAAATGAATTAGACTTACAATCAACAGTTCTTGAAAGGCAGGTTAGATTTTTTTTTTTAAATAATAGCTTTGTATCTTCACACTACATGCAAAGATAGTTTTCAATATTAACTCTTGCAAAACTTTACGTTCAAAATTTTTCTCCTTTCCATCCCCCTTCTCCTTCCCTAGAAAGCAAATAGTCCAATTTATATTAAACACATGCCATTCTTCTTTGCATATTTCCATATTTATCATGCTGCACAATAGAAATCATATTAAACAGGAAAAAATAAGACAATGAAGAAAACAAACAATAAAAAGGTGAAAATAGTATGTTGTGATACAAATTCAGTCTCACAATATTCTTTTTAGATGCAGATGTCTCTCTTTATCACCAGTCTATTTGAATTGGCCTGAATCACCTGACCATTGAAAAGAGCTATGTACATCAGAGTTGATCATCACATAATCTTGTGGCTGTGTACAATTCTCTCTTGGTTCTACTTACCTTACATAGCATCAGTTGATGTAAGTCTCTTCTTTCTTTTGGAAAATGATCCTGCTGATGATTTCTTATATAACAATAATATTCCAGAACATTTATATGCCATAACTTGTTCAACCATTTCCCAACTAATGAGTATCAACTCTGTTTCCTTGGCATTACATATTTTTGCATAAGTGAATCCTTTTTCTTTTTTATTGTCTCTTTGGGATATAGACCCAGCAGAGACACTGTTGGATCAAAGGATATGCACAGTTTGATATCATTTTAGGTATACTTCCATATTGCTCTCCAGAATGGTTGGAACAGTTCATAACTCCACTAACATTTTATTAGTGTCCAAGTTTTCCCCACATGCCCTCAAAATTTTGTCATTATCTTTAGCTGGTTATCTTAGCCAATATGGTGCCTCAGAGTTGTTTCCATTTGCATTTTGCTAATTATTGGTGATATACAGAATTTTTTCACATGACTAGAAATAATTTAAAATTCTACATCTGAAAATTGTTCATATGCTTTGACAATTTATCAATTGTAATATGACTTTTATTCATATAATTTCACTAAATACTCTTCATATTTTTGAAATGAGGCCTTTATAAGAACACTTGCATGTAAAAAAAAATAAATCAGTTTTCTGCTTCTCTTCTAATCATGGCTGCATTGATTTTATTGGTACAAAAACAATTTAAATTTAATATAATCAAAATTATCTTTTTTACATTTCATTATGATGTTCTCCAATGCTTCTCTGGCCATAAATTTCTTCCTTTATGAGAGATCCTAGAGGTAGACTAGCTCTTGTTCTCCTAATTTGTCTATAATATTAATCTTTATATCTAAATCATGAACCCATTTTGACTTTATCTTGTTAAAAAGTATTAGGCTGCTTGGGTTCTGCTTCACTGTTTTCCAAATTTTCCAACAATTTTTGTCAAATAGTGAGTCCTTATCCCACTACTAGGAGTGTTTGTGTATATCAAATACTACATTACTATTTTCATTGACTATTGTGTATTGTGAACCTAATCTATTCTACTTATCAACTACTCTATTTCTTAGCCAGTACCAAATGATTTGATGACCACTGATTTATAATACAGTTTTAGGTCTGGTATAGCTAAGTCATCATCATTTGGAATTTTTCCTTAATTCCCTTAAAATTCTTGACCTTTTGTTCTTCCATATGAACTTTGTTATTATTTTTTATAGCTCTATAAATTAATTTCTTGATATTTAGATTGGTATAACATTGAATAAGTAAATTTATTTAGGTAGAAATATTGTTTTTATTATATTTGCTCAGTCTATACATAAGCACATATTCTTTTTTTTAACCTTATTTTTTTTATTTTGAAAAAAATTTCTTTACAACATTATTCCTTGCACTTACTTCTGTCCCAACTTTTTCTCTCCCTCCCTCCACCCCCTCCCCCAGATGGCAAGCAGTCTTATACATGTTAAATATGTCACAGTATAACCTAGATACAATATATGTGTGCAGAACTGAACAGTTCTCTTGTTGCACAGGAAGAATTGGAAGAATCTGAAGGTAAAAATAACCTGGGAAAAAAAACAAAAAATGCAAACAGTTTACATTCACTTCCCAGTGTTCTTTCTTTGAATGTAGCTACTTCTGTCCTTCATTGATCAATTGAAACTGAGTTAGATCTTCACTTTATCGAAGAAATCCACTTCCATCAGAATACATCCTTATACACTATCGTTGTTGAAGTATATAATAATCTCCTGGTTCTGCTCATTTCACTTAGCATCAGTTCATGTAAGTCTCTCCAAGCCTCTCTGTATTCATTCTGCTGGTCATTTCTTACAGAACAATAATATTCCATAACATTCATATACCACAGTTTACCCAACCATTGTCCAATTGATGGGAATCCATTCATTTTCCAGTTATTAGCCACTACAAACAGGGCTACCACAAACATTTTGGCACATACAGGTCCTTTTTCCTTCTTTAGTATCTCTTTGGGGTATAACCCGAGTAGGAGCACTACTGGATCAAAGGGTATGCACAGTTTGATAACTTTTTGGGCATAATTCCAGATTGCTCTCCAGAATGGTTGGATTCATTCACAACTCTGCTAACAATGCGTCAGTGTCCCAGTTTTCCCACATCCCTTCCAACATTTATCATTATTTTTTCCTGTCATCTTAGCCAATCTGACAGATGAGTAGTGACATCTCAGAGTTGTCTTAATTTGCATTTCTCTGATCAATAGTGAATTGGAACACTTTTCATATGAGTGGAAATAGTTTCAATTTCATCATCTGAAAATTGTCTGTTCATAACTTTTAACCATTTATCAACTGCAGAATGGCTTGATTTCTTATAAATTAGAGCAAATTCTTTATATATTTTGGAAATGAGGTCTTTATAAGAACCTTTAACTGTGAAAATGTTTTTTCCCAGTTTGTTGCTTCCCTTCTAATCTTGTTTGCATTAGTTTTGTTTGTACAGAGGCTTTTCTATATCTATATCTATAATCTATATGTATAATCAAAATTTTCTATTTTGTGATCAATAATGATCTCTAGTTCATCTTTGGTCACAAATTTCTTCTTCCTCTACAAGTCTGGGAGATAAACTATCCTATGTCCTCTAATTTGTTTATAATGTCGTTCTTTATGCCTAAATCATGGACCCATTTTGATCTTATTTTGATGTACCATGTTAAGTGTGGGTCCATGCCTAATTTCTGCCATACTAATTTCCAGTTTTCCCAGCAGTTTTTGTCAAATAATGAATTCTTATGCCAGAAGTTGGGATCTTTGGGTTTGTCAAACACTAGATTACTATAGTTGACTGTTTTGTGTTGTGAACCTAACCTGTTCCACTGATCAATTAATCTATTTCTTAGCCAATACCAAATGGTTTTGGTGATTGCTGCTTTATAATATAGTTTTAGATCAGGTACAGCTAGGCCACCTTCATTTGATTTTTTTTTCATTAATTCCCTTGAGATTCTCGACCTTTTGTTCTTCCATATGAATTTGTTGTTATTTTTTCTAGATCATTAAAATGTTTTCTTGGGAGTCTGATTGCTATAGCACTAAATAAATAGTATAGGGAGTATTGCCATCTTTATTTTATTCGCTTGGCCTATCCAAGGGCACTTAGTATTTTTCCAATTAGTTAAATCTGACTTTATTTATGTGGAAAGTTTTTTTCTAATTTTGCTCATATAATTCTTGACTTTCCTTTGGTAGATAGATTCCCAAATATTTTATGCTATGAATGGAATGTCTCTTTGTATGTTTTGCTGTTGGATTTTGTTGGTGATGTATAAAAATACTGAGGATTTATGAGGATTGAGTTTACATCATTCCAACTTTGCTAAAGTTATGAATTATTTCTAATAGTTTTTTAGTAGAATCTCTGGGGTTCTATAAGTATACCATCATATCATCTTCAAAGAGTGATAGTTTGGTTTCCTGTTATCTACTCTAATTCCTTTAATCTCTTTCTTGACTCTTATTGCAAAGGCTAGCGTTTCTAATACAACATTGAATAATAATGGTGATAGTGGGCAACCTTGTTTCACTCCAGATCTTACTGGGAAAAGTTCCAGTTTTTCCCCATTGCATATGATGCTTACTGACAGTTTTAAATATATGCTTCTGACTATTTTAAGGAGAAGTTCATTTATTCCTATCCTCTCAAATTTTTTTTTTTTAATTAGGAATGAATGTTGGATTTTATCAAATGCTTTTTCTGCATCTATTGAGATGGTTGTATTGTTTTTTGTTAATTTCATTATTGGTATAGTAAATTATGCTAATAGTTTTCCTAATATTGAACCAGCCTTGCATTCCTGGTATAAATCCTACTTGGTCATAGTATATTATCCTGGGGAAGATTTTCTGTAATCTTTTTGCTAATATTTTATTTAAGATGTTAGCATAAATATTCATTAGGGAGATTGGTCTATAATTTGCATTCTCTGTTTTCAACCTACCTGGTTTAGGTATCAGTACCATGTCTGTGTCATAAAAGGAATTTGGTAGGACTCCTTCATTCCCTATTTTTTCAAATAGCTTATATAGCATTGGGGCTAATTGTTCTTTAAATGTTTGGTAGAATTCACATGTAAATCCATCTGGTCCTAGAGATTTTTTCTTAGGGAGTTGATTAATAGCTTGTTCTATTTCTTTTTCTGAGATGGGACTATTTAAGCAATTTACTTCCTCCTCTGTTAATCTGGAAAGCCTATATTTTTGGAGGTAGTCATCCATTTTGCTTGGGTTATCACATGTATTAGCATAAAGTTGGGCAAAGTAACTCATTATTGTTTCTCTAATTTCCTCTTCATTGGTGGAATGTTCTCCCTTTTCATTTTTAAGACTAACAATTTCATTTTCCTCTTTTCTTTTGCTAATCAGATTTACCAGAGGCTTATCTATTTTATTGTTTTTTTTTCATAAAACCAACTCTTAATTTTTTTTATTAATTCAATTTTTTTACTTTCATTATTATTAATTTCCCCTTTTAATTTTATAATTTCAAGCTTAGTATTTGATTAGGGATTTTTAATTTGCTTTTTTTCTAGCTTTTTAAGTTGAAAGCACAGTTCATTGACCTTCTCTTTCTCTATTTTGTTCAAGTAAGCCTCTAAAGATATGAAATTTCCCCTTATTACTGCTTTGACTGCATCCCACAAATATTGGTATGATGCATCATCATTGTCGTTATCTTGGGTGAAATTATTAATTGTGTCTATACTTTGCTGTTTCACCCAATCATTCTTTAAGATGAGATTATTTACTTTCAAATTACTTTTTGGTCTATTTACCCCTAACTTTTGGTTGAATATAGTTTTTATTGCATTGTGATCTGAAAAGAAACGTTTACTATTTCTACCTTCCTGCATTTAATTTTGAGGTTTTTATGTCCTAACATATGGTCAATTTTTGTGTAGGTTCCATGAACTGCTGAGAAGAAAATATACTCCTTTCTGTCACCATTCAGTTTTCTCCAACGATCTATCATATCTAATTTTTCTAAAATTATATTTACCTCTTTAATTTCTTTCTTGTTTGCTTTGTGGTTTTATTTGTCTAATTCTGAGACTGTAAGATTGAGATCTCCCACTATTATAGTTTTGCTGTGTATTTCTTCTTGCAACTCTCTTAACTTCTCCTTTAGGAGGTTAGATGCTATACCACTTGGTGCATATATGTTTAATATTGATATAGTTTCATTGTCTATAGTAACCTTTGGCAAGATATAGTTTCCTTCCTTATTTCTTTTGATTAGATCAATTTTTGCTTTTGCTTGATCTGAGATAAGTATGGCTACCCCTGCTTTTTTGACTGCACCTGAAACATAATAGATTCTGATATAGCCTTTTACCTTTACTCTGTATGTATCTCCTCCTGTAAACAACATATTGTAGGGTTTTGGCATTTGATCAATTCTGCTATCTGTCTCCACTTTATGGGAGAGTTTATTCCATTCACATTTACAGTTAAAATTACTAAATCTGTATTTCCTGCCATCTTAATATCCTCAGATTATGTTTTTCTTTTTCTTGCCTCCCTACCCCCTTCCTTAGTATTAAACTTATGGGTCCCATTTGTGTCACACAGCTCTCCCTCTTTAGGATCCCTCCCTCCTTCCTTTGAATCCCTTCCTCTTTCTTGTACCCTTCCCTTATTACTCTTTCTTCTTTTCCCTTTTCATCTCCCAGTTTTTAATGAGGTGAGAGAAGATTCTCTGTAAAACAAATATGTCAATTATTTCCTTTTTGAGCCAACTCTGGTTTGAGTAAGTTTCACACAATGTTGCTCCCCCTCACTAAGTTCCCTCAGATATGATAAGTGTCCTTTGCCTCATTGTAGGATGTAGTTTCCCTCTTTTTATCTCCCCTTTTCCCTTTTTTTAACACTATTCCCTTTCCATTCCTACTTCCATTTTTTATGTTATATCAGTAAAATCAAATTATACTTGTGGTTTTTATGTATATCCACAACAGAAATACAGTTCTCAAGAGTTCCTTTTACTTTTTTCTACTTCTCTTGAGTCCTATGGTTGGAGATCAAATTTTTTGTTTAAATTTGTTTTTTCCTTAGAAACAAATGGGATTCCTCTGTTTCATTAAATGTGCATATTCTCCATGGGAAAAAAAAAATGCTCAGCTTAGCTGGTAGTTTATTCTTGAATGCAATCCAAGTTCTTTTGCCTTTTAGAATATCAGATTCCAGGCCCTTTGATCCTTTAATGTTGAGGCAGCCAGATCTTGACTGACCCTTATTGTGGCCCCTTGGTATTTAAATTGTTTTTTTTTTGTTTGTTTGTTTGTTTGTTTTTTTTTATGGATGCTTGTAATATTTTTTTCTTTAGTCTGAACATTCTGAAATTTGGCCACAATAATTAGAGTTTTTATTTTAGGGTCTTTTTCAGAAGGTGTTCAATGAATTCTTTCGATGCCTATTTTACCTTCTGGTTCCATTACTTTTGGGCAGTTCTCTTTGATGATTTCCTGTAAAATAGTATCTAAGCCTCTTTTTTTCATCAAAAGTTTTGGGTAGTCCAATGATCCTCAGATTATCTCTCCTAGATCTATTTTCCAGGTCTATTGTTTTTCCAAGTAAATATTTGACAATTTTTTTCCCCAATCTTTCATTTTTTTGGTTTTGTTTGACTGATTCTTGATATCTCATTGAATCAGTTATTCCTATTTGTTCAGTTCTGATTTTTAGTGAGTTATTTTCTTCAATAGCTTTTTTTTTGTTTACTTCTTTTTGTATATGTCCAATTGAATTTTTAAACGAATTGTTTTGCTCTATGGAATTTTTTCCCATTTCACTATTTTTTTTTGTGAGTTATTTTCTTTTTCCAATTCACAAATTTTGTGTCCCTGCACTTCTTGACAATTTTTTACCTTTTCCAATTCACATTTCAGGAAGTTGTTGCTCTCTTGCATAGCTTCTCTTTCCTTTCCCCACTTTTCTTCTAGTTCTCTTTTAAGGTTTTTAATAGTTTCTTCTAGGAGAGCTTTTTGTATTCAGAATCAACAATTTTCTGGAGACTGTCTGCTATTAGTCTCCTCGGGTTGAAAAGCTGTTCTCTTTATGTATAGAAGCTATTAATCATCCTTTTGATTTTTTTACTCATTTTTTAAAGCCTGTAGGTTCTGCCTTCAGGGCCAGGAGGTTACTAGCTTCCTCTGCAGAGCAGTAATAGGTGTATGGTTGGGTAGCTGTCCTGCCAACCAGATACAAAGAGCAGTGAGGTACTGGGATGCTCTGGGAAAGAGTTCCCTAACTGCAAGTAACTCAGGCCTGCAGGGCTAAGCTGGGAAAGTGCCCTGCAAAGAACCCTGCTGTGTGGGTTAACGAGTGCCCTGGGGCTAGATTTTGAGCAGTAAAAATGTCACTACCCCAAGCCAAATCCCGCCCTTGGGCTGTGAGTGTTAGCAGCTGAGCAATGAATAGCCCTGTAGGGACTGGAATTGTCTTTGTCCTGGGAAACACAGTTGTGCTGGGGAAGGTCTATTGCCCTAACCTGAAGTCCCCCACTGTGCATATTAGAGTCTGCCTTGGGTTGTTCTCCCCTGCCTTGCAGATTTGTAATTGCGCCTGCAAAAGCCCCATACTGCAGGATGTGGCTGCATGGCTGTCTTAGGGGTCTGCCTAAGTCACTTCCGATTTACAGTGGTTACAGCCAGGTCTTGTTAGGTTCTGGCGTTTTTTAGAGAGTACCCTCTGCTTTAGGTTTTAATTTCTCTTCTGATTTACTGGTTTGTAATCAAAGCAGAGCAATTAGCCTATAGCAGAGTTGTCTCTATAACTTCTCTAGCCACATAGATCACCCCTGCCCCTGGTCTTCTCAGGATGCTAGTCTCTCCCTGCCTGTGCTGCTCTGTTCCTGGCGATCTTCCAGATTATCTTCAGCTGGTGAATTGTTGTACTCCTAATCTTCATGGGTTTTACCAGTCAAGGGCTATTTTTGAGTCTGAATTTAATAGTTGGTTGTGAGGGGATGAGAGGAGCTTAGAAAGTCATGTGTCCCTTCTCCACCATCTTCATCCATTAATTCTTTAATACAGTTTCTACATGATATTCTTAAAATTGCATAGATCCAACTTTATTTGTTTGAAAAGTGTTTTGTCATTGTGTTCATATAGTTTCAGACCTTTTCTTGGCAGGTAACTTCCAAATATTTTATTTTATACCCAATTGTATTAAATGGGATTTCTTTTTCTGACTCTTGCTGCTGGACTTTGTTAATGTGACATTATTAAATGCAGATGAGTTATTTGAATTTATTTTGTATCCTACAACTTTGGTAAAGTCATGAACTATTTCTCGTTTTTTATTTGATGCTCTAGGATTGTCTAAGTAAACTATCATATTATCTTCAGAGTGATATATTTTGCCATCATCACCTACTCTAATTCTTTTAATTTCCTTTTCTTTCTTATTGCTAAAGCTAAAATTTCCAATACAATATTGAATAGTAATGGTTATAGTTGGCAATCTTGTTTCACTCCTGATCTTCTGAGAGTGATTCTAGTTTATCTCCATTGCATATGATGCTTACTGATAATTTTGGATAGATGCTACTCATCATTTTAAAGAAAACTCCATTTATTCCTATACATTGTGGTGTTTTGTTTTATTTTGTTTTGTTTTTTGTAATAGGAATGATTGTTGAATTTGTCAAATGCTTTTACTGCATCTGTTGATAATACAATCATATGATTTCTATTCCTTTGGTTGTTGATAAGGTCAATTATGCTAATTATTTTTCTAATATTGAACCAGCCCTACAGTTCTGGTATAAATGTTCCTTGGTCACATTGTGTTATCCTGGGAAAACGTGTTATAATCTCTTTGCTAATATTTTATTTAAGATTTTTGCATTGATATTCATTAGGGAAAATGATGTGTAATTATCTTTCTCTGTTTTGACTTTACCTGGTTTCAGTATCAGCACCATATCTGTGTCATAAAAAGAATTTGATAGGATGCCTTTCCCTATTTTTCCAAATGGTTTGCATAGCACTGGAATTAATTGTTCTTTAAATATTAGGTAGAAGCAGGTTTTGGGAATTAATGGAAATTTTTGAATACCAGGGCAAAGGAGATTGCACTTTCATCATATTCTGCAAGAAGACAAAAATGTTAAGCAGTAAATTAAATGATTATATATGTGTATATATACATATGTATATATCTGTATATATACATACATTAATATGTACAGATATACACATACAAACACAAACATATTCACATATTATATTTATGCACTTGTAATATATGTGTGTATGTTTGTATAAATATATAAATATATCACTTAACTTTGTTATAAGTATACATATATGTGTATATACATATATAGATATATGTGTATATGAAATTTGTTTATATGCACTTATAAACATACATGCTTTACATATATGTGTATACTCTATACATACATACATGTCTGTACACATAATTATACAAATACATTCCTACATATACATATAAAATATATGTGAATTATAAATTTGGCAAGAGCATTAACAAGGTAATTAATATTTAAAGAAAAACTAGGATAATGAATAGTATGGACATAATTACAAGTGGAATGTAGTTATAGGAAATGTAGAATGTAATGTATAAAAGATAAGATTTAGGAGATATGGTGACTGCCTTTAACTCCAAAGCAATACATTAAATGGGCCATAATAAATAAAAAACAATTATGAAAACTTTGCTATTAATTGTATGAATTTAGGTTATTCTTGTTAATTGTCTTACCAAGTGACCTACAATGGCTTTACTAAGTCCTAAAAATGCAAATAAGAAAAAAAAATCTCTCTTTTTTTTTTATTATAGCTTTTTATATATAAAACATATGCATGGGTGATTTTTCAACATTGACCCTTTCAAAAACTTCAGTTTCAACTTTTCCCGTCCTTTCCTCCATCCCCTCCCCTAGATGGCAGGTAGTCCCATACATTTTAAATATGTCAAAGTATATCTTAAATACAATACATGCACATATATTTATACAGTTATCTTGTTGCACAAGAAAGATAGGATTTAGAAAGAAGGTAAAAACCTGAGAAGAAAAAAAAATGAAAATTGAAGCAAACAATAACAGAAAGAGTAATAACAGATCAATTGGAACTAAAAATTACTTTTCTTAAGAAACTATTTGTTTATTGGAGGACACAAGACCATCAGGCAAGTTGAATTGTAAAAGAAATAGAAAGGCCTGAAACTCAGAATGATGTATAGAAAGTATATATAATGAACCCCAGGCATCTTTGGTTAACTTTGTATATCAGATAACAGTACAAATATTTTTAATCTTTTGAGGCAAATAGGGAGGACAGATGGTAAGGCCAAGAAGAATTTTAGTAGATAGCATCAGGATAATTTTTAAGCATGGTGGTTCTTTCACTCTTCAGAAGGAAAAGATTTGTAACTCCAAATTCATTTGAGCCTTAAAGTAGTCTGGCTGGTTTCTAGATTGGGACAAAAGCAAAGGAAGAAAATTAGACTTGAAATGCACTCCCAGTAATAAATGAGGGTGGGGATTTCCTGCCAAACTGTCATATTAATATAATTAATTACTTCAGTTAAATGTTAGAGAAAATATTCTTTTTTTTTTTGCATTTCTGTAAAATGGAGTTGAAGCATCATTATAGAGTAAGACCTAAAAAGTAGATGAAGCACAAGAGAAAGGAAAATTGTACAACTATGGATGTGCATTACAGCTCAATCAAAGAGTAAAATGGTAAGAGAAAATGGTTTAGATATTATTGTGTCTTGGTAGATAAAAAGAATAGTACCATATGTCATATAATAAGTTTGATATGTAGATCAGAAAATCATGTTTGTATATATTGTAAATGAAAACAGAGAAGCACAATGTCACTAAATGAGAGAATAGACAAAGCAAGAATAAAAGGACCTAAGATAGAGTAAATTGACAGGTATTATGTTTGTCATGTATTATCATTTAAATATATTGGGGAGAAATATAAACAAACAGGTTTCTAGACAAAACCAAGAAGAGAGAAAAAAGTGTCTTGAATATTCAGAGCAGAGACAATATCCTAGGATAACAAATTTGACTTATCCCAAATGATTCAGAGATATTGAGGGATAAGAATTGAGAAAGACCTTCTACATCTGAGGTTGATAAGTCATTCAGTTGATATATATTTTGTTCTAATGTCGGAAGCAAGAATTTCAGTTGAGTAAACAAATTCAAAGCTAGAGTGTAGTGGCTTAAAAAGAGATCGAAAAGAGAGGCAGCAGCAAATCCACAAAGAGTTTTCTTGAAAAAAAGAGAAAAATTAAAACAATTTCTGTTGGAGATGGGTGAATAATGTAAAACAGTTTATTGTCAGTGTGTATGCATTTTAAGTGAGAATAGGTTTAGTCATTGTATACAGTAGGGAAGAAAATTACAGGAGATATATGGAGAACCCTAAGTACTATGTTCCCCAATAATTCTTATGCCATATCTTGACTTCAATTGTTAAATTCCTTATTAAAGCAAGACCTCCTCTTCTTTCCTCATTATCTTTTCAATCCTTTAAAATATGATGCTGAATTTAGACTATATTATATAATAAAATATTGAAGATTGAAAAGTAGAAATCTGAAAGTTAGATAGAAGGGATTTCATATATGTATATTATATATGTCATAATATAACAAATATAATATTAATGCAATTATGTTGTTATAATAAATATATAAAATTTAATATCATAATTATATATTTAAGATATTGTATTAATCTCATACCATTCATCTTCTCTATCTCTGCCTCTCTGTATATTCTGTATACGTGTATTTGCATGTGTGTGTGTATGCGTGTGTGTGCATGTGGTATATGTGTATAGAATGTTAAGCGTCGGTGATGGGAAAAGTCACCTAAACAACAGCAATCACAGTAAAAAGAACTGAATAGAAGATAAGAAAATGATCTTGGCATACATTAAATTGATCAACGTAGCTGGATCATAGTGTGTAGAAGGGGGAAATATAAGAATCTTTAAAGAAGACAAGAAGCAGGCTTTTAATAACTTTTTTTTTTTAATCAACTAAGAGGCTATGTGGTCTAAAGCCTTAATTTTGTATATGAGTAAACTAAAGTTCAGATACTAAAGAACGCATATAAATTCAACTGCTTTATGAGTGGTATAGTTAGAATTTGAGCCTCAAAATTTAGAACTCTTTCAAATAGCTTGCTATATTTCATTACTTGATTTCCTCATTCAAAATTGAACATTACAGTTACTCAGCATTTCAGCTTCTCTTAATTTTTTTTTTGCACAATGTTTTTTAAGTTCTATTTGTATTTTTTATATCAGTTTGCATGTCTTACTATATGTACTGTGAGGATGTTCAAATTGCATTTTCCCATTTTTTACATTTAGAGACTGGAAAGAGGTTGAATAACTTTCCTGGGGCCACATATCTGATAATTGTTGAATTTAGGATTTAAACCCAGGTCTTCCAATATGTCTCACTATGTCAATCTATCAACCATCTCCCAACACTCCCAAAAAGAAACCTTAAGCATTCCTGAGCTATTGTAGCTCAAGTAGACATTTTTTGGATTTCTTTTATTTTATCTTTTGTGTTTCAGCATCATTTATTATAAATGCATTAGCTTCACCATGATATATTGTTAGTGGAAACCAGGAATCATTCTGCTAGCCCATGATCTGTTTGATGACCAAAAGAGTCCATTAAACATGTTCAAATAATCAGAACTTTTGTTTTCTTTGATATTTAATAGCAGCAGTCAAGAATATGAGGGCGTGATTTTTCATTTGATTAGAAAAGGGAACACAAACACATTTTGAGAAAAGTGTATCAGCATGTCTTGGAGGGAGGGAGAGAAGTTGTCAATATTACAATTGTCTTATTTTAAAAGGAATTATTGTTCATTGACACAAATAATAATAGCAAACTTAGCAATATGTTCCCTCAGCATTATTTCATGTAGTGATATTGTTTCTGTAAATATCAATATAAAAATACAATGACATTTCAAATGCCTGATGCTGATTCATTCATTCTCCCTCAAAGCTATGAGCTCATCATTCATGTTGTAACAAATGTACAAAGCAGTGAAATTTCCTTTTAGCTTGAGAAGAAACATTATCATGAATCATACTTGGCAGACAAAGTTGGAACTCCAGTGCTAAGAAAATGGATTCACTTTGTTTACTTTTTAGCTTGAATATTGGAAATGGTCAACTTCAGGTCATTTTTAAAAAGAAAAGATGTGTGTGTGTGTGTGTGTGTGTGTGTGTGTGTGTGTGTGTTGGAATACTTACATATACTACGTGTAAAATCCATGAAAATGTCATATGCCAGATGTCTAATATACTCATTCATATTGGCCAAATAGCAGGAAGCAGCATCTGTAGCAGGTATGGGCATCCCAGATTGCCAGTCACACAGTGTTGTACATAAAAAGATTCCGGATGTAAGGTTGAGACTACTTGTGAGAAATGTCAGAATACAAAAAATGGGAAGTTTAAAAATATATAACAATTGTGAGAAACAGATTTTATAGACATGCATAAATATTAACTTTTTTGATATATTAAAATATAAATGATCAACATGTGTATGGATATACATTTTAGGTATATAAAGTAGAGCACATGCAAATATATATGCTTATGTAATATATGCCTATACTATGCCTATATAGAGAATGATATATAAATAGATATAGATATATATGACTATATAGAATATAGTTTTTTAGATTCAGAAGGATCAGAATTACTTCTTAAATATTTTATTGCTGTATAATTCTTGGTAAATCTCTTAATTGTACTGGCCCTCCTATCTTTTAAAATGTAGGTAATAAGAATTTCCTTAAGGAATTATTGTACGAATCAAAAAAGATTTTTATTTACATGTAATTCAATGTTAATTCTTGAAATTCTATTTAAAGATAAACTGTCATTTACATCAATTTCAACTCTGTTAGATATAGTAACTACTCATTATCTGAATAGGTATTCAAGCCACTGCATCATCTCCTTTTCCCCCTCCTGCAATATCTATATATCTATATATCTATATTTATAGATATATAGATATACATATATAGATAGATAGATGTAGTTATCATATAGATCAGATCTCTTTGGGATCTGTGACAGGGATTATAAGCAATAAGGTAATCTCCTATTATAATCTTTGTTCTTTCTCCTAAAAAGCTTGCCTTTGAGGAAATCTTCCTTTAGGTGGCTTTTAGCTAAACTTAACCTTAGAAAAGCCTCCATTTGGCTTTTCCTTAAAATAATCAGTAGCAACTATTTAAAACCAGCAGGAAGCATCATATGTAACAGGGACAAACTTCAACCATTCCCAATAAGATCAGGAGTGAAAAAAGGTTGCCCACTATCACCATTACTATTTAGTATTGTATTAGAAATGCTAGCTTTGACAATAAGAGTTGAGAAAGAGATTAAAGGAATAAGAATAGGCAATGAGGAAACCAAATTATCACTCTTTGCTGATGATATGATGGTATACTTAAAGAACCCCAGAGATTCTACTAAAAAGTTATTAGAAACAATCCACACCTTTAGCAAAGTTGCAGGATACATAAATCATCAGCATTCTTAATATATCACTAACAAAACCCAACAGTTAGAGTTACAAAGAGAAATTCCATTTAAAGTAACTACTGATTGTATAAAATATTTAGGAATCTATCTGCCAAGGGAAAATCAGAAACTTTATGAGCAAAACTACAAAACACTTTCCACACAAATTAAGTTTGATCTAACCCACTGGAAAAATATTAAATGCTCTTGGATTGGGCGAGCAAATATAATAACAATGACAATACTACCTAAACCAATCTATTTATTAAGCGCTATACCAATCAGACTTCCCAAAAACTATTTTGATGACCTAGAAAAAATAACAACAAAGTTCATATGGAAAAACAAAAGGTAAAGAATTTCAAGGGAATTAATGAAAAAAAAATCAAATGAAGGTGGCCTAGCTGTACCAGATCTAAAACTGTATTATAAAGTAGCAGTTATTAAAACCATCTGGTATTGGCTAAGAAATAGACTAGTTGATCAATGGAATAGGTTAGGTTCAAAGGACAAAACAGCCAATAACTTTAATAATCTAGTGTTTGACAAACCCAAAGACCCCAGTTTTGGCAATAAGAATGCATAATTGGAAATGATTATGGCAGAAACTAGGCATTGACCCACACTTAACACCGTACACCAAAATAAGGTCAAAATGGGTTCATGACCTAGGCATAAAGAATGAGATTAAATATAAATTGGAAGAGCATAGGATAGTTTACCTCTCAGACATGTGGAAGAGGAAGGAATTTATGACCAAAGAAGAACTAGAGATCACTATTGACTACAAAATAGAAAATTTTGATTATATCAAGTTGAAAAGGTTTTGTTGAAACAAGACTAATGCAGACAAGATTAGAAAGGAAACAATAAACTGGGAAAACATTTTTACAATCAAAGGTTCTGATAAAGGCCTCATTTCCAAAATATATAGAGAATTGACTCTAATTTATAAGAAATCAAGCCATTCTCCAATTGATAAATGGTCAAAGGATATGAACAGACAATTCTCAGACAAAGAAATCAAAACTATTTCAAGCCATATCAAAATATGCTCCAAATCATTATTAATCAGAGAAATGCAAATCAAGACAGCTCTGAGATACCACTATACACCTGTCAGATTGGCTAGAATGACAGGGAAAGATAATGTGGAATGTTGGAGGGGATGTGGGAAAACAGGGACACTGATACATTGTTGGTGGAACTGTGAACACATCTAGCCATTCTGGAGAGCAATTTGAAACTATGCTCAAAAAGTTATCGAAATGTGCATACCCTTTGATCCAGCAGTGTTTCTACTGGGCTTACACACCAAAGAGATACTAAAGAAGAGAAAGGGCCCTGTATGTGCGAAAATGTTTGTGGCAGCCCTGTTTGTAGTGGCCAGAAGCTGGAAAATGAATGGATGCCCATCAATTGGAGAATGATTGAGTAAATTGTGTTATATGAATGTTATGGGATATTATTGTTTTGTAAGAAATGACCAGCAGGCTGAATACAGAGAGGATTGGCGAGACTTACATGAACTGATGCTAAGTGAAATGAGAAGAACCAGGAGATCATTATATACCTCAATAACGATACTCTATGAGGATGTATTCTGATGGAAGTAGATTTCTTAGACAAAGAGATCTAACTCAGTTTCAATTGATCAAGGATGGACAGAAGCAGCTACACCCAAAGAAAGAGCACTGGGAAATGAATGAAACTGCTTGCATTTTTGTTTTTCTTCCCAGATTATTTATACCTTCTGAATCCAATTCTCCCTATGCAACAAGAGAACTGTTCGGTTCTACATACATATATTGTATCTAGGATATACTGTAACCTATTTAACATGTATAGGACTGCTTGCCATCTGGAGGAGGGGGTGAAGGAAGGGAGGGGAAAAATCAGAACAGAAGTGAGTGCAAGGGATAATGTTATAAAAAATTACCCTGGCATGGGTTCTGTCAATAAAAAGTTATTTAAAAAAAAAACCTCCATTTGAAGGTCATTCCATGATAGGAAAATTCACTTTTGTTCTTATTCAATTCTGTGCTGAAAAAGGATTCTACAGAAATACTTATCAACACTAGATGCTTTGGTAGGGAAAACCCATTCATATGAACTTGACAATATGATTTGTTCAAAAAATGAGTAGAGATACTAAAAAAATACGAAATATAATTTTCATTAGTATAAGTTCAAAGTATCTGAAACTCTATGGAGGAGCACACATAACTGTTCTTGTACTTTTTTAGTAAGTTTTAAATTAAATTATCATTAAATTCACAAAGAATGCGGAGGACAGAAATCACCTCACTTGAAAGACAGAGACACAGAGAGATATATAAAGAGCCAGAATGAGATATACACACATACACACACACACACACACACACACACACATACATAGAGATAAAACTAGAGAGACAGAGACACAGAAAGAGATAGATAGATACAGAGGCAGAGAAATAGAAACTCTGAGACTCAGAGAAAGACAGAGGTAGGGAGATAGAAAGGCAGCGACATACACATAGAGATAGAAAGAATAAGAGAATGACAAGCAACCAGAGAGAATTAATGAAAGATTCTCAGAGAAAATAGCAGCTTGCTTTTTCAGACCTTAAAGCAAGAGTATTCTTTACTCAAAATTCTAACTTTTTTATTCTTGACAATCATCTTAGAGACAGTTACAATCATAAGGAAGAAAAAAAAATGTTTCATAAGTCTTTTGAGCTAAGTACTAATAAGTATGGCTAATTTTGCTATGTTGCTATGTTATTTTGGCTTCAGGCCTAATTTTTTTGATTTCCTGTATATATGACTTCAGAACCTACTGTCTTTTGTTGTAGCTACTGATAAGTCCTACACAATTCTATTTGTAGTTTCAGCTTATTTGAATTGTTTCTTACAGAATTTTCTCTTTGGTGTAGGGGTTTCAGAATCTGGCAATAATATTCCTGCATGTCTTTTGAGGTGATGACTGATGGGTTTTTTCCTATTTTTCTTTCCCTGTAATGTTCTATCACTCCAGGACAATTTTTTTATATTATTTTTTGCATTATTGAGTCAAGTTTCTTTTTTGGGTCATAGCTTTCAAGTAGTTCAGTTATTCTTGTTTTATTTTCCCGATCTATTCTTTAGATCTGTTGTTTTTCTTATATGGTTCACATTCTTTTTTTTTTCATTTTTTACATTCTGTTTTCTTATTTCTTGGTCTCTTCCATGGCTTCCCTTTGTCCAGTTCTAATTTTATTTTATTTTATTTTTTGTTTTGTTTTGAGTCAAGTGGGAGTAAGTGACTTGCCTAGGATTACGTAGCTAAAAAGTATTACGTGTTTGAGGCCATATTTGTACTCAGGGATGGTGCTCTATCCACTGTGACATATAGTTGTCCCCCAATTCTAATTTTCAGAATTATTTTCATCTTTAAGATTTGTATCTCTTTTTCTAGTTGGATAACTTTTTTCACAAGCTTGTTTTTCTTGGATGGTTTTTGTTTTATTTCACTTTTAAAAGTTTTTTTTTAATATCTCATTTGATTTTTAAATAATTTTTGAATTCTTCTATAAATTCTTCTGGGCAGGGAGCCATTTAATGTTATTCTTTGGGGTAGAAGAGACTTTTTTACTTCAGTGTCCTCCTCTGAAGATGAAAAGGTGCCCTCTCTTTTCCCATACTAAATTTCTATGGTGGGTTCTTTCTTTGTTGAACCTTTGCTGGTTTATTTTATTTAATGAGAAGTATTAGTGTTAAGTACATCTAATCATGGGATGGGGATATGTTTATCTCTAACTTCACTTTATCTCTCCCCACTGATCTAGAATCCCAAATCAAAAACTTTCCCCTTCAGTAAATGTCCACAGCCAGCAGCATCCCTGACCACTGATAACTCCTTTTCATCCAAGGTTGAGTCTTTATAGTTCATCTAGGCCTGGCATTCTTAATCAGTCAAAATTCACTCAGTCTTCCTAGATTCAGATACCCCAACTTCTCTCACAGTGCAGGAGGTGAAAACTCTTGTGGTTCTTCCTAAGGCTCCAGCCCAATCCTGCTAGCCCCAGGAATCCACATTTAGTGTTTTTGTGGAGCTAGCCTAGGTATTTGCACTTCACATGGGCTAATACAGGGACTGTGCTTTCTTTAGATCTTCCTGGGTCTTTACAGGAGGTCCCCAAGTTTTCTTAATTTGTCACTAGTCTATGTTCACTACAAGATGAATTTTTTTTGGGGGGGGGAATCTGTAGAGCTTGATATTTTCTGACCTATTCCACCATCTTTCCAATATCCTCCCCAAGATGAGATTTTCAAAGACTTCCTTATGCTCAAAAGCTATCCTGATTTCTTTTTAACTTAAGTAGAGTGATCTTCTGATAAAAGAACACTGTGCTATATTATAATGGATTCAAAGTCAGGACAATTTGCTATGACCAACTAAAACTTATGTTCTACTATCACAGGACTTGAGAGCTTAGAATTACTTGAAGGACAACAAATACAATTAATATTTATTAAGCACTTACTCTTTACAATGTGTTGTATCAGTCTCTTATATAGATGATGTTTATGATGGTAGCCAAAGTCTGTCCCCTACTTAATGGCAAGTCCTTTCATTATGAATTACTCCTCACTTGATTAAGAAAATTTTACAAAAGACATTGGGCCTATCATCTTTTCTATCTTAATAGAAAGTATGACCCTTAGACAATGCTTTTCAGAATCTAGTCATTTAAAACCAAGATTCCAAATAGTATTGTAGTTGAAATTTAATGTAATTTCTTTTTAATCTAGTTCAACATTCTTTCTGTTGCATCATTTTGGCTAGTTTAGGGATTCTTTAGTAATGAGTTACAAGGAAATTTGGTTAGCAGAACATTTTTATAAACTGCAGAAAGCAAAGAGGGGGAAGACTGAGAAATGTATGTATACCTCACAAAATGCAGATCCTACTCAGAATACCAATATCCCAGAGGTCATAATCTGTCATTTATCAGCACAAAGACTTTATGTGAGAGCCAAGGGAAGGTGTTGTGTGGATGGATGCCAGCCTTATTCCTCCTGACAGCCAAATCATTTATAATTAATAGTATTTCCTTACAATTTAAAGCTCAAGGAAACTGACAATGAACAGATGCTACAAGCAGCAACTCGGGGAACTATAAAAGGCCTCATCCTTCCTTCCCTGTCAGGTCCTAAGGGGTCAGAGGAAGAAAACATCATATAAATTCTTCTAACCAATTAATCATGCCATAAAATCATAACTCAGTATTCTACTAAACTTTAAAGTTTAAAGAAGAATTTTCTTATAACCTAAGAAGACATTGTCATTCCCTATGCATATACGGAAAAATAAAATGACAACATGTTATCCTAGTCAAAGTAGGACATATTCAATTATTGTTGATCAGACCAATCCAAGCTTAGAAGGATGAATCACAAAATGGGGATAGTCAAGAAGAACTTTTAGACTAAAGATGTCTCAATTTATGAATCTCATTTTCTGAGCAACTACAACTCTACTCATGGAATACAATACCTTCTTTGATACAGAGATGCTTTTGTGGATGGTCCTATGCCAGGATTTCCCATATCTCATGATCAAGGTCAACATTCTTAAGTGAGACACTGAGTGTTGGTGAAACTTTTCTGAACTCTATGAGAGCATTTTCCATACAATTTAGGGAAATGAATATTTGGAATTTGAAGAATGTGGCCAGACCATTGGCATTGTGCTCTCCTCAGTAGAGTTTGAAAGCTTGGAAGTTATGATAGAGAGAGTCTGTGTGATCACTAGCATTTTCTCTTGGAAACCAAATTTTACCTTTTTTTCCCCCAATTTCTCTTAACTGACACTACTAAAGGCTTTGGTCATATTGATTAATATTACATTCAGATGCTTAGGCTGCTTCAGGCATATCTGCTAGAGTTTTCAGATAGAAAAAAACAAATGAGCTATAGCAACAAAATAAATAAATAAATAACAATCCAAAACATATCCATTACTCTTCCATTTGTGAAATCATACTGGCTCTCAGTATTGATGACTACATTCCCGTTGAAGAATCAGCCTATTAAAAAGGACTCTGGAAAGAATCTTTCTGGCAATGTATCAACTCCCTTTCCTTTCCTGTATAGTTGGCATAGGCCAACCTATTTCCTTTTCCTTTGTGTAGATTAGCAAAAGCATCAAGCTTGATATTCTTAGGGATAATCTGATTTTACTTTATCAACTGGAATATTTTTGCTAAATTTTGTTTGAGTAATGAATGCCCTGCCTTGTAAATCTCTGCTGATTAGATGTTCTGGCACATAAAACAACACTAAAGGCATTAAAAACTTTTTCTTCAAAAACAGATAATAACTTTAGCAATCTTGTGTTTAATAAACCTAAATACCACAACTTCTAGGATAGGAACTCGTTATTTGACAAAAACTTCTGGGAAAATTGGAAAATAGTATGGAAGAAATTAGGACTTGATGCACATTTAACATCATATACCAAGATAAGATCTAAATTGGTTGATGATTTAGACATAAAGAGTGATATCGCAAGTAAATTAGAGGAATGTAGAATAATTTACCTCTCATATCTATAAGAAGGAAGGAATTTTTGACCAAAGAAGAACTGGAACTCATAATTGAACACTAGATAGAAAATTTTGATTATATTAAGATAAAAAGTTTTTGTATAAACAAAACTAATGCAGACAAGATCAGAAGGGAAGCAACAAATTGGGAGATCATTTTCACAGGTAAGGGTTCTAATAAAGGCCTCATTTCTCAAATATATAGAGAATTTACTGAAATTTATAAGAATCCGAGCTATTCTCCTACTAATAAATGTTCAAAGGATATGAACAATTTTCATATGAAAAAATTAAAATAATTTCTAATTATATGAGAAGGTTCTCTAATCATTATTGATCAGAGAAATGCAAATAAAGATAACCCTGAGACACCACTACATGCCTTTCAGATTGGCTAAGATGACAGGAAAAAATATTGATTAATGTTGGAAGGGAAACAGACACTAATACATTGTTGGTGGAGTTGTGAACAGATCCAGCCATTCAAGAGAGCAATTTGGAACTATGTTTAAAAAGTTATCAAACTGTGCATACCCTTGACCCAGGAGTGTTTCTATTGGGCTTATATCCCAAAGAAATCTTAAAGGAAGAAAAGTGACTCACATATGCAAAAATGTTTGTCACAGCCCTTTTTGTAGTGGCAAGAAACTGAGTGGATACCCATCAACTGGAGAATAGCTGAATAAGATCTGTTATATGAATGTTATGGAATATTATTATTCTATAAAAATTATTAGTAGGATGATTTTATAAAGATATGAAGAGACTTACATGAACTGAAGCTAAGTGAAATGAACAGAATCAGGAGATCATTGTACACAGCAACATCAATATTACCTGATGAATGATTCTAATGAATGTGACTCTTTAACAAAGAAATGACTGATGCCAGTTCCAATGATCTTGTGATGAAGAGAGCCATCTACGCCCATAGAGAGGACTATTGAAACTAGATGTGGGTCACAACATAACATTCTCACTTTTTTTGTTGTTCACTTGCATTTTATTTTTCTACTCATTTACTTTCTTTTTTATTGGATTTCAGTTTGCAGCAAGAAAATTGAATAAATGTGTTTATACATATTGGATTTAACATATATTTTGGCATGTTTAACATATATTGACTTGCTTGCCATCTAGGAGAGGGGGTTGGGGGAAAGAGGAGATAATCTGAAACACAAAACTATTCAAGAGTCAATGTTGTCAAATTATCTGTGCATATGTTTTGAAAATAAAAAGCTTAAAAAAAAACCTTTATCTTCAGTTGGAAGTTCAGCTTAGGGAGAGATTTATTTCAAACTCATCTATGCAGTTAATGATTTTAGCACTGGTTGATGATGGTCTCTTGACAAGACTAAGGATTCTTCAGCCATCTCTCTAAGATCATGTCTTTTATCATTTATCAGAGGGGCGCCAAATAAAATGGGTGGCGTGAATCAAAGTATTTAACCCATAGTCATTAGAGCATTATAGAAGAGCTTTGAGTTTTTACTGTAAGTTGTAAAAACTGTATCTCATCTGCCTTCTTATCCAAAAATTTAGAATCTTTCTAAGCTTAACTTATGATAGAGTTGAACAGAGCCTTCTTAGAAATAGACAAATTCTTTTGCTGATAATCACTCTGGAGATCTTTTTTTTTTTTTTCAGTTAATGGTTTCTGAATTTTCCCATCTCTGTAATCAAACTAATCCTAATGTTTGTGAGTATTCTGACTCAGAAGAGTAAATATGGTGCTCTATAGAAAACATCTAAAACCTGCACATACATTTTCTGTTCTAGTGTTGACAACTATTTGCTGGCTCAGCTTTCCCTTTAAATTAGCAATAAATTGTTCACACATGGATAAGTACTCTCATTGTTGATATTAAGTCTTCTGATAGTTTTCTTTCCTTGGAGCTGACAATTTTTATTTCATGTAAAATTTAGCTTGGAAACAGTAAGTCTGTGATTTGTCCATCACTTTGTCTTCACACTATCATCCTATCTGTCTTTTCTTCTTACCATGACATAGTTTAGTAAATGTCAATGTTTGCTGTGAGGGTGCATATAGAACAGAGGTTGTTGTGTTTAGGTAAATGGAAGACATTGTTGGTGATAAGAATTTCATGAGAAAAATAAGTCTTGAGTGATATGTGACAGTAATTGTCTCTGAATCCTACTTCATTCCCCCAAGTGCTCATGGTCACATCTGTTTGAAAGTGCCAACGTTATTATTATCAATTATTACAATTATTATTATTGTTATTATCATCAACCCCAAGAAATACAAATTTGTTCTTTTCTAGCATATTGGTGATGAGTTTTCAAGTATTTATATTATTTTACTTGACTTTATTAGGATTCATAACAGTGGGAGCATACATACTGTTGATCATGGTGTGGAACATTGCTACAAGTGGTAAAAACATTACCCTGAGTATGTCTTTCACTCCTTTTGGGAGGCATATAAGCATGTTGATTATATTAGATTTGACTGTAAAACCCATGCCAGCTACACAGGGTTTCACTTCAGGAAAAAGAAAATGTATTCAGTTTTCATTTTTATCTTCATTTGTCAACTTTGTTTCACTCAGAAGTGCTATTTGGATGAAATACCTATTGAGTTCTCTTGCAGCAAGAATTGTTCATCTTTTGTGTCTATAGGATTTTCTGTTGCCCATCAGAATGTATACCACCAATCAATGGTAAATGAAATCATCTTCACAAAAGATTCTGCACATTAGTTTTAAATATAAACTGAGATAACCATCTGCTAGGATCAGTAGTCCAGGATTAAAAAAGTATGCATTTTAGGGCAACTTTTTTTTCTTTTTTTTTAAAGCTTTTTATATTTAAAATGGATAATTTTTCAACATTGATCTTTACATAAACTTATGTTTCACATTTTCCTCACTTTCCCCCTACACAATCTCCTAGATGAAAGCAATAAAATATGTTATACATGTTAAAATTTATGTTAACTCCAATATGTGTAAACATATTGATACAATTTTCTTGTTGCACAAGAAAACTCAGACCAAAACAAAAAGAAAATGAATAAGAAAACAAAATGCAAGTGAAAAACATCAAAAAGAGTGAGAATGTTATGTTGTGATCTACATTCAGTTGCTACAGTCCTCTCTTTGAGTGTAGATGGCTCGCTTCATCACAAGATCATTAGAACTGGCATCAACCATCTCATTGTTGGAAAGAGTCACATTCATCAGAATTGATCATCGTATAATATTAATGTTGCCATGTTCAATGTTATCCTGGTTCTGATCATTTCACTTAGAATGAGTTTATGTAAGTCTCTCCAGGAATCACCAAAATCATCCCCCTGATTGTTTCTTATAGAAAAATGATATTACATAACATTCATATAACACGATTTATTCAGCTTATTCTCCAAGTGATGGGCATCCACTCGGTTTCCAGGTTCTTGTCACTACAAAAAAGTCTGCAACAAACGTTTTTGCACATGTGGGTCCTTTATCCTTCTTTAAGGTCTCACTGAGATAGAAGAACAATAGAAACACTGATGGATCAAAGGGTATGCCCAGTTTGAGAACTTTTTGAACATAGGTCCAAATTGTTCCACAAAATGACCAGATCTTTTAATAATTTCACCAACAATGAATTAGTGTGCCAGTTTTCCTACATCACCTCCAATATTCAACATTATTTTCTCCTGTCATCTTAGCCAATCTGAAAAGTATGCAGTGGTGTCTTGGAGTTGTCTTCATTTGCATTTCTTTGATCAATGGTGATTTAGAGCATCGTTTCATATGATTAGACATGGCTTTAATTTATTTATCTGAAAATTGTGTGTTCAAATCCTTATCTATTGGAGAATGGCTTGAATTCTTATAAATTTGAGTAAATTCTATATTTTAAAAATGAGGACTTTATTAGAATGTAAAAATGATTTTTCAGGTAACTGCTTCCTTTATGATCAAGGTCTGCATTAGTTTTCTTTGTGCAAAAACATTTTTAACTTAATGTAATCAAAATTATCTCTTTTGTGGTCAATAATAATCTCTAGTTCTTTGATCACAAATTCCTTTCTACTCCACAGATCTGAGAGCTAAATTATCCTATATTCTTCTAATTTGTTTATGATATCATTCTTTATGTCTAAATCATAAACCCATTTTGACCTTATCTGGTGTATGGTGTTGGGTGTGGGTCAGTGCTTAGTTCCTGCCATGCTAGTTTCCAATTTTCCCAGCAGATTTTGTCAAATAGTGTATTTATATCCCAAAATCTAGGGTTTTGGGGTTTCTGAAACACTAGATTGCTATAGTTATTG
Source organism: Sarcophilus harrisii (assembly GCF_902635505.1). NCBI lineage: Eukaryota > Metazoa > Chordata > Mammalia > Dasyuromorphia > Dasyuridae > Sarcophilus > Sarcophilus harrisii. Next base: position 63,017,529 of record NC_045427.1, on the reverse strand, counting down.
ATTATTTTGTCCTGTGAAACTTACCTATTTCATTGAGTCTGTTTCTTAGCCAGTATCAAATGGTTTTGATGGCTGCTGTTTTATAATATAGTTTTAGATATGGTACAGTTAGGTCACCTCCATTTACTTACTTTTTCATTAATTCCCTTGAAATTCTTCCAGATGAATTTTGTTGTTATCTTTTCTAGTTCAGTAAAATAGTTTCTTGGGAGTTTGATTGGTATAGCACTAAATAAATAGGTTAGTTTTGGTAATATTGTTATTTTTATTATATTTGCTTGATCTAACAGCACTTGATATTTTTCCAGCTGTTTAGATCTGACTTTATTTGTGTGGAAAATGTTTTGGAATTTTGTTCACATAGTTCCTGTCTTTCCCTTGACAGAGAGATTCCTAAATATTTTATCCTATTAACAGTCATTTTAAATGGAATTTCTCTTTGTATCTCTTGCTCTTGGATTTTTTTTAGTGATGCATAAAAATGTTGATGATTTATGTAGATTTATTTTATATCTTGCAACTTTGTTAAAGTTGTGGATTATTTCTAACAGTTTTTTAGTAGATTCTCCAAGTATACCATGGTATCATCTGCAAAGAGTGATGATTTGTTTTACTCATGACTTACTCTAATTCCTTTTAATCTAGCATTTCTAAATTCCCAAACTAGCATTTCTAAAACAATATTGAATAGTAATGATGATAGTGGGCAAACTTGTTTCACTCCTGATCTTATTGGGAATGGTTGCATTTTGTCCCCATTACATATGATGCTTACTGATGGTTTTAAATAGATGCTACTGATTATTTTAAGAAAAAATCCATTCATTCCTATAATCTGAAGTGTTTTTAATAGGAATGGATGTTGGATTTTATCAAATGCTTTTTCTGCATATATTGAGATGAATATATATGCTTGTTGTTAATTTGGTTATTAATATGGCCAATTATACTGATAGTTTTCCTAATACTGAACCAGCTCTGCATTTCTGGTATAAATCCTACTTGGTCATGGTGTATTATCCTGGGGATGATTTCTGTAGTCTTTTTGCTAATATTTTATTTAAGATTTTAGCATCAATATTCATTAAGAAGATTGGTTTATAATTTTCTTTCTCTGTATTCAACCTACTTGGTTTATGTATCAGTACCATGTCTGTGTCATAAAAGGAATTTGGTAGGACTCCTTCATTCCCTAGTTTTTCAAATAGTTTATATAGCATTGGGGCTATTTGTTCTTTAAATGTTTGGTAGAATTCACATGTAAATCCATCTGGTCCTAGGGATTTTTTCTTAGGGAGTGACTAATAGCTTATTCTATTTCTTTTTCTGAGATGAGACTATTTAAGCAATTTACTTCCTCCTCTGATAATCTGGGAAGCCTATATTTTTGGAGGTAGTCATCCATTTTGCTTAGATTATCAAATTTATTGGCATAAAGTTGGACAAAGTAACTCCTTATTGTTTCTTTAATTTCCTCTTCATTGGTGGAAAGTTCTCCCTTTTCATATTTAAGACTACTAATTTGATTTTCCTCTCTCCTTTTTCTAATCAGATTCACCAAAGGCTTATCTATTTTATTGGCTCTTTCATAAAACCAACTCTTAGTTTTATTTATTAGTTCTTTTTTTTTACTTTCAATATTATTAATTTCTCCATTTAATTTTAGAATTTCAAATTTAGTATTTGATTGGGTTTTTTAATTTGGTCATTTTCTAGCTTTTTAAGTTGCAACCCCAATTCACTGATCTTCTCTTTCTCTATTTTATTCAAGTAAGCCTCTAAGGATATAAAATTTCCCTTTATTACTGCTTTGACTGCATTCCACAAATATTGGTATGATGTCTTATCGTTGTCATTGTCTTGAGTGAAATTATTAATTGTGTCTATACTTTGCTGTTTCACCCAATCATTCTTTAAGATGAGATTATTTAGTTTCCAATTACTTTGTGGTATATTTACCCCTAACTTTGGTTGAATGTAGTTTTTATTGCATCGTGATCTGAAAAGAAATCATTTACTATTTCTGCCTTCCTGCATTTAATTTTGAGGATTTTATGTCCTAACATATGGTCAATTTTTGTATAGGTTCCATGAACTGCTGAGAAGAAAGTATACTCCTTTCTGTCTCCAATCAGTTTTCTCCAAAGATCTATCATACCTATTTTTTTCTAATATTTTATTTACCTCTTTAATACCTTTCTCATTTGTTTCGTGGTTGAATTTATCCAATTCTGAAAGTGCAAGGTTAAGATCTCCCAGTATTATAATTTTGCTCTCTATTTCTTCTTGCAACTCTCTTAACTTCTCCTTTAGGAAGTTAGATGCTATACCACTTGATGCATATATGTTTAATATTGATATAGCTTCATTGTCTATAGTACCCTGTTGGAAACTTTACAAAGTGTCAAATCATTAGATTTGATAGAGACAATAATTATCTAATTTAACATGGTACTTAGCAAATCCTCTAGCTCACTAATGTATTTAAGTACTCATTGGAGTTCACACTTTTGGGAGATTCACAAGTCAGTATTCAGTATGAGATTCACAAGTCAGAAACCCATAATCCCACTTTCAATCCCATAATCCCACTCTTGGAGGAGGAGTCAACCTTTTACACCGAGCATAAATAGAAGTTCAGTGAATCAGTCACAGTCAACTCAGAAGACCAGATTCATTCCAACTTTCACTGTGGTGACTGGCCTCCTGCACTTCCCCCACTGAGACCACAGCTGGTCTGAAAGGCTCTCCAGAAAGCTGCCCAGCCCCAGGCAAGGAGACAAGAGATTCATTCCATTTTCCACTTTTGTGCTGGCTGGAGGCTGAAGGACAAACTTTGGATTTGGAGACATTTGGAGGGAGCTCTTGGAACCAAGCAGAGAGATAGGTCTCTAAGAAAACTAACTGGGCTATTTTGGAGGAAGCAATAAAAAGAACTGAACTTTTAACATCTGGCTGCATTTGGAGTGATTATTGCTTTCAATGAAAACTAAGGCTGCCTCCAGAAAACCTCCCCAAGAAACCTGCTCACAGAGAGAACCATTAAAAGAAGAGAACACTACAGTACCCTTTGGCAAGATATAATTTCCTTCCTTATCTCTTTTGATTAGATTAATTTTTGCTTTTGCTTGATCTGAGATAAGGATAGTTATCCCTGATTTTTTTACTTCACCTGAAGCATAATAGATTCTGCTACAGCCTTTTAGCTTTACTCTGTATGTATCTCCCTGCTTTAAATGTGTTTCCTGTAAACAACATATTGTAGGGTTCTGAGTTTTGATCCAGTTTGCTATCCACCTCTGCTTTATGGGACAGTTGATCCCATTCACATTTATAGTTAAAATAACTAATTCTGTATTTCCTGCCATCCTAATATCCCTAGACTATGCTTTTCTTTTTCTTGTACCCCTTACCTCTTCCTTAGTATTAAAGTTAAGATTCCCACTTATGCCACGCAGCTCTCCCTCTTTAGGATTCCTCTGTCCTCCCTTTGAATTCCTTCCCCTTTCTTGTACCCTTCCCTTACTACTATTTTCCTTTTCCCTTTTCCTCTCCCACTTTTTAATGAGGTGAGAGAAGATTTTCTGTAAAACAAGTATGTCAATAATTTTCTCTTTGACCCTACTCTGATGAGAGTAAGATTCGCACAATGTTCCTCCCCCTCTCTAAATTCCCTTAGATATGATAAGTTTCCTTTGCCTCTTCATGGGATGTAGTTTCCCTCTTTTTATCCCCCCTTTGCCCCTTTTCCATGTCTACTTCCCTTTTTTATGCTATATCAGTAAATTCAAATTATACATGCAGTCTTTTTGCACTGCAGAAATACAATTCTCAAGAGTTCCTTTTACTTTTTCTGCTTCTCTTGAGTCTTATGGTTGGAGATCAAATTTTTTGTTAGTTCTAGTTTTTTCCTTAGAAACAAATGGAATTCATCTCTTTCATTAAATGTCCATCTTCTTCCCTGGAAGAAAATGCTCAACTTGACTGGATAGCTTATTATTGGCTGCATTTCAAGTTCTTTTGCTTTTTGAAATATTAGATTCCAGACCCTTTGATCCTTTAATGTGGAGGCAGCCAGATCTTGGGGGAATCCTTATTGTGGCACCTTGGTATTTGAATTAATTTTTCTGACTGCTTATGATATTTTTTTAATGTGATAGTTCTGAAATTTGGCCATAATATTCCTTGGAGTTTTTATTTTAGGGTCTTTTTCAGAAGGTGTTCAATGAATTCTTTTAATGCCTATCTTACCTTCTGATTCTATTACCTCTGGACAGTTCTCTTTGATGATTTCCCGTAAAATAGTATCTAGGCTCTTTTTTATTTTATCATAATTTTCAGAAAGTACAAAAATCCTCAGATTATCTCTCTGTGATCTATTTTCCAGGTTTGTTGTTTTTCCAAGTATAATATTTCATGTTTTTTTCAAATTTATCATTTTTTTTGGTTTTGCTTAACTGATTCTTGCTGTCTCAATGAATGAGTGGTTTCTATTTAAGTTCTGATTTTTAATGAGTCATTATCTTCATTAGTTTTTTTTTACTTCTTTTTGTATATGTCCAATTGAGTTTTTAAATGAGTTGTTTTGCTCTATGGAATTTTTTTTTCCATTTCACTATTTTTTTAGTGAACTATTTTCTTTTTCAAATTCACAAATCCTACTTTCTTGCGAATTCTTTATCTTTTCCAATTCACAAATCTTACTTTCCTGAGATTTTTTTTTACCTTTTCCAATTCACAAATTCTGTTTCCCTGCACTTCCTGGGAATTTTTTACATTTTCCAATTCATATTTCAGGAAGTTTTTACTTTCTTGTAAAGCTTTATTTTCCTTTCCCCATTTTTCTTTTAACTCCCTTTTGAGACTTTTACTGGTCTATTCTAGGAGAGCATTATGTAAAGGGGGCCAGGTAACATTCCCTTTTAGGGTATTGTCTGGAGATCATTTGCTATCAGTCTCCTTGGGGTTGTAAACCTGCTCTTTTTCTGTATAGAAGCTATTGATAGTCCTTTTGATATTTTTACTCATTTTTAAAGCCTTTAGCATCTGCCTTCAGGGCAAAGGAGTTATCAGTTTCCTCTGCAAAGCAGGGAAAGATGTAAATAGACTTCATGCATCGAGGTATGGGAATGCTCTGGGCAAAAGTCCCCTCCTCCAACTAGAAGTGATTCAGCACGGCCAAGGTATGGAAGTGCCCAGTGGAGAACCCTGCTGTGTGGTTTAGTGACTGCCCTAAGGCTAGAGACTTAGCTGTGAAAGTGTCACACCCCCAGTCCAAAACCCCCCAGTGGGGCTGTGGGTATTAGCAGCTAACCAGTGAATAGCCCAGTTCAGACTGGAAGTGTCTCTGCCCCAAGGCATGTCACGCTGTAGCAGTTCTATTGCCCCAGGCTGAGTCCTCCACTGTGCAGATTAGAGGCTGCACTAGGCTGTGCCCCACTGCTGTGCAGGTTTGTAACTGCCCCAAGGAAAAGACCCGTACTGCAGATTGGGGTTGCACAGTTGTGCTGTGATCTGTGCTGTCACTTCTGGTTTTGGGTGGGTACAGTCAGATCCTGTTTGGTTCAGGTGTTTTTTAGAGTGGCTTTGATTTCTCTGCTGATGTACTGTTTTACAGAACAATCAATCTATGCCAGTGTCATCTCTATAATTTCCTAACCACAGGGACCACTTCCACCTGGCCTGCACGATATGCTAGTCTCTAGTTTTCTCCCTGCTTCCACTGATCCTCCCCATGACCCCTCAGGACAAACCTTTTCTGACAAAATTCCAGATTATCTTCAGCTGGTGAGTTGTTGACTTCTAGTCTTCATGTTTTTTACCAATCAAGTTCTATTTTTGAGGCTGAATTTAATGTTGGTCATGAAGGTATTAGAGAGCTTAGAACATCGTATGTGCCTTCTCTGCCGTCTTGAGAAATGTTTTTCTTTATTATATCTCAATTGTAGTTGATGTGATTCTCGTTCCCCCTTCCAATGAATTTTTCCCCATGAATAAGTTAGCATTATTTAATCATAAAATTTATAATTTAGGATGAATTTCATAATATAAAGAAAGGTTCCATGAAAAACATCTAGTTCTTTATTCAGGAGATCATATAAAAATCTGGGAGGAAACTTCAAAGCACTTTGTACTAGCATAGAAAATGTGGAAACTAAGGGCTAAAAATGAGAAATTATTTGTCAATTTCATAGGTATTAAGTGCCAATATAAGGGCTATAGACCCTCAGTTTAATATTTCATAGACTATATTGAACTAAGTTGACATTCCTCAAACTACCTGAAAAGAAGGAACCCATTAAAAACATCATGCAGATCAAAATTTATCATTTCTCAGGGAGGCTGTTCCCATCACACTGAAGAGTCACAATTGAATACTGTCCCTTTTGCTCAGCTATACCAGAGTCATGCATACTTCCCTTACATGTTTCTAGAGTTGTGTTAGAAGTCAGAATGTCTGAAATATAGTCTGTTCTCCCAAAAAGAATTGCATCATTACTCACAATTTTGCACAATATAGTTCAGAATTTCCTTAATATTCTGAGTGTAATGTATCTATGAAAATAAGAAAATGACTGAAGTCAGAGGACCTAGATTTGAATTCTGCCTTTGATAATTTCTACCTGTGTGATATTGGGAAATCACATAACTTTTTAAAACCGTATTTTCCACTATAAAATTTTCAGGCTACACTTTACTGTCCCTTATTAGGGACTAGCTCTCTGTTCAGGCTAGCTCTCTGGAGGACCTCACGATTAGCCAGAGTGCTTTGTCTTTAGGTGGAGAATTGAAGGATGCAAAAGAGTTACCACATGGCTGCTCAAAGATGAAGTATGGATGCTGGAATCTGTAGCCTGAAGTCTTCTATGACTGAGAGTGCTGTGGCTGAGAAACCTCTGTGTCCCTTCCTCAACCCTTACATCCTTCAGTACAATAACTTCAGTACATCACATTGAGCATGTGCAGCCATAAGTATCATGCTGTGATTCAAGTATACCTTTTCAGAGCTCCTGCCTGCTACATCTCCTGCCTTCTTTTGTTTTAGAACACAAGTGATAATTCCCTCCCTAACGTTTCAGGAAGAGAGATAAGAACCTCAAAAAGGAGGTGATCATACTGCCCCTAACTTCTCAGGAAGGCAGGTGAAAACACCAAAAGGAAATGGGGAGTCAAACCAGATATTGTTAGCAGGTTTCTTTTGGACTGAAGTTGAAACAGATATATACAAATCCATCAGCATGGGATGTATTACACAAGCATATAATAATATAACTCAGTCTAGTAGTGATGTAACAAACAACATGGATCAAGATGAGGAAGTAACATGAAAATAGTGATGTAACAAACAGTATGAATCAACATAGAGATATGACAAACAATATGAATATACACGTCTATAAGTCCCAGAAGGTAGGTATATAAATAACAATCACACAAACACCTCCTTCAACAGCCAGGATATCGTTCAAAATTAATCTATTGTCCATCATTTCACATGTCAAGAAATCCAACAATTGCTGCAAGTTTTCAAGTCCTACAATAGTCTCATTATGTGTTAGAGAATCCAATGATTCCTATAGATTTTGAAGCTCTACAACAATGCTATCATGTCTCAGGGAATCCAAGGATTCCTTCTGGTTTTAAAGTCCTGCAACGATCTTATGAACAATTTTAATGTTCATAATGTTTAACTGCCATGCTCTTTCAGTGGTGGGCACAGTCAGTGATGGAACCATCTGATGTTTCTTGAGTTTTCTCCTTCGTTACAAAGGTCTTCTCCATCTCTCTCTGATGGACAAGGCAAATATGACTCGTTGGCACCCATCTGATTCCTTCTCCATTTGTAGAGATATAAGCAAACCCTCTCCCCTAAGCAGTTAACCTATCTGGTCCCTTCCATTCACCACTTTCTGGATCTCTCCACATCACCTGGAGATTATCTAAAAATAGTGGAGCTGCTCACATTGGACACTGCCCTTCCAGTGGATTATAAAACCTGTCTTCCAAAGCCAGTGCATGTTTATCAAAAATCAAAAAAGTTAATAATGTAAAGAACTAAATTTAATAATTCTCTAGGGTTAGCTGTGGCTCTTCCTTTCTTTTGCTTTTGGAGGAGTGTCTTGATGTCTCTATTTCTCCTCTCTACTATTGCCTGTCCTTGAGGATTAAATGGGATGCCAATGGTATGTGAAATTTGACATTGTATACAAAAGTGTGCAAAATGTTTAGAAGCTTATGCAGGTCCATTATCTGTTTTTATTGCTTGTGGCACACCCATAATTGCAAAAGCTTGTATAAGGAATTCAGTGACCACTTGGACTGTCTCTCTTGCTGCTGGTATTGCAAAAGTAAATCCTGAAAAGTTGCCTACTACAACATGGATAAAAGACAGACAACCAAAAGATTTATAATGGGTCACATCCATTTGCCAAGGGTTTCAAATTATGAGGGTTCTTCCCTAGAGGCAGCATAGGAGCATAGAAAGGAAGGCAAATTGTACAGTCTTTTACTGTTTTCCTAGCTCCTCTTTTGTTATCCAAATTGCAGATGTAAAACTTGAGCAGCCTGAAAATATTTAGAATGATATTTTTGGGCTGCCTGAGTATTGGCTAACATGGTTAGGAGATCTGCCTTTGAATTTCCATAAAAAAATAGAACCCGGAAGTCCACTATGAGGGGGAACATATTACCTGGATGCTTTTTCACTTACTCTTGAAGTTCCTTAAAGAGTTGATATATATTAAACCTACAAATTTTATTTGGACTGTGGCAATTCTTTGTACCACACCTACTGAGTATGCTGAATCAGATATATATTATATTATAATAAGGAAGAATTGGTATTATTGCATATAATTCATTCTGCTAAGTGGACTGAAAAGAAATTCTGACTACTCTATAATCAAGTCGTGAGAGTATACAGCACAAATGTTTTGTTTGAATGCATCTTTAAAGATAGTTGGGCCTTTAAGAGGAACTTAGAAGCCTTTTCTTCAAGAATTCATTCCCATGTAATAGACTGATTATCTTTAATGGAGATCCATGTGTAAAATTTGGAGCTGTGGTCAATAAAATTTGCCACATTGGGATGGCTTCAACATATACATAACTTGTGCAATGGTATAAAAGTTGTGTATCTTGTCAGGTCTTATCCAGATAAGTGTACTGCTCTTTTAATGGCCTTTAATAAAATTCTAGCCACAAGCACTGGGTAAGGAGTAAGGCTTTGTTCTGGTTGTGCCAGGAGGTTCACCAACTCTATCACACTGTCTCCTTGATGTAAAACTGCTTTGTATGCCTCTTTTTAGCAAAAACTGATATTTCCAAGTGTTTTTGAGTAACTCCTTTAGCCACATTTGATAAAGCCAGTTTAACCTCTTTCAAAACCTTTTGAGCTTCTCTTGTAGACTGGTATAGTGAGTGAGTTGATAGCAGTTTCTCTCCTTAAAATGTCATATAACAGTTGTAATTGACAGGAAGTTAAGCCTAACACTGGACACGTACATTGGATATCTCCTATCAATTTCTGAATGTCATTTTAAGTGTTCAATTTCTCTGTTCTTAAAGAAAGCTTTGGTACTATGAGTACCTTAGGATATACTTCATATCCTAAATATTGAAAAGGATCATGCCTTTGAAATTTTTCTGGAGCTATATACAATTAGTAGTTCCTTAGTGTTTCTATGGTCTTTTAAAATTATCATTATTATAGTTTTTAAATTGACAGAACATATGCATGGGTAATTTTTCAACACTGACCCTTGTAATCATTTCTTTTCCAATTTTTCCCTTCCTTCCTTCTACCTCCTCCACTAGATGGCAGGTATTCTCATACATGTTAAACATGTTAAAATATATCTTAAATACAATATATGTGTACAATATTTTTATAGTTTTCTTGTTGCACAACAAAATTCAGATTTAGAATGGTAAATATAACCTGGAAAGTTAGAAATAGAATGCTGCGGATAGAATAGAAATAATCCTTAATGTCTATAACCCAAAGAGGCCATTCTCTAGGCAACTGAGTAGGAGATGGGAGTCTAGGCTGAAGAGTTCCCATAGTTTCTGTCTGTTCGTTTACTTTTCTCAAATCAGTTAACATCCTCCATTTTCCAGATTTCTTTTTTTTTACAATACAGGGGAATTTCAAGGACTTAGAGAAGGTGAAGTTACTCTTGTACTATATCTAATAAGATCTGAATCTTATCACTTGTTAAGGGCTACTGCACTATCCACTGTGGTGTATCAGTTTTCCATTGAATGGGAACAGATGAGAGTATTGGCAGGCTTTCAACAGCAGCTCTGCTTAAAAAGCAGAAGGACTCGTTGGTAATCCTAACTGTTATAAGATGTCTTTTCCTCATAGATTGATGGGGATTTTTTTCAAGTCTAAAGGGAATAAAAGCTCCTGTTTCACCCCCAAATGTCCCTCTCAAAGGGGTATCACTAACTTCAGCTCCTATTGATACTCCTATGCCAGACATATAGGTGTCTGCCTTAATCGTTGGCCAGTGACTGGGTCAGTTGGCACCTCTAATGACCGTACAATCTGCACCTGTGTCTACCACCCTTCTAATGGTATGCCATTTATATAGATAGTGAGCATAAGATGGTCAGCTGTAGAGTTGTTACTTATTTCTGGATTCTGTTGGTGGGAGTCATAATCTGGGCAAAAATCACCAGATAGCTCAGACCTGTGGAAGAGGAAGGAATTTATGACCAAAGAAGAACTAGAGATCACTATTGACTACAAAATTGAAAATTTTGACTTTATCAAATTGAAAAGTTTTTGTACAAACAAAACTAATGCAGGCAAGATTAGAAGGGAAACAATAAACTGGGAAAACATTTTTACAGTCAAAGGTTCTGATAAAGGACTCATTTCCAAAATATATAGAGAACTGACTCTAATTTATAAGAAATCAAGACATTCTCCAATTGATAAATGGTCAAAGGATATGAACAGACAATTTTCAGGTGATGAAATTAAAACTATTACTACTCATATGAAAGAGTGTTCCAAATCACTATTGATCAGAGAAATGCAAATTAAGACAACTCTGAGATACCACTATACACCTGTCAGATTGGTCAGAATGACAGGGAAAGATAATGCAGAATGTTGGAGGAGATGTGGTGAAAACAGGGACACTGATACATTGTTGGTGGAATTGTGAATACATCCAACCATTCTGGAGAGCAATTTGGAACTATGCCCAAAAAGTTATCAAACTGTGCATACCCTTTGATCCAGCAGTGTCTCTACTGGGCTTATACCCCAAAGAGATACTAAAAAAGGGAAAGGGACCTGTATGTGCCAAAATGTTTGTGGCAGCCCTGTTTGTAGTGGCCAGAAGCTGGAAAATGAATGGATGCCCATCAATTGGAGAATGGTTGAGTAAATTGTGGTATATGAATGTTATGGAATATTATTGTTCTGTAAGAAATGACCAACAGGACGAATACAGAGAGGATTGGCGCGACTTACATGAACTGATGGTGAGCGAAATGAGCAGAACCAGGAAATCATTATATACCTCAACAGCGATACTGTATGAGGATGTATTCTGATGGAAGTGGATTTCTTCAACAAAGACAAGATCCAACTGAGTTTCAATTGATCAAGGATGGAGAGAAGCAGCTACACCCAAAGAAAGAACACTAGGAAATGAATGTAAACTGCTTGCATTTTTGTTCTTCTTCCCAGGTTATTTATACCTTCTAAATCCAATTCTCCTTGAGCAACAAGAAAACTGTTCAGTTCTGCACACATATATTATATCCAAGATCCACTGCAATCTATTTAACATGTATAGGACTGCTTGCCATCTTTGGGGAGAGGGCGGAGGGAGGGAGGGGAAAAATCGGAACAGAAGTGAGTGCAAGGGATAATGTTGTAAAAAAATACCCTGGCATAGGTTCTTTCAATAAAAAGTTATTTTAAAAAAAAAAGAGTAGTAACAGCAGCAGCATTGACAACAAAAAGAATAACCTCACTTTTTAAGGCTTTATTTATTAAAATATATGTCAAAGACAATAAAGATCATACTGTATTCTAAATTAAAATAAAATAAAATAAAATAAAATAAAATAAAATAAAAAAAAATCACCAGATAGGAGTTGGTATCAGTAAACCTGATGCCCCCAGTTTCCCACAGGAGTGTATGTACGAACATTGTTTTGTAAGTACTCTCAGGAGATAAAATGGTGAAGCCTACTGTACCTGGAGGCAGGGGATCCATAGGCTGGAGAGGAACAGATTTCACTTCTCCAGCGGGTATCTCAGTTGTCTCAACTCTATTCTCCTCAATTGCAATCCCTTTCTCACATCAGGTTACTTCTTGGCTGATTGATCATATAATCCATTTCACCCATCAGCCTGCTTCCTTTTCGGTGGATTGATCATGGCTGAGTACTGAACTTCTAAAGATTCTCTGGGTGTAACATTGACTTCCATCATGCCCCAATTGTTTTTGTTTTTTCCTGGGGCCCTGGAGCTGGGCCCCACATCCTTTTCCCCTTAATCAATATATATTCTGGTGCTCAATGGAAGTCTCTGTTGCATTTTGGACAAGGGGTTTTGGGTCTTGTTCTCCCACCCTGTTTTCTCACTCTATCTTTATGACAACTTTGAGCTTTCAAATGGCTTACTTTACCACACTGAAAGCATTGACCAGTCACTCTGGAAGTCCCTTGCCAAAAGGGACTCTGTCTTTCATGTTTAGATCTTGAGACGCCTGCACCATAACCTGGATATATAAAAGGTATTTGTTCCCCTGTGGAACAATGTCTTGTGATGATCTCTAAAGGGGCATCCTTGTGTAGTTGTAGTATAATTCTTCTACAAACCTCATTAGCATTTCCTTTAGCAAATGCCTCATCATAATTTCTGTCCCTGCATTTTCTCCAATACTTCATATTACAGCTGTCTGCACATGTCCTATGAAATCAGGAAAGGGTTAATTTGGATCTTGTGCTATTTTCCTGAAGGCTTCCTGTCTATTTTGTCTCCTATGAGGGTGCCCTGTGATTTGATAGCAACAGAAGCAGTTTGCTCATATGCTGTCAAAGGGTAATTAATCTGTGCTAAAGTGTCTGCATAAGGACCTAAACCTTTTAGGTTTATTGATACCATGATCAATGGTATATTAACTCCAGGTTACCTATTTCTTTGGGCTTGTATTCTATGAAGTTCACTATATTCAGAAAGCCACAAGTTTTATCCAGGTTCTAAACATGTCCTTGCTAAAGATGTCCAATCACTAGGTGTTAAAATGTCAAAAGCCAAATTCTCTAATAACATATTAACATAAAATAATGCTGACCCATAAAGAGTGCAAGCCTTTTTTAGATCTTTAATAATTTTTAGATTAAAAAGAGTGTACCTTCTTTTTTCTTGATCTGAAGGGTTAAACTCTTCAATCACAGGATACATTTCTATTCTCAAATCAGATTTATCTTGCCATTCCTCTTTGGCTTTAAGTACCACTCTTTGTAATTGTGTCATAGGGAGTAGGCAGAGCTTCTGTATGGGTGGTGGTTACAGTGTCACTGCCCTTCCCAGAGGGTCAGAAGATGAGAAATGTCTTAAGAGCGCTTGAGTGTAGCCATCAGTAAAACTGAGCAGGCATGGTACCTGACTTAGTCTAATTGGCTATGCCCTCCAGTTGCATTGTCAGTCCCATTCCCCTCTTCCTTTTTCTCCTCACACTTTCTTGTCTGGCTGTGCTTATCAGCATGATACTCAAGATCCAACTTTCCATGCCTTTCAGTTGCTTTGTCAGCACTTTCCTTCTCCTGCTCTTTCTTTTTATTCCTTATTCTAAAACTTATATAATTCTTTGAAGCCAATTGTATTATATTGTATATATAAAATGTTTCTTCAGGAATTGAATTAGGATCATTATTTTCCTAATATTCAAATAGTTGCTCTCCTACTAGTTTCCACTTATCTGGCTCTAATCCTTCTTTTTTTAGAGAAACAAGGAAATGTGTATTCTAATGTTTCTAAAAGTCCAAGTATTTGATCCTGAGTTACCAACAAAGCTTGGCTCTTCATTAACCCAACTATGCTTTCTTCACACTTTCCTTGGGGTGGGGAAGGTACTTTTCTTACTATTTTCCCCATTTCAGCCAAAAAAAACCCCTGAAAGTAACTAGTTTAGCCCTTACCAAAGTTTCCTGCTGGTCTATTTTTATACTCACCCTATTTCCTGGTCACAGGGACTTCTCCACTTACCTTACAATCTCGCCAATTGAACTGCTGGGTGTAGGTTCCTAGTCTATGTTGGGTGCCAGAATATGATGTCCTGGAGCATCTCAGGATCAGCCAGAATCCTTGGTCTTTAAGTGGAGAATTGAAGGAGGCAGGAGAGGTGCCACATGGCTGGTGAAAGATGGAGTCTGGAAACTGCATCTGGAGGTTGAAATCTTCTCTGGTTGAGAGAACTGCAGCTGAGAGATCTCTGTCTCCTTTCTCCAGTCCTTAAATCCTTCAGTCTGATTACCTTACTATATCACATTGAGCATGCACAGCCCTAAGCACCTTGCTGTGATTCAAGTATACCTGCTACACCTTACGTCCCTTCCAGTTCTAGGTCTTAATTTATTTTTCTCTAAAATAAGGGGCTTGAAATAGTTGCTGTTTAAGCTCCTACCTGCCCCTAAATGTTGGTTTTCTGTTGAGTAACTTTCCTTTCATAAGAAATTAAAAAAAAAACAATCAGAGTCAAATATAGAACTCCTTCTGATCTCTTCAGTTAGATGAACTTTAAATCTGTCCTTCCACCAACAAATTCTACCTTATTGTGCCATACTAGTATTGTATTTACTCAGTCTATGCAAAGAGAAAGTATGACATAGCAAACAATGTCAGGTTATACCAAAATAGTGTGTCACTTTTATTAGGAACTTTTAGGAAACCGGAGGTAATCTTAATATATGTATTTGTGTGTGTGTGTGTGTGTGTGTGTGTGTGTGTGTGATGAAAGGGATGAAGGACCAATCTACCTAAACATAGGAATAGATGTGAACATATGTTTAGTAAGAAATTAATGTCTTTGTGCATAACAAATCATAGAGGCTATTATCATGAGACAAAACTTAGAAAATTCTATTTTTCAAACAATTGAAATACTTGAGAATCATGGGTAATTTTTTTTTTTGTTTTTGACTAGGCAATTGGTGTTAAGTAACTTGCCCAGGGTTGCACAATTACTAAATGTTAAATCTATCTGAGGTCAGATTTGAACTCAGGTCCTTCTGACATCAGGGTTGGTACTCTGTTCACTGTACCATATAGCTGCCCTGTGTTATCTTGTTGTTGCTTATTGGTATTATTTTAAAGACTTATTATTACTTTATCATAGACACTCTCTTTATCAATGCATACCATATGCCTCAGAAGACAGTCTGATTTAGTTTTTTTAAAATTAAATATACTATCCTATAACTAAATATATTAACATTCTTATCTTATTTTTATTGGTTAATAGATTTGTACTAATAGTTTTTTTCTACGTTATCAGGCATGCCAAAACCTGAGATCTGCTGCTATAACTTTTGAAAACATGGTATCACCTCCATTTCACCAAGGATGAGTGACAAAAATAAATGTTTCAGTTTATATTGCAAGCAATTTGCTAAAAAAAAAAAGTAGATAAAAATACAAAATACAACACATCCCCTTCTCTTAAAGAACTTCCTTTATAATGGGAAATATTAATTATATAAAGGATAGTGCTAACCAGAAAAGGGAATTATTGGTCAGAATGTTAAAGTGAGGATGAGTGAATATCTATGAGAAACTAGAAGAAAATGTTTGTGGAGCAATCATAGGAGTCCTACTAATATTAGGAGTGCCAAAAAATCTATAGCATTTAATGATTTTAATGTGTTTGATTCCCAAAAATCCAGTGAAATAAGTAAAGAATATCTTATTTCTCTTTAAGAATCAAGGAAACTAGATATTTTGGAATGTAACATTCCTTTCCACACACTTACATTTTAAGATTTTTCATGTTATTTACCTAGTAAGTCAACACGGATGATCATAAAATCCCTTTCTCTTTCTAGTCTTCAAAGGATAAGTAAAAAATGCTGACACTGGAGAATGCAGGATAATAATTCCTAGGGATCTAGAATACTGAACTATTCACAATACATCTTTACCAAGACAACTGATGTGTGATGTAGAGATTCCAGGATCGATTTTGGATGGGCTGAGTTATTAAAAGAGAGTGCATTTGAGTGAGCATGTTCCATGTCAAGGAAGAATCTTGACAGAGTGCACAGGCGATCAATAGAGCATTCTTTTGTTGTTCTTGCTTCCTTAATTCTTTGTTTAATCAATGACCTGGAAATGGGGATATGGAAAGAAATACAACAGTGCACTGGTTAGAAAAAGTTAAGGAGGTATGATCTATTGTAGAAGAAAGAAATATGTGGAACTCCTGATAATATTTTAAGAACAATAGTAATCAAAAGTATTTGTATTATATCATTAGAGACCATATTCCATGATACCTCATCTAAAACATCTTTGTGTTTTGGTTTAATTACCCACTGTAAAGGCTTTTTTGGAAGAACACAAGGTTTTACAGATTTTATTAAGTTAGGAAGGCTTTCCAATTGGATCTAACAAGAAGTAGTTTAATTATTCATCATTAGTAGTACTGAGATTCAAACTGAGTTGAAGCTGTGCTTCCCATTTTCTGAACCTTATTACTTTCAGAATTCTTTAAAGTGATTGAGATAAGATTGGTTAGAAACACTTAATAGGTGCTTCCTCACATGTATAAAGTTGGTCGAATCAATCAGAAACATGTAAGACTAGTACATGGATATCAATCCAAAATAACCAATACGTTTACTGGAAGTTAGATTTTAGAGGAACCTATAAATTTATATGTTTGCCTGAGTGTCTACTTTTGGGGAGTTACTGAAATTGAACAAAGAATTAGCTTTATGAAAATGTGCTGATGGAATGATACTCAAACTATCCAAAGTTTCCTTTGACCACAATATGGCATAAACTAGTCATTTCTATGCAAATGCTTTTGTGGGATTACTATTGTGTTTTCTAAATTTTATACTTAAAGTTTAGTATTAGTACAAGGTCAATCTTGCTTTTGAGTTCCACAGCCAGAGAAAAGTTTAAACAATCCATTCATGGCCAATCCCTAAATGGCCATAGCCAAACTGAATTGTGATATTAAACTAATTGTTTCAAGACAATGTCTCTTTTCTTTTTGCCTGAAACAATGTGTACCTGTGTGTACAAATATACTTTGAATGAAGTATTTTCAAAGTCAGACATATATATTTTTACAATCAGCATTTAACACTTTTACAAATCAAAATATTTATCCCAAAAATAAATCTGCATAATCCATAATGAATAGAATGACTTTTTATTAGCAATGTAAGGATTTATAAAATAAGGAATGAGGAAGACTTCACTCATTATACTCTCTTCTACAGGAATGATTTACCTTAAAAAGCTGCTTTGATTTTTTGTTCCTAGTTCCCACGGGTATTTACTTAAAGTTATACACATACCAAAGCAACCACACAAGTCATTCTACCTGGGTTCACTAATTGAGTTAAAATATATTTGTTTAGAACCCTGCCTTCCTTAAATCCAATTCAGATGCAAGTCAAAATATCACATTCCTGATGTCCTCAACGATATTTCAGAATGAAGGACAAACCACAAATTTGCTTAAAGATGGATAGAATCATGAAAATTCTAATTGAAAGGAAATTTAAAATACAGAATTCCCCAAACTGAGAGAAACTTTAAAACAAAATTCCTTAGTTAGAAGTTAATATAGAATTTAGAATATAAAAACATTCATGGAACCTGAAAGGCTTACACTATGAAACTGCTGAGATGAAACCGGGATCAAACAAGAAACAATCTATAGACAAAATCTGAAAAATGTGCTATTAAAAAAAACAAAAACAAAAACAAGAAAAATAACTTCTAACACTAAAGGCAACAGACTTACTGCTTCATATAGTCCTATATCTATTCCATGGAAGGAAGTTCTTTTTTGTAGTTTAATATTTTCCTTAATTACATTCAAAACAAAAAAAACACATTTTTTAAAATTTTGAATTCTATATTACCTCTCTTATTCCAACCCACAATTAATAAACCACATATGAAGCTATATAAAACATTTCCATAAAAATCAAGTAGTGAAAGCATAG
Source organism: Sarcophilus harrisii (assembly GCF_902635505.1). Classification (NCBI taxonomy): domain Eukaryota; kingdom Metazoa; phylum Chordata; class Mammalia; order Dasyuromorphia; family Dasyuridae; genus Sarcophilus; species Sarcophilus harrisii. The sequence continues at coordinate 62,999,310 of NC_045427.1, read as the reverse complement.
ATCTTCCAACTTTATGAAAATAAAAATGCTCAAGACAAATTAAACTAAAAAAGATAAAGTGATAAAGAAAAAAAAAACTTTTCAATCTGCATTTAGACACAATTAGTTCCTTCTAAGGATAGGTTTTTCATCCTAACTTTTTCAGAATAGTTGTTGATAATTGTATTTCTATGAAGAGCAAAATCATTTACAGCTGGTCATCCCAGAACATTGTCACTATGTTGTATATAGCACATTTTACTAATTCCACACCAAACTTCCTTTATAAATATGTTTATTGAGTAATCCCATAATTGATGAGTAATTATTCAATTTCCAATTCTATTCCCTGAGAAAAGACCAGCTATACATATTTTTTATACATAGAAGTAATTTTCCTTTTTTAATTTTTTTTATTTGGTATTCATGTCTAGTAGATGTATTGTTTGATCAAAGAATATGCATAAATTTATAGCCTTTGAGCCGAGATCATTTTGATGTTTTGATCAAATATTTACCAATAATTTGATTTATCAATAATTTGATTTATCAATAATTATGGCCCTTACTTTTTATTTTTTTTCACATATTTTTTTTTTGCATTTTAAATACAAATTTCTTTGTGAATCATATTGGGAGGAAAAAATCAGAACAAAAGGGAAAAACCATGACAACAAAAACCCAGAAAAAATGAATATAGTATGAGTTTATTTATATTCAGTCTTCATAGTTCTGTTCCTAGAAGCAAATAACATTTTTCTGTCCAAAGTCTATTGGGATTTCCTTGCATCATTCAACTGCTAAGAATAACCCAATCTTGATAGTACATGGCACAATCTTGCTGTACAATGTATTGCTGGTTGTCCTTGTTTTACTCAGCATCAGGTCATATAAAACACTCCAGGCCTTTCTGAAATCATTGTATTCATCATTTTTATTTAAAAAAATCATTACTTTTATAAACTATTATTCAGCCATTCCCCAATTAATGGGTATCTGCTCATATTCCATTTCTTTGCTAACACAAAAAGAAGTGCTACAAACATGTGGGTCCTTTTCCCTCCTTAATAATTTCCTTGGGATACAGACTCAGTAGTCAAAGGATACACATAGTTTTATATCCCTTTGGGGGTTCCAAATTGATCTCCATAATAGTTGAATCATTTCACAACTTCACAAGCAATACATTATATCCCAATTTCCTCACATTCTGTCCAACATTTATCATTACCTTTTTTTTTTCCTGAGGCAATTGGGATTAAATGAGTTGCCTAGGGTCACACAACTAAGAAGTGTTAAGTGTCTGAGGGCAGATTTGAACTCAGATCTTCCTGACTTCAGGGCTGGTGCTCTATCCACTGGACCACCTAGCTGTTCTTATCATTATCTTTTCCTTTCATCTTAGGCAATGTGAGAGACGTTAGTTGGTACCTCAGAGTTATTTTAATTTGTATTTCTCTAATCAATAGTGATTTAGAATAATGTTCATAGATGACTTAAATTTCATTATCTGAAAATTGTCTGTTCATATCCTTTGACCATTTATGAATTGGGAAATGGGTTGTATTCTCACTAATTTGACATAGTTCTTCATATATTTTAGAAATTAGAGCTTTATCAGAAATATTGGTTGTACATTTTTTCTAAGTTTTCTACTCCCTTTTTATCTTGTTTCTGTTGGTTTTGTTTGTGCAAAATGTAATCAAAGTTGTCCACTTTGCATTTCACTATGTTTTTTAGTTTGTTAGTAATAAATTCCTCCCTTCTTCAAAGATCTGATAGAGAAATTATTCCTTACTCTACTAATTTGTTTATGGGTAACATCCTTTATGCTCAAATCATGTACCCATTTTGATCTTATTTTATATGCAATATGTAGGTCTATGTTACATATAAAATAGTGAATTCATATCTCAAAAGCTGGAATTTGGGAGTTTATCAAAAAATAGGTTACTATAGTCAATGATTATTGTGCTATGTATATCTAACCTATTCAGATGCTCCACTATCCTATTTCTTACCCAGTGCCAAATGGTTCTGATGACTGTTGCTTTATAATACAGTTTTAGATTTGGTACTACTAGGCCACCATCTATTGTATTTCTATTTTCATCAATTCTCTTGATATTCTTGAACTTTTTTTTCTTTCAGATAAATAATATTTTTTTTAGCTTTATAAAATAATTTAATATTGAACGATAGACTAATTTAGGTAGAATTGTCATTGTTGTCATATTACCTCAGTCAATCAATGAGCAATAGATATTTTCCAATTGTTTTTTATGGAACTTTATTTCTGTGAGAACTTTTTTTCCTAAGTGTGTTCATATATTTCCTGGGTTTCTTTCAGCAGAGAGACACTCCAGTCGTTCATTTTGTCTACAGTTACTTTAAATGGAATATCTTTTTCTGTTTCTTGCTGATAGGTTTTGATGGTACTATATAGAAATGCTGAGTTTTATTGTTTGTTTATATTTTATTATGGCAATAGTTTTCCATATATAGAATAGCCCTGCATTCCTGTTATAAATCCTACTTGGTCTTACTCTATTATCCTACTGATAAATTGTTGTAATCTCTTTGATAATATTTTATCTAAAATTTTTGCTTTGTAACTTTCTTCCTCTGTTTTGACTCTTGCTGGTTTTGGTGTCAGTATTATATTTATGTCATATAAAGAATTTGGCAGGACTCCTTTACCAGTTTTTTTTCATATAGTTTACTTAGTATTGGAATTAATTGTTTTTTAAGTGTTTTTTAGAATTCACTTGTAAATCGATCTGGTTGTGGACCTTTTTCTTAGGGAGTTTACTGATGGCTTATTCAATTTCGGTTTCTAGAATGATACTATTTAGGTAATATATTTCCTCTTCTGTTAATATGGGATATTTATGTTTTTTTGTAAATATTCTTCTGTTCCAATTAGATTGTAAGATCAGCTAACACACAGTTGGACAAAATAGCTTCTAATTATTGCTTTAATTTTCTCTCCATTATTGCTAAATTCACTCTTTTCATCTTGATGCTGATCATTATTTTTGCTTTCATTTTTGTAATTAAATTAATCAAAGGTATATCTATTTTGTTTTTTGTAACAAAAGAAATTAAGTTTTGTTAATTAGTGAAATAGTTTTCTTAGTTTTAAATTTATTAATCTCTTTTCAGTTTCAGTATTTCTAATACAGCATTTAGTTGGTTTTTAATTTATTCTTTTATAATTGCATGTTCATTTACTTAATCATCTCTTTATTTTATTCATTTAATTATTTAAGAGATATGAAACTTCCCCTATGAACTGCTTTTGATACATCTCAAATGTCTTCATATGTATATCATTATTGTCAATCTCTTGGATGAAATTATGGATTGTTTCTATCACTGGTTTTTTGACCCACTCATTCTTTAAAATAAGATTGCGTAATTGGCAATTGATTTTATTCTATCTTTTCTTGGACCTTTTTTTGAATATATTTTTTGCATTATGACCTGAAAAGGGAACCTTTAATCTTTTGTTCTTTCTGCATTGGGTTGTGAAGTCTTTATGCTTTAATACATGGTCAATTTTTGTATAACTGCCATGTATTGCTGAGAAAAAATATATTCCATTCTGTTCCTATTCAATTTTCCCCATAGGTCTATCATATTTAAGTTTTCTAGGATTTATTAATCTCCCTTGTTCCTTTCTTTTGTTTTTTTTTTTGGTTATATTTGTCTAATTCTGAGAGGAAAAGTTTAAGGTGCCTCACTAATATAAATTTTGATGTCCATTTCTTTCGGTTATTCAATGAATATCTTCTCTATTATTTTGGATGCTCTTCTACTTGGTGCATATACATTTAGTATTTTTACCACTTTATTGTTTATGGTACCTTTTAATAAGATGTAGAAGATGTAGTTTTCTTCCTTACTTCTTTTAATTAAATCTACTTTTACTTTTGCTTTATATGATATAGTTGCTACCCTTGCCTTTTTTTTTTTCTTTTTTGATTTCAACTGAAGCATAATCAATTCTGTTCCAGCCTTTTACCTTTCCTCTCTATGTGTCTCTCTGTGCTGTATGTGGTTCTTGAAAACAACATATTTTAGGATTCTGTTATTCCACTCTGTCATTAGCTTTCATTTTGTGGGAGAGTTAATCCCATTCACATTCACAATTATGATTACCAGCTCTCTATTTCCTTCCCTCCAATTTTCTCCCCTCTATATATTTTAGTTCTCTCTTTCCACCTTGTCCCTCCTTAGTAGTGTTTTGTTTCTAACTCATGCAGCACTTTATCTATCCACTTTTCTATTGCCTCTTCTCTCTTTTCTTACTTCTTTCTTTTAGTGTTTCTGCCCACTATTTCCTTTTCTCTTTCTCCTCTTGCTTCATTGAAGGGCAAGATTAATTTGTATACACAATTGAGTGATTAATTTATTCCCACTTTGAGCCCAAATTAATGAGATTAAACTTCATCTAATCCTCATCCCCTAGCCTACCTTTCCTCTGTTATAATAGATCATTTATGCCTGTTCATGTCTAACTTGTCCCCTTATACAATTTCTTTCCTATTCTCACAATATAATCATTTCTTTCCATCCCTTAATGTCTTTTTCTTTGATCATCAAATCAGTGTATATTTACAACCATACCCTCTATCCATAAGAGCTTCTTCTATCTGCCCCAATAACATATACAATTCTCTCAATTTACAGATATAATTTTTCCATCTAAGTACATAACTTTCAAATAATATAGTTATGCAGATAGATAGATAGATAGATATAAAGATATATAACTTCCCAGTTTATCTTTCTATGCTTCTCCTGAGTCCTGGATTGAAGATGAAACTTTTTGTATGATTCTGTTTTTTTGTCAATAGAAATGATTGCAAATCTCTTATTTCATCCATCATCCATAATCCATCACCTCCCCTGAAAGATGTTGCTGAGTTTGGCTATGTAGTGAATTATTTTTTTTGCTAGTTCTCTTTCATTATTATTATTATTGTTGTTGTTGTTGTTGTTATTATTATTATTATCATTATTAGTATTATTATAATTGTTTATTTACAAGATATACACAAGGGTAATTTTTCAGGATTGACAATTGCAAAACCATTTGTTCCAACTTTTCCCCACCTTGCCCCAACCCCTTACCCCAGATGATAGGTTGACTACTACATGTTAAATATGTGAAAGTATAAATTAAATACAATATATGTATACATGTCCAAACAGTTATTTTGTAGTACAAAAAGAATCGAACTTTGGAATACTGTACAATTAGCCTGTGAAGGAAATCAAAAATGCATATGGTATGTAGTAAATTCCTGATTGTAACTTCAGATTTTTTGCCTTCTGTAATTTTGTATTCCAGGACTTCTGATCTTTTATTGTAGAGGCTGCCAAATCCTGAGTAATCCTGACTGTTGATCCTTGATATTTTAATTGTTTTTGTCTGGCACCTTGCAGTATTTGTCCCTTGAGATTATAATTCTCTAGTTTTGCAACAATACCCGAGGTTTCCTCGTGGGATCTCTTTCCAGAAGTGTTCAATAGATTACTTTGTTAACTATTCTTCAAGTTGACTTTTTTTGTTTCAATGAGATGATTTACATTTTCATGTTTTTCAATTTTTTTAGTTATTTTGATTGATTCTTGTTGTCTCATATAGTCATTAGCTTCCATTTGCCCTCCCTTCTCTGATTTATTATTAGTATAAGTCTTTATTTTCAAAACATATGCATAGATAATTTTTAAAATTGCCCCTTGAAAAACTTGTAATCTAAATTTCTCTCTCTCTTCAGCCCACCCACTACTTTACATAGCAAAATCAAATATGTGTTAAACCTGTACAAATCTTCTATACAGGTTTCTATAATTATTGTGCTACACAAGAAAAATCAGATCCAAAAAGAAAAAATGAGAAAGAAAACAAAATGCAAGCAAACAAAACAAAAAGAGTCAAAATATTATGTTGTGATCCTCACTCATTACCCATAGTCTTCTCTTTGGGTGCAGATTGTTCTCTTCATCACAGGACAATGAAACTGTCCTGAATATCTCATCACTGAAAAAAGCCATGTCATTCAAAATTGATCATCCTATAAACTTGCTGTTGCTGTGTACAATGATCTTATGTACACAGAAGATGCCAGATCCCAGATTCCATCTTTGACCATCCACATGGCTGCTGTCCTGCCTCTTTCACTCCTTTACTAGGAGCAAGGAGTAGGGCTGATCCCAAGGATCTCAAGAAAGTTAGTCAGGACTTTAGATTTTGGTCCCCAAACCTGGGGCTTTAGGTGAGGTCTCAAACAAATAAGCTTGACTCCTTTTTTTATTAATAGCTATTTATTTATAAGTTATATGCATGGGTAATTTTACAGCATTGACAGTTGCCAAACTTTTTATTCCAATTTTTCCCCTCCTTCCCCCCACGCCCTCTCCTAGATAGCTAGATGACCAATACATGTTAAATATGTTAAAGTACAAATTAAATACAAAAAAGTATACATGTCCAAACCGTTATTTTGCTGTACAAAAAGAATCGGATTCTGAAATAGTGTACAATTATGATGTGAAGGAAATCAAAAATGCAGACAGACAAAAATATAGGGATTGGGAATTCTATGTAATGGTTCTTAGTCATCTCCCTGAATTCTTTTGCTGGGTGTAGCTAGTTTAGTTCATTACTGCTCCATTGGAAATGATTTGGTTCATTTCATTGCTAAAGATGGCCAGGTCCATCAGAATTGATCATCATATAGTATTATTGTTGAAGTACACAATGTTCTCCTGCTCCTGCTCATTTCACTCAGCATCAGTGTCTGTAAGTCTCTCCAGGCCTTTATGAAATAATCCTGTTACTCATTTCTTACAGAACAATAATATTCCATAATATTTGTATACCAAAATTTATTAAGCCATTCTCCAATTGATGAGCATCTACTCAATTTCCAGTTTCTGGCCACTACAAAGAAGGCTGCCACAAATATTCGTGCACATACAGGTCCCTTTTCCTTCTTTAAGATCTCTTTGGGATATAAGCCCCATAGTAACACTGCTGGGTCAAAGGGTATGCACAGTTTGATAAATTTTTGAGCATGGTTCCAAATTTCTCTCCAGAATGGTTGGATGTATTCACAATTCCACCAACAATGTATTAGTATCCCTGTTTTCCCATATCCCCTCCAACATTCTGCATTATCTTTCCCTATAATTCTAGCCAATCTGGCAGGTGTGTAGCGCTATCTCAGAGTTGTCTTAATTTGTATTTCTCTGATTAATAAGGACGTGGAGCATCTTATCATATGGCAAGAAATAGTTTCAATTTCTTCAACTGAGAATTGTCCTTTGACCAATTATCAATTGGAGAGTAGCTTGATTTCTTATAAATTAGAGTCAGTTCTCTATATATTTTGGAAATGAAGCCTTTATCAGAACCTTTGACTGTAAAAATGTTTTCCCAGTTTATTGCTTCCTTTCTAATCTTGTCTGTTTTAGTTTTTTTTTATACAAAAAACTTTTCAAATTGATATACTCAAAATTTGCTATATTGTGATCAGTAATGATCTCTAGTTCTTCTTTGGTCATAAATCCCTTCCTCTTCCAGAGATCTGAGAAACTATCCTGTGTTCCTCTAATTTATTTATAATTTCATTCTTTATGCCTAAATCATGAAGCCATTTTGATGTTATCTTGGTGTACGGTGTTAAGTGTGGGTCCATGCCTAATTTCTACCATACTAATTTCCAATTTTCCCAGCAATTTTTGTCAAACAGTGAGTTCTTATCCCAAAAGCTGGGGTCTTTGGGTTTGTCAAATACTAGAGTATTAAAGTTATTGACTGTTTTGTCCTTTGAACCTAACCTATTCCACTGATCAACTAATCTATTTCTTAGCCAATACCAAATGGTTTTGGTAACTGCTGCTTTATAATATAATTTTAGATCTGGTATAGCTAGGCCACCTTCATTTGATTTTTTTTTCATTAATGCCTGTGAACTTCTTGAACTTTTGTTTTTCCATATGAATTTTCTTGTTATTTTTTCTAGGTCATTAAAATAGATTTTTTGGGAGTCTGATTGGTATAGTGCTCAATAAATAGATTGGTTTAGATAGTGTTGTCATCTTTATTATATTTGCTCATTTTATCCAAGAGCATTTAATATTTTTCCAATGGATTACATCAGATATAATTTGTGTGGAAAGCGTTTTGTCGTTTTGCTCATAACGTTTCTGATTTTCCTGTGGCAGATAGATTCCTAAGTATTTTATATTTTCAATAGTTACTTTAAGTGGAATTACTCTTTGTAACTCTAACTGTTGGATTTTGTTAATGATATATAAGAATGCTGATAACTTATGTGGGTTAATTTTATATTCTGCAATTTTGCTAAAGGTATGGATTATTTCTAATAACTTTCTAGTAGAATCTCTGGGATTCTCTAATTATACCATCATGTCACCAGGAAAGAATGACAATTTGGTTTCTTTATTACTTACTCTAATTCCTTTAATCGCTTTCTCAACTCTTATTGTCAAAGCTAGCATTTCTAATACTGATATTGAATAGTAATGGTGATCACGAGCAGTCCTTTTTCACTTGTCAGATTGGCTAGAATGACAGGGAAAGATAATATGGAATGTTGAGGGAACATGGGAAAACTGGGACACTGATACATTGTTGGTAGAACTGTGAATACTTCCAACCATTCTGGAGAGCAATTTGGAACTATGCTCAATAGGCTATCAAACTGTGCATACCCTTTGACCCAGCAGTGTTACTACTGGGCTTATATCCCAACAAATATTTTAAAGAAGGGAAAGGGACTTGTATGTGCACGAATGTTTGTGGCAGCCTTCTTTGTAGTGGCCTGAAACTGGAAATTGAGTGGATGCCCATCAGTTGGAGATTGGCTGAATAAATTGTGATATATGAATATTATGGAATGTTATTGCTCTGTAAGAAAAGACCAGCAGGATGATTTCAGAAAGGCCTGGAGCGACTTACATAAACTGATGCTGAGTGAAATCAGCAGGACCAGGAGATCATTATATACTTCAACAACAATACTATATGATGATTAATTTTGACGTATGTGGCCCTCTTCAACAATGAGATGAACTAGATCAGTTCTAAGAGAGCAATAATGAACTGAACGAACTACACCCAGGGAACAAACTCTGGGAGATGACTATGAACCACTACATAGAATTCCCAGTCCCTCTGTTTTTGTCTGCCTGCATTTTTTATTTCCTTCACAGGCTAATTGTATGCTATTTCAAAGTCTGACTCTTTTTATACAGCAAAATAACTTTTTGGACATGTATACATATATTGTATTTAACTTATATCTTAACATATTTAACATGTGTTGGTCAACCTGCCATCTGGGGGAAGGGGAGGGGGGAAGGAGAGAAAAAGTTGGAACAAAAGCATTTGAAATTGTCAATGCTGAAAAATTACCTATGCTTATATCTTGTAAATAAAAAAATAACTATATAGGAGATGAAATATACCCTAAGGTTCTTACAGTACAAAAGCTTCCTTTAAGAACAGAGATGAAGAACTCTTTAAACGATTTTCAGGAATTGATAGGAGATATCCAATAGATGTGTCTAGTAATAGTCTTAACTATCCATAAATTACAAAGATTATATGACATTTTAAGGGGACAAGCTGCTTTGAGCTTCCACACCATCTTACAAGAGATGTTCAAGAGGATTTGAGAGAACTTGTACTGGCTTTATCCAATGTGGTTGAAAGAATTACTCAAAAACTCTTGGAAATATCAATTGTTGTTATAAAAGAGGCATCCACAGCAGTCCTTTATCAAGGACACAGTGTGACAGAGTGGGTGAAACTTCTAGCAAAACCAGAAGAAAGCCTTACTTTTTACCCAGTGCTTGTGCCTAGAATTTCATTAAAGGATATTGAATGAATAGGGCAATTACCTGAGTTAAGTCCGGACAAGATATATACCATGTATAGCAATGCACAATTTAATATATGATGTGAAACAATCCCAGAGTGGCAAATTTTATTGGCCACAATTCCAAATTTTACACATGGGTCTCCATTAAAGATAACCTGGCTATTACATAATTGGCAATGGATTCTTGAAGAAAAGTTTTCTAAGTTTCCTCTTAAAGGACTAACTATCTCTACAGATGCATCCAAATAAAACATTTGTCTTGTGTTCTCATGATTTAACTATGAAGACAGTAGTCAGAAATTGTCAGTCCACTCAACAGAATTAATTGTAGCTATCATGGTACCTTTAATCATGGTAGCTATGTAACATCTGATTCAGATTATTCAGTAGGTGTGATACAAAGAATTGCCACAGCTTAAATAACATTTGTAGCTTCTAATATATATATATATATATATATATATATATATATATAAGCATCCAGGTAAGATTTATATTTTGCATGTCTGCTCTCATAATGGACTACCAGGTCCTTTTTAATATAGAAATTCAAAGGCAGATCACCTTCAAACTATGTTAGCCAATATTCTTTATTTCAAGCAGCCCAAGAATCTCATTCTAAATATCATCAAGCTGCTTGAGCTTTTCATCTCCAAATTGGGATAACAAATGACGAAACTAGGAGCATACTATAAAGGCTATATATCATGCCTTTCTTTCCATGCTCCTATGCTTCCTCCAGGAGAAAAAAAAAAAAAACCTTTGTGGTTTGAGAGCCAGTGAAATTTGGCAAATGGATGTGACACATTATAAATCTTCTTGTCATCTCTCTTTTATCCATGTTGTAGTAGACACCTTTCAAGGATTTTCTTTTGCAATACCAGCAGCAAAAGAGACAGTCCGAGTGGTCACTGAATTCCTAATAGAAGTTTTGCAATCATGGGTGTGCCACAAACAATAAAAACAGATATTGGACTTCTAAACATACACTTGTAAACATTTTGCACATTTTTTTGCACAGTATCAGATTTTACATACCAGTGGCATACCATTTAATCCTCAAGGATAAGCAACAGTAGAGAGGAGAAATAGAGATATCAAGGTGCTCATCCAAAAACAAAAGAATGTGGGAGCCACAGATAACCCTAGAGAACTTCTAAATTTAGCTCTCTGTACCATTTTTTAAAATTTTTAATAAAGATGTACAGGCTCTGGCTGACAGATTTCATAACCCACTGGAAGGGCAATGTCCACTGCGAGCATCTCCACTATCTTTAGATAATTGCAGGCAATGTGGAGAGATCCAGTGGTGAATGGAAGGGACCAGATAGATTAACTGTTTGAGGGAGAGGGTTTGCTTGTATCTATAGATGGAGAAGGAATCAGATGGTAGCCAAGGAGCCATATTCGCCTTGTCCATTGGAGAGAGATGGAGCAGACCCTTGAAACAAAGGAGAAAACTCAAGAAACATCAGATGGTTCCATTGCTGACTGTGTCCACTCAAAGAGCATGGTTGTTATGGCAACTGACTCATGAACATTAAAAAATGTTAATATCACTGCTGCAGGACTTTAAAACCAGAGAGAATTCATGTATTCCCTGAGAACATTGTGGGACTGTTGTAGGACTTCAAAATCTGCAGGAATCATTGGATTCCCTAACACATAATAAACTATTGCAGGATTTCAAAACCTGCAGGAATCATTGGATTTCCTCATACATGTAGTAATGGACAATAGATTGGTTTTGGACTATCTCTTGGCTGATGAGGAGTTGTATGTGTGCTTATTATTTATATACCCTCCTTCTAAGACTTATGGATATGTATATTCATATTGTTTGTTATATCACTATGTTGATTCACATTGCTTGTTACATCACTACTTTTCTGTGTTATATTACTGTGTGCTTGTGTAAAATCTCCCATGCTGATGTATTTATGTGTACCTGTTTCAATTTTAGCCCAGAGGAAATATGCTAACAATATCTGGTTTGACACCCGATTTCCCATTTGAGGTTTTCACCTCCCTTCCTGAGAAATCAGGTAGGTAGTTATCACCTGTGTTCTAAAACTAAAGAAAGTGGCAGATGTAAAGGGCTAGAACTCTGAAAAAGTATACTTAAGACTCAGTATGATTGATAATATAATGATTCTCTAGTTAAGTACATAATTAGTGTGATACTTAATGTGATGTAATGATGTAATGCTTTACAGTTGATGCATGCTGATTATGATGTAGTGACATAATAGTACTGAAGTACTTACGGGCTGAGGGAAGGATACAGTTTTCTCAGCCTCAGCTCTCAGAGTAGTCTCAGCCAGAGCTCTCAGCCACAAACAAGAGGAGATGCAAGATTCCAGATGCCATCTTTGACCAGTCACGTAGCATCTCTCCTCCCTCTTTCACTCCACTAAGATCAAAGAATTGGACTGAGCCCAAGATCCTTCATCGAGCTAGCCTGGATTATATACACATCCATTTGCCAAATTTCAATGTGTCTCAAATCATGAGGCTTTTTTCCCCCTGGAGGAAGCATAGAAGCATGGAAAGGAAAGGAAGGTGTACAGGGTTTTACTATGCTCCTACCTTCCTCTTTTGTTAGCCCAAATTGCAGCCATAAAACTTAAACAGTCTATTATTTAGAATGAGATTCTTGGGCTGCCTGAAACAAAGGAGTATTGGATAAGATGGTTAGAAGGCTATCTGCCTTTGCATTTCCATAAAAATAAGACCTGTATGCCCACTATGAGAGTGGACATGCAAGATATAAATCTAACCTGATGCTTTTTTACTTGTTTTTAGAAGTTCCTTAAAGAGCTGATATATATTAAAAGCTATACATTTGACTTGGCCTCTGGCAATTCTGTGTACCACACTTACTGAATAAGCTGAATCAAATATTATATTTCTATCTCCTAGATAACATGTAAGAGCTAGAATGGTTGCATACAATTCATTCTGCTGAGTGGATTGAAAAGGAATTCTGACTACTCTCTTTATAGTTAAGTCATGAGGGTATACAGTGCAAATGTTGTTTGGATGCATCTGTAAAGATAGTTGGTCCTTTAAGAGGAATTTTAGGAAACCTTTTCTTCAAGAATACATTGCCTATTATGTAATAGACGGGTTATCTTTAATGGAGACCCGTGTATAAAATTTGGAGTTGTGACCAATAAAATTTGCCACTCTAGGATGTTTTCACAGCATGCATTAATTTGTACATTCGTATTAAAGGAGTATATTTTCTCAGGTCTTATCCCAGATAATTTTACTACTCTCTTAATGGCCTTTAATAATATTCTAGCCACAAGCACTGGGTAATGAGTAAAGCTTTGGTCTGGTTGTGCTGAGAGGTACACCAACTCTATCACACAGTCTTCTTCATGAAGGACTGGTTTGTGTGCCACTTTTGTCGCAAAAACAGATTATTTCCAAGTATTTTTGAGTAACTCTTTCAACCACATTGGATAAATTCAATTCAACTTCACTCAAAGCCTCTTGAGCTTCTTTTATAATTTATTGGCATAAAGTTGGGCTAAGTAACTCCTAATTATTGCTCTAATTTCCTCTTCATTAGTGTAAAGTGCTCCTTTTTTATTTTTAAGACTAGAAATTTGATTTTCCTCTTTCCTTTTTCTCATCAAACTTGTGAAAAGTTCATCTATTTTGTTGGGTTTCTCCTAGAACTAAATTTTAGTTTTATTTATTAATTCAATATATTTTTTTACTTTCAATTTTATTAATCTCTCCTTTTATTTTTAGAATTTCAAGTTTAGTATTTGATTGGGGTTTTTTAATTTGCTCTTTTTCTAGCTTTTCTTGTTGCAAGCCCAATTCATACATCTTCTCTCTCTATTTTATGCAATTAAACCTCTAGAGATATAAGATTTCCTCTTATTACCACTTGGCTGAATCTCACAAATTTTGGTATGTTGTCTCATTATTGTTATTCTCTTGGTTGAAATTATTGTTTATGTCAATGATTTGCTGTTTTACTCATTCATTCTTTGAGATTAGATTATTTAGTTTCCAATTATTTTTTGGTCTATTTTCCCCTGGCTTTTTTATTGAATCATGATCTGAAAAGATACATTTACTATTTCTGCTTTTCTGCATTTGATTTTAGGTCCTATGTCTCTTATATCCTAACATATGGTCACTTTTTGAATAGGCTCAATGGACTGCTAAGAAAAAAATCCACTTTTTCTCTCTCCATTCATTTTTCTACAAAGATCTCTCCTACCTAACTTTTTCTAGTATTCCATTTAACTCTTTAACTTCTTTCTTATTTATTTTGTGATTTCATTTATCTAATTTGGAGAGTGAAAGGTTGAGTTCTCCCACTATTACAGTTTTGCTGTCTATTTCTTCTTGTAGCTCTCTTAACTTCTACTTTAGAAATTTAGATGCTATACCACTTAGTTTATATATGTTTAGTATTGATATTGTTTTATTATCTGTGGTACCCTTTAGAAAGATATAGTTTTCTTCCTTATCTCTTTTAATTAGATCAATTTTTGCTTTTGCTTGAACTGAGATAAGAATGGCTACCTCTGCTTTTTTTTACTTCACTAGAAAGAATGTATGTTTTGCTCCAGCCTTTCTTTACTTTGTATGTATCACCCTGCTTTAAATGTGTTTCCTGTAAACAATCTGTCTGTTAATCTGCTATCTGCTTCCACTTTATAGGAGAGTTCATCCCATTTACATTTACTAATTCTGTATTTTCTGCTATCTTATTGTCCCCACATTATAATTTTCTCTTTCATTTCCCCCTTAACTCTCTCCCCATTATTTAATTTTGGCACACCACTTGCCTCAAGCAGCTCTCCTCTTTGGAATCCCTCTCCCTTAGAGTCCTTCCCCCTTTCTTATAACTTTCTCCTACTATTTCTCTATTCCCTTCTATTTAGCTTACCCCCTTCCCTTTTTGCTTTTCCCTTCTCCTTTTTCAATAAGCTGAGAGAAGATGTCTAATATTTTCTCTTTGAGTCAAATCTGATGAGAGTAAGATCCACACAATGTTCATTCTTCTCCTTTCTTTACCTCAGATACAATAAGTTTCCTTTGCCTCTTTGGTGATGTAATTTTCTCTTTTTACCTCCACTTTTCTGTTTTTTTCTGGTACAGTACCCTTTCCACTTCTATTTCTATTTTTATATTATAACAGTAAAATCAAACTATGCGTGCACTCTCTATGTATGCCTATAACAAAAATAAAGTTATCAAGATTTCTTTTTACCTTGTTATGCTTCTCTTAAGTCCTATATTTGAAGGTTAAATTTTTTTGTTTAGTTCTGTTTTTGTTTTCTGTATTTAGTTTCTGTATTTAGAAATAAATGGATTTCATCTGTTTCATTTAATGTCCATTTTCTTCCCTGGAACAAAATGCTTAGTTTAGCTGGGTAGTTAATTCTTGGCTGCATTCCAAGTTTGTTTGCCTTTTGGGATATCAGATTCTAGGCCCTTCAGTCCTTTAATGTGGAAGCTGCTACATTCTGAGCAACCCTTATTGTGATTGCTCGGTATTTGAATTGTTTTTTTCTGGCTGTTTTAAATATTTTT
Source organism: Sarcophilus harrisii (assembly GCF_902635505.1). Lineage (NCBI taxonomy): Eukaryota > Metazoa > Chordata > Mammalia > Dasyuromorphia > Dasyuridae > Sarcophilus > Sarcophilus harrisii. Next base: position 62,983,840 of record NC_045427.1, on the reverse strand, counting down.
TCCTTGGATTTACTGTTCTGAAATTTAGCCAATATATTGGATTTTTATTTTGGGGGTCTCTTTCAGGAGGTGTTTGATGAATTATTTCAATATCTATTTTACCTTCTGTTTGTATAACACCTGGGCAATTCTCTTTTATGATTTCCTGAAAAACAGTGTCTAGGCTTTGTTTTTTTATCATGATTTTCAGGGAGTACAATAATCCTTAGTTTATCTCTCTTTGATTTATTCTTGAGGACTGTTATTTTTTCAAGTAGGTATTTAACATTTTTTCCTATTTTTTTCATTTTTTTTTGTTTTGATTGACTAATTTCTTTATGTCTCACGAAGTCATTCATTTCCTTTTGTTCAATTCTGATTTTTAATGAGTTATTTTATTTATTTACGTTTTTATTTCTTTTTGTATTTGTCCAATAAATGAGTTGTTTTGTTCTATAGAAATTTTTTCCATTTCATAATTTTTTTAAGGATTCATTTTCTTTTTCCAATTCACAAATTTTGTTTCCCTGATAGTTCTTTACTTTTTCCATTTCACATTTCAGGGAATTTTTTTCTTTTTCCACTTTATCAAATCTTTCTTTTAATGAGTTACATTCCTTTTCCAAATCTGCTTGCAGGCTTTTTCTTTCCTTACCCCATTTTTCTTTTAGCTCTTTTTAAAGAACCTTTTTTTATTTTCATCTAGAAGAGTTTCATGTGGTAAGGACTAGGTCACATCATCCTTTGGGGCTTCATCTGGAGACAATCTGCTTTTAGTCTCCTCAGGGTTGAAAATCTATTCTCTTTCACTATAGAAGCTGCATATAGTTAAAGCCTATCTTGCTTTTTTACTCATTTTTTTTACATGTTGGGATGTGCATTTAGGGCAACTAAGTTCCAAGCTTCCTCTACAGACCTGGATGCAATAGCAACTGCACTGGGATTGTACTTAGTCACTCCCAGGGCCAAGTCCCATGAGACTCTGGTGCTTTGGAGTTCATTCTTTACCTTTTGTGTCTATGTTGGATGTTTTACAACTTCTCTGCTGATCTATTGGTTTGCAATAATGGCAGAACAGGTAACACTGTGGTAGAGTACCCCTCATAAATTCTCTGCCCCCAATCTGCACAGTGTGCACTGGCCTTCATGCTCTACCTCTCTGCCTACACTGGTCTCCTCCCATACCCGATCAAGAAAGTCCTTTTCTGGCAATCTTTGAAATTACCTTCTGCTGGTAATTTGTAACACTCCCAATATTTGTAGGTTGCACCAGTCAAGCACTATTTCAGAGGCTGAATTTTGTAATTAATGTGAGGGTAGTAGGAGAGCTCAGAAAGAAGCATGTGTCTTTTCCACCATCTTGGCTCTGCCTCCCCTGACCAATTGTATTTTTTAAGTAGTTGCTTGCTTCAGTCAATTTTTTTTCCCTTCATTCTCCAAAGTGTTGACTGCCTCTTGCATACTACCCATTTCTTTTCTCATGCTTTGTTCAACCTCTCTTATTTGCCTTTTAAAATCATTTATGAGCCCTTCAAAGAAACCTCTTTGGCCTTGAGATTAATTCATACCACTCTTTGAGATTTCTTCTGAGGACATTTTGTCTTCATCTGAGTTGCTGTTTTGGGCTTTCCTGTCACCAAAATAGCTTTTTATGGTTAAGGTGCTTTTTTTTTTGTTCCTTCCTCATTTTCTCTTTCTTTCTTTCTTTTTTATTTTTTTTTTTTTTTGCATTTCCTCCTTTGTGTGTCTTTTATAGTTGAACTCTACTCCCAGGCAAAGGTGTCACTTTCCCAAGCTTCCCTACAATTGTGAGTTTTGGCTTTGAGAACATCAACCCCTTATGTTTGGTGTGTTGCTCTTTGAAAGGGACAGTTTTACTTACATTTTACAGAAAACTTTTCTTTCCTCTTTCTTAGAATTTGCATTCTGAGCTGATACTAGGAGTTGCCCCACTGCTCTTTTCTGCTATTGAACAGGCCTGAGGTCCTCAATTGCTGACTGTGATTAAGACTCTCTCACTGGCTTTTCCAGACTCCATCTGGGTTGAATACCCCTTACACCCCAGTGAAAGTGACCTTTTTTTAAAAAAATCCTTCTGATCTATATTGACCTGGAGTGATTTCATTCTGTCAGACTCTGTTCACAGATTTGTTTTTTACGTGGTTTTTGAGTTAAATGAATATGACTCAGTTTCCTCTCTGTTTGAGAAAGGAGTTTTTTTTTGGAGAAACTTGTTTTGAAATTCTTTTGGAGGTTCCATTTTTGATAATAATATTTTATTCTAGGAGAGTTGTGGATAGTCAGAGATGTTAAATTAGATTGTCAGAGTACCAGCCCTAGATCTTAGTCATAACAATAGACTTCTTTATTCTTAGGATATGTTGGGATAAGGTATTATGTCACCTTAATCACTTCTACATTTAATAGTTTGAGTTTTCTCCTAAACCTAATGGGTAAGTTTTGTAGTGTTTTTCTAAGCCTGACTTGCTATTTCATTTCAAAATGACTTCAGGTTTTTAAGAGGGTGTTACATATGACTGATATGATATTTGCTGAGGTACAACAATTAATTATACTGAGCAACAGCAAATAAAATATATTGTAATGCAATGAAGATTGAAATCAATGCTTTACTGTCTATTATATCAACTTCACTGGGCCTGGCTGTATACAAAATCTTTAGAGAAACAATATATTTTAAAGAAAAAAATGTACTGGGTTTTGTTCTGAATAATGACAGCTAAAATTTCCATAATTGACAACATATTTTCCTTACCACCACAATTAGATATAGGACAAATTTATTAAATGGGAACCTTTTTTTTTTTAAAGAAAGATATTTCAAAGCAGTGAGATGATGTTCTTAGGGTTACATAGCTAGAAAATAAAAAAAAAATAGAGCTGAGCCTCAAATCCAATAATTGTGGCTTGAAGACCATAGATAGTCCTATTCTTTTTTTTTTTTTTACTTGTGTCTAAATTTTTCAAATAAATATCATACCTTCATTACTAACCTCACTGGATTTCTAGGGAGAAGTAATTTGTAAGATTTCAAATTACAATTTCTTCATATTATCAATTTATATTTATCAAAAACCACAGTTGCTGGCCTATAAAATATCTTTCCTTTTCCTTCCAGAATTGTCTCCCAGCAAGGTTTAAATTCTTTACCTTCTTTTTCAATTCTTTACCTTTGACATGAAGGCTAGACTAGGAAACTGTTCTCTATTTGGATCAAAAGGCACTGCAACTAGAAACCACTGGCCACTATGGTGGCAACCTCCATGTTTTCAAAATTGATTGATAATAAGGGAAAATATATAGGGATCTGTGCCTCCAACAACTTTTCTCCCAGTTGCTCTAATGTATTGATTTTCAATGTGATATGAGCCACCTAGATCTCTCTCCTTGAAGTAGCAGGTCAATACTATACATTGTGTTTGTACCCTTTCTTTAGACAAAAAACATTGGCTGTCTAACAAAAGGAATGCTGCTGAGAAAACATATCTTTTAACAAGATAAACACCCATGTGGAAATTTTAAACCCTCATTGAAGAGAAAATAACAGCATATATATATGCATATTGGTAACATGGGCTTTAAAAGTGGATGGAACTTTAGAGATAACTCATCATTGTCATTCTAGTCCATTATTGTACAGAATTGGCAATTAAGTTTTAGGGAGAAGAATTAACCCATCTTAAAATGATGGTCTTTCCTACCCCAACTTCAACTTTTTAAATGCTTATTTGTCCCCCATCCAAAACCATAAATGTTTTCTTTTGATCCATAGGAGAGAAAATGGAAATAAAACTCTGAGGGGAATAAAAGTTAGAAAGGAGAGAAGATAAAATAATGAAATCCACCAAGATCAAAAGAGTCATGAGGGAAATGAATACTTTCCATCCTCTGAATATGTTAAGCATGTATAATTTTGTATGAATGAGATTTAGTTCTTTTTAATTGTTTAATAACCTTCTCATATATTTGCTTATGGTTCAGAGAAAGACTCATGCAAGATAAAATAGCTGTTACATATTAGGGAAATATTTAAAATTTTTAACTCCAAGTCTCTCTCATCATTTCACCATCATGTCAAGAAGCACTAAAGAGCATTTGGGAGATTATGCTACATATGGGTTACTGTCCATAGGAAGTTTCAAGCCTGATAGTAATTGTTATATAAATATTCCAAGGTAAATCCCAACTGACTAGAGGGAATAATAGTCTTTTAAAATAAAATTTCAAAATTGTCCTTGATATTCCTCTATATGTTGCATTCAAGGTAGATATCTCCCTTGGTATCTCTTGGTTTCAGCTCTAATATAAACTTATATCAATCTATACCTACATAGGAGCAGCACTGTTAAATGTCATGTTGGAATTCATGACTCGTCAATTAAATAACTTGTTTTCCTATGTATAGACTCAGAGGAATGTAGATTCATAGAAGACAAGCAGACTAGAAAAGTGTATGGACTGCTGACTTCAGAAAGTTATGGGTTCAGTTCTTTCCTCAGTACTCTGAAAAAAATTAATGAACTTCTCAATTACCCACACAAATCTCTAAAATAATATCAGGTTACACTAAAGAGGATTCTGGAAAGATTGCAGAAGAGTTCAGAAAGTTCCAAACTTTTCATAACTTTTCCACAAACAAGACAAAATAGTGCCTCAAAGCTAACTTAGAATACTAAAAATGAATAGGAATTGGGGCAAAACAATCATCCTCTTGGGGCTATAAGAGAAAAATCTGAAGAAAGATGCCAGGATGCAGGTTTGACTCATTTAAAATATAAGCACCTCTAGTATAGTTCTGCAAAAAATAAACAAACAAAAAACAAAATAAAACAAAACAAAACAAAAAAACAAGCAGTGAGCCATGTGGTAAGATAGCTTTAGAGGTAGTCAGGATGCAACTATAGAAATTTTCACCTCCCAGACATTGTAGGGGATTGGGTATTTGAATGGGGGAAGATGGAATAGAGTCTCTGTTGATAAAGGATACCAAATCCAGCTGTGATGTTCTGATCACTCTCTGGGCAATTAGGAACTAGCACATGCCTGGTGAGAGCAAAAGCAGTAGGATGGGGACATTGCTGACTTGGGGCAATTACAGAAAAGTAGATTTCTTGATTTTCACTTTATGTCAGAGGAGGGAACTGAAGGAGGACCTGAGAGTCCAGAGGTATCACCTGCCACACCCAAGTATTAGAAGTGATTACAATAACAAGCCATCATTTTTAAAAAGCAGGAAAAGGAGAATGCACTGAACTGTAGAAAGTTATTAAACAAACAAAAAACATCAGGGTTCATCTTCAAAGGAGAATATCAAAGCAAAAAAAAGAAAAAAAGCCTGTCCTATTCAACAGAGTATTATTTAATGGTTTACTGTTTCAGAAGAATTCATAGAACAACTGAAAAAAGAGAGATTTCAAAAATCAAGTGAGAGATTTTAAGGAAAAATTTTAAAAATAATAGTAATAAAAATAAATAAGAAAAATCAAAGAAAAATATTATAAAAAGAAAATCACCCAACTCGAAAAAAGAGATCCAGAATCTTAAGAAAAATGACTCAATGAGATTTAGAAATCATCAAGGGGAAGCCAGTAAAGTTGTAAGAGATCAAGAAATAATAATATAACAATATAGAATGTGGGACATCTCATAAGAAAAACAACTGATTTCTAGAACTGATTAAGAAGAGAAGACATAAGAATAATTAAATACCTGAAAACTATGATATAAAAAAGAATCTTGATATAATAGCAAGGAAGGAAAAAGAAAATTGTCCTGAGGACTAAAACAAGAAAAGAAAGTAGAAACAGGAAAAAATCTACTGTTTACCACCTGAAAGATATCATAGGAGGAAAACCTACAGGAACATCATAGCCAAAAAATGGTTTATAACAACTGACATTGGAGTTAGGTGAGAAAGGAGGGCTGATCGTTCTTCAACTGTATTTTATTGGAAACATGTTAAAGAAGGAATGAAGGAATAATACATCCATCCATACAAATATATATGTGTGTAATATATATATATATATATATATATATATATATATACATATATATAATGTATGGATTATATATGTGTGTGTTTATATATATATATATATATATATGTATGAAAGTCTTCTAAATTCATAATGAAATAAAAGGCTAGGAAGAGGGAAGACAATGCTAAAGGGATTTTTGGAGAAAACCCTACTCATTTCAAATGAAGTCTAAAAAGAACAAGTGAATCTAGAAAGAAATAAGCATCTTTTGAGTTTATAAAGAACTATGAAGGTGAGGAAATAGAATAATGGAGGTATAAAAGAGTGTGTAGACTAATGGGAATGGGATAAAGACATGTATATATATATATATATATATATATATATATATATATATATATTTATTTATTTATATATCCTTGTGTGGTAGATTAAAGATTGGGGAGCAGGTAATAGGTAAAAGTAAAGCAGAAGAATCAGGAGGGATAGGAAATAAGTTAAACACTCAAACATAAACTGGATATTAATCATGTTCTCAGACAAAAGTAAAGCTAAAATAAATTTAATCAAAAGAAAAATTGATAAACTAAACTATATGTCAACCATATTAACCAATATATGTGTGTGTAGATGTGTACATATACATGACTATATATGTTTTGTATGTATGTATGTGTACACACATGCACATAATACATTGAATGTGTTTGTGTGTTTATGTGTTTGTTCATATAGATAGATTATATGCATATGTATATATGTACACACATATAGGAATATATCTGTGCTTAATTGTAGCCTTCTTGGGAAAGAAAGAAAAAAATATATATATAAAGTACACAACAGGGAACAAAGACCTAAAAGGAATAAAAGAAAATAAGGATGGCTCTGAATATATGGTGTATTTATTATATAAGTTTTCTTGAAATGGAAATTAGTTGCAGTATATTTAGAAGCTTCTTTTATTCTGTTGTGCAATTGAACTTTTTTGTATTTAATTTTAAAAATAAATTAAAACAGAAAACAAAGAAAACAAACATAAATAAAATAGTCAACAAAAACTATATTTGTTTTAAAATTTTATTAAGACTATAGAAGATGTAGAATAACTGTTAATCAGCACCAGTAGGTGTAGCTTCTTTACTGGGAGTTCTTTAGGCAGAGAAATAATGTCCACATCTCTCTGTCTATCCTAATATAAATTATTAATAATTATGATAAAGTCAGATACCAATCAAAGCTTGGTATTCAGAGTCAGAGGATATAAAATTTAAGAGTCCTAAATGTCCTAAAATATAATTTGGTCAAATTGCTTTATTCGTTAGTGTAGAAAACTGAGATGTAAGGAAGGAAAACAGTCAGCTGGTCAAACAATAAGGTAAAGGTGGAAGTTAATCTAAAACAGATCATTTGGTCAGCTGTAACTTGGATGGGGAACTAAAAGAATTGTCTTAAAGTAATAATATCCAGGAGAAGGTGGTGTATTTTCACTCTATAGCAGCCCCCGACAACAATATTTCTGTCACTCTTTATGAAGTTCTCTATGCTTCTGGTCCACATAGTATGGTCCAATTCCATTGCTTAGCTGCCTAGTTTCTACTTCCAAGTTTCACTTATATGGTCCCTGTCTCCAAGGGAGTACCTATTGGAATACCACTAATTCTTAATTAACCACTAATTTCCAAATTCTAGAGTGCAAAGAATACCCACATATGGACATTCCTTTGTGGTACTATTCTATACTATCCCCAACAGTTTTTGTACCAAGATGAAAAAATAACTGTTACAGATGTCCTTATGATTCCCAGCACTGTTATTTTCAATACTCAGAATCACTGAATATCAGGCCTATGAGATTTTAGAGATTATCTGGTATCATTGGCTTTCAAATTTAAATATGAAATAACAGAAACCCAAAGAGGAAAAATGACTTTCTTGATAGCCTTCCAAGTAGTCATTGTAAGAGTATTATTGAATTTTAAGGATTAGAATTTTAGGCCTTTGAGATCACTTGCTCATGTAGCGATAAAGAAACTCAGACATGGCTAAATAATGAAGAGTTAAATAATAACTAAATAATGATAATGACAATAATAATAATAATAAGCAGATTTATGCAACAATTTTATACAACAATTTAAGATTTATAAAGTACTTTCAATAAATTATCTCACTTGGTCTTTACAACACTATGGGATAGGTCCAATTATCAGCTCCATTTTCAAGAAGAAAAAACTGAAGCTGAGAGAGTTTAAGGTTTTTGTTCAGAATAACATAGCTAATAAATACCTATAGCTGAATCCAGACTCTAGTCTCCCTTTTTTGAAGTCCAAAACTCTATTCACTGGGGCCATTTGGCCTTGATGCTATTATATAGTGACTAAGGATTTGAATCCAAGTCTTCTGAGTCCAAATCTAGTGTTCTTTTACATTATAACATATCTAGGATTTCTTTTTAGAAAGTGAAAATTTTTTACAGTCTGTCTCAATTTTACTTTTTCAAAGAATCTATTGAATTTTTCCTTTCCCGGGTTAGTCTAAATAAGAATTATAAAGACATATGCACCTAGTGTTGAAAGTGAAGGACAGAGTAGCATTACCTGTGCTAGCATCCTTCGTTCAGGAGAGCAGATGTATTAGACAATGGTCATTTTAAATTAGGAAAGACAAACTATAAATATTACCTTTGTTTTGTTTTACTTGAATCAATAGACCAATATCAATCTGTTCTACATTTTAGTGAAATAGCAAAATAATCCTCCACTGAACAGCTGTCCTCAGGCATTTCTATCACAGACCATACTTGAGACAAGACAATGTTCTTGCCCTTTCTGCCCCCTTCCCCCCTTTGCAGCAGCTAAGTTTTAGAAATATTGCCAGAGTCCATCTGGTATTCATTGTAGAAAATGACAGATATTTACCAAATTACATGAGATTGAGAGCATCATTTGTTCCACTATCAAGGCAATGAAAGGAAACTTTTGTCAAGGAAAGAAATTGTGCATTGGGAAAAAATATGTGAGATAAACATCCTCTTAAACTTGTTCTCAGAGAATAAAAATGATGACTTAAAATCATCAATATTTGAAGATGGCTTGAAATGTATTGACACAAGAACAAACACCATAGTCCTGAAATAGTAGTATCTTCTCTGTTTTCTGCTTAAAATTTTTCCTATTTAAAACCTTGTTTCAAAGTGGATAGAAGAAAATGAAAAATTTTATGTTTTTACTTAAACTTGTAAAAGAATAAAGCAAAAACTTTTTAAACTAAAATTATTATAGGTTATCAACCTGTTCCCCAAAATTAAAAATTATAAACTAAGGAATGATAATGAAAGAATATTTTGGGGGGAGGCATGAAATTAGGTTTCAGCAAGTAGAGCCTTCATTTTTTGTCTCAAATAGTGAATATATTCAACTAATCAGTAAAAATTTTCTTATATGACTTAATTCTAATGTTTTCACACTATTGATTATATCCAATATATATGCCATATAGCTTGACTCTACATGGTTATTCATTTTTTATCTCCACCTTTAAACCATCCTCATCCTGAGAACACAAGTCTTTTTTTTTAACTTTCCTTTGTATTCCATTTGCTTAGCACAGTACCTGGCTAGTAATAATTAACAAATATTTGATCAATAGCCTACAAGTAATAGCCAATAAATATTTATTGACTGACAGATAAAGCATTTACTTGTAGATTAATATTGCAAAGTATAAGAATAAAAACCAGTTAAAATACTTGTTATTATTTCTCTAGAAAAATTAATTAAGGAGCAAATGGCATATGAAGACAAAATATATTTTTAAGAGTTTATAAAATGAATAAATTAGGGATTTGTGGTGGTTCCACAGCAAGAGTGAGGAATAACAGTTACTTTCCAAAGGTGGGATCTTAGACAATACATTTATCCTCCTTGGGCCTCTTTAGCAGATGGTCTTTAGGATCTCTTTAGTCTCTAAATCTATAATCTTACAAAATATTCATAGAACTTGAGAGAGTCATACAATATGTTGGATGAAGCCTATAGGGAAGATTTAAAAAAATAGAGAAGATTAAAATAGAACTATAAAATAGAAGGATTATCAGCTGTATCAAGAGAGAGTGTTCACCTCTACAAGGTCCATGTATTCTTTCAAATATATAAAATTAACCTCAATCCCCTATCTGTTGACCTTTGGAGGCATCAGGGATTTATTAAGGGCTCTCACCTGAATTTTCTGACATGATTAACACAATATTTTTGCTCTTCTTTACAAACAGAGAGTTTTGTAGGCTTGGAATTAATGACATTTATGGGCAAACATGCCCTTGAAAATGCAGATGTTCTGGATGGAATTCAGTTAGATTCCTTGTTTGCCCATTACACTTGTGTTTCCAGAAGCTCTGAGGTTTTGGACATTGACATATTTTTGGTTAATAGTGATTTTTGTTAGTTATCAATAATTGTGCAGTAGTAATTAAGATCCCCAACTGAGAAAATTGTAGACAGTGTCCAAATAATTGACTGGAAAAGTGAGTCCATTTTTTCTGTATATGTAAACTTTTCTGTACATGATTTTTCATTATTATTTTTTCAGAGAAATGGAAGGAATCAAATCCAATTTCAAATGAAAATGATTGTAACCTGATATGAATAGTTTAATAAGGCTTTTGACATTACTCCTGAGATGTCAGTTTTAACACATAATATCACTAGAGCCTAGAGCTTCAGTACACAATCCAGATTTCAATAATCAGCACCATTTACTGATTGTACAAGATAAAATTTTCTGAGATGTCCTATTATATAGAGATTAAAATAAAGAAGCAGTCACATGGGAAAGGAAGGAAAGGAACAGAGAAATGGAGAGGGACAGAAAGACACACATATGTACAGAATGAGACATATAAACACAGAAAATTACCACCAAATCAAAAAAATTCAAAGTTGAAATGAGACTATCTCAAAAAAAAGTCTTAGTTGCATTTAACAACAATTTCCTTTATAACTTTCTGTACTAGTAGCCACATAACCAGCTTGTAAACTTCAAATGTCTTAACTATATTTAGTGCTCTCTCAAGAGAGAAGTGCTAAATTTATTCTGCTAAGGCAAAGGTAACAACTAATATGAAAATATGGACATTACATCATAGAGTTTTTAATAACTTTAATTATCACAGGGAAATAACCTGTTTTTACAGGTGTTCAGTTGCCATTCTCTGGGAATCTGTTAATGGAGCTAAATGATAACTTTTACTCTGTGAGAAATTGTCATCTCAGTTATCTGGGACTAGGTTAGACATTCATAATTGAACAGTTTACTCGCCTATGTGGATATATGGGTATGTGAGTAGATTTCGATTGGTCCATTGATTTGGAAAGGGAGGATTATTCATTTTTATTAGCTTTGTAAATGAAAGTCTTCATTACTTAAAATTTGATCCCACAGAGAATTCTTCAAAGATGGAGAAATAGTTAGAAAATTCCAAGCTCTCCAGATTTCTCCTGCAAACAAAACAAAATTGTGCTTTGTGGTGAACACAAACTGATGAAAAACAATTAAGATTTGGGGCAGAACAGTTCTCCTGAGACCTGAACAGGTCTCCCAAAAAGACCTGAAAAATGACCCTAGGATATAGGTTTAACCAGTTTAAAGTATTAATACCTCCAGGCTAGTCCTCAGAAATAGCAAGCTGAGCTAGTTGAGTTCAGAGTAAGCCTCAGTCCCAACCACAGGAACTTTCATTTTCTGCATAGTCAGGAGAGTCAGGTCCTGAAACACTGAAGACTGAGTGAACCTCTGCTGATTAGAAATGGCAGGCCAAATTGTTTGCTGAGACAGCCCTGGGTGAAAGGCAACCAGAAAACTTGATGGATGTAGAAGCAGTGGGGCAGGGATGTAGCTAACTGCAAGGCTTTTGGAGGAGGGTGGAGCTTTTGTTTTGTAGTTCTAGGGGAGAGGACAGAGCTGAAATGAAGATAGAAGCACCATCCCACTGTAGGATGAAAGGTGGTTATAAGAAAAAAAAAATAACTTCTAATTAAAAAAAATGAGTAGATAGAGCAGAAAGAACCCAAGCACAGAAATTTTCTATGGGAGTAGGGAAGACAAGAGTTTATCTTCAGAGGATAACAGTGAAGTAAAAAAAAAAAGTTTCTCTTATTCCAAAAAGTAACATTATATGACTACCTGCCCAAAAGGAACAATGGATATATTCATACAATCCATGGTACTTTTGAGCATAGTTTAAATCACTTTTAATACATCCTCATTTTTTTTTATTTAATAGCCTTTTATTTACAGGATATATGCATGGGTAACTTTACAGCATTAACAATGGCCAAACCTCTTTTTCCAATTTTTCACCTCTTACCCCCCACCCCCTCCCCGAGATGGCAGGATGACCAGTAGATGTTAAATATGTTAAAATATAAATTAGATACATAATAAGTATACATGACCAAACCATTATTTTGCTGTACAAAATGAATCAGACTCTGAAATATTGTACAATTAGCTTGTGAAGGAAATCAAAAATGCAGGTGGGCATAAATATAGGGATTGGGAATTCAATGTAATGTTTTTTAGTCATCTCCCAGAGTTCTTTCTCTGGGCATAGCTGGTTCAGTTCATTACTGCTCCATTGGAAATGATTTGGTTGATCTCGTTGCTGAGGATGGCCAGGTCCATCAGAACTGGTCATCATATAGTATTGTTGTTGAAGTATATAATGATCTCCTGGTCCTGCTCGTTTCACTCCGCATCAGTTTGTGTAAGTCTCTCCAGGCCTTTCTGAAATCATCCTGTTGGTCATTTCTTTTTTTTTAATTTCTTTTTATTTAATAGCCTTTTATTTACAGGATATATAAATGGGTAACTTTACAGCATTAACAATTGCCAAACCTCTTGTTCCAATTTTTCACCTCTTACCCCCCACCCCCTCCCCCGAGATGGCAGGATGACCCAGTAGATGTTAAATATGTTAAAATATAAATTAGATACATAATAAGTATACATGACCAAACCATTATTTTGCTGTACAAAATGAATCAGACTCTGAAATATTGTACAATTAGCTTGTGAAGGAAATCAAAAATGCAGGTGTGCATAAATATAGGGATTGGGAATTCAATGTAATGGTTTTTAGTCATCTCCCAGAGTTCTTTCTCTGGGCATAGCTGGTTCAGTTCATTACTGCTCCATTGGAAATGATTTGGTTGATCTCGTTGCTGAGGATGGCCTGGTCCATCAGAACTGGTCATCATATAGTATTGTTGTTGAAGTATATAATGATCTCCTGGTCCTGCTCATTTCACTCAGCATCAGTTCGTGTAAGTCTCTCCAGGCCTTTCTGAAATCATCCTGTTGGTCATTTCTTACAGAACAGTAATATTCCATAATATTCATATACCACAATTTATTCAGCCATTCTCCAACTGATGGACATCCATTCAGTTTCCAGTTTCTAGCCACTACAAAAAGGGCTGCCACAAACATTCGTGCACATACAGGTCCCTTTCCCTTCTTTATAATCTCTTTGGGATATAATCCCAGTAGTAACACTGCTGGATCAAAGGGTATGCACAGTTTGATAACTTTTTGAGCATAGTTCCAAACTACTCTCCAAAATGGTTGGATTCGTTCACAACTCCACCAAATGCATCAATGTCCCAGTTTTCCCACATCCCCTCCAACAATCATCATTATTTTTTCCTGTCATCTTAGCCAATCTGATAGGTGTGTAGTGGTATCTTAGAGTTGTCTTAATTTGCATTTCTCTGATTAATAATGACTTGGAGCATCTTTTCATATGACTAGAAATAGTTTCAATTTCTTCATCTGAGAATTGTCTGTTCATATCCTTTGACCATTTTTCAAGTGGAGAATGGCTTGATTTTTTTATAAATTAGAGTTAATTCTCTATATATTTTGGCAATGATGCCTTTATCAGAACCTTTGACTGTAAAAATATTTTCCCAGTTTATTGCTTCCCTTCTAATCTTGTCTGCATTAGTTTTATTTGTACAAAAACTTTTCAGTTTGGTATAATCGAAATTTTCTATTTTGTGATCAGTAATGATCTGTAGTTCTTCTTGGGTCATAAAGTCCTTCCCCTTCCACAGGTCTGAGAGGTAAACTATTCTGTGTTTTTCTAATTTATTAATAATTTCATTCTTTATGCCTAGGTCATGAACCCCTTTTGACCTTATCTTGGTGTACGGTGTTAAGTGTGGATCAATGCCTAGTTTCTGCCATATTAGTTTCCAATTTTCCCAGCAATTTTTATCAAACAGTAAGTTCTTATCCCAAAAGCTGGGGTCTTTGGGTTTGTCAAAGACTAGGTTGCTATAGTTGTTGACTGTTTTATCTCTTGAACCTAACCTATTCCACTGTACATCCTCATTTTTGCAAATAAAATTATTACTGTTTCCTCTTCTGTAAAATGGGAAAAAATGATAATCATGACTCTTAGGGCACATATTTATAATACTTAATTGAGGTAATTCAAATCATGGAGTCATGTCTTGCTTTTATAAGAAGGCTCAGGAATTTTTGTGCAATTTGATTAATCAGTATGATCAAGTCATTAAGTCTTAAATAAATGGTTAGCATTCATCTAGTGTTCAGCAATAGATTATAAGTTTTGAGGAATGTTGATTACATTGTTATTGTTATTAATAAATTTTAAGAAAAATGGAGATATCCCTCCCAGGACTGATTCTGTGAACCAAGAGTATATTTGGGCATTAAGTATGTATCAAAGTTTACACTGAACAATTTATTTAATAAATTAGAAAAATCATTATTTATAATTATATTTAGAATAGGAAGAATTCTCAGACTTATGATTTTTTCAGGAAGAGTCATTATCCTTTATTATTTCAGTAATTGCTCTCTTGTGGAATTTTCATTTTGTCCATAGATTTGACTTTAATATTGTTATTATAGAGTATCTTTAAGATGCCCTTTTTGATCTTGCCATTTAAGAGAGATCTTTTCTTATCCTGGGTTCTAATTTCCTGTTTTATATATGTATCCTTTTTTATTATTCTATTCAATTCCATGCAACTGTCATTAAATAAGCATTTATTAAGTAGCCTATAATGTTTTAGACATTATTTTAAATACTGGGAATACAAAGACAAAAAAGAATCCCAACTCTTTTTTTATTTCCTTAAGGCAATTGGGTTTAAGTGATTTGTCCAGGGTCACACAGCTAAGAAGTGTTAAGTATCTGAGGCCAGATTTGACTTGACTTCAAATCTTGACTTCTTTACTTCAGGGCTGCTGCTCCATCCACCACCTAGCTGCCCCGAGACTCCCTACTCTTAAGAAATTGACAGTTTAGCCAGGGAGATAGCCTGAAAATAACTCAAACAAGATATGCCTCCCTCCCCACTTCCCCTTCTTTCTTCTCCCCTCTCCACACACATACATGCATGCAAATTATATATATATATATATATATATATATATATATATATATGTATGTATTAAATTAGAGTTAATCTCACAGAAAAGACAATAAGATTGAGGAGACCGGGAAAAAGCCTGGAATAGAAGATACAATGCCGCCTGAGGAACAATAAGGAGGGTAATGTCACTGATTTTCAGAGCAAATATAGTGTTATAAGGTATTAAAAAAACTGCACATGTGTGAAGGGATTATAATGTTATAAATTATAAAGGGATTATAATGTTATAAAGACGTTTTAAGACCAAGGAGAAATTTCATATTTAATCCTGGAAAACAACATGGAAATATTGAAAGTTATTTATGAGAAGATAACAATCTAATATGTAATCTTCAATGTGACAACTTAGTGGACAAAGAACTTGGGGAGAGATAGATAGATTGACAGAGAACCAACAAAGGCTTTTATAATTCTCCAGGCATGAAATAATGAGGTTTTACATCATGGTGGTGGTGGTATCGGAGAAAAGAAGAGGACATACATGAAAGTTGTTATAAAGGTAGAAATGATAGGGTTTGATAGCTGATTGGAAATAATGGAAATAATAGAGCCAAGGACAATGGTTATGACCAAAAGAATGGTGATATACTTTAAAATAATAAGGAATTTTAAAGGAGGGTAGAGTTTGAAAGAAATGATAATTAATTCTGTTTTCACATGTTGTTTAAAAAGTCAAAAAGGAAGTGCCATTCTGGATGTCTATATAAGCAGTTGAAGACATGAAGACCAGAACTCAGCAAGAAGGTTAAGACTGGATTAAAAGATTTGAGAATAAACAGCTTGGAAATTTATGGAGAATTATGCATAGAGAAAGAAGAGAAGAGGGCCCAGAATGGAGAAGAGATGATAAATTTTACTAAAGACTACAGAGAGGCCAAGATTTTTACCTCTTATCTCTGTCTCATCAGTTTCAAAGTAGATTCCCCTCCCCCCCAATAAGGCTAAGAATCATATTTTGTCTTATTTTGTATTTTCTCCATTACCATTTCAATCAATCAACATTAATATAAATCTACTATGTCTCAGGTATACCAAAAAATAGCACAAAAACAGTCAAGGAAAACGCCTCCCAGCAAATAGTTGACAATTAAAGAGACAAATACATAAGTATATATGTATGTGTGTGTGTGTGTATGTAAGTTTTATGTGCCTCAGTTTTCCATTTGTAAAATTATCTGGAGAAAAAAAATGGAACAGTACTCCAATATCTCGGCCAAGAATATCCAAAATTGTGTCACCAAGAATTAGAGAATTCTAAAATGACTAAGCAATAAAAATGTCTATCTATGTATACAGGTATAAACCTGTATGTTTACATATAAATGTGTATGTCTGTGTACATTAAAGAGGGAGGTTAATAAATATTTAATAAAGAGAGAAAAGGAAGGTATTACAATTAAGAAGCTTTAGGAAAGGCTTCCTAAATGTAATGCAGGACTTTGAATAATGAGGTAGTGTTTATTGAAATACATTTTTAAGTTGATTTAGACTGGGAAATGTTAGATAAAATGAAAAAGGGAAATGTAAAAATTATTTCAAGAATATATTATTTTACTGAATGGGTATGCCCTTCACTCATCCTAATTGAACATTTTCTTTAACTTAATACAAATCCAAGACATTTATACTAGCTAAACTGTTAAGATAAATAACTCTATGGAGAGACTGGTGATGATTTCTTTCAAATATAACGACTGTTTCTCAGAGACAAACTATAAAATACATCTATAGATCATATGCATTTTAAAATTGTTTTCAATATCTTAAGAATTCATTCTGAAGTGTTTTCTAGATATAGTTGGAGAAAATTATTTATAATTTTAGGGGGAGGAAAGGACTTTTTGCTGCTTTTTCCTTATTTGTACTCTACCTCTATATTCTAATAATACTCTAATGGTAACTAGATCCTTTGGAGATCAAATTAGTCCAATGCTCTCTTTTTATAGATGAGGAAACTGAGGAAGGAAAATCAGTTGTTAAGAAACAAGAAGGTTATAATGAGTAGTGCTGGCATTTGAACTGAAATCCAGTATTTCTGTTAGCTCTAGCATTCTGAACTTCTATTTTATTGTAATATTTAAATTTGATAACTAACAAAAGGTAAATAAATATGGGAATGTGAAAAAGAATTATTAACATGTAAGATTTTTTTTTTTTACTTAAACATTCTATGAGTCTAAATATCTATTGATGGCATAACCAGTCAACAGGAGTTTAGAAACCAAGTATATGCAATAATAATGAATATATAAAAGACCACCCTGGGGAATGTTAGTGGATATTAAAATATTCCATTTCATTTTGTAACCATGGTGTCAAACTTTATTCTTCCCAGACTTTCATTGAAGCTGGGTGAGCCTTTTGTGTGATTATTATTAAATGATAAAGGCCATGTATTAAATGTATTGTGTCTTCCCTCCATCAATATGGGAGTCTATAGACAAAAGAGTCCCACAGTATTTATTTCATTGGGCCTTAAAATGTTAATCTTTTTCTAAAAGTCAGTGGGGGACATTTCAAAAAGCCTAGCTCACAAGGTCTGCCAAGAAATTTTGAGTTGATTTTGTGCTTTTTTTTTTTTTTTAACTGAAATAGAAGCAGTGGTACTTCTCATTTCTAATCTGTATTATTTTGAACCATATTTGATATGATTTAAAAATAGGTAGCTTTACAACATTAAGTGAATAGCCTTATCACAATAAGGAAGAGTCATTAGCTTCAAGAGTCATTAATTCAATTTCCAAGCTGTTTATTCTCAAATCTTTTAATCCAGTCTTAACCTTCTTGCTGAGTTCTGGTCTTCATGTCTTCAACTGCCTATATAGACATCCAGAATGGCACTTCCTTTTTGACTTTTTAAACAACATGTGAAAACAGAATTAATTATCATTTCTTTCAAACTCTACCCTCCTATTCTCTGAGTAGTAATGAAACAAATTAACATCACAAATAGTAGAAATACATAAATATGAAAACCTTTTTTATGGCAGGAGTCTTCATTATTTGCTTTCTTTACTGGAGAAGGGATTTACTCAGCGTTAAGGACTTGAGTGGTATATAGTTTATATATCAGAGAACTTGGAGGCAGGAAGAACTAGGTTCTAATATCACCTTAGACACTTGCTAACTTTTGAAATATGGTTATGGGAAGTCCTTAATCTATCCACAAACTATTTACTCATTTTCCAAATGAGAATAATAAGTCTTACTTTAAAAAGTTGTAATAAGGATTAAATGAAAAATTAAATGTAAAGGAAATAAATAATCATATGTTGAAAACTATTATTCATCAGGAATATTGAAGATATTTATACATTGATGATAATAGCATCAGACATTATTTGACATTTACTATTTTTATGACTTTGGATGATTCAAATCAACTTTCTGGGTTTCAGTTTACGTTTTTTTAATACTAAGCAGGGAGTATGCTGTGTTATCATTTATGACGACAATAGTATTCATACAAAACAGGTGTTTGAATCATATTTCCAAATTTTAGCAACCTTTAGATGAACTTCTTGTTATTTCTATCAGTTTTATCTGCTATTACATGGGAGTAATCATTTGTGAACAACCTGTATCACTCCATGTATGGACAACACACATAAATGGATACTTTCCATAAATTAACAGACTAAACCAAAAAATTCTGTAACCTCAGAATTTCTCATTTTAATTTAATTTAATTTATTCTTATGGAGATATTTTTTCCTGTAATACTTGAATACCTATGTGCAAAGAAACACTTGAAAATAGAATTAAATTCCTTTCACGAACACATGGCTAACAATGACATTTTTCTTAACATGAAAACTAAATGGAAGTCATGTTGACTTTTTGTGATCACCACTTCTGTTTAATCAAAAACATTCTTGGATTTTTCTGTGAATTACTGTGAAACCTATGGGGTTTGAACAATCTATTCTCTTCATATTTGTAAACATATAAAAATATTTTATTTTCCTCCAGATACATGACAAAACATTTTTTAGCATTCATTTTTACAAGATTTTGAATTTCAAAATTTTTCCCCATTCTCTCTACTTTTCTCTCTTCTTCCAAATAATATAGACAGTTTGGTGTACTTAGTACACTTGATGACCATCCCTATAACTGCCAATATTATTGCATCAGGGAAAGGGCTGATTTTTTGCAACATGTAGTCCTTTTTAATTTTTATGATCTCTTTTGGGATACAGATCTTGTAGTAGCATTGCTGGAGCAAAAGGTATGCACAGTATGATTGTCCTTTGAACATATTTTCAAATTGCTCTATAGAATAATTGAATTGATTCACAATTATGCCAATAGTGCATTAGTGTACCAGTTTTTCCACATTCTCTTTAATATTTATCATTTTTCTTTTTTTGTATGTGCTTTTATTGCCTAATCTGATAGGTTGAGATCATATCTCAGAGTTTTTAAACTTGAATTTCTCTAATTAAAAATTATTTTCAGCAGGGCTGCTTGAACTTTTTCCACTTTTGTTCCCTTTTCATCTAAGAAATGTTTACATAACTCAATGTATTTATGTATATAAAAGATATGCACATCAAAGATTTATTAATTATAACTCATAAATTCATGACCTCCACATTTAGCTAAAAGATCCTCATATAGGGCAATGAACCGCCATTCAAACCCTGAGATTTGGAGCACTTTTTCATATACCTAGCTCTTCATCTGAAAAATGCTTGTTTGACTATTTATCTATTGGGAAATATCCTGAATTCTTATAAATTTGAATAAATTCTACATACATTTGAAAAATGAGGCCTTTATCAAAATGTTCTGCTTTCCTTCTAATCTTAGTTACATTTATGTTGTTTATACAAAAGCTTTCAAATTTAACATAATCAAAATTATCTATTTTCATTTCCTAATCCTCTCTTTTTGTTTGATAAAGAATTTTTCCCTTTCCCATAGGTATGACAGATAGGCTACTCCTTGCTCTTTTAATTTCCTTGCAATGCTCCCCCTTTAATCTGGCACCCATTTAGTATATCTTGGTATACAGTGTGAGATGCTGGTGATTACCTAGTTTGTATCCTATTGTTTTCCATTTTTCCAGGACTTTGTGTCAAATAGTGACTTTGTATGCCAAAAGCTGTAGTCTTTTCAGTTTATCAAATACTAAGTTACTTTTGTCATTGCTTAATGCATGTAATCTATTCCCTCGATCTATTTCTCTGTTTCTTAGCCAGTGCCGGGCAGTATTAATGTTTACTACTTTTTGTTTTGAAATTTAGTATTGCTAAATCACCTTCCTTAATATTTTTTTCATTGATTTCCTTGATATTCTTGCCCTTTTGTTTTTTTTCCAAATAAATTGTGTTCTTTTTGTTCTAGCTCTATTAGATAGTTTTTGGTAGACTTATTGATATGGAACTGAATATTTAAGTTAATTTAGAAAGAATTTTGTTTTTATTGTATTGATTTAGTCTATCCATCAGCAATTGATATAATTTCCAGTTGTTTAGATTTGATTTTCTTTGTGAAAAGAGTTTTGTAGTTGTGTTGGCATAGTTTTGAGATGTGTTTTGGCATGTCAGATCCTAAATATTTTATTTCAAATTTGAAAAACAAATTTTTAATGTAGTTTCTTACATAATATACATTATATTTGTTTATATATAGATAAATTCCATCAATAGATTCTTAAAATAATCTTGAAAACTAGGTAGTATATGTATGACAAACTTGTTTCATTTTGCAAATGAAAACAAACATGATCAGAGAAAAAGTTACCTGCCCAAGGCCATTTATATAATGAAAGTTAGTTATATAATTTACACTTAGTTCTATCCTGATTCCAGATAAAACACTTCCCATTATACCAAACTTCCTATCTTTTTTTAAAAGTTATCTTATTATTTTAAGTATTCTGTTTTCAAAACATATGAATGGATAATTTTCAACATTGCTCCTTGCAAAACCTTGTGTTTCAATGTTTTTTCTTTCTCTTCCCTCTACTCCCTTGCCTAGGTAGCAAATAATTCAATATATGTTAAACATGTGCAATTCTTCCATACATATTTCCACAATTATTGTGCTGAACAAGAAATATTAGATCAAAAAAGAAAAAAAATGAGAAAGAAAACAAAATTCAAGCAAACAACAAGAAAAAAGTGAAAATAAAATGTTGGGATCCACACTCAGTTCTTGCAGTCCTTTCCCTGGATGCAAATGGTTTTCTTCATCATAACATCATTGGAACTAGCCTGAATCATCTCATTGTTGAGAAGGGCCATGTTCATCAGAATTGATCATTATATAATCGAGTTGTTGCCATGTACAATGACATAATTGTTCTGCTTAATTCACTTAGCATAAGTTCATGAAAGTCTCTACAAGCCTCTCTGATTTGTTTCATTGTAAAAAAATAATATTCCATAATATACATATACCACAACTCATGCAACCATTCTCTGATGGCTCAGTTTCCAGGTTTTTGACACTTCAAAAAGGGCTACCACAAACATTTTTACACATGTGGGTCCCTTTTACTTCTTTATGATCTCTTTGCAATACAAGCCCAGGAGAAACTCTGCTGAATCAAAGGGTATGCACAGTTTTATATCCCTTAGTTCCAATTTCCTCTCCAAAATGGCTGAAAAGTTCACAATTCCACCAAAAATGTATTGGTTTCCTGGTTTTCCTACATTCCCTCCTGCCTTCATTATTATCTTTTCCAGTCATCTTAGCCAATTTGAGAGTTATGTAATGGTACCTCAGAGTTATCCTAATTTGCATTTTTCTAATCAACAATAATTTAGATTACTTTTTCACACGACTAAAAATTAGTTTCAATTTCTTCATCTGAAAATTATCTGTTTATATCTTTTGATCATTTATCAATTGGAGAATGGCTTGAATTCTTATAAATTTGATTCCATTTTCTATATATTTTAGCAATGAGGGCTTTATCAGAACCATTGAATTAAAAAAAAAAAATCCCAGTTTATTGCTTCCCTTCTAATCTTGTCTGCATTGGTTTAGGTTGTATAAAAACTTTTAACCTAACATATTCAAAATTATCCATTTTGCATTCCATAAGATATGTTGGGTTTTTTTTAGTCGTAAATCCCTTCCTTCTCTGCACATCTAAAATGTACACTATCTGTTGTTCTTTTAATTTGCTTATCATATCACTTTAGGCTAGTTTCTGCTAGTACAGTTTTATTGTCTGTTCCTAAAATTCACTTAATTTATGCTTTCATTTCCAATTTTTGTCAAATACTGAGTTCTTTTCCCAAAAGATGGGGTCCTTGGGTTTGTTAAATACTAGATTACTATAGTCAATGACTATTTTGTCTTGTAAACTTAACCTATTCCACTGCCTCAGTACCTTAAATTGTTTACGGTAATTTTAAATAGAATTTGTATTTCTATCTCTTGTTGCTGGGTGGTGTTGATCATATAAAGAAACACTGATTATATAGATTTATCCTATATCCCACCACTTTGTAAAAGTTGTTAATTATTTCAGAGAGTTTTCAATTAATGTTTTAATGTTCTATCAATATAGTATCATATCATTGGCAAATAATGATAGTTTTGTTTCCTCATTGCCTATTATAATTTTTAAAATTCCTTTTTGTATTCTTATTTCTAAAGTCATATTTCTAATACTGCCTAAAATAATAGTGGTGATAATGGCCATCCTTACTTAACTCCTGATATGATTGGGAAGACATCTGGTTTGTCCCCATTGCAGATAATGCTTGCTGGTGGTTTTATATAAGAACTGTATATTATTGTAAGGAAAGCCCACTCAATTCCTATACTCTCTAGTGTTTTTAATGGGAATAGTAGCTGTATTTTGATACCAATCTATATCTATATATCTATATCTATCTATCTATCTATCTATCTATATATATACACTGAGATAATCATTATTCCTATTGGCTTTCTTTTTAATATATTCAATTTTCTTGATGGTTTCCTAATATCAAATCAACTCTGTATTATTATTATAAATCCATATTGGTGATAATATATAATTATTATGATATATTTTTATATTTGCCTTTCTATTAATTTATATATTTTTTCAATCAATATTAATTATGGAAATTAGTATATATATATATACATATATATATATTTCTATCTAAGGTCTTCATGTTTTAGGTATGAGGACTACATTTGTGTCATAATAAGAATTTTGTAGGGGTTCTTTGCCATTTATTTTTTCCAAATAGTTTATTTAGTATGATTATTAGTTGTTGCTATTTAAATGTTTAGTAGAATTCATTCATAAACTAGTCTAACCGTGGACTTTTTTTTTCTAGAGAGTTCATTAATGACTTATTCAATTTTCTTTTGTAAAATTGATTTATTTTAATTTTCTATTTCTGGATCTATTAATGTAAGTAATTTATATAGTTCATAAATGTCCATCAATTTCTATAAGATTGTCACATATATTAGTAGAGAATTGGGTAAAATAT
Organism: Sarcophilus harrisii; assembly: GCF_902635505.1. Lineage (NCBI taxonomy): Eukaryota > Metazoa > Chordata > Mammalia > Dasyuromorphia > Dasyuridae > Sarcophilus > Sarcophilus harrisii. Next base: position 62,959,930 of record NC_045427.1, on the reverse strand, counting down.
TTCTTAATAATTTATTTAATTTCATCTTCATTGGTCGTGATTTTTATCTGCACTTTTTATATTAAATATTTACTTTTTTTCACTTTAAAAACTAAATTACCCAATGGCTAATATATTTTTTGTATTTTTTTATATATTCCTAGACTTATTTATAAATCAAGTTTTGCCTTTCAATCTTCTTGGTTTCACATTTGCTTTTTAAAGATTTCCAAATTTTTGGTGCCCTGGGGACTTTTAATTCTTATTCTGACTTTTTTAGTTGTTTTCCTAATTTATTTACCTGTTCTCCCAACCCCCCATTTTGGTGATGTGCAAATTTAGAAAATAAGTTTCTTCTAAGTACTGCTTTTATTGCATCCTGTAAATTTTGATATATTGTCTCATTGTTATCATTTTCTTAAGGAAATTTTTGTTTCTATTATTTGTTCTTTAGGATTGGATTAATGTTTCTAAATAATGTTTAATCTATCTTCCCATTGCCTTTTTGTGAGTATAATTTTGTTGAATTATTATCTAAAGAAAATATTAAATATTTGTGTCAGTTTATATTTGATTTTGATGGATTTTGCCCTGTTGCACAGTCTGTTTCTATATAGATGCCATGTGCTGCTATGAAAAAAAATGGCATATTCCTTTCTGTTCCCAGTTTTCTCCAATGGTATGTTATATCAACCTTTTCTAATATTCTACTTATATCCTTAGTTTTTTGTTTATTATTTGTTGGATTCATTGATTTCTGAGAGGGGACAGTTGACATCCCCTTCTAGTACAGTTTCTATTCTATTCATATTATTTTCTCTTCCTATAATTCACTAAATTTATGCTTTAAGCATTTGGATGCTATATCACTCAGTACACATATATTTAATACAGATTTTGTTTCTTTATTCATGTACATTTTAATAAGATATTGTTTCCTCCTTTACCTTATCTCATTTGAGTAGGTCTACTTTTCCTTTTGCGTTATCTACAATCAGAATTGCTTCCCTCATTTTATTTAACATCAGCTGAAGCATAACAGAGTATACTATAGTATCTTTACTCTGTGTGTCTGTCTGGTCAAGTTTGTTTCTTGTAAACAACATATTTTAGACATGTTTTTTTTTTAATTAACTCAATTATCTCCTTCCATTTTATGTCATTCACATTAATCATTATAATAATGCCTGGATATTTGCCTCCATCCTATTTTTCCTATTTGTCCTATTTCTTCTTTCACCCTTTTCATCCTTACCAGTGTTTGTTCCCATATACCACCTCCCTTGATCTGCCATCCCTTCTATAAAACTCCCAACCCTCGTATTTAATCTCCTCCTTTCTACTTCCCTAGATAAAATAGATTTCTATATTCAACTGATTTTGTATAATATTTCCTCTTTAAGCATATACTAATGAGAGTTACCTGCAAGTGAGAATCATCACCCTCCCATCTTCTTTTCCACTCTACTAAGTATTTCAAGTGTCTTCATGTGAAATAATTTATAAAACTATTCTACTTCTTCCGTCCCTCTAAACATCATGTATTCCTTTCTCATCAATTTTTTCTATTATTCTCCTTATAACCATACCGTCTGTCTAGTTGTATACCTTATAATTGTACTATTAGTGATATAATTATTATGATTCAAAGTGTCATGTCCCTTGTAGGGATATAAACAGTTTAACTTTTGAATCCCTTATATTTTCCTTTCTTTTTTTATATGTTTTACTTTAGTTTGGTTTAGATATTAGAGGTCACTTTAAAAAATTTAATTCAGGTTTTTTTTCTTTATAAAAGATCGAAATCTTTTTTATTTCACTGAATGACAATATTCCCCCTCCCCCCCCCCAAAAAAAAGTGTCATGATTTATTTCACATGATAGCTGTTCTTTGGTCATAGTCCAAGATCCTTTGCTTTCCAGAATACTATGTTCCATGTCCTCTGGTAGATTGGTATTTAAATTGCCAAGTCCTATGGAATCCTGATTATGACTCTGATATTTGAATTGCTTCTTCCTGGTCACTTGGGAAACTTTTTCCCTCTCAACCTGATAGTTTTAAAACTTGGCTACGATGTTCCTTGGAGTCTTTCTTTTGGGATCACCTTCTGAGGTGATATTTGCATTTCTTTTCAATGCCAATTTTGCTCTCTGTTTCCAGGATATCAAGGCAGCTATCCTTGATAATTTCTCAGACGACATTGTCATTGTTCTTTTGATTATGACTTTCTGGTAATGCAATGATTCTGACATTTGGCTCTATTTTCCACATCAGTTGTTTTGTCAGTGATGGATTTTATATTGTTTTCCATTATTTTCAATCTTTTGAATTTCAGAATGATATGTTATAGAGTCATTAGCTTTAACCTGCCTAATTTTAATTTTTAATTACTTTTTATACTCTTTTGTATTTTAGTAATTTTACTTTTTAATGAGTTGTTTTCCTCAGTGAATTTTTGTGTGTACTTTTCTGCAGTTTTCTGAGTTGTTAACTCTTTCCCCCACAATTCTCTTGCATCACTTTCATTTTTTCCATCTTTCCTCTACCCATTCAGATATGATTTTCAAACTTTCAAATATTTCCTTGAGTTCTTTCTTTGCTACAAACAATTTCCCATTTAATGTTGATGTTCTGCCTATAAATAGTTGATATTGATGTTTATGTCTTAGTCTTCCCCATCATCAAAGCATCAAAGTAATCTTCTTTCATAATCTTCCTTTGTTCCTTTTTTAGCTCATCTGTCTCTGTGTCTTTCTCCCTGTCACTTTCATTATCTGTCTCTGTTTCTGCTCTCTCAGTCTCTCTCTCTCTCTCTCTCTCTCTCTCTCTCTCTCTCTCTTTTCTCTCTCTCTCTCTCCCACAACACATACACCCATCCTTTTCCATTTCTTTTAAATTTTAGCTCTGCTTCTTGGGTGGAAGAAATAGTATCTCAGGCTTCTTCTGCCAGGGGTTAGCATCTCTGCCTGTTTACCTGGAGCTGCACTGATGCTGCTATGAGGCCCACAAGTATAACTGGTGCTGATTGAGGGCATGAGATGGAATGTGACAGGCGCTGCTAGAGGCTGAAGGAGTCTGGAAACTTACCTGTTATTGAGCTGGGGTTCTAGTGGTGATGTTTGCTATAGTGAAAGTAGGAGAAGTATTTTTGTGTTTAACCAATGCTATACTACACAACTGGAAGATTCCTAATTGACTATATCTATTCTGAGACTCCTGGAAGACTGACTTCTGGAGTATGCCTAATGGAATAGATAGTAATTCCTTTAGTTGAAATTTGTAGGCTTACATGGTTTTTACCAAGAAATGTGAGTTTTATAGTGTTGACATTTGCCAACTTTATTAACATGAGGCTCAGGAACTCCTGCTGAATTGCTATTGTGGGTCTTGTTGGTGCTTTACTGGGCAGTTTCCTATCTTAGAAGAGAAGCAAAGTGATGGAGAAAGCAAGAGAGAGAGAGAGAGAGAGAGAGAGAGAGAGAGAGAGAGAGAGAGACATAGAGACAGAGAGAGAGAAACAGAGAGACAGAGACAGAGAGACAGACAGAGACAGAGACAGACAGACAGAAACAGAGAAAGAAGGACACAGAGAGACAGAGTCAGAGAGAAAATTGCTTCAATATTTGAGAGAACAAAGAACTCAAAACTGTTTTATAAAACTTAGAGAAACAGCCATGTGGTATTGGAGATGAGATGCTATATTTAGAATTAGAAATATTTGAGTTTGAATCCCACCTCAGACAGTATCTAGCTGTGAAATCATATCAATAATTTGACACATTCTGAAACAACTTTCTCAGATATTATCAGCTATAAAATGAGAATAATCATAGCAGCTCCTTCTTAGATTTATTGTATGAAACAAGAAAATATGACTAAAGTGTTTGAAAAATCTAAGTAATAGTATTTTCATATTAATCATTGTGTTTATTATTGTATTTGCTATGATTAAGATAGGTTTTCTTATAAGTGACATTGTTCTCTGGAAATCTTACTAAGCAAAGCTCAGAGTGAGATGAGAGTAAAGCTTTACAGTAAGGATTAGGGGAAATAAAGTCGCATAGTGGATAGGACACTGACTGGAGTCAGAGGACTTCAGTCTGTCTTGGTCTCTGTCTCCCTCTCTGTTTATCTTTGGAACTACTTGTCTTTTTGTCATTACAATTTATTTTTTGAAATATTTCTATCCCTCTTGGGCTGATTTCCATTGCAATTTGTTTTGTTTTTGTTTTTGTTTTTTTTTTACAAATGATCATTATCATCATCATTATCATAAAGGAAACATTTATTAAACATCTAGTATGACTGGGCTTATACCCCAAAGAGATACTAAAGAACGGAAAGGGACCTGTATGTGCCAAAATGTTTGTGGCAGCCCTGTTTGTAGTGGCTAGAAGCTGGAAAATGAATGGATGCCCATCAATTGGAGAATGGTTGAGTAAATTGTGGTATATGAATGTTATAGAATATTATTGTTTAGTAAGAAATGACCAGCAGGATGAATACAGAGAGGATTGGCGAAACTTACATGAACTGATGCTGAGTGAAATGAGCAGAACCAGGAGATCATTATATACCTCAACAACGATACTGTATGAGGATGTATTTTGATGGAAGTGGATTTCGTTGACAAAGAGAAGATCTAACTTAGTTTCAATTGATCAAGGATGGACAGAAGCAGCTACACCCAAAGAAAGAATACTAGAAAATGAATGTAAACTGCTTGCATTTTTGTTCTTCTTCCCGGGTTATTTATACCTTCTAAATCTAATTTTCCCTGAGCAACAAGAGAACTGTTCAGTTCTGCACACATATATTGTATCCAAGATCTACTGTATCCTATTTAACATGTATAGGACTGCTTGCCAGCTTGGGGGGTGGGGGGTGGAGGAAGGGAGGGGAAAAATCGGAACAGAAGTGAGTTCAAGCGATAATGTTGTAAAAAATTACCCTGGCATGAGTTCTGTCAATAAAAAGTTATTTTTTAAAAAATGATGCATAGGAAAAGGAGTTAGAATATTTTTTGAAAGAAAAGTGATATTAAAACAAAAGATTTCAATAAAAAATTTTAAAGGAAAAAAAAATAAAAAAATAAACATCTAGTATGTGCCACATACTATGTTTAGTCTTGTACATACTAATAGAAAACAAAACAAAGCAAAACAGAAAACAAAAAAGTAGGCCCCATCCTCAAGAGTCTTACAATACATTGGAGGAATACAACACACAGAAAAAAAGCAGTTAGAGGAGACATGAGGGAAGATATTAAACATTAAGTCATGGTAGAAAAAATAGAGAAGTACCAAAATATGCTGCCAGGTAAGAAATGAATGTTTCTTTAATAAATGAAGAAATTGAAGCCCCAGAGAACTATAATGACTTTGCTAAGGTCACATAAGAAGAAATATCATAATAATTATAATAATGAAGAGAAGTTCTTATTAATTGAGTCATCATGCACCCAATACTATATGAATAAGAAAGAGAGACAGAGATAGTGACAGAAAAAGAGAGAGAGAGAGAAGGGAAGGATGGAGGAAGGGAGAGAGGAAAGGAGAGAAAGAAGGAGAAGGGGTGGGAGAGAGACAGAGACAGAGATAGAAAGACAGAGAGAGAGAGAGAGAGAGAGAGAGAGAGAGAGAGAGAGAGAAAGGGAGAGACAGAGAGAGAGAAAGAGAAAGGGAAGGAGGGAGAGAAGGGAGAAGGAGGGGGAGAAGAGAAGAATAGAGAGGAAATTTAGAAATTACATATTTTAGCTCATGGGTAAAGTTCCAAAGTAAAGAACACACACACACGCACACACACACACACACACACACACACCACCACCACCACCACCACCCCCAAACTACTGAACTCCAATCTCAAAATCATTGAGCAAATTTTTACCAATTCTCCCATTGACAGAAGAATAAAATTTAGGACAGAATTGATTCAGAACTTTTTGTTGTGGCCTTTTCATTTAGCAAATTAGCACTCTATCATGTTTACGTGTTATCATTTTGTTGGGGATAGATTTTGACAAGGTGTTACTTTGAAATAATAATAGAATATGAAGTACTTGCATCAACTTCAATGGATTCCTCCCCCATCAAATAATCAGTATTCAAAGAAAAAAACAAGATAAACATATAAACTTAGAACAACCTCATGCTGTCTGTAATGAACCTTCTTCATTTTATAGATAAGGCAATAGAAGCCTGGAAAAGTGAAATAACTTAAGTTTACATAACTATCTATAATCACTCTGAAGTAGTTCATAGTCTAGTGGGGGAGGTAAACTGTAATCAAACTACAAAAAATATTATATGTGCATGATAAATGAGAGATGACCAATACACAAGAATTTCTAATATTTAAGGAGGATTTTTTTTGGAGATTATATGTGGGACTTGAAAGAAGTCAGAAATGCCAAGAAATAAAGCTGTGAAGGGGATATACTTTGTTCTCTCTCTCTCTCTCTCTCTCTCTCTCTCTCTCTCTCTCTCTCTCTCTCTCTTTGTCTCCCTCAAAAAAGGTAAATGAATAAAAAAAAAAAGTTTTCAGACCCTGGCCTGTAGGATATAGTATAATTTTCTCAGCCCAGGATTTAACTCTTAAAATCTGCCTTTGACCTACATTTCTTGCTTAATTTCACACTACTTCAGACACTTAGCTTTCTAGCCAAACAAGATAACTATATTTTCTATGACTGTATTCTTTCAGGAAACTCCTTACTTTAACACAGTTCATTTTTCCATGATGAAATGTATTTCTTCATCATTTCTATTTGTTGAATCTCTTTGCTTCAAACACATTCATTGCTTCCATGATGATTCTTTGATTCCTCCAGTTAAAAGGATGTTTCTTTCCTCAGAAAACCCTATAAAACATTTCCCCTTGAACCCTTCTTTGTCCCTGTCACATGTGACCTTATATCATACTTATTTCCATTTATGATATGTGTGGAATATTAATCCTTTGTTCTTTAATCCCTCTGGGAAAATAGATTATCATTTTCCATATCCACCTTTGTATCTCCAGCACCTAAGCTACTGTGTATAGCAAATCTTTATTGACGTTGTCTGGTATTTAAAAAAAAAAAAAAAACAAAAAACTTAAAATACTGACTTTGGGTCAGCCATAATACTAAATATCTAGAATGTAAAAGAAAACAAAGACATGGTCTCACCCTCAAAGAACTTAATTTTGAATGGAAGAGACAAAATAGAAATACGTTTACATAAAATCTAGATATAGTATAAATGAAAGACAATCTTAGAGGAAATACATTAAGTGCAGAATATGAAATATTTCTTGAAGATGATAGAATTTCAGTTTATTTGTGGATGAAGTCATAGAATTGAGGAGGTTGAGGTGAAGGATCAAAGCAATGTTAAAGCAGTGAGAACATGAAGATTCCTGTTTGAAGAAAAGCAAGTAGGCCAATGTACTTGGTGCATAAAACACCTAGAGGTGCGTGAATTATAAGAAAATTGAAAAATTATGGGATAAAAGTTCTAAAGGGCTTTAAATGATAAAGTTAGTTTTATATTTTATCCTGTGAAGAGCAGGGAGCCACTGAAGTTTAGTGACTAGAGTGCTCCATGTGATTAATCTTATACTTTAGGGAAATCATCTTTATATATGAATGGAAAATTGATTGGAATATAGAAAGAAGTTAAGCACAAAGTACAGCCATATGACTATTATGTTTGTCTAGCTCTAAGCAGATCAGGATCTAATCAGGGTAGCAACTATATTAATTGAGAGAGGGTAAGATATATTGGAAGTGTTATGGAAGTTGAAATGAGAAGACTTGAAAACTATTGGAAAACTATTGGAGTTGAGTGTTAGGCATAGTGGATAATGTTGAGATAATTAATTCAGTGACAACTGTTTTTGGAAAGTTAGGAAATTGAGGGGGTTGGTGAACATATCAGTAGAATATTAATGATTATAATTTCACTTGTTATTCCTGAATATCAGGAAATATACCTGACAAAAGTTTCTCTAGCTCTCACTCTCAAAATCATCTTGTGTGTTTTGTGTAAGAAGAATATAATTAGCCTCTAAAAGTTAATTAAAATATTTCAGAATGAAAGATGTATGAAAGTGAATCTTGTTACCATGCTAAGCAAAAGATAGGAACTTTATTATGACAACATACAGAACTTTGTTTTTCTCCTATGCTTTGGAATTGATAAGTAATCGAATACATTCTACTGACAACTACTACTGACAAAAAAGAATACTTCTCAAATAACTACAATCAGCTTAGGAAAAAAATTAATATGGACATCATACATTATATGGATATGACATATAGTCCTCTTTTGTTTTCTCTGTCTCTTTGTGTCTTTACACACATATACATATAGGTAAATATTCACCTATACATTTATAGTTCCATTTTAAATGGAACTATAAATGTATAGGTGAATATTTACCTATATGTATATGTGTGTATATATACATATGTAGTTTCATGTATGCTACTGTAAGATGATGAGTCTGATTTATGTATCTAAGGAAATACCAAGACTTTCTTAAGTAGGTCCTTTGGGATAATTAGCTCTAGTTACAGAAAGTAAGTCTTAAGTCCAGACACTTATTTGTAATGATATTCATGATGTAAAATGATAGTTGAAGAGGAGCAGATTAAATGGTATACTTTGATTTAGGAAACGTAAGTTTAAAACTAGTTTTAAACATTGTGTGATTCTTGGGAAGTCATTTAACTGATACTTACTTCATTTGTAAATGTGGTGTTAATAATAGCATATAGCTACACCTCCCCTCCACCCCTCCCAGCACCATGATAACTGTGAAGATAAAATGAGATAATTGTAAAGTTCTTTGAAAACATTAAAATAACATGTCACATTAAGTTGTGCAACTATATAGCCTATAAATTCTTTCAAATTCTAGCCTTTTTGATATTATTCAATCATATTCCATGAACACAGAAACAGACACATGTGAACAAGTAATTGTTGATTTGTGATCAAAAAGATTAGCAACACTCATCTTTTGAACTGGAAGAGACCTATTTGGTCCCTTTAAAATCAACAACTTTGTCCTTGCTTATTACTGTCACCATACTTAAATAAGCTTCACTCCTTTCTATTAAAAAAAGGTAGATATACTTGACAGATGCAGCTAGAGGTAGAGGCCTCAGATTATCTACATTGCTTTAATTTATTTAGTTTGAAACAAGCTGGGCTTAGAGCAAAGACTAATAAGTAAGGAAGAAAAGATTTATACTTTATCGAGTTTTTGTCTCTTGTTGAAGTGGTACCTAATTGCTTATAAAGTTTTCAGATGAGGTGCACTCTCTCTTCCATATGAAAACCAAAAAAGGGTTAGCCATGCTTATTGCTTATGCATTAACTAAATTAATGTACTTAAAGTACAGACACCCTCTTCTGAAAAGAAAAATTGCATTCAGGATCACAGAATGCATAATTTGTGAACTTATAAAGGGCCTAAGATCGAAAGAATATCAATATTTCTTTTTTGATGTATCTTTTTTCTTCTGCCAAAGCAATACATTCCTCTTATTAAAGTTTGTGTCTTGTTTGATAATTGAGGTCATTGGAAGACAAGTATCATTAGTCTTTCCTGTATGGTACAATTTGAGTAAGAATAAAGTTTTCACTTATAGAAGGGAAAGAAGATCAATGGTTTATTTTGTTTACCCATAAAAGGAGGCCTCCATGTACTTATGTGAAACAAAATTGCAGGAAGAATATAAGGCTAGGAAGAAGGAATAATAGAGAAATATATATCTATATCTATCTATATATCTATATCTATATCTATATATATATATATATATACAAATATATGTATACACAAGTATATGTACATACATGTATACTCATATCTGTATATATAAATATCCCCATATATAATAATAAACATATATGTGTGTACATACATATATCAGAGTGTATGCATATATTTATAGCTATTCATATACATACACACATACATATATTCTTATACAGATGCATGTATGTTATGTTTCCCATTTGGCATCTATTGATGAAAATCTAATTAATGGAGGCTATGACTCACTTAAACCTCTAGTGTAAGTATGTTTATTAGAAATTTCTGGCAGAACAAATGACATTTAGATTTGTAATAAAATAAGTAAGCAGTCATCATTAATCAATTTCACAGGTGATATACTAAATCAATTAGACAGCTTTTCAATCAGGTTGGAAGCAAAAATGTCAAGAAAAATGCTATCTATTTATTTGCTAACACTGATAATTATTAGCTATCTTTTGCAAATGAAGACAATGAGAGAAAATACAGAAGGAAAGGAAAATGTGAAGAAGAAAGAAAAGAAGCAGGAAGAGAATCAAGGAGGGTGGGAGAAAGAAAAAAGGGATTTTAAGGAAAACAGAGATAGATTCACAGAGCAATGTAATATATTTAATTCATTTTATTCACATTGGCTTAACTACTGGAAATATGCTTTTAAAAACAAACCATTTTTGATGTTTAAGATGAGTAGAAGGGTTGTAACATATATGTACTTCAAAATAACTGCACTGATACAGTTATAAATAGAGTAAAAAGAAAGCTACAAAGAAAGAAATAAAGAGAAAAGCTTGATTAGAGAGTTGGAAGTTATGTTTTCTTAGGTTAAAAAAAATGGAAAGGTGTAATTTTTTTATTCATCAAATAATTTATACAATTTAAGAAGAGTACATTTTTAAATTGATTAATGGAGGTAGAATCATTTAGTTTTTCTTTCCATTTTATATTATATTTATCAAAAATGTAATACATACACATACATAGAACCAACAGAATGGTATAATAGAAGAAGGATTAGACTTGGTGTTAGACTATATTTGGTTTATTCTGAGACTTACTTATCAAATTAATACTAAAATTAGGAGCCTTTCACTTTTATTTGTATCAGAAAGACTCTTTAATCATGGAATTTACATTCTAATTGAGTGAAGAAAAAAAATGGTGGAGAAAAATGCAATGACCATGCTGTCATTAAAGGCAACAGATAGATTAGGGACAGAATTCAAATGTGGTCTGGGTAATAGTAATAGATGTATTAAAATTAATCACAGTATGGATAAAAAAATGTCATATACAAAGAACTTTAAATTTCACAATATTACATGTAAAATGGCATTAGTTCTTTCCAACAAATATAATTTTTTTGTCCATACTAGAGTCTAAAATAAGATGACTTCTGAGATTTTCTCAAACATACTCTAAACCCTAATGGATCCTAATTAAAGACATATTCTTCTGATGTTTTGAACCCTTGATATTCAGGCTCCAACTTACTTTTCTAAGATTACTATAATGGAATTATTATATAGACCTGCAAGTTTCAGATTACCTGCAATTCAAATTTTGTCTCTCATACTTTTTAGTTGTGTAAACTAGAGAAAGTAATTTCATTTCTCTGTGAAATCATAGATTTTATAATCTATGATTTGATATCATAATCATAAAATTATGATAATATAATATAATTAAAAGGAAGGCTGATTTAGTAGATGAAACCTAATTATCAGTCATTTTAAAAAATAACTAAATGTACTATCTGTTGGGAGACATGTGAATGGAAGTCTAGAATATTTACAAATTGATTCAATTATAGAGAAGTAAGTAAAAAATCTTATTTATAATCCCAGAAGCAAGGGGAGATCACTAACACTGAGAAAAGGTAAAGATTCTGAACATAGTTATATAGTTAATAAATGGAAAAAACACCTTTGAAAACAAAGTGTGGTTCAGAATAAAATTAATGTAGGAGATCAAAGGATAAATGAACATTACTTATACCACTTTGCAATTGTTGAGGGCACAAACACAAACACTCAATCACACATAATGAAATATTTATTGTCCTCAAGGAGCTTTCAGTCTATTTCTCTGCTCCTATTCTCTCTGCTTAACTATTACATTCTATTTTCAGGAGAAAGAAAAAAAATCAATTTTAGGCTTTTATATGTGCTCCAAATTTCATTTATTAAACATTTGGTGATACGAAGAAAAAAGCAAAATAGTCTCTGTTCATTTAATTAAATTTCATTGAATTACAAATAATAAACAAAGGCTTGGAGTCCATTATGGTTTTTCCCCTGACTTTACATGGGAGAAGAAAAGACTCACTTTAACTAGTGTTTGAATAGTTATATTTTAAGTGCAGAATATTCAGGAGTGCGGGTACATATTCCTTGTTTATTTGTTGTAATTTGTTTTGATTTGTTTGTTTTATTTCTGATGGTAAATAATAGCTAGAGACCTTTGAACATAACAAAAATTGAATTTTAGGAAGACAAAAAATATAAAATGTAGTGTAATGGGGATTATATGCGAAGTATGAAAAAAAAAATCTAGAAGCCAGCTATAGGCAATCCAAGTACATGATAAGAAGGACCAGATTTAATTATACTTAATTTATTTCATTGATTTATATCATGTTTAGCCTTGAAGTCCTTTAAAAGATAAGATGTTGCAACAAGGAACATACAAATGGGTATCTAAGAATGCACTGACAACCACAAATGTTAGACTTTAGAAAAGTTGATGGAGTGCAGCAGTATATTCCAAGATATGCCCTCGAAGCCATGAGAAGAAATCAATTTTAAAAAGATAGCACAGAAATGTAGTGGAATAACCATGGCTGGAATTCAGATCTCCTGACTTCCTTTTCAGGGCACTTTCTCTTCACCACTTTTTTTCTCTATTTTTAGAATAGTGATATTTTGAATGGAATTAAAATAGCAGAGAAAAGGCAGCATCCCTCCTGAGCTCTTCCCCAAATCTCTCCAAATACCTTAAAATGATGTCATAAAACAATTGGTGGAGAGGCAGAACCCAGAAAAGGAAAAAATGAAATAACCATGCAGCTAGAGACAACTTAGAAGTTTGGGAGGAAAGGTCTGAATCATCTGGCTGAGAGTCTACCATGGTCTAGTACATGTAGCTCCAGGAGATCTTGGGAGCCACTGAAGCAGCAACATTTCCTGCTTTGGTTGTGTTTCTGATGCTCTCATCCAACAAACATGAAGGGCTCAAAACAAATGATTAGAAGATTAGTCTTCTTAGTGGAACTGGGGGTAATATTCTGTTGATTTTCCAATATTCTGATCTGGGTCATACTACTGGACAGAAATCCCAGAATGAGAAGGAGCACTATAATATCAAAACTTGAGGCCACAGAGGACCAGGGACCCTTTCTACAATTCCAAGGCAGAAAAGAATGTTTGTGGGCACACACTGACTGGAAGGCATGCCAAGAGACTAATAAACAAAATTTTCCTTAGATCATACTACCTTGGAAGAACTAAAAATGTATAAGTCCCTAGAAAGATCTTCAAAAACAGCTGGACAAAATCTTTGAAACTTGGGATTTGGCACACTTCATCCTGGAATCAAAGCTCTACATTAACAAAGAAATAAAATAGAAATAAATAGACTGAAAAAAAATGAGCAAATAACATGAAAATATTCTGGACATAGAAAGTTAATGTGGTGACAAGATCAAAATACAAACTCAGAATAAAATAATAATGTCAAAGCTTCTAGATGCAAAATCTCAAGAAAAAAAAGTGAATTGGTTTTAGGTCATGGAAAGCTCAAAAAGAATTTCTCAAATCAAATGAGAGATGAAAACACCAAAGGAAATGGGAAATCAAATCAAATTACTGGGTTTCTGAAGGGTCTCACTCTTAAAACAGGTATACATAAATCCATCAATATGGGGGGTATTACACATAACTACATAAATTACATAAGCACATTGTAACACAGACTAGTAGTGATGTAACAAATAACATGAATCAACATGAGTAATTAAACATGTCCATAAGTCCTAGAAATAGTCCAAAATGAATCTATTGTCCATTACTTCATGTGCCAGGAATACAATGATTCCTGCAAGTTTTGAAGACCTGAAATAGTCTTATCAACAACTTTTCATCTCCGGGAATCCAATGATTCCTGCTAGTTTTAAAGTTCTTTAACAGTCTCATTATCAGCCATAATCTTTCTTTCAGTATCAGATTTGTTTCGAGGTTTTTTCTCTCTGATGAACAAGGCGAAAAGGCAAATTTGCCACCCATTTGATTCCTTCTCCATCTGTAGAAATACAAGCAAAGCCTTTCTCCCAAGCAGTTAACCTATCTAGTCCCTTTCATATATCTCTTTCGGGATTTCTCCTCATAACCTAGCAATTACATTGGAGCTGCTTGTACAGGACACTTACCTTCTATTGGGTTAAAAAGCCTGTATTCTTCCCAATTGTAATCTCTTTCTCCCATCTGATTGCTTTTCAGCTGATTGATCATGTAATCCGTTTCTGCCATCTGATTGCTTTTTTATTGATTGATCACATCAGAGTCCTGAAGTTCTAAAGGTGTAACCTTGGCTGCTACCATGTCCTACCTGTCTTTTGTTTGATATTTTGGGGCTGGGCCTTGCCTCTCATTTCCCTGAGTCAATCTACATTCTGAGGCCCAGTGAAAACCTTGGTTGCATTTTGGAAATAGGGTTTTGGCTTTTCTCTCATCCTGTCTTCTCACTCAATCTCTTTGCCTACTTTGGGCTCTCAGATGCCCAATTTTTCCACCATGAAAACATTGATGATTTTCTCTAGAAGTCCCTTGCCAAGAGGGACCCTGTCTTCTCATGTTTATCATAGTCTGGGTATAATAAGCATTTGTGCCCACTGTGGCACAGCATCTTATGATCTCCTCTAAAGGAGCATCTTTGTGTAGTCCCCATATAATTCTTCTGCAAACCCCATTAGTATTTTCATTAGCCAGTTGTCTTATCATTATTTTTGTAGCTTGCATTTTATCCAACGGTTCTTGTGACAGCTCTTTGCAGAAGTACCACAAAATTAGCAAAAGGTTCATTGGGATCTTGTTCTATTTTGGGGAAGGCTTCCCTTTCATATTTTCCTGGGAGGGAGCACCAAGCTTTGATTGCAGCAGTAGCAATTTGCTCATACATTGTTATGGGATAATTAGTCTGTGCTGAATTGTCTGTGTACTGACCTTCATCTGCTAGTTGGTCAAAGGTGATTTGTATGTTAACTCAAGTTTGCTTATTGTATTGGGCTTGAATCCTACATAATTCACTATACTCCAAAAGCCACAAGTTTTGTCCAAGTTCTAAATATGTCCTTGCTATGGATTTCCAATCACTAGGGGTTAAAATCTTACAAGCCAAATTCTCTAGTAACATTTTAACATAAGAAGTTGTAGACCCATAAAGAGTGCAACCCTTTTTCAAATCCTTAATTTTTTTCAGATCCAAAGGAGTGTACCTTCTCTTTTATTGACCTGAAGAGTCAAGCTCTTCAATCACAGGGTATGCATTTATTAAATCAGACATATCCTGTTCTTTATTTTTAGCTTTAATTAATGCCTTTTGTAATCTTGCCATAGGCTGCTTCATAGGTAGTACTAATTGTATTACTGCCCTCCCCCTCCTCTTCCCTCCACCCATGAAGGGTTAATTGAGAGAGGTGGGTCAGGGGAAAGGGAACGTCCTAATGCTTCCTGCTGTGAAATACCACACTCATAATTGTACTTAACTCCATTCTTATCTAATATTTCATCCTTTTCATCTAGTTTATCTGAATCTGCCCCCTCTTGCTCTTTTGTCTTTTTCCTTATTCTATAACTTATATAATTTCCTAAAGCCAGTTGTATTAAATTATATATATGAAATGTTTCTTTGGAAATTGAGTCAGGTCCATTATCATTGTGGAATTGACATAGTTGCTCTCCTACTAATTTCTATTTATCTGGATTCAATTATTTTTTCCTTAGAGAACCAAGGAGATGTATACTGTACTGTTTCTAAAAGTTCAATGATCTGCTCCCAAGTTACAATTAAACCTTGATTTTTTTTTTTATCAGTCTGAACAATCTTTCAACACATTTTCCTTTTGGGAGAGAAATCTCTTTTCTAAACATTTGTCCCATTTTAACTGAAATACTACTTTTAGCCCTAACAAAGCGTTTTTTTTTTTTTTTTTTTTTTTTTTTTTTTTGTTTTTTTTTTTTTGTCTATTTGTGTACTCACCCTAATTTCTGGGTCACAAATGAAGGTTCTTGGTCCCATGTTCTGGTGCCAAATGTTCTCTCTAAAATGTAATGTTCTCTGTTGAGGTTTTCTTTGGGTTTTAGGAGGCAGCCTTCGTTTCAGTTCAGAGTAATTACCACATGAGTGTAGTCAGGGGTTAGAGTCCAAATCCTTTATTATTTCCTTCAAAGTCTTGTCTCCTTCAATTGGGGTTCGGCTAGTTTTCTGGAGGCCTATCTCTCTCCTTGGTTCCAAGAGCTTGAGTTCCCACCTGACTTCTCTGGCTTCTGAATCTGCCCAACTTCCAAGGATTTGTGCTTCAGCCTCCAGCCACAACAAAGGTGGAAGATGGAATGAATCTGTCTCAGTTTTCGAGAGCTTCTAGTGCACTTGTCCTTTTGGCCCTGAGGGTCCTTTATATGCTCCACATTGAGTATACAACAGTCAGTATATCACTAGGAAACCATTATTTGTTGTAGGATTCCATTAATGCTTAACTGGATTTAACCATTGTCTCCTCAATTCCACTTAGAACCTTGTTTCAAGTTCTGGCCCATAACAGGGATATACTTGGTCATTGAAATTTGCTGCATTAATATTCAATTATTTTGTTGTTGCTGTTTTCCATTTATTTTTGTCACTGTGTATATAATTTTCCTTGTTCTGTTTAATTTTCTCTTTCTACAATTCATAAATATATTTCCTTATTTCTCTATAAACATGTATATTTCTTACAAGCAATATACTATTATGTTAAATTTTCACCATATTTTAATGAGATAGTAATAATTTTACTACTGAGGTGCTATGGTGGTCAGTAAATATTTTATAAAGTTTGTAGTACTATAATTGATCATTATTTCTGAAATTTTGTCTTTTTACTTGGTTGTTTTACTTCAATTGCCAATATCCTACTTCAGGCCACTATCGTTACTGATTTAGAATACAAAAATCTCCTATTCTTTCTTAAAGAATTACATATTTTTTTAGAATTTGAAGAGTCATCAGTAGACATATAGTCTATTAATTTGAAATTCCTGCTATAAATATTCCTAATTATAAGCACTATTTTAACATAATTTTGAATAATCCAAACTGAATTGTCACATAAGCATTTCAAACTCATTCTATCCAAAACAGAATTGAATATATTTTCCTCAAAAATTTCCCTGAATTTCCACTCTTGAATTAAAGGGTGACATCATCCTTCTAAAATAATTTATTCTTACCTTGCCATTTCAGAGTCTTATAGATTCTGCCACATCATCTCTCCATCTGTCTCCTTGTCTCCACTGATACAGACATCATCCAAATTAATACCTTCTTCACCTATTTCCTTCCTTGTTAACAAATACAGTTCGTTTTACTGCCCCATGTGTACATCACATCTCTCAGCATTTTTTTTCCCCATCCATTGCTCCAAGCTTTTTCTTGGCTTGATTATAATTGTTCCACCTAATTTACATCTCTCTTTTATATTCCAGGTTAAGTATAACTACCAAAATGATATTCTGAAAATACAGGAATAATTATGTCATTCTCCTATTCAAGAAATTCCAATAGATCCTGATTATAGAAAGGATCAAATAATTACATATTCTTCTGACATTTAGTCTTCTTCACACCCCAACTCCAACCTACCTTTCCAAAATTATTAGATATTGTTACCCTTTATCCAATTTAAAATCTCATCAAATTGGCCTTCTTGCTATTTGTCAACCATGGCATATACTTACAGTGAAGCAGCTTAAATACCTCCTCATTTTATTTCTTAGAAACTCTCATTTGAAAGCTCAGATAAAATGCTACCATATCATTAGATCTTTCCCAATATTTAAGCAAGTAGTGTCTAGCACTTTCCATAATTACACTACATTCACATTGTATAAATTGTGTATATATTTATATGTATAATTGTCCTATCCCTTGGTAAAAAGAAAACTCTTTAAGGAGAGATAATGTTTTTGTTTTCATATACACAGTGCCTAACACAGGGCTGGGACAAAGTAGGTAGGTGTATGGGAAATGCTTGTCAAAGAATTTTGCAAAACTTACCAAATTTATAACAATGTAACTTGACGAACAATGACTTTAGCTCCTTTCTAACTCAATATTAAAGGACATTTTCATTGTCAAGGTAGAGATGAACTCAAAATGTAATTATATTACCTAGTTGTAACTCATAGGCTACATATTTATCGGGACATTTTTTTTTTATATTTTTACTAATTTAACTGAGATTCTATCTCATATGATCTTCTAGAATTGCTTCTAGGATAGACAGATTTTCTTTTAAAGAAAAATGGAAGTTTTTGGAGGCTTGATAAGTACAGTGCTTTTGCTTCTAAAAATAAAATTATTTGGAAACACTGACCTAGCTCTAGATGATCCTGTCAACTTCATCATCTATGTGTACATCTCTGAAAGTGTACTACCAAAGCAATTGAACATCCCCAGCATGCAAAATTTCTCAGTTTGGTGAAACTGCTGGTTCCATGTATGGACCATCTGGTGATAGCTGGTTAAGAACCTCTCTTTTCTTAGTGTTGATTGTCAGACAAAATTTGGCACAATCAACAGAAAATCAATCCATTCTCTGTTGCATCTCACTCTCGGAGCATCCATTGTGTGCACAATCATTTATGAACAAAAAGTCACATAATAACTCTACTTTAGTCTTAGCTTGAATCCTTTTTAAGTTAAATAATTGGCTATAAGTCTGAGAGCTGCAGTATTGGTTTAAATATGGAACTGTTAAGCTTTCATTTTTTTCTTAATTCCATTGATATTCTTGAGCTGTTATTCTTCAAGATGAATTATATGATTGTTCTTTTTTCTAATTCTATAAAGTAATTCTTTGTTAGATTGATTGGTTTGACACTGACTAAAAAATATTAACTTAGATTAGTCATTTTTATCATATTTATTTGTCCTATCCATGAACAATCAGCATCACTCCAATTGTTTAGAATTGCCCTTATTTGTGTGAAAACTGTCTGGTAATTGTGTTCATATAATTCATGTATTCCTTTAAGTAGTTAGATTTCTGAGTTTTTTATGTTGTCTATAGTTGTTTAAATAAAATTTCTTTTCATATCTCTTCCTGCTTTGTTTTGTTGGTAATACATAGATATTCTGACAATTTATGTGGATTTATCTTACATTCTTCAATTTAACTGAAAGTATTAATTGTTTCAATCAGTTATTATTCAGTTATGTAGGAAGCTTTATTTATACCATTATATAATTTAAAGGTGTGGTAGTTTTGTTTCCTCATTTCTTATTTTTTTCTCATCTCATTTTTATATGCCATATTTCTAGAACCATACTGTATAATAGTGCTGGTAATGGATATACTTATTTTATGCTTAGTTTAATTAGGAAGGCTTCAAGTTTATCCCCTTTATAATGTTTGCTGTTGGTTGTTGATAGATACTACTTCTTATTCAATGAAAAGTTACATTAATTACTCTGATTTCTAGTTCTTTTTTTAATGTGTTGTTTTCTCTCCAAGGGTTTTTGCATCTGCTTATATAATCATATATATATTTTTTATTTTTTTAATGTTAATATTGTCAGTAATGCTGATAATTTTCCTAACAATGAACCAGTTCTGCATTTCTGGTATAAGTCATGCTTGGTCAAAGTGTATGACCTTTGAGGCATATTGTTGAAATCTCTTTTGTTAATGTTATCTTTAAAACTTTTGTATCAACATTAATTAAGGAAATTAATTCATAATTTTCTTTGTTTTTACTCTCCCTGGTTTAGATCTTAAAATTATGTTTGTGTCATAAAAAATTGATAGAATTACTTTTTGCCTATCTTTCCAAATATTTATATAATATATTAATATTAAATGTTTTTTAAATGTTTGATAGAATTCAACTGTGGATCCCTCTATTCTGGGAACTTTTTTCTTAAGGAGTTCATTGCTGGTTTGTACCCTTTATTTTTTTCTAAGAAAGGGTTATTGAAGCATTTCTGTTACTTGTGTTAATTTGTTCAGTTTATGTTTTTTGTAACGATTCCTCCATCTAACTTAGATTATAGTTTTGTAGGCAAACAATTGAGAAAATAATTCCCATTAATGCATATAATTTCTTCTTTCTTAGGTGTAGTCACCCTTTTCATTTTGATAGTAGTGATTTGTTTTTTGTTATTTTTTCTTTTGAATTATAATGATTTGGTTTTTTTTTAAAGCCAGCTCCTAGTTTTATTTATTAATTCAATGTTACTTTTACTTGAAATTTTATTTTTCTTTCATTTTTATTTTTTAATTTGATTTGGGATCTTTATATTTTTTTCTAAATTTTTATGTAGTTGCATGGTAACTTTTTTTGTTCTTTATGTTATGGGCATAAGAATTTATATATAGAATTTTACTTTTAAATATTATAATAACTGCATCCCATAAATTTTGGAATGTTGTCTCTTTATTGTCATTCTCTTTAATTAAACAATGAATTGTTTCAATAATTTGTTCTTTGTCCCGCTCATTTTGTAGTTTTTAATGAATCTGTAACATGTGTTTCCATGACCCTTTTATAAATATTGTTTCATTGCATTAGAGTTTGAGAAGGTACATTTAATATTTATACTTTTCTGAATTTGGTTGGAAGATATTTAGACAGTAAAATTGTTAAATTTTGGAAAGGAGTGTAGCTGAGAAAAAAAATGTATACTCCTTTCTCTTACCATTCAGTTTTCTCCAGAGATCTATCATATACATTTTTTTAATGATTCTGTTCTTCTCTTTGCTTTCTGTTTTATTTATTTTAAGGGAATTATTAATCTCCAAGAAAGGAAAATTAAAATTCTCTACTGGCATAGGTTTGCTACTTTTTTTTCCCCTACAATTCAAGCTTTTTAACATAATTCCTTCATAATCATATGTGATATCTTGTCTATTCATTTCCCCATTGATAGACATTCTTTCAATTCTACTTCTTTGCCACCACTAAAACAGATGCTATAAAAGTTTTTTTCCACATATTGGTCCTTTCCTTTTTTGTTTTGGTCTATTTTAGGTTCAGATGTAGTAGTAATATTGCTTGGTTAAAGTCTAAGCGTGATTTTATTTTCCTTTGCATATAGTTTCAAGTTGCTCTTCAGAATGGTTGCATCAATAAATATCTTCACCAATACAATGTTTGTGTTTTAATTTCCCCAAATTCCCTTCAACATTTGTAATTTTTCTTTTCTGTCATATTAGCCAATATGACAAGTGTGAGGTAATAGCTCAGAGTTGTTTTAATTTGCATTTCTCTCATATATCATTATTATGATATATAGCATTCTATGTGAATATAGATAGCTTTGATTACTTTACCTAAAAACTATTCATAGTACTTGACTATTTATATATTTAATTTATTTTTATGTATGAGAAATTTAATTTTTCCACAGTAATGATTAGCAACTTTATATTTCCCTCCATCCCATTTTTAACTGCTTTTTCCTATTCTCTCTTTCCTTTTACCTTGTTCATTTGAAAAAGTGTTTTGCTTCTGACTTTTACATTTTCAAAACTATCCTAGTTTTGTAACTAGTTGATCCCCACCCCTATAATTTTCCTTTTCTACTTTCATGCATGGAAAGTTATATTTCCATAGTAAATTGAATGTGAAAATATTTCTCTCTGTGAACCATTTCCTATGAAAGTATGGCTTATGTGCTCTCTTCCTCACTCCCTTTGTTTTTCACATTAGACCTAATTATGCTAATAATAAGAAAGTTTTTATAAGTTAGAAATACCATTTTCCATGTAGGAATATGTTTTAACCTTATTAAGTCCCTTATGATTTCTCTTTCCTACATCCTTTGTTATGCTTCTTTTCAATTTTACATTAGAAAGACAAACTTTTTGTACAAGTCTAGTATTTTTTTTTATCAGAAATGATTGAAAGTACTCCATTTCCTTGAATATCCATTTTTCCCTGTGAAGGATTATACTTAGTTTTTCTTGGATAGATGATTCTTGATTATAATGCTAGTTCCTTTGCCCTCATTTTGCATTATAGTCTGAGAAGGGTGCATTTAGTATTTCTATATCAAATTCAAGCCCTCTGGTATTTGAATATAAATGCTGCTAAATCTTGTGTAGATTGTGACTCCACAAAACTTGAATTATTTCTTTTTTGTTGCTTGCAATATTTTCTCTTTGAACACAGAGTTCTGGAATAAGGCAACAATGTTTTCATCTTGGAATCTTTTTCAGAAGGTGATCAGTGGATTCTTTCAATTTTTATATTATCCTCAGGTACTAGAATATCTGGGCAGTTTTCCTTGATAATTTCCCCATGATGATGACTTTCACATAGTTCACTAACTCCAAGATTTCCTCTCCTGAATCTATTTGCCAGGTCACTGGTGTGTAAGGGTTTCTCCTTATCCTGTGATTATCACCCAGGACTGATACCTTGTTCCAACTATAAGCAATTCAATGAGTCCTAACCCTAGTACCAGAAAAGTTGACCTCTATAAAGTTTCTTCTGTCTCATTGTCTATTCTCGTAATGGTCTTTGGTCTAAGAAGTCTGGAATCTGCTACTGAATTTACTGAGCTGATGAACACAAAAGCCTGTTCCTAACCTACTAGGACCTTGTGTGGCTGGCTGCCATTGTTTGTACTGGATATGTTCCTCCCTCACATCATGTTTCAACAGACCTTCTAAGATGTTTTTGGATAGAAAATTGTTTAACTCTCTGTTTTTGTGATATCTGCTGCTCTAAAATGTGTTTAGAGTTATTATTTTAAAATATTCAGAAGGGTTTTGGGGTGAGTTCAGGCATTTTCTTCTACACAGTCTCTGTCTTGGTATTTTCTTTAAAATTTCTGAACAAATTATTCCTGTTAATATATATTTGATTTACTTTTCCATATCCCCAGGATAAAGGCTTGAACATTGGCCTGGACTATATGATATTTGAAATATAAAGGAAAAGTGCAGATAAATGAACATATAAAATATATGTATACATGCTTCAAGAGGTGATGTAAGGTATATAAAGATCAACATGGATTGGCTAGGATAAATTCTGAGGAATTTTGTACTCAAAACAGAGGGTTTTATATTTGATATAGATTATAATAGAGAATCACTGGTACATTTGCATGACTGGAAGGCAAATTCTGCCCTTTAGGAAGGTCATTTTGCTGAATGGAGGGAAAACTGAAGTGGGGAGAGACTTGTGCCAGTGACATCAGTCAGCAGGTTATTACAATGATGCATATTTGAAGTGATGAAAGTCTGAACTAGGATAGCAAACGTTTTAG
Source organism: Sarcophilus harrisii (assembly GCF_902635505.1). Classification (NCBI taxonomy): domain Eukaryota; kingdom Metazoa; phylum Chordata; class Mammalia; order Dasyuromorphia; family Dasyuridae; genus Sarcophilus; species Sarcophilus harrisii. The sequence goes on along the minus strand of NC_045427.1, from coordinate 62,936,604 downwards.
AAAAGAGATATTATAGAAGTAAAATCAATAGCTCCTGGGGGAAAAAAAAAGATTAGAGTAAGAAGCTATAGCATGATATTGACATTGTGAGCCTAGGTGATTTGGATGATTTTAGTATTCTCATTAATAATAGGGGAGTTAGGAAAAGTAGAAGATTTGAAATACAGAAAAGAATTTTCTACTTTTACAGATTAATTAATTGTCAGAATTGGGAATTAAAATCTCTGTTTTCTGTTTCACTGCTATTTCCATTAAATCATGTTGTCTTCTCAAGCCTGGCCTTTTACCTATCATTTATTTACCAAATAAATGTTCTAAATCATTCAGAGTTTTGTTGATATTATTCTGTTTGTTTTTCCTTTTAATTGTACAAGTGTATCATTTTAAGCGTATTTCCTGGTAAATACATACTCAAGAGTATGCATTTGAAGAATTTATAAATAAGAATTAAAAGGGAAAAATAGTTAGACCTTTCTGCCAAGTTTCTTTGGCTGGGAGTTTTATCAGTGTATAGTTTTCCTACTTTAAATTTAGTGCTGACTTCACTCGAGCAGAAAATAGATTTGAAGACAATGAAAAATGTACTACTTTATTTCCCTGAGGTGTTCATTGTATAGCGGGCCTTCAGCAAAACTAATTTTATATGAAGAGAAACAACAAAGTTAATCTTCAAATGCAATATATGTGTATGTGTATGTGTATGTGAGTGTGTGTGTATTTGTTAAATTATTTTTCCAAGTATTGATTCCCTGTTCCTTGTTAGTGATCTTTAAAACAAGTTTGGGATTTCTTGTAGTATTGTTTGCAACACTATAAATGAAGGAGGATGTTCCATCTAATTAGTATTGTAAGGAGTTCCTAACAGAAATTGCATGAAGGAAATAATCAAACAAAACTGCAGTATTCAGAGTTGAGATGGATCACAGCAGTGCAAGCAGTCCAATATTCTCATTTTGTAGAAAAAGAAATAGAGACCCAGCAAGAAAAAAAAAAAACAAAGACTTGTCAAGAGTTAGCATCCTTCAGGAAACCAGAATTAGTTACAGGGTCATCAGTTCATAGACCTAGAGCTAGAAGGGAACTAAGAGGTAATTTAATTCAACTGTCAGGAAAGGGAGACCCAGAAAATAAATGGCTGGCTCAAGGTTACACCTTTCTCTGGAACTCTAGGGTAAATCAGTAATTTAACTAATATGTAGAAAGCTTCAAGGCACTATTAAAACCATTTCCAGAGTCCTTAATTGTCCACAAAATCTTCCTTCTTTGATCTGGAAAGCAATCATATCTCTGGAAGTAGAAAAATCCTTAGATTCCATTAAATGCAATTTTCTCATTTTTAAGTTGCCCAAGGTCCTAGAGATTATAAATGAATTCAAATTCTGATTGTTTCCTTTTGAATCCAGCTCCCTTTCCACTGCATGTAGCATGTAGTCATGCCTAAGTGATGATCTGGGCATAGAACTAAAATATTATGATTCCCTAAATAGAATCCATCCCCAAAATTGATAAATTGCTACCCAGTTGCAAATTTCTCTTTGCTAAAAGAGAAACAGAATAGATACACAAAGAAAATGAGAAGAGAGAGAAACAGAGAGAGAGAGAGAGAGAGAGATTGGAGAGAATGATTCTTTAATTCTTTGTAAATTCTATGTAAAAATGGGCAAGGGATGTATGTAATGAAAAATCAGTCAGAAATGCTGTCAGTCAATAAGCTTTTATTAACCGCTTGGTATGTTCTAGTCATTGTGTTAAGCACTAAAGATAAAACAAAGGTAAAATGAAAGTCCCTAACCAAAAGCAGTTCACGTTATATTGGGAGAAACTACATGAAAATGACAATATACACACGTTATAGATAATGAAAATGAAAAGGCAATAACAAAGTGAAAAGCCTAGTAGACTAGTAATAAACAAGACCAAGAAAGAAGTCACGCAGAAACTAATATTTGATCTTACTCTTGAAGATATTTAGGGATGCCAGGACGATAAGATGACAGGAAGTAAAAAGGAAAGTTATGATTAACACAAAGTTTGATAGATAATGTTTAATAACTGCTTCTCAACTAATTAAATGATTAGGAGGTAATCTTTCATGTCCCTTTCAGGACTAGTATTCTCAAAAACTAGAAATTATGTTTAAGCTTAAGGTACTTGTGTCTTTTCCAGGTTGCCAAAAATTAAAGAGCACTAACAATACTGATTTCAGGCCCACTTTCTCCATCCTGTTTGACACACTCATGTGAGCTCCTCTCTGCCCATTCTCAACATCAGCAATGGAGTTTCACTCTATACTCCTCTCATCCATCTGCCATAAGCACAACAACTTTCACTGTTCTTTGCAGTAGTGGCAACTTCCTTGGAGTGGTAGGGACTTCTTAGTAGGAAGGAGTTTCCTTCCTTCTTTCTAAAGCCTTCTGTCACACCAACATCATTAATCACTTCTCTTCTATCAGGCATATGATACCATTGTATTTATAGTTACAGTCCCAGTAAATACAGATTTGGAATATAATGATCTTTTTTTCCTTCACAACTTTTTCTCCCATCTTCAAATTTGATAATGTGTGAATCAAATGTGTTTAATATCTGAGAGGCTAGCAAAATATGGAGTAATGGCTGTGTTTTAATTAGTTCATATTTTAAGGATTCTCTCTCTCTCTCTCGCTCTGTGTATATGTATGTGTGTGTGTGTGTGTGTGTGTGTGTGTGTGTGCTTGACCTCTGATGGAGAAGATGATGGTCCATTAGAGTAAAAAGCTAATCAAGAACTATTAAGTTCCCAAAGTAATTAAAATGATTCAGAATTCATGGATTATGTAATAAACATTAAAAAATCAGAATACATTTTCATTTTAACGAGAGGGCTGAAAATTTCAACACTCGGCTAAGTTGGGAAATGCATTATAATATGAACTAGCTGCCATGGCATTGTGATGATTATTCAAAATTAGAGGATTTATAGTTTTCTAACTAAGCGAGAACATCATATATACATACACCCATAGATCATTTTCACTCAGAAAATAATTAGAAATCATGGAAGAAGAGATTTATCATGTTTATGAACATTTGCTGCCCATTTTCCTTCCTTTTGAAGGCCTTGTCCATGGAGTGATTGATAGGTCCCCTGCCTACCTTATACAACAGCTTTCCATCTTGTCTTACATGCTTTTACATTTCCCTCCATTGGATTAGTTCCCTCTTCTTCTCCCTATTACCTTAATTTATTATTCATATCTCATTCTAATGTCTTTCCCTTTGGTGGTAAGATTATAACATTTGCATGTAAGTTCAAATGTTGTCTTTAATAATTAATATATAACATAAACTTAGGTCATATAACTTCAGTGTTCATCAATTTCTTAATCTATAAAGTGAGAATAATAGTTGTACTTACTACCTGGTAGGGATATAGTATTGTCATTTTTTCAATATTAAAACATTGTGGAAATGTGAGTCGTTGTTACCTATGTAACCTTAGTCATGCTACTTGTTCTGTATGAGAATGAATATCACACTCAGAAAAAGGATTAGTAATCAAGTCCAGAGATGCTATTTCATTGGATTAGGATAATTTTTTATGACAGTATTTTCTAAGATACTCTGATATCCTTTATTGCTTTAAGTCAAAAATATTTGTGAACATGAAGGTTTCTGCATTTCTCTAATGGAGACCAAGAAACATTCAGAAAACCTGTCACTAATATGAATTCATCTCAATGAATCAGGTTTACTCTTAATCAAAATAAGTATTTAGTTAATCCACATTTTTTTTCTTATTTTCATGGATCTGGTCCTGAATACGTAGGCTTCAAAACTGTATGTTTTCTATTGCTGGCTCATCTTTGAACTTCATTCAGTAATTGGGAATAGTGTTGGAATTACATCTCACTTCTGTGGCCTTGGATTCAACCAGAACAAATGACTTGTCTAATGTTATATAAGTAACAACTCCCATTTCTACAGTGTTTTAATGTTGAAAAAAATGTCAGTATAATACTCCTACAAGACAGTTGGTACAAGTATTATTCTCACTTTACAGATTACGGAAAATTAATGCATACTGAAGTTACATTACCTGTTTAAATTTGTTATATATTATGTATCAACGGCAACATTTGAACTCACTTTGGATTTTTCTTTCACAAGACATATGCCATTTCTTGCATTGATAAGCAAACTATCCTGCCTTAATTTTCCTTTTGTAGTTGAATCAGATTTTCTGGATTCCAAAACCATCCCTGCTCTGATTACCTTTATTCTCCCACTCCCTGCTTTCTGGTCGAATTTTTTATGCTGTCTTCCTCTATCAGTAAGTAAGTTTATTGTAGAGAGGAACCTTATTTTTTGTCTTCTGTTTGTATCCCCTGCATAGTACCTGGCACATAAGAAGATTTTGTTGGTGCTAGTGTTTTTAAATAAATGTCTGTCTTCTTTATTTATTCCACATGATATTGTGGAAGGAACTTTGGAGTTAGAGTCAAAATATCTGCGTTTGAATATCAATTCTACTGTGATGTCACCTGTGTGAGGTTGGTTAAATTATTTCTTTTCTGCATAATTTAATTCTTGCATCACTAAAGTGAGGAACTTAAATAGCCCATAATTCCAAAATTGTATTTCTACTTTTCTATGTCCCCTCTTAACAGGTTTTCTTCTTCAGGGATATTACTATGGTTGTTAGGAAATAATTCTTAGGTGTCAAAAGTTCAACAAATATTCATTAAACATATACTGAATGTAGACTATATATGCTAGATATTAGGATAAGTATGGATTTAGGAAAGATATAATCTCTATTTTTTGTTTTGTGAAGTTTTCATATATGAATTACATGTAATTATAATGAAATATGATTCAAAAAGTTCAATTCAGCTACAATGTGTAAGGCTAAGCATGGTATAAATAAGTATGAATGTTGACACAATCTACTGCATCATGGAGCTTACAATCTAGTAGGTGAAATATAAACAGAAAGACAGGTGTGACAGTTACAGAGACAAAAGTAGGAAAGAAAAGAAAAAAGAGTTGCAAAGACTGGATGAAAGGAAGAAGGAAAGAAGTAAAAAAGAAAAAAGAAAGAGAGAGAAAGAAAGGAAAGGAGGAAGGAGAAGGAAGGAAGGGAGGAAGGAAAAGAAAGAAAAAAGAAAGAAAGAAAGAAGAAACAAAGGAAGGAAGGAAGAGCGAGGGAAAGAAAGAAAGAAAGAAAGAAAGAAAGGAAAACAAAGAAAAGGAAAAAGAAAAAAGATAAAGGAATAAAGAAGCAAAAAGAAAAAGAGAGAAAGGAAGGAAGAAATTAAAAAAAGAAAGAAGAAGAGAAGGAGGAAGGAAGAGAGGAAGGGAGAGAGGAAGAGAGGGACGAAGAAATGAAGGGAGGAAAGGAGATAGGGACAGAAGGCATAGGAAAAAAGAGAGGAAGACATGAATAAAGAAAGATAAAAATGAGAAAGAAGAAAAAAGGACAGAAAGAAAAAGAACACAATCAACGTTTGCTATGTACTAATTACTTTAAACAAAGGGAATAAGGAAGAAATTAGAAAATTGCTACTCTCAAAGAAGTTCTATTCTAATAGTAGATGAAGTCATTTACTAAGAAAAATCCAAATAAATCTTAGAAATGAAATGTAGAACTAACAAGTCATACTAAGTCACACAGAGTTGCTGGAAACTTTACAAAGTGTTAAGCCATTAGAGTTGATAGAGACAATAATTATCTAATTTGGCATGGTTCAATATGATTGATTTGATCTTAGAAGGAGATATTTTGGGCCAGAACTTGAAACAAGGTACTAAGTACAACTGATAGAAATGATGCTTGCGTTCACACCTTTAGAGAGCTCATAAGTATCTAAGTACTCAATGGAGTTCACATGTTTGGGAGAGTTCAGGGTTTAGAAAGAGATATCCGAATTTACACCTCCCTTAGGGCCAGAGAGCACTCTGGGAGATAACCCAGAATCTTTCTCTCTGCAGAAGGAGGAGTTAATCTTTGGGAGATCATATATATAGAGGAAGCTCTTAGAGCTTGAGGGAGTTTTCTTGGGAACATTGACTGGGGTCGTAGAGGAGCACTCTGGCAGGGATTTCTCCGGAACATTGACTGAGGTCAGAGAGGAGCACCCTGGGAGGAAGTCCACAAGCCCTATCTTCAAGGCAAGAGATTCATTGCATCTTCCAACTTGTTGCTGGCTGGAGGCTGAAGAAAGCAGAGGCAGAGGACAAGGACAAAGCTGCAAGACCTCTTGTAACCAAGCAGAGAGATAGGCCTGAGCAAACCGGGCTATATTGAAGGACACAATAAAAGATCTAAACTTTTATCATCTGGCTGTGTTTTGGAAAAAGAACACAACACATAGTAGAAATGCAGCTTCATGTGCAATCATCATTTTTCCTATTCTGTCATGTATACTTGTATTATTTCTTAAATTTACAATAAAACAAATTAATTTCAAAAGAAATGAAATGAAGCATCTCTAGTTCTTCCCATGAAATAGAGACCTTTGAACAAATAGTTCTGGGGCAATTTTGAACAATAAATGAATAGTTAAGGAAGGTCAAATAGAGTGTTCTAAGAAAGACAATAAGAGATGGATCATTTCCATCTTGTAGAGCAGAGAAAGCTTCATGAACAATGTGTCATTTGAATCAAATAGTAACCTGGTACTTAAAAGTGAAGTATTTTTGCAAGAGGAGACAGGATAGATAGCAGAGCCAATGGAAGAGAGTAGATATATCTCTATCTGAGCTCCTCCAAGAGATCCCTCAAATCAACTGCATATTTTGCTTCTAACTGGTTTTGGTATGATACAATAAATAAATATTTGGAGTACAACACATTTCCAAAAGAAGATACTTTGAAAGAACTTCAGAAAAGGTCTGTTTTAATTAGGCAGGGGTAGAGGCTGCCAAGCCCAGACCACAGTGCAGGGAGCTGGGGCTGAGGACCAGGATGTTTCAGCTTCCACAAACAAGGGAATCTACTACAAGGCTTTTAGGCTACTCTATCCAGGTTGCAGTCCAGTGGTTAAGCAGATTTGCTGAGAGAAACTGAAAAGCAAATATAAAAGACAAATTGTGAGTCACTGAGGCCAGAAAGAATATAGGACCTGGTTGCTACTACCCAGCATTGGTGGTCAGTCAGCAGCACTGTCCCAGTGCAAACTAACAGGGATGTTGCTCCTATACTTTAAGAGCAGACCTAAAACTTTTAAAAAATGAGCCAAAAAAGTAAAAAGAACTGTGCCCATAGACAGCTTTTATGGTACAAAAGAAGAACAAACTTCAAACCTGGAGGACCCTAAAGGCAAATTAGCTCCAGATGAAGCCCCAAAGGGTGATATGAGTTCATCTCTATTTCATAAGCCTCTCTTGAATAAAATTAAAAAAGGATCTTAAGAGAATTGGAATTAAAATGAGGGAAGGAAAGGAAATCTCTGCAAAAGGATTTGGAAAACCTTTAGTTAATTTGATTAGAAAAAAGTAAAGAAAATAAAAATTGTTAGTCTCAAAAATGAAATCAAGCTATTAATGAACTCCCTAAGAAAATATCTCCACAGTCAGATGGATTTACATGTGAATTCTACTAAACATTTGTAGAAAAATAAATTCCAATACAATGCATAGTATTTGAAAAAAAAAATGAGTCCTACCTAAGTCTTGTTATGACACAGATATGTTGCTGATATCTAAACCTGGTAGAGTGAAAGCAAAGAAAGAAAATTATAGACCAATTCCCCTAATTAAGATTGATAAAAAAATTTTAAATAAAATATTACCTAACAGATTACAGAAAGTCGTCTCCAGGATAATATGCCATGACCAAGTAGGATTTATACCAGGAATGCAGGGCTGGTTCAATAGTAGGACAATTATGAGCATAATTTACTATATCAATAACCACACTAACAAAAAACATATCATTATCTTAATAGATTCAGAAAAAGCTTTTGATAAAATTCAATATCTATTCCTATTAAAAACATTGGAGACTATAGGAATAAATGGGGTTTTCCTTAAAATGATCAATAGCATCTATTTAAAATTTTCAGCAAGCATCATATGTACTGGGACAAACTAGAACATTCTCAATAAGACCAGGTATGAAACAATTTTGCCCGCTATCACTATTACTATTCAATATTGTATTAGAAATGTTAGCTTCAGCAATAAAAGAAGAAAAGGAGACTAAATAAATTAAAGTAGGTAATGAGGCAATCAAATTATTACTCTTTGCAGATGATATGATGGTATACTTAGAGAATCCTAGAGAATCAATTAAAAACTACTAGAATAATAAACTTGTGGGATACAAAATAAATCCACATAAATCATTAGCATTTTTATATATTACCAATACAAAGTCCATCAGCAAGCAATACAAAGAAAAAATCCCTTTAAAATAACTCTCTATAATATGTAATATTTGAGAGTCTATCTTCCAAGACAAAATTATATGAACACAACTACAAAACACTTTCCACACAAATACAGACCTAATCAATTGGAAAAATATAATGTGCTCATGGACAGGCTGAGCAGATATAATAAAAATGCTAATGTTTTCTAAATTAAACTACTTAATCTGTGCCTTACAAATCAAACTCCCAAGAAATTATTTTTCAGATTTAGAAACAATAATGCAGAACTTCATCTGGAAGAACAAAAGTTCAAGTATTTCAAGGGAATTCATGAAAAAAAAATGCAAATGAAGGTGGCCTAGCTGTGCTAGATCTAAAACTATATAATAAAGCAATGGTCATCAAAACTATTTGGTACTGGCTAAGAAATAAAGTAGTCGATCAGTGGAATAAGTTAGATTGACAGGTCAAAATAATCAATGGTTATAGTAATCTAGTTTTTGACAAATCCAAAGATCCCAGCTTTTGTGATAAGATTGAAACTGCTGAGAAAAATAGAAATTAGTGTGGCAGAAATGAGGCATTGACCCACACCTAATATTCTATATCAAGATAAGATTGGAATGGGTTCATGACTTGGACATAACAAGTAATATTATAAGCAAATTAGAAGAACAAAGGATAGTTTACCTCTTAGATCTGTGGAGAAGAAAGAAATTTGTGAAGAAAAAAGAACTGGAGTTATGGAGTTATTATTGAAAATAAAATAGATAATTTTGATTATATTAAGTCACTTTTTTTTTGTAGAAACAAAACTAATTCTGGGATTAGTTTTGGTATTTTAATAACCTGGGGAAACATTTTTACCTTCAAAAGTTCTGATAAAAGCCTCATTTCTAAACTATATAAAGACTATTCAATCTATTCTCCAATTGATAAATGGTCAAAGGCTATGAACAGACAATTTTCAGGTGACAAAATTGAAACCATTTTCAGTTATATGAAAAGGTGCTCTAAATCACTATTGAACAGAAAAATGCAAATCAATGCTACTTTGAGGTACCACTACACATCTCTCAGATTGTTAAAATGACAGGACAAGATAATGATCGATGTTGCAAGGGATGTGGGAAAACTGGGACACTAATGCATTGTTGGTGGAGTTGGGAATGGATCCAACTCTTCTGGGGAACAATTTGTAACTATGCCCAAAGGACTATCAAAATGTGCATACCCTTTGATTCAGCAATGCTTCTACTAAACTTAGAACCTCAAGATATCTTTAAAAAGGGAATGGGACCCATATGTACAAAAATGTTTGTGGCAGACTTTTTTGCAGTGGCAAGAAAGTGGAAACTAAGTGGATGCCCATCACTTGGAGAATGGTTGAATAAATTCATATTTGAATGTTGTGGAATATTATTTTTCTATAAGAAATGATCTGCAGGATAATTTCAGAGAAGCCTGGAGAGACTTAAAAGACCTGACATTAAGTGAAATGAGCAGAACCAAGAAATCATTGTACACTATAACAAGAAGATTATATGATCATTAATTCTGATAAACATGATTCTTTTAAACAATGAGAAAATTCAAACTAGTTCCAATGATCTTGTGATGAAGGGAGCCAACTACATCCACAGAGAGGACTATGGGAACTGAGTGTGAATCACAATATTGCATTTTCACTTTTTTGTTTAATTTTGATGGTGGATTAGGTTAAAAGTATCAATAGAATGTAATTCAGTCTTAAATAGCCTTTTTTCCAAAAGATTCATACATAAATTTATATAAAAGCATACCTAATATATCTGAAGTAACATTGTTCAATGATCTGATTTTAAAATACCATCAAAAAACTTCATTATCATTATATCATCATCAATATCATTAAGTGATTGGTTTATTCCTGTGAGGTGTTGGAACCTTCTACAATTAAAAAGATCGAACAAGTTCACTTAAATGCATTAAAAATTAATATAGATATAAAGAATTATGTAATCTGTGAGGATTAAAATATTTTGACCATTGAATAAAGAAAGATAAAGTTACATAGGGAATATTATATGATTAGCAAAAATTTTGAATTGATATGTAAAGAAACAAGCTAATATCTAGTCACACAGAGCAACAGTATCCATTGCAATAATGAAGGCATTCCAACCAAGTTTCTGAAAGAAATTTATTTAAAGTGGAGGAAATAATTTATTTTTATCACATATCCTTCAACCCCACGTAGCTGATACATATACTTTCAGATGCTAAGATATCATCTGACATATCACGAGTATGGTAACAGTAACTGCAATAATTTTAAAAGGACTGATTTTTTTTTTTGAAATGGACATGCTCAGGAAGGAAACTTGAGAGTACTGCATGAAATAGAGAAATTAATGGATGGTAGCTGACTTGCTATACCAAAAGCAGATTAGCAGAGTGTATATTGATCTAACTAGGAAAAATGCTTTGGATAGTCTTTTACCCATGCTATATTTTGCAGTAACATACATAACATGCATTGGTGGGGGGAAGGATTTCCACAGGGCCAAGATTAGAGAGATACACCTTTAACATATATCATCTACCATTTTGCCTTATTTTAATTGATTGTACATGAATAGATTCTACATTTTAATCTATTACTAACTTTCCCCTACAGATATTGTGTGTAATTTGAGGAGAGTATCCAGTAGTTCTGAAAAATGTTTGTACCAAGTTTTCTTATTATGACATTAAATGAAAATCTTTGCTAATAACTGATATTACTAGCAGATGGGAGCTTAAGGGTAACAGTAGTAGAAACACAAGTCATTAAATTTTATCCCTAAATATCTGAGGGGGAAAGTAGTTAAAAATTCTCTCTGGAGATTGCAATCAGCTAGTACAAGTGTATCCCTTTAGAAACCAAATTATATGTTATATTTATCATATGATCCTCTGTGTATGCATATGTACATGTTTATATGTATCTATACATATATGTATAGATTCATATAATTGCATACCTATGTAAATTATTAATATAAATATGATTCATGCTTATGTGCATATATGTATATACAAATAACAAATGCATATACTTTCAGGAAGATAAATGAGCATATTACTGTCTAAATGAATAAATATATATTTGTATAAAAACTATATAAGTGTATATATACATATATACACATAAATACAGGTGCACAAATGCACATTGTTATATTATATATGTGTTTAAACTACATATGTAAATGTATACATGTCTATTTATACAGAGAGACAGAGACAGAGAGAGAGTGAGTCAGAGAGAAGGACATGCATATATGAAAAACTTTTGGTCAGTGTATTATAACAGTATATTTATAAGGATTTTTGTTTTGTCAGCATATCATAGAATATTTTAGTCAAATGGCAAGAGAGTTGTATTTTGTGTTTGTGAGTAGGTTTCAACAAAATGCAAGCCAAAAAAAATTTCATAGAATAATATGAAAAGTGCCATGGGGAGCAGAGTGAAATATGTGTATATTTATATATGAATATGCTAATATTTATGTGCACGTATATAGAGAAACATAGACGAATATAATTAAAATATGTGTGCATGTGTAAGATGATTTTTATATGATTGATTCTGAAATATTTAATGTCTACCTCTCCATGAAATTTTAATCCATGTTTTGCTAACTCATACTGTAATTTGGTGAAGAGAATGGGATTGAAATATTCAAAAACAGTCATATAAGTGTTCATTTTCGCAGGGAAATGTCAAAACAAAAATGCAGGGACAGGATCTGGGATTTCTTTGATATAGAGAATTCACAGATAGTAAACTCTCTCTGCCAGTGCAGATTGGCACCTTCTCTGAAATTTATACTTATAGAGAACTTTGAAAGATTGAGAGTTATTTAGTGTCATACATCCAATATATGTCTGAAGCCAGAGTTTAACCAAGTTCTCACTGGCTCTGAGGTCATCGCTCTAGCCATTTAGGAAACTATATTCTTTTAACAACAAAAATGTATCAATTCCTAAATTTTTCATTGTACAGTCTTTTTACAATGTCACTTCATATTCTTTGTTCCAAAATGTTTCCTATGCTCTAAATAAAATGTATTATCATCTTTAGACAAGCTAATACTTTCTGCTTATGTCTTCGTTCGTTTTATTCAGAATATTTGTATTGTTTTTTGTTTTTGTTTTTTACTTTCATGAGGTATCCTTTGAAATCTAACTTATTTTTTTTCAAGTCTCTGTGTTGGGAAAGTGTGAGATTGTCAAAAAAAAAAAAAAACAGACAAGGTAGTCAAAGAGAGAAATCATTTACATATATACACACAAACACATACACACATATGTATATTGCAGGGATATGCATGAGTGTATAGATATGCATTTTATATGTACACGCATACACATATACACACTTATGTAAAAGATTGTTTAGTGGAACTTAAGGATAACTCTTTAAAAAGTGTATTGTTATAGAAACCAAATAGGAGAGTCTAACTGAGAAGACAGGAAATGAATATTCCAAAATATTCCCTTGATCCTGCCATAAATATCTTCTTCACACTCTCTGAATTATCTCTTGGCTTCCATTTTTTCAGTCTATTGCCTAAGATAGTCAATGAAAATTAAAGTATGCTTCTAAAGTTCTTGTAGCATGAAGGGATTGTAAGATTAATCAGTAAATTACTCAGGCATATCATAACTTGGCAAACTCAGAAATTCCGTCCTACTGGTTTAACTAATGAGTACCTTTCTTGGCCCTCTCTGCTCCAATAATTCTCCCAAGAACAACTGAATAGAGGAAAACCCTTTTAAATCTTTTGCCAGGGATTCTCATTAGAGGAAGGATTAGTACACTTTGGGGACTTTTCTCACGTAATGATATTAACGATTTTCAACAGTCTTGTAAAGTTTAGAGAACATGTACTTCACAATAACCTTTTTACATAGGGCTTGGACTATTAGCTTCTTTCTACAGATGCATCAATCAAGGCCTTGGAAAGTTAACTTAATTGTCCAGGGACACACAACTGATCAGTGTCATACCTGAGGTTTCTTCAAACATGGGTCTTTTTCATTACAGATTAACTGACCTTACATTTAATTTTTCCTGGCTTGTAGAACCTGTTTATGAAACAAGACATGATACATATAAGGCAAAAACCTACCCACACCTTTTCTATCATAAAAACATATTTGTACTTGTATATACAATAATCACAATTTTTAAAAAAAGTTTTATTAATATAAGGAGGAAAAATAAAATATACTGTTTTCAGAGAGGATAGGGAATCATAAGTATATAGAAGAGAATTTTAAAACCCAGAAAAGGAGGAGAAAAGCCTTTGGGTTATTTCTAACAACAGTCTCATTCAATCTAGTTGAAATTTTTCTATACAAGGATAATGAAGTGTCAGATAATTTATAATTAAGCCTTGTGATTAACACTACAAGATAAAAGGTCTTAAAAGGATTCATTGAACCATTTTAATCTTGTAGAAATGAAAGTCTCATTGAATATACTTTAGTCTGTGGTTCTAGTGCAAGCTTATATAATCCTTTTTGTCTGATTTATTTTATTTTAATTTATTTAACTTTTATTTAGTAAGTTTGTTTATTTTAATATATATATATATATATATATATATTGCTTTATGAATATGTTGAGAAAGGAAAATCAGAGCAAAAGGGAAAAATACATGGGAAAGATAAAAACAAACAAACAAAAAACCAGACGTGAATGAATACAGCATGTTTTGATTAACATTCATTTAGTCACCTTAGTTCTTTTTCTGGATGTAGGTGGTATTTTCTGTCCAAAGTGTACTTAGATTGCTTTTGATCACTGACTTACTGAGAAGAACTAAGCCTTTCAAAATTGATGATCACACATTCTTGCTGATATTATGTAACGTACTGCTAGTTCTTCTTATTTTGCTCAGCATCAGTTCATGTAAATCTTTTCAAGCTTTTCTATAATCAGCTTTTAAAGAACAATAATATTCCATTACTTTCACACACCACAATTTGTTCAGTCATCCCCCAATTGATGAACATTTATTCATTTTCCAATTCTTTTTTTGCTAGGACAAAAAAGAGCTACTAGAAACACTGCGTGTGTGGATTTTTTTCTCTCCTATTTGATTTTCTTAGGATACAGACACAGAAATGGCACATCTAACTCAAAGGGTATTCATAAACTTATAGATCTTTGGGCATTGTTCCAGATTACTCTCCACAATCGTTGGATCATTTCACAACTCCTCAAACCATGCATTAGTGTCTGAGTTTTCCCACATGCCCTCCAATATTTGTCATTATCTTTTCCAGTAATCTTAGCCAATCTCAGAGGTGTGGAGTGGTACCTCACAGTTGTTTTAATTTGCATTTCTCTAATCAATAGTGATTTAGACCGTTTTTTAATATAATTATAAATGGCTTTAATTGCATCATCTGAAAATTGTCTATTCATATTCTTTGACCATTTATCAGTTGGGGAAAGACTTGTATCCTTAGAAGGACACAGTTCTTCATATATTTTTAAAATGAGACCTTTATCAGTTCGCCTCATTTCCAAAATATATAGAGAATTAACTCTAATTTATAAAAAATCAAGCCATTCTCCAATTGAAAAATGGTCAAAGGATATGAACAGACAATTCTCAGATGAAGAAATTGAAACTATTTCTAGTCATATGAAAAGATGCTCCAATTCATTATTAATCAGAAAAATGCAAATTAAGACAACTCTAAAATACCACTACACACCTGTCAGATTGGCTAAGATGGCAGGAAAAAATAATGATGATTGTTGGAGGGGATGCGGGAAAACTGGGACATTGATGCATTGTTGGTGGAGTTGTGAACGAATCCAACCATTCTGGAGAGTAGTTTGGAATTATGCTCAAAAAGTTATTAAACTGTGCATACTCTTTGATCTAGCAGTGTTACTACTGGGCTTATATCCCAAAGAAATCATAAAGAAGGGAAAGGGACCTGTATGTGCACGAATGTTTGTGGCAGCCCTTTTTGTAGTGGCTAGAAACTGGAAACTGAATGGATGTCCATCAGTTGGAGAATGGCTGAATAAATTGTGGTATATGAATATTATGGAATATTACTGTTCTGTAAGAAATGACCAACAGGATGATTTCAGAAAGGCCTGGAGAGACTAACACGAACTGATGCTGAGTGAAATGAGCAGGACCAGGAGATCATTATATACTTCAACAACAATACTATATGATGACCAGTTCTGATGGACCTGGCCATCCTCAGCAGTGAGATCAATCAAATCATTTCCAATGGAGCAATAATGAACTGAATCAGCTACGCCCAGAGAAAGACCTCTGGGTGATGACTAAAAACCATTACATTGAACTCCCAATCCCTATATTTATGCCCACCTGCATTTTTGATTTCCTTCACAAGCTAATTGTACAATATTTTAGAGTCTGATTCTTTTTGTACAGCAAAATAACGGTTTGTTCATGTATACTTGTTGTGTATCTAATTTATATTTTAATATATTTAACATCTACTGGTCATCCTGCTATCTGGGGGAGGGGGTGGGGGGTAAGAAGTGAAAAATTGGAACAAGAGGTTTGGCAATTGTTAATGCTGTAAAGTTACACATACATATAACCTGTAAATAAAAGGCCATTAAATTAAAAAAAAAAAAATGAGACCTTTATCATAAATACTAGCAGTAAAGATTTTTTCCCAGATTTATACTTCCCTTTTAATCTTGTTTCTGTAGGTTGTGTTTGTGCAAAAACTTTAAAATTTAATGTCATCAAAGTTGTCCATTATGCCTTTCAACATGTTCTCTAGCTCTTCTTTTGTCATAAATTCCTCCCTTCTCCAAAGATCTTATAAGTGAATTAGGTCTTGTTATGCTAATTTGTTTATGGTATCCTCCTTTATGCCTATAGCATGTAATGCATTTTGACCTTATTTTGGTATGGGATGTGAGATGAAAGTCTATATTGAGTTTCTGACAGTTTTTTTTTCCCCAGTTTTCCAGCAGTTTTGGAATATGAATAAATAATGAGTTCTTATTCTAGAAATGGGAGTTTGAGAGTTTATCAAATACTAATAGACACAGTCTTTGTTTATTGTTTTGTGTATATTTCATCTATTCCATTGATCCACCACTCTATTTCTTAACCAGTACCAAATGGTTTTAATGACTGCTGCTTTATAATATAGTTTTAGGTTTAGTACTGCTAAGCCACCAGTCTTTGTATTTTTTTTTTCATTAATTCTCTATATATATTTTGGCCTTTTATACTTCCAATTGAATTTTGTTATTATTTTTTCTAGTTCTATGAATAATATTTTTGTAGTTTGCCTGGAATGGCATTCAACAAGTAGACCAATTTAGGCAGAATTGTCATTTTTATTATATTAACTCAGCCTATCCATGAAAAAGTGATACTTTTCCAATTGTTTAGATCTGACTTTATTTGTGTAAGAAATGCTTTGTAATTGTGCTCATAAAGTTTTTGGGTTTGTCTTGACAGGTAGAGCCTAAATATTTTATTTTGTCTACAGTGATTTTAAATAACATTTCTCTTTCTATCTCTTGTTTATGGGCTTTTTCAGTAATACAGAGAAATTTCTATACTCAACTGAATGATTAAATTATAAATTATTAAATTATTATTTAATAATTATTAATTATTAAATAAATTATTAAATTATAAATCCTAGCCCAAACTAATGAGATCAAGTTTCAAATAATGCTCATGCACCTTCCTTCTTTCTCTGGATTGCAATAAGAGTTTTGCACTTCTCCATGTGAACTAATTGTCCCATTATACATCCCCTTCCATTCTCTTTTTCTACTGCTTAATGTCATTTTTTTAATCATCAGAGTCCATCCCTAACTATATCCTCAGTCCACAGACACCCTATCTATTCCAATGACAGATGCAATTCTAAGTACAGATATCATTTTCCCATTTAGGTATGTAAACAATTTAATTATAGGTATGTAAACAATTTAATGATAGGTATGTGTATTTATCTATTTAATAATAGATGTGTATATTTAATTATAGGTATGTAAACAATTTAAATAATATATTTTTACCTACTTTTCTATGCTTCTCTTGAGTCCTGTGTTTGTAGATTAAATTTTCTGTTTAGTTTTTTTTTTCAATAGAAATGATTAAAAGTGTCTTACTTCACTGAAGTTTCATAATCTCCCCTGAAAGATGATTTTGAATCTCACTGGTCAATTAATTCTTCATTGTAACACTAGGTCCTTTGCCTTCCTGGAACATGATATTCCAAGTTCTCTGGTCCTTTTTTGTAGAAGCTGCCAGATCCTAGATAATCCTGATTGTTGCAACTTAATATGTATTTTTTTTTTTTGGTCTGGAAGTTTACAGTATTTTTTCTTTGAGATTATAATTTTAGAGTTTTGTAATAATGTTCCTTGTAGTTTTCCTTTTGAGATCTCATTCCAGAGGTGATTGATGGATTTTTTCAATGAGAATTTCCTCCTCTGTTTCTAGAATATTGTGGAAGTTTTCCTTAATTACCCCTTCTAGAATTCTACCCAGGTTCTTTTTTTGGCCATAGCCTTTGGGTAGGCCAATAATTTTTAAATTGTCTCTTCTGAATCACTTTTCCAGATTAGCTGTTTTGCCAATGAGGTTTTTCACATTTTCTTCCATTTTGTCATTCTCTTTAATTTATTTGACTGATTCCTGATGTCTCACAAAGTCATTAGTTTTCATTTGCTGTGTTCTAGTTTTTAACATGTGATTTTCTTCAGTTATCTTCTTTATCTCTTTTTCTAAAATTTATGAACCTAAAGATTTGTTTTATTGTACTGTTTAAGTAGTTTTTCAGGATTTTTTTTCCTTCCTTATCTAAACTTTTGAGTCTCATGCATAACTTTGATTTCTCTTCTCAGTTTTTCTTCTACCTCTCTTGTCTTTTGAAGTCTTTTATGAGCATTTCCAAAAAGTCTCTTTGGGTTTGAGACTAATTTATCTCACTCTTTGAGATTTCTTCTGTTGAAATTCTGTTCTAGTTTGACTTTGTGCTTTCATTGCCCTATCACCATAGAAACTTTCTATGGTCAAGGCTCTTTTCTGATTCTTGCTCCTTTCCTTTCCTTTTCTTTTGACATTTTTTTTCTTTATTACTTATAAGGTTGAACTCTGCTCCTGGGGTAAAGGTATCACTGCCCTAAGTTCTCTGTTCAGCTCTGAGCCTTGACTTTGAGCACTTGGGCTCCTTGCATTTATAGGGGGTAGTTTGGCTACTCTTTCCAGGAAACAGGCTAGATTTCCAGAGTTTGCCTTATGAGCTGGGACTAAAAGATGCCCCACTGATTTGCTCCTCTACTGAGCTAGGGATATTGATATATATTTTGTCACACTTGAGTCCAGAGGACAAAAATGAGGCTCATGATTTTGTAGACACTGCCCTCACTTAAATACAATCCACTTGTATGTCATAGTATCACTTCCTTTATGTCAAGGGCATCTGAGAATGAAGGACAAACAAAAACAATGTAGTCCTAAATAGTGTTAGAGTTCTATCCAGTATTTAGTCTTCTGCAGAGTTTTGTGAGGACAGGATGAAACAAAATGTATCCATTGAGTCATCTAGGAGCTCACCATAATTAAACCCTCATAAGCACAGGGAAGAGATACTGAAAATAGGCAATGTGTCATCCAAGGGTTGGCAAAAAACTATAGCTTTTTTATTCCAAAATAAGGAAGTCAAATAGAGGATTTTTTTTTTTTAAATATACATTACTTGTAAAAGCTGTTCCGTGTTTGTATATATGTCAATAACAAATAAAAACTTTAAAAAGTAAAAGCTGATGTCTATTCCAAGAGTAGAAGGTCATAAAAACATTGTTTAAAATTGAAGGGAACTTGTCATCCAGTACCATCATCTTATTTTTCAGATGAGGACAATGAAGTTTATTTGCTACATGTGAGATTTTCTAATATTTAAATATAGTAATAATGACATCCCTTTTACTTGTCCTGGGAAGTGTGTGAAGTTCCTGCAATCAATGCTTATATGACATCCTCAAGTCTCTTCATAATTCTGGCCATTCTCCTTTTTACCTTCTCTAGTTCATAATTATATTGTATCTAATTTATCCTCTATAGATTCTTTGTACATAGAGTTTGAATATACACACATATGTATACACATATATACATTTATACATACATATACACAATACATAGTACACATTCATATATATGCATATATTAATCCATGTTACATATAAAATATGACTTACTATGTTAATTTATCATAATTTTTCATGTTTACCACCATAATTATTAATCTCATCCTCATCTGTTGGATAATAATATAATAACAATAATAGCAACTAACATTTATATAAGTTACTATGTGCCAGTCAGCATGCTAAATGTTTTCAAAGGGTGTCTCATTATTCTGACAAAATTTTGTGAGGCAGGTACTAATACTATTATATTTTACTGATGAGAAAACTGAGTCAAATAGCGTTTAACCTGCCAGTATATCTCTGAAGCTGGATTTGGATGCAATTATTCCTGACTTCAGACCCTACATTGTCTTGTATTAACTAGTTCCTTACCACTGTCCACCCTCTCCAAAGAAATGTCCTTATGAAAAAAATAGTTTTGGAATAAGACTCAATCAAGAAATTATTAAGGACCAATGTTATATATGGACATTTGGGAGCAATACTTCTATTAATACATTCTAAATATTTTTGTACAATTTATTTCTTGCACTTTCTGTAGTAGTTTGCATTTACAATACAGACTTTTATTGTCAGTTTAGAATAATTAGTGAGCCTTTTTTTTTTGTAAAATTTTAATTTTTAGATAGCATATTTATGATTATTCAATAAACGTTAAATTTTTACAACATGCAGAGATGGAAATTTTTTTTTATTCTGCTAACTTTTTCTTTAATAATGTAGCATATTATATAATATTTAAGCTTTTTTTTTTTCCACCCTGGATAATGCCTTTGTAACTATTGATGGCAATAACCTGGTCCTGACTTGTCATCACTGAGCATCCCTTCTCTAGAAATATGTTAGTCTAATTTAGCCATTTGCTTGATATATATATATATGTATATATATATATATTATATATTATAATTTGCTGAATTATAATGTATATAATATATACATATTATACATATATATATATATATTTGGTTGAGTTCATTTGGATGCCATCTGTGGACATTACAATTTTTTTTTTTTTAATTTTTCTTTTTGGATCTTTGCTGTTTAATGGGCTCATCTAGAGGAAACAACCATAAAGTATATTCAGTATATCCTGTATAACATACAATCTTTAGTATTAATTATTGAAATGTAATATATTTCTTGTCAACATTTCTGAAAGTTTGTATCTTATTTATCATGTTATCTGAGCATATTTATTAATTCTATTGTTTTACATTAAAATAAACTTTATCTTTCAATTGCAATCTTAGTATGAATGACTTATTATGCATTCACAATTTCTCTATCTTTATCAAGATATTTATAGTATAGTCCACTATGCAGTTCCAAAATCAAGTATTTAGAATAATATTGTATGTGTTCATTTTTCAAAAATTCTTTCTATTTGATTTCAAATCGCCAATGTGTCCTTTGAACTACTCATAGTTTTCTCTATTATAACTTTATGCTCAGTTGTGATGGTTGTTTCTTCCTTCTTAAAGGCAGAGGACATGATATCAAGGGCCTGATGTCATAATATGCAAGTGAATTGGATTTAAGTGAGGAAGGGTTATGCTAGGTCATTAGCTTCACTTTCACCTCCAGAGCTATCTGGGGCCAGTGGCCAGATGTAGATCAGGATTCCTGGGATGATTTTGAATACAATAGGAAAACTGGCCTTTTTTATGCTAAGTTCTTCAATAGGTCTCTTTTTAAATAAGGACACACCCAGTGATTAAGGCTAAGTAGCAATTGAGACAAAGAATCACTTTTATCTAGTTAAAAAATTCTAAAATAATAAATACTTGATAGAAAGGTTGACTGAATAGACAATTGTGGGAGGGGAAGATCCTTAAGTTTCTTGGCAGAAGCAGAAATGATTGCTATTTGCATGTGATCTGAGTTAATCTGGACACAAACAATGACCAAAAGGGGCATAGCCTGGGACCTATTGGTGGCCAGCAAATGTGAGGCAGGTGACCTTGCACAGCCCTTCTTCACTTAAATACAATTCACTTTCATGACATGGCATGGCTTCTTTGATGTTATGTCCCTCTTTAGAACAAAGAAGAAATGACCACCTCTGTGAGTAAAGCTAGACTATAAATTGGAACTGGTCAGTTGGAAATCTTCCTTCTTTCCCTTCTTCCTTTCTTCCTTCTCTCCTTCCCTCCATCATTTCCTGCTTCCCTTCCTCCTTCCTTCCTCCCCTCTTTCCTTTCTTCTCTCTCCCCTTTCTTATCTCCTTTCTTCCTCCTTCCCTACTTTCCTCCCTCCCTATATCCTTTCCTTTCTCTCTCCCTCCTTCCCGCTTTTTTTTCCTTCCTTCCTTTCTTCTTTGCCATCTTCTTTCTCTCCTTCCCTCTTTCCTTCCTTCCCTTATTCCTTCCTTTCTCCCCTCCATCCTTTCTTCCTTTCTCTTCTCCTTTTTTCCCTCCCTCCCTTTCTTTCTTTTTTCTTCCTTCCTTCCTTCCTTCCTTCCTTCCTTCCTTCCTTCCTTCCTTCTTTGCTTCATTGCTTCCTTCTTTCCCTCCTTTGCTCCTTCCCTTCCCTACCTCTGCCCACATAGGGTAGCATTTTATTCCCTACAGATACTGTTAAAAGCTTTTTTTTTCTTTTGGATCTCCAAACCTTCCTCAGATTTCTTAGTTTACTGGTTACATTTATTTCATAAGAACTATGCCTTAAATCAAAATCACAGAGATCTTCAGTTTGTATTTGAAAATATCACCTTAGTCAATTTGATCTTCATATTCAACTCTAATGATGCTAGTTTCTCTTTTCCCTTGAGAAATGAGTGTTTCAATAAACTGTTTCATACAGACATTGAAAACTGATAAAACATGTTTTAAAGTATTGACTTGCCTAATAATTATCATCACTAGGGAACAGTATGTCTAGGCTTAATCCTAAATCATTATAGGTGCTAGGATAATAGGAAGGAGGAGGTAGGGCACATGGAACTAAAGAAGAGTATAATAAAGAAATTAGCAGGAATACATTTAGAGTTGTAAAGAGACGGATAGCACACCTTGTTTAACTTGCTTATTTTAATGAAATTGAGTCTTAGAAAAATCAGGTGATCCTCCCTATCTTACAAAATCAGCAGTAATAAAAACTGAGATTTAAAGCATCAATTGGAGAATGGCTCAACTAGTTGGGGGAATATGATTGTTTTATTAAAAATTGTTGAAAATTATGATTTAGAAAGGCCTGGAAAGATTTACATGAACTGATGCTGAGTGAAAAAAGCAGTATCAGGAATCCATTGTACACAATGACAGAAAAAATGTGCAATGATTAAGTTTGAAAGACTTGGGTCTTCTCAGTGGTTCGATGATCTAAAGGAATCTCAATAAATTTTGGACAAAAAATGCCATCTGCATTCAGAAAAAGAACTAAGGAGACGGAATGCATATCAACACATGCTATATTCACTTCTTTTTCTTTTTTTTTCCTTTTTCTCTGGTTTTTCTCTCCAAACATAGTTTAAAGTGATATGTATTAAAAAAAAGAAAAAAAAAAAGAACTATCTAAATAGAAAAGTAAAGAATCATGATAAACTGAGACAAAAAAACTAAGAGTTAAAAGTCACAACCATGTCTGGTTCAGCAAATTATCTGGCAAGAAAGGTTGATTACAGAGATATATAATTTTTAGATCAAATGATGGTATAAAGTATTGTTTATATCAGAAGAGTTAAGATTAGTAAGAGGGATATAAATCAAAGATTCGTAGGAAATGTATTGTTGTGCCACTGGTACAGAAAGTGCATGATAACAGTGAGAATGGAAGAAAAAAACTGTCTCTTTGACCTTAGGTACATGCTAGCCATTTTTTCTTCTTAAAGTATTTTGAAATTATTGAAATTCTTCCCAGGAATATTTGCATTTTAAAAGCAGGCCCCCCTTTTAGACAACGTGCCTAAAAAATAGATTCCCTTACTGTGGAATTATAAAGTCCGAGTCAGACGAGTAGGGTACATTATCTGTGGGAATGTGTTCTTTCCTTTTGTTTTTAAATCATTTTGATTGTAAAACTGTTTCAGTTATATCTGACTTTTCCCAATCCCATTTGGAGTTTTCTTGACAAAGATACTGAAATGAATTGTCATTTCTTTCTCCAGCTCATTTTAATAGATGAAACATTATGCATTTTTGAGCAATTATCCATTTCATATTGCCCTTGTAAATACTCATTGTTCGTTGTCTAGATAATTAAGAGGTGCATAGAAAACTAGAATAAAGGTACAAGAACCATTGTATTTAACATAACATTCATTCACAAAGCACTTCTTTTAAATATATTTTACATGTCCTTTATCTCTTCAGAACTACATAATAGGAATGGAAATATTATATTTTCCTTGTATTCAATATGTTGCCAAAGGTTAAAAAAAATCAACATTTAGCAGAACTTGAATTCAGATTTTTTATTTCAAAATCCAATCTTCTATCTACTAATCTTCAAAGAAGCACTCATTCTAAAACATTTTCCCCTCCTAACTTCCTCAACTAATTGTTGAAGACAACATTGTCATAGTAGTTTTTCAGACTCACAACTTAGGTATCATAATTGATTCCTTACTATCTTTCCCGTATACATTTCACTTCCAAGGTCCTTTAATTTAATCTGTTAATATGCACCTTCTGTTCCCTCACACTTTTATCATTCTAGTGCAGATCCTTATTATATCACATTAGACAATTGCAATAGGCTGGTGAAGTGTCTTGCCTTAAGTCTCTCCCCCTGCCAATTAATCCTGCCACAAAAAGATGACTTTTTCTAAAGTCTGAAGTCTAA
The DNA here is from genome assembly GCF_902635505.1 of Sarcophilus harrisii. Lineage (NCBI taxonomy): Eukaryota > Metazoa > Chordata > Mammalia > Dasyuromorphia > Dasyuridae > Sarcophilus > Sarcophilus harrisii. The sequence continues at coordinate 62,912,235 of NC_045427.1, read as the reverse complement.
AGTTTCTAAAGTCTACCCATGGTACTCTCATACTCAAGAAACTTTTTATTATCTCCAGGACAAATAAAAAATGCTCTTTTTTACATTCAAAGACCTTTATAGCCTAGTCTGTATTTTACAGCTCACTCCTTGTCATATATTCTTTCATTTAGTGATACTGTCCTCCTCCCTGTTCCATAAAGAATAATCTTTACTTCAAGGCTCCAGGGAGTTTCTTATTATATCTTATGTCTGTAATGCTCTCTCTGAGCATCTATATTTAATTATTTTCTAGTTTTCTTTAAATATCACTAAAATCCCATTTTCTAATTCCCAAATTCCAAATTGTGATTCCAAAATTTAAAATCCAATTGTATTGTTTCTTAATCCTAGAACCTTTTATTTAATGAAATAGCCTATATACATCTTATCTATACTTGTCTTTGCTTATTGTCTCCTCCAGTAGATTAGGAACTCATTGAGGGCAAGGATTGTATTGTTTTTATTTGTTTGTTTTGTTTTTCAATTTTGCTTAGCAAATTACTGATCCACACTGGTCATTTAACTTTTTCCCTCTAATTCATTCTATAGTTACTTCATTAAAGGAGAAAACACTTTTGGGAATGAGGGGAGGAGAAGAGACTAATTCTGTACTAGACTTTTCAGTCATGATCTTAGAAATGATAAAGATTGGAATTAGAATAACAGATCAGTTCAAGTGATAAGCAATGAAGTACTGAACAAGAGTGATAGCCACACCAACAAAGAGGTAGACACTGGTATAAAAGATGCAGTGGACACAGAATCCATCACATTTAGTTAACTGTTCTCTAATTTCAATCATAGCTTCTAGATTCCATGCTACTAAAACTACTTATAACCACTATTAATATTATTATTACCACTTTAAAGATAACTATGATGAGTTTTAGTTATGTGAATTGCCCAAAATCTCAAAAATAAGTGTCTGATGCAATATGTAAAATGAGTCTAGTCTTTCTAGGTCTAGTCAAACACTTTACCTTCTGTATAAAAAAATTATATAAAATTTGTAAAATATCAATTTAACATGTAACATAGGAATTATGGTAGTGGATAGAGTAAATCACCTCAGGGCACACTGAGATCTAATGTTCTAATTTATGATTTTTAAAATGCATGTCTAACAAAGTTTCCCTTAACAGTAAAGTACAGCTTGAAGAAACAAAACATGCTTCTTAATCGGGATTTCCCTATACTTCAAATTCATATAGAGCCTGAAAATATTCATGAAACATGGAAACAAATATTCACTGACAGCTGGAGGCTGTCAATAACCCTCATTTTGGGAATGAAAACTATAGTGCTGAGTGAATGTTATCTCTGAGCTTTAGCTTTTATCTAAAATTATTTAATATAGTCATAGTCTGTATATTAATGGTGAAACATTCAGACACTCATCATAACCATTTGGTAGTGGCTAAGAAATAGAGTAATTGATCAATGGAATGGGTTAGGATCACAGGACAAAATAGGAAATAACTATAGCAAGGTAGTGTTTGACAAACCCAAAGACCATAACTTTTGGGATAAGAACTCACTAATTGACAAAAACTGCTGCTGGGAAAATTGGAAACTAGAATGGAAGAAATTAGGGATCAACCCACACCTAACACTACATACCAAGATAAAATCTAAATGGGCTCATGATTTAGAAATAAAGAGTGAAATTATAAACAAATTATAGTAATATAGGATAGTTTACCTCTCAGATCTTTGGAGAAGGAAGGAATTTATGTCCAATGAAGAACTGGAACTCATAACGGAACACCAGATAGGCAATTTTGATTATATTGAGTTAAAAAGGTTTTGTACAAATAAAACTAATGCAGACAAGATCAGAAGGGAAGCAATAAACTGGGAAATCATTTTCATATTTAAAGGTCTGATAAAGGCCTCATTACTAAAATATATAGAGAATTGATTGAAATTTATAAGAACCCAAGCTGTTCTCCAATTGATAAATGTTCAAAGAATATGAACAGAAAATTTTTAGATGAAGAAATTAAAGCTATTTCTAATCCTATGAGAAGGTACTCTAAATCACTATTGACTAGAAAAAATGCAAATTAAGACAACTCTGAGATAACACTACACACATATCAAATTGTCTAAGATGACGGGAAAAGATAATGATAAACGTTGGAGGGGATATGGGAAAAGTGGGACACTAATACACTTTTGGTAGAGTTATGGATACCGCCATTCTGGAGAGCAATTTGGAACAATGCTCAAAAAGTTATCAAACTGTGCATACCCTTTGATCAAGCAGTGTTTCTACCGGGCTTATATCCCAAAGAGATCTTAAAGGAAGGAAAGGGACCCCATGTACAAAAATGTTTGTGACAGCCCTTTTTGTAGTGGCAAGAAACTGGAAACTGAATGGCTGTTCATCAGTTGGAGAATGGCTAAATAAGTTATGGTATGTGAATCTTATGTAATATTATTGTTTTATAGGAAATTACCAGCAGGATGATTTTAGAAAAGCCTGAAAAGACTTACATGAACTGATGCTAAGTGAAATGAACAGAACAAAATCATTGTACAGGACAACATTGATATTATATGATGATCAATTCTGATGAACGTGACTCCAACAATGAGGTGAATAAAGCCAGTTCCAATGATCTTGTGATGAAGAAATTCATCTACATCCAGAGAGAGGACGGTGGGAATTGAATGTGGATTATGATATAATATTATCATTCTTTTTCTCGTTGTTGGCTTGCATTTTGTTTTCCTATTCATTTACTTTCTTTTTTTTTTTTTGATCTGCTTTCTCTTGTGCAGCAAGAAAATTGTATAAATGTTTATACATAATGTATTTGACATATATTTAACATGTTTAACATATATTGCATTGCTTGTCATCTAGGGGAGGGGGTGGGGGGAAGGAGAAAATCTGAAACACAAAGGTTCAACGTTGTCCAATTATCAGTGCATATGTTTTGAAAATAAAAAGCTTAATAAAAATAAATGAAAAAAAAATTTCAGACACTGCTATTTCATTCAGGCCACCTAGGAAATCTACCAACATTTTTCCCCCAAAAGTGAAACTCCTCATTCCCTCCTTCTCTCACTATTTATTATACACACTTTCTGTGCCATAGAGTAAAGAAAAGGAATGGACAGTTGGCAGTTTAGCATCAGAGTGGTTATTAGGCTTAAATTGATCAGAAAGTTTGATCCATAATTGAAATGATTCAATTTAAAAATCACTTTGACTGGTTGTAGTTTCTTCCTTCCTTCTTCCTTCTATCCATCCCTCCTTCCCTATTCCTTCTTAAAATTGTCAGTTTCAACTCAGCAGGTGCTTCAACATCTATAAGGAAAGAATTGTAGATTACCTAAAATGGAAAGCACAGCAACTGTTATCTAGTCCCAATACATATTTGAACAGGAATCTTCTCATCTTAATAAATATTCCTTAACAGTCATGCTGTCTCTGCTTAAATACTTTTTCAAAAGGAATATTTATTAGCATCTCCAGAGAAGCAGCCAGGATTGAGAAGGACTTGTAATCTGTATCATATAGGAATCAGTAGAAAGGATAAGTATATTTAACTTGGAGAAAATAATATTTGGCATTGGGAATTAGGTGGGGAATGCATGATATCTGTATTCAAAGAGTTGAGGGCTGTCATGTGGAAGGAGTAAATTTATTCCGAAAACAAAACTAAGAGAAAGGTGAACTATTCTCTATGGTACAGATTTCAGCCCAGTATGACCAAAAAAAAAAAAAAAAAAAAATCCTAGTAATTAAACATTTAAAGAGTTAAATGGAGTGGCCTAAGTGTTAGTTTCTTTCAACTCATTAGAATTTTTCAAGCAAAGGATTTCTGACTTCTGTTTTGAGTGAAATTTTTTTTTGATTCTATGAAATTCATATATATATATATATACCATAAGTTTCCAAATTAAGTTAGTGAGGAAATTATATTATTAGATAATGTTCCCTTGAGGAATACTAATACAGATGAAGGGGAATCTTATTTATTAATGCTAAAAAATATTTACTTTCTAAGTCTGGGTTTGCCAACCACTTTTTATAACAATTTGATGTGATAGATTATATAAGTAGCATCATCCTTGTTTTCAGAAATGAAGCAATCAAAATAAAAGAATTGACTTTTCAACAGTCACTGTATTATAACTAAAATTAAAACTTACATCTCCAAGTGAAAAACAGAACTGTTTCAACTATCCCATACTGCCACCTTATTCAATTAAAAACTTTATTTTTGTAGCAGTCAACTTTTTTTTTCCCCACCGGATTTGACTTTCCTCTTCAAGTTCAGGCTAGCATATATTATTAATCACTTTTTTTATTTTCAAAATACATACAAAAATACATTTCAACATTCACCTTTGAAAAGAAAAAAAAAATCTTCAGTTTCATATTTTTTTTCCTTGCTTTCCCCACATCCATTCCCTAGACAGCAAGTAATCCAGTATAGGTTAAAAGTGTGCAATTATTCTATACTGTACATATTTTTACATTTATCATGCTGCACAAAAAAAGAGAGACCAAAAGGGAAAAATAATGGGAAAAGAAAAAATTCAAGCAAACAACAACAACAAAAGAGAAAATATTATGCTGTGATCCACATTCAGTCCTCTTTCTGTATTCAGATGGTTCTCTCCATCACAATCTACTGGAATTATCCTGAGTCATCTCATTGTTGAGTGCCATATCCATCACAATTGATCATTACATTTTTTTTTTTTTTTTTGCTGTGTCCAATGTTTTCTTGGTTATACTCACTTCACTTAGCCTCAGTTTATGTAAGTCTCTTCAGGCCTCTAAGAAATCTGCCTCTTGATCATTTCTTATGGAATAATCATATTCCATTATATCCATACACCATAACTTATTTAACCATTTTCCAACTGATGGAATTTATATCATTTCCAGTTCCTTGTCACTACCAAAAGGACTGCTACAAACATTTTTTGCACATGTGGGTCCCCTTCTCTTTTTTATGATCTCTTTAAGATACAGACCCAGCAGAGACACTGCTGGCTTGAAGGGTATACACAGTTTGATAGTTTTTTGGACATAGATCAACATATATTAAAAAGAAAACATGGAATTAAATTACTTGGAAATATTTTTAATATTGGTTACAAATACATTTTGAACTTCAGGAATCTCTCCTTTCACATTGCATGCTGTTTGTAAGGTAAGTTTAGCTGAAACAGAGGTATGTCACAAGCAAGACTCATTTACTATTGTCCTTATATGAATAAAAAGAAAAGAAGGACAACTTTTATACTTAATAATTTTTTTTTAATAAGAAACAGTGTTGGTTGTAAAAATAAATTCATTATTCATGAATCACTTGGTGAGATACATTTTTAATATTACAAGTTGATTTTAACCACTGTATATGTATTTAAAGTGATAACCAGTGGCAGAATTATGGCCCCTTTTGTTATTTGAGAAAGGAAATATTTCTTTTTATGAGTAAGTAAACAAGAGAATGATCCTGACCTCAATTTCCATACCAGGCATCAAAACAAATTCTAATAAAAATGTTTTATAATCATAGTAGCTTCATTTAGAATAATTAAGTTTTTTTTTTTGTTGTTGTTGTTTGTTTTTTTCTTAGAGGTCATGTTTGTATTATTGTGTTTTGCTAATGGTATAAAACTGAAAATGTTATCAATGTTTTATGTTTATGATTTATGGCTGAATCAATAAAAATATTATTTGTTCAGTGTATATTAGCTTCCAGGTACTGTGCTAAATATGCAGATCACAAAAACAAGAAAACATAACATTACTTGACTTCAGAGAGGTTACATTTTAAAAGGGAATATAAAAGGAAATTTTTAAAAAAGGCAAAGTTAGAAGGAAAGCAGACATGCTTCAAAAATGGCTGTAGGCTTCTAGGAAAAATTTAAAAAAAATTACTAACCAATTAATGTCCTGGTTCAGATCTCAATAGATCCAGAATCAGTTGGATAAATCTCAGTCTCCTATAAAAGGGAGAATGTTGTGTGTTTTTGGAAATAATCAAAAGATGACATAGAGGCCTGGTCCCACGTAAAATAAGGTAACATCTCAAGTATTAGAATTCAGGATTACATAGTACTTAAATTCTTGACCATCTTCAGAATTAATATCTAATCATGAAAATGATAGTATATTCCATTGTGAATTTTTTGATGTATAATGTTTTGAATAATGTGTAGTAAAAAGATCACTGGTTAAGAATTAGGATACCTATTCTGGAATGCTTTGGATATCAGTTCCTTCATCTATTAAAAAAAAAAGAGTATTAGAGGGAGTATTCTGGGAAGATGATGGAGTAAGTAAGTTGGTAAATTTTAATGTACCCAGATTTCCCCCAGAAACAAAACATATTTATATCTCAGAACAAACTTAAGCTGGTGAAAAGTCCAAGACTTGGAGCATAACAGTGGTCCTTCTGGTACAACCCAAAAAGACCTGAAGAAAGATCCCAGGCTAGAAATGAACCAATGTGAAATACAAACACCTCCAGGCTAGTTCTGCAAAAACAACCATTGGGGAACCTTGGGGTGAGCTGGGTTTGGCTGAAGCCTCAGCATGAATCATAGAAACTTTCAGCTCTGGCCTACTTATGGAGTTGGGGAACTGAGTCCTGGAAGACTGAGTGTACTTCAGCTGATTAACAATATTAAGCCCAGCTGTGCTTCAGAAGCCTAGCCCTGAATGAAAAGAAAGGAACTAAACATACCTGGTGAGTGTATAAGCAGAGGGGCAAAGATGCTATAGTCTGTGGCACTTGCAGGAAAGGGGAGCTCTCTGTTTGGGATTCCAGGTTAAGAGAGAAGATCTGACATGAAGGCAGAGGGCCCATACCCCTACCGGGAGGCAGAGTGTGTGGACCCTGGAAGAAAAGAGATAAGGGCAAGAGAGAGAGGACTGGCAAAATGGAGGCAAGACAAATCCATCTGATCAAGCCTTATTTTAATGGATGCAATAGTACAGATATATATAGAAGTAGGAAAGAAGGCAGGGTTGTACAAACACAGTACAGAGTGGGGGTCCTAGACAAAGGGTTGGTATCCCGCCCAAGGATGAGCTGCTCAGGTGTTTCTGGTTGTAGGAAGTTCTATGATGTGATTAGGGGATGTCTAGATATCTGCCTATTCAAAGTTAGGGCAGTGCTTGGTCATGTAGGATGTGATTAGGGGATTCCTATTCAGAAAGTCTTTGGTATGATGTGATTAGGAGATTCCTATTCAGGAAGTCTTTGGTATGATGTGATTAGGAGATTCCTATTCAAGATTAGGAATGTGGCCTTATGTGGCCATAGATTAGTGCCCTACAATTAGAGCTTCTTACAGGAGTATGTCTCATAAAAATATACCAGCAAAGAAAGAAACCCACTATAGGGACTTGCTATGCGAACAGAGAAGATCAGGGTTCATCTTCAGAGGAGGACTGTGAAGTAAAAAGAGCTTCTTGTACCCTGAAGGGTAATGTTGAATGGCTCCCTGTCCAAAGAATTTATAGAACTCAAAAAAGAATTTAAAAATCAAATGAGAGAAATGGAGGAAAAATTTTAAAAAAATATATAAAAACCATGTAAGAAAAACAGGATTATGAAAAAAAAGTTAATCAACAAGAAAAGGAGGCACAGAGTATCAATGATGAAAATAATTCTTTCAAAATTAGAAACAGGCATGTAGAAACCAATGAAGGTATGAGAAAATAAGAGATAATAAAACAGACTATAAAGAATGAAAAAGTATAATAGAATGTGAAAAATCTTACAGAAAATGACATGTGGAGAACAGATCATGTAGAGAAAATATAAAAATAATTGGACTATCTGAAATTTGTGACCAAAAAAAAAAAAAAAAAAAAAGAACCTTGACACAAAAAAGCAAGAAACTATCCATGAAAATTGCCCTGGAGTGATAGAACATGAAGGGAAAATAGAAATGGAAAAAATCTGCTCATCACCCCACAAAAAGAACCTTTATAGAAAACACATAGGAATATCATTGCCAAATTTGGAAACCTCTAGAACAAAAAGAAAATTCTGCATAAAACAAGAAAAAAATTTAAATTGTACAGTAAAATTATCATAATATTGAATGATAAACATGGACATTCAATGAATTTGCAATTTTTCAGGACTTTCTATCAACCAAATGTGACCTCAATAGAAAATTTAACATTTAAGAGAGCCATTTTCAAAGAGCAGTTTTTAAGGAACTTAACACAGACAAATGGTTTATTTTTTTTTTTTAACATGGGGAATATATATATATATATATATATATATATATGTGTGTGTGTGTGTGTGTGTGTGTGTGTGTGTTTAAGATTGACAACAATCTTAAAGATTAGGGAAGAGTTAAAGTAAAAATAGTAATTTTACTGCACAGATAAAATATAGAGTGATAGTAGACACAAATGCATTAGAGGAGGGGAGGAGGGCTTATAGTTCTGAAAACCTATTCACATCAGGAAAGTATTAAATAAGAAACATTATACATACACATACACACACACACACACACACACACACACACACACACATCCCATAAAGGTTTTTAGCTTCCTGAAAAATATATAAACAAATAAAGGGGGCGAGATGAGCAAATGGGGATGCAGAAGGTAAGGGAAGATGATACAGAAGGGATCCTTAAGTGAGGGAGGTTAAATAATAGCAAGACAAGTCAAAGAGCAGAATTAAAGGAAAAAGTCAGCAATGATAGGAAAGATGTATGTATGTGTGTGTGTGTGGTGTGTATCTGGAGGGGGTATATGTATATGATGTATATGTATATATATATATATACAATCTATACATGTACACTTAAAAATATACTTTCTTAATTATAACCTGCTTGGGGAAGCTGGGGAAGATGAAAAAGGAAGAAGAATTAAGTAGAAAAACTGTGCAGCAGAGAACAAAGGAACAATTCATAAGGAAGTAAAGAGAAAAGCTGAACATACATGTATATGATTTCTTCTACTAACATACAGATATAGATGATAGATAGATATGGATAGATGTAGAAATATTTTATATACTTTCTTGAACTGGTAATTCATTGTTATATATTTTGAATCCTCCCTAATATTATGCTGTGCACATCACAATGTTTTATTTTGTTTTTTTTTTCCTTTCTGTTGTTCTTTTTTTATGTTTTAATAAAATGTATTTTAACTCTGTTAGATTTCTTCACTGTTACTTCTGTCATTAATGTTATGTATTCTAATGTTCTATGACATATAATTACTTATCTAGCATTTTATGTGATAATCTCTAATAGTTTATGATTTTGGATTGTTTTTCATTATAAAAATCTATGTTCTATGGAGTGCATTCTATTTTCTATTATTCACTACAATTCTATCTATGATTATTGAAAATTTACTTTTTCAGTGGCTTAAGGGGCTATGCTTTAGCATCGCATACTCTACCTGTTCATAATCAGTTGAAGAGTTTTGACATTTAAGATTATTTTCTTTTTCCCCCGGACAAAGGGTCTGATTATGTAAAAAGTTTATTATTTAATGATATGCTCCTACCCAAAACTTCACCACATAATAATGAAATTATGTAATAACATTCATAAAGGATAAAGTGGTAGCAGAAATCTGTTCTTAGATGGCTATGTTCTCTGCCAGATGTCACAACAATGACATACAAACAAGTAAGATTTCTTTTCATTGGACACAATCTATTGTCTGATCTTTAATTCAAGCTTTTCATCTTCCAAGAAAATGATAGGAAATGTAATCTTCAATAGGCTTCCCTTACATAATTCCTTATTTGCAAAGTGTTTCATCTTGTTCACATTGAATATATTCCTTTCCATTGTTCATTTGGTGCTCATCACCTTTAATTCTTCAGAGACAAAAATGGTGAATTAGATTATATTTTTTTAATTTATAGACTTCAGGTCTGTGAACTTAGATAAAGTGAGGCAATTTCATTTTTCTTTAATCTTTAGTTTCCTTTTTAAATCTACATATTGTATTTGTGCATTCAAAAATATTATTTTGAGGAGGTATCTACAGACTTATTTCTGCTAAATTTTCTAAGGAATTTATAACAATCATAAATAGAGAACAGGTTGAGAACCTGTGTATTAAAAAAAACTATATAAAAATAAAATATTGACTTACTTTTTAAAAAGAAGTTTTATATAAAGGGTATCATCATCATCACCATCATCATTTTATGCCAGTTAGTCCAATACTTCATTTGAGCTCATCAATGTCAGATTTTTAATCCAATATTGTACATCTCATTACATTGATATCTGCTCATATGTTGTGATTTTAAACTCCTTCCTCACATAAATTTGCCACAGTAGGTCAGTCTAAAAACTGAAAGTTCTTTCTTGTCTGCTTTTCACATCATGAGTAGTACAATATTAAGATAGGATTTTTCACTGCTTTTGATAGGCAATTGGCCAATATCCTTCCCTGATCTTACCTTTCATTGATGGAATAATGTCTACTAGAAAAAATAAAGGAAAGAGAGAGAGAGACGGAGAAAGACAGAGAGACAGAAAGAGAGATATAGAGACACAAAGACACAGACAAATACACAGACAGAAAGAGTCAGACATAAAATGACAGAGACAAGATGTACAGTTACAGAGACAGAGAGAAGAAAGAGAAACCAGAAGAAGAAGAAAAGAAGGAAAAGGAGAAGAACAATAACAATAAAGAGATAATGTTTACTATGAGTCAGGCAATATGATGAAATTGAGAATACAAATAAAAATATATTAGTCATCAACCGCAAGAAGTTTATATTCTAATGCAGTGTAAAAAATACAGGGCAACTGGATAAGGGAAAAGAGAAATAATAAGCTTGATGTGATGTGGCTGATGTCCAGGAAAGGTTGTGGGTTCCCAAAGGAAAAAAAAAAAAAAATTAAAAAAGTTAAATCTAAACTACCAAATTCCAGGGACACAGTCCAATTTTCCTGTGGGAAGGGTGTGGAGGTGCCTGTTGTGGTTGAAATAGGTTAGAGATAACCTGATAGTAAAGTGAAACCAATCAAGATAAAATCAATGCAGGATTTTGAGGAACTGATAAAGAATCAATAGGACTAATGAATTGATTCCTTGGACCCTCGCTTCCACCTGCAATCAGTGTCATCAAATCATGTTTTCAAAATTTGTAGCCTGCTTATATCCATTAGATGAAATTATTTCCCCTTTGGAAAATTCAAATTCAAATTTTGAGGTATTTAATCATCTTCATCATCCTAAAACCAAGTATAATAGTGATATAAAAATAATCTGTGACTGTTTCATTGAAAACCTTGTAGTAGTAAATGGCAAGCAAATGAAAAAAAAAAACACTCAATTTTTTTCTGACTTGCTTATATCTTTTCACATCTTGATCTGAGCTCATTTGAATGCCAATAGTAATATGATTTTTATGAAAAGTTAGTTGTTGTGAATTTCTTCAGATATCTTCCATTAAATCAGACTGTGCTTTTCTGTGACTTTCAAATTGCCCAGACTTTAACTGAAATGTATATTTTGTTTTGGTTTTCATTTAGGGTTCTCCTAATTGATTTCTGGAAATTTGAATTGCATTTTCAATTTGATTGTTTTCAAAATGACCAAATACATTAGCTCTTCCTAGGATCATGAGGATTGGGTAATATTTCCCTTTTATGTTCAGCATATCAATGTTCTTCTGAGTGTCCTTCTACTATCAATGTGCCCACAGAATAGGAAAAACAGAAACAAACAAACCAAAAAAATGGTGTTGAAAACAGACATGTTAACATAACATTAGTTACCATCTGTACTTACCCAAGGAACCTGCCAAAATCACTGAGAGTTCCCTTAAATTATATTTTTGATCTGTTTGATTTGTGCTTCTGCCATTAATAAGGTTTTTGTGGCTATAGTGTTTTAGTATTCATTTTTTAACTTCATCAATTTGACAGAAAACAAATAAACTGGGTCAAATATGGCTGATCCATATCATGAAAACAGATCATATGAGAAATAGGAAGTGGGCGTTCTACAGAATAATCTTGCCCAAAGCAACTTTTACATATTCAATTTATTTTATTTTAGAGATTTTTTTTTTTTTAACTGTTGTACTCAGCATCCAGCTGCCCTATTCAGTTTAGCTTATGGACAATGGAATAATTGTTTTTGTTTCACACAGAAAAGACAATATTTCCCAATGACTGGAATATTGTGTTTGGGGTAAGAAAAACTTAAATTTAATTTCTACCTCAGTTACACATTGGCTGTGTTTCACTGGGCTACACAATTATTTTGAATTATTTCATCTGAAAAAAATCGGATAATAGAATTTAACTGCTGGGTTGTTCTGATCAAATGAGATGATGGTTTTAAAAATTATGTATATTATATGTTTCATTTATTTATATTTAATGTATATATCTAAATACATATTTGTTAAGATTTGATATAATGACAACAACGATATAATGATAATAATAATTACACTGTTCTAGGTCACATAAGTAGTAGGTAGATAAAATGAGCCAGGAAACTGATATCATGATGATGTCAATGCCAGGCCTATTAGTCAACAATACTAAACTGCCTCTGGGCCAAAAATTTAAAATTATTTTAAAAATAATTATACTAATCTTGAAAAATACAAACTAATAAAACTTTTTTTTAAAGGCATTGCTTCCTAATGTCTCATGGTCTATTTATTCATCCTTGAAAGACACAATGTGAGACTCCTTTTCTTTTGAAAAGTAATTTATCTAGTTACAGAATGCTTCTGGACTTGTCCAGTATTGTCATTAAAAGAAGTGGATTTGTTCAAGAAAGACCACTGTTAAAAATATTTGAACAATAGAAAGAGTCTTCTATTTGTAGTTCACAAAATCCCTCTCATTTATACTCCATGATAGATATTGGGTCATCTTGATCTCATCAGTTTGGGCTCTAAGAGGAAATAAATTGTTCAGTTAAGCATAAAAGTTTAACCCTATAAAGAAGTAGGAAGAGAAAGAGGAAAAGAAAAAGGGAGGGTCAGAATAGAAGGGAGGGCAGAAACACTAGGGAAAAAATAGTAAGAGAAGGGGGAAGCATTGATAAAGATAAGGTAGTGGGTGGAGTGAGTTTAAAAAAACACAACTACAAACAGCATGGAAAGAAAGAAAAAAGTATACATAGGGGAGAACGTTAGGATTGCAGTGATATAGATCATATATACCAACTGGTAATCATAACTGTGAATGTGAAAGGACTGAACTCTCCTATATAATGGAAGCAAATAGCAGAGTGGATTAAAAAACAGAATTCTATAATATATTGTTTACAAGAATCACTTTTAACACAGGGAGACACATACACAGTAAGTGTAAAAACCTGGAACAAAATATATTATGTTTCAGCTGAAATTAAACAAAACAAAAACAAAAACAAAAAAGCAGGGATAGCAATTCTGATGTCAGATAGATCTTATTACAAGATCTTATTGCAAGAAATTAGAAAGGAAAGTACATCTTGATAAATGGATACTGTGAATAATGAAGTAGTAATGATACTCAATGTGTATACACCAAATGGTAGAATAGCCAAATTCCTAGAGACAATTTTAAGCAACCTACAAGAAGAAATAGACAGCAAAACTATTCTAATGGTGGACCTCAAACTTCTCCTCTCAGAATGAGACAAATTGAACCACAAAATAAAAAAAAAAAAAAAATGAAAGAAACTAGGGAGGTTAACAGGATCCTGGAAAACTTAGATATGATAGACCTCTGGAGAAAATTGAATAGGAACAGAAAGGAATACATTTTTTTTTTCTCAGCACTACCTGGCACCTACACAAAAACTGCCCATTCATTAGGACATAAAAACTTCATAATCATATGTAGAAAGAAAGAAATAATAAATGTTCCCTTTTCAGATTATAATGCAATAAAAATTATATTCAATAATGGGGCAGGGCAAGGCATATTTAAAACCAATTGGGAATTTAATAATTAATTCTAAAGAATGAGAATCAAAGAAAAAAATCATCTTAACAATGCATAATTTCATTCAAGAGAATAACAATAATGAGAAAACAGACCAAAACCTATGGGATGTAGACAAAGCAGTTCTTAGGAAAAATTTTATATCTCTAAATAGCTATAGGAAAGAAAAAAAGGAAAAAAAAAAAACCTGAGAAGGAAAACAAAAAAAACAGAAAGAGTGGAAATGTTCTTTTGTGGCCCACACTCATTTCCCATAGTTCTCTCTCTATGTGTAGCCGATTCTCTTCTTTACTGAACAAAAGGAAATTGTTTGAATCATCTCATTATTGAAGAAAGCCACGGCAATCAAAGTGAACATCTTATAATCTTGTTGCTGCCATGTATAATGATTTCCTGGTTCTGCTCATTTCACTTAGCATCAATTCATGTAAGTCACTCCAGGCCATCCTGAAATCATCCTGTTGATCATTTCTTATAGAACAATAATATTCCATAACATTCATATATGACAATTTATACAGCCATTCTCCAATTGATGAGCATCTATTTAATTTCCAGTTTCTAGGCACTACAAAAAAGGCTACCAAAAACATTTTTGCAAATACAGTTCCCATTCCCTTCTTTAAGAACTCTGGGATATAAACCCAGTAGTAACACTGCTGGATCAAAGGGTATGCCCAGTTTGATAACTTTTTGAGCATAGTTCCAAATGGCTCTCCAGAATGGTTGCATTCTGAATGTTTGTGGCAGCCCTCTTTGTAGTGGCTAGAAACTGGAAACTGAGTGGATGCCCATCAGTTGGAGAATGGCTGAATAAATTGTGGTATGTGAATATTATGGAATATTATTGTTCTGTAAGAAATGACCAACAGGATGATTTCAGAAAGGCCTGGAGAGACTTACATGAGCTGATGCTGAGTGAAATGAGCAAGACCAGGAAGATCATTATATACTTCAACAACAATACTATATGATGGCCAGTTCTGATGGACCTGGCCATCCTCAGCAATGAGATCAACCAAATCATTTCCAATGGAGCAGTAATGAACTGAACCAGCTACGCCCAGAGAAAGAACTCTGGGTGATGACTAAAAACCATTACATTGAATTCCCAATCCCTATATTTATGCCCACCTGCATTTTGATTTCTTCACAAGCTAATTGTACAATATTTCAGAGTCTGATTCTTTTGTATAGCAAAATAACGTTTTAGTCATGTATACTTATTGTGTATCTAATTTATATTTTAATATATTTAACATCTACTGGTCATCCTGCCATCTGGGGGAGGGGGTGGGGGATAAGAGGTAAAAAATTGGAACAAGAGGTTTGGCAATTGTTAATGCTGTAAAGTTACCCATACATATAACCTGTAAATAAAAGGCTATTAAATAAAAAAAAGAAAAGAAATCCTAAGACTAATAACTTGTAAAGAAGCAACATTCTTAAATATATAACATTATCCAGTGCGTGTAAAAAAAAAAAAAAAAAAAACAGAATGGTTGCATTCATTCACAATCCCACCAACAATGCATCAGTGTCCCAGTTTTCCCACATCCCCTTCAATATTTGTCATTATCTTTTCCTGTCATCTTAGTCAATTTGACAGATATTTAGTGGTACTTAAGAATTCTCTTAATTTGCATTTCTCTGATCAATAAAGATTTGGATTATCTTTTCATATGACAAGAAATTCACTTTCTTCTTCTGAAAATTGTTCATAGCCTTTGACCATTTATCAATGAAAGAATGGCTTGATTTCTTTTAAATTTGAATCAATTCTCTGTATATTTTAGAAATGAGGCCTCTATCAGAACATTTGAATGTAAAAATTTTACTGCTTCCCATTTTATTGCTTCTCTTCTAATCTTGTGAGCATTAGTTTTGTTTGTACAAAAATTTAATTTAATATAATTAAAATTTTCTATTTTGTGATCAATAATGATCTCTAGTTCTTCTTTGATCACAAATCCCTTCCTTTTCCACAGGCCTGAGAGGTAAACTATCCCATGTTTTTTGAATTTATACTCTCATTCTTTATGCCTAGATTATGAACCCATTTTGACCTTATCTTGGTATATAGTGTTAAGTGTGGATCAATGCCTAAGTTCTGTCATACTAGTTTCCACTAGGTTCTGTGATACTAGTTTCCAATTTTCCCAGCAATTTTTGTTAAATAGTGAATTTTTATTCCAAAAATTGGTGTCTTTGGGTTTGCCAAATACTAGCATCCTCTAGTTATTGACTATTTTGTCCTGTGAACCTAACCTATTCCACTGATCAACTAGTCTATTTCTTAGCCAGTACCAAATGGTTTTGATGACTGCTGCTTTATAATATAATTTTAGATCTGGTACAACTAGGTTGCCTTCATTTGATTTTTTTTTTCCTATTAGTTCCCTTGAAATTCTTGACCTTTTGCTCTTCCAGATGAATTTTGTTGTTATTTTTTCTAGGTCAGTAAGATAGTTTTGTGGGAGTTTGATTGGTATAGCACTAAATAAATAAATTAGTTTAGGTAGTATTGTCATTTTAATTATAATTGCTCAACCTATCCAAGGGTACTTAATATTTTTCTAATTGTTTAGATATGACTTTATTTATGTGGAAAGTTTTTATAGTTTTGTTCATATAGTTCCTGACTTGCCCTTGGCAGATGGATTCCCAAATATTTTATGCTATTGACAATTATTTTCAGTGGAATTTCTCTTTGTATCTCTATTAAATTTTGCTAGTGATGTATAAAAATGCTGATGATTTATGTGGATTTATTTTATATCCTGCAACTTTGCTAAAGTTGTGCATTATTTCTAATAGCTTTTTAGTAGATTCTCTGGAGTTGTCTAAGTATACTGTCGTATCATCTGCAAAGAGTGACAAATTGGTTTCCTCATTAACCTACTCTAATTCTTTTCATCTCTTTTTCTAATCTTATTCCAAGGCTGGAATTTTTAATGCAACATTGAATAGTAAAGGGCAATCTATTTTTGTCCTTATCTTATTGGGAATGGTTCCAATTTATCCCTATTACATATGATGCTCACTGATGGTTTTGAATAGATAACACTCACTATTGCAAGGAAAAGTCCATTTATTTCTGTGCTCTCTAGTGTTTTTAATAGGAATGGGTGTTGGATTTTATCAAATCCTTTTTTCTGCATCTATTGAGAGAATCAGATGTTTTTTATTAATTTGGTTATTGATATAATCAATTATGTTACTAGTTTCATAATACTGAACCAACTCTGAATTCCTAGTATAAATCCTACTTGGTTATGGTGTATTACCCTGGGGATGATTATTTGTAATTTTTTTGCTAATATTTTACTTAAAATATTTGTATCCATATTCATTAGAGAGATTGGTTTATAAATTTCCTTCTCTGTTTTCCTCCTACCTGTTTAGTTATCAGTATTGTGGCTGTGTCATAAAACAAATTTGGTAGGAGTGTTTCATTCCCTATTTTCTAAAATAATTCATATGGCATTGGAGTTAATTGTTCTTTAAATGTTTGGTAGAATTCACATGTAAATCAGTCTATCAATCTGGTCCTGGGAATTTTTTCTGAGGGAGTTGATTAATAGCTTTTTTCTAAGATGGGACTATTTAAGCAATTTACTTCCTCCTCTGTTAATGTGGGAAACCTATATTTTTGTAGGTATTCATCCATTTCAATTAAGTTATCAAGTTTATTGGCATGGAGTTGGGCAAAGTAAGTCCTAATTATTGCTCTAATTTCCTTTTAATTCATGGAAAGTTCTCCCTTTTCATTTTTAAGACTCACAATTTGATTTTCCTCTTTCATCTTTTAATTAAATTTACCAATGATTTATCTATTTTGTTGTTTTTATTTTTATAAAATGAACTCTTAGTTTCATTTATTAATTCAAGTTTTTTTTTTAACTTTCAATTTTATTTATCTCTCTTTTTATTTTTAGAATTTCAAGTTTGGTATTTGATTGGGGGTTTTTAATTTGGTCTTTTTTCTAACTTTTCTAACTTCTCTTTCTCTATTTTATGCAAGAAAGCCTCTAGAGATATAAAATTTCCCCTTATTACCAGATTAATTGCATCTCACAAATTTTAGCATCTTGTCTCATTCTCTTGAATGAAATTATTAATTGTGTCTATGATTTGCTATTTCACCCTTTCATTCTTTAGGTTGAGATTATTTAGTTTCTAATTACTTTTTGGTCTATTTCCCCCTGGCTTTTTATTGAATGTAGTTTTTTATTGCATTGTTATCTGAAAAGTATGAATTTACTATTTCTGACTTTCTGCATTTGATTTTGAAGTTCTTATGAAGGTTCCATGAACTGTCGAGAAGAAAGTGTACTCCTTTCTGTCTCCATTCAATTTTTTTCTGAACATCTATCATATATAACTTTTTTTAATACTCCATTGACCAATTTATCTTCTTTCTTTTTTATTTTGTGGTTTGATTTATCCAGTTTGGAGAGTGCAAGTTTGAGTTTTCTCAGATCATAGTCTGCAGCAAGGAGCTAGTAGAGGGAATAAAACCCATATAAAATAAAATCATGTGCATGTCTTGCTTTTAAGGTTTACAAAACAATTCACATTGTTTTTACATTGTCATAATCATCTTTTAACTCATTATAATTGATGACATATTTGAATCTCAAATTATAAACTCACTGCTGTGTCACTTTTGTTTTTTGTCTTTAGGTTCCTTGATAAAATGTAGATCATCATAATTGCATTAATTAGCATGCTAAGCTGTTATAAGGAAAGACTTCTGTAAACTTTATTTTAGTGTATAAAGTTAATATTATTATACTTGTTCCCATTAGGAATATACAGAAATCAAAGTTCAGAGAATGGGAATGAATTGTCCATGATCACATAATAAGTCCAGTAGCAGATCTTGAAACACATCTTTCCTGAACCTTTGCTGATGTTCTTACTTAGTCCTTACGACTCCTCTTTGAAAATATTGATATGTTGTTTAAACTCTGGTATTCTCTCACTTACACTTCTCCCTACTGTCCCGCCCAAAAGGGGATCAAAAATGATCCAAGAAAGTTAAAAAATTTCATGAATAAAAATGCTATCACTTTATTTTTCTTTTTAATAAAAAGATAACTGTCATGAATAAGGAAGTGAAAATCCAATGTTCATTGTCTCAATCTAACAATATTTGAAATTCTGTTTAATTCTGGTTGCCACAAATTAGAAAAGGAATTAGATTAGCTAAGATATTCACAAAGATATTTGTGAAAAAACTTTGAAAATATATAAAGATTAATTTAAGGGAAAGTAATTGTGTATCACAAGGAAGGAAAATTCCATCAAATAATTCAAGTTTTGTTATTACAGGTGTTTAATAAATGTTTACTGACTGACTGACCTTACAAGGAAAATAAGAATTTTTAAGATATCTGAAAGTAGAACCAAAGATAATTGATAAATGGGTCTTTTTTTTGGGGGGGGGAGTTTGAATGTGTGGAGGAAAATGTTTGTTTTTCTTTCTTAAAATTATAATTATGCAGAAGTTGATTGAACTGCCTAAAGAGAATATATGTTCTCTTTCCTTGGGGGTATTCACATTGAGACTAGATAACTATTTCTTGGATATGATAGTGGATTTTTAATATATATATATGTATATATGTATATATATTTAATTAAATTTATGAGATACTTTTCAATTGCAAAATTCTGTATTTATGAAGAATAAAACTGTAAATAAATTTCAGTCATTAAGGTGACAGGAGTTAAAGAGAATCATATATTTATTTAACTATTATAAATGTTCTCATATATAAGCCAAGAAGTTGGCACAACTGTCCTAGTGTAGAAATAGGTAGCATTATTTGAATTCTTGTAATGAATTCAAAAATTATCTCTTACATGTAGAGCTACACAGTAGAAAATGTAGGTGTAGTGTGTTTAAATGTGCATGCATGTGCATACATGTATGCATGTACTTACATAACTTATGTATTATATATTCTATTCCTTTATATTTGTAATATAAATATACATATTTATATGAATATATATGAATTTTTGTAAAATAAAATTCTATAAATAATTGACATACTTCCTTTTGCTAAATAAGTTCATAGTACATTGACTTCTTTATAAGATTTCTGTTACTTAGGTTTAAATGTGGCACAATTAACCAAGAATAAGAATGAACTAAGTCAAAAATCTGATTTCAGATATTTATTATATTATTATCCTAAAAAAGTCACTTGATCACTGTATGTCACGATTTTCTCATTTGTAAAATGGAGATAAAAATATCAGCTACCACTAAGTTTTGTAAAGATGAACTATGATAATATATCTGGATCCCAATTAGTGATAGCCTTATATCTAGTGAAATGCTCATATTATTGTAATTCATACTGCATATTTCCATTGAAGTGGGGAGAAAAAAAACTATCACATTTTACATAACTATAACTTTGAATGTTATAAATTTGAATATATTTTATCATGTAATGAGAATCATTCATCTTTCTAATCACAAACAATCTGGATTTACTAAATCCTTTGAAAATCTTAAAGCCCTATATAAATGATGGCTATTAATATTAATTTTTGTTTGTATTATATTTTACAAAAACAAAACAAAACACAATCTCTTATAATATATTCATTGATCTTCTTCTAAAGGTCTATTCTGGTGCTCCTCCACCCTGATAATAAGATGAAGAACTCTTGAAAGTAATGTCATTGACTAGGAAGAGAGGAAAAGATAATGACAAATGTTAGAAGCTGTGTGGGAAAATTGGAACACTAATACATTGCTGGTGAAGTTGTGAACTGGTGCAACCTTTCTGGAGAACCATTTGACATTATGTCCAAAGTGCTATCCAACTGTGCAAACCATTTGATCCAATAATGTCTCTACTAGATGTGTATCTCAAAAGATCATAAAAAAGGGTAAAAGACCCATATGTGCAAAAATGGTTTGTATTAACCCTTTTTGTAGTGGCAAGGAAGTGGAAACTGTGTGAATGTCTATAAGATGGAGAATGGCTGAAAAATTATATATTGAATAATAATGGGATATGATTGTTCTATAAGAAAAAATCAGTAGGATGATTTCAGAAAGACCTGGAGAGACTTGCATGAACTAATGCTAAATGATGAGAATAGAACCAAAATAATATTGTGCACAGCAACAACAAAATTAAGTGATGATCAACTCTTTTGGGCATGATTCTTTTCATCATTGAGGTGTTTCAGACCAATTCCAATAGAATAATCATGGGGAAAGTCATCTGTATCCAGAAAGAGGATTGTGGGGACTGAATGTGAATCACAACATAGTATTTGTAGAGGGCTAAAACTATTGAGTCAATGCACTGAGGTCAGGACTGCCTAGCATTTAAGGCTAATTACTGTTTGGACAATATTCTATGGGTATATGCTTGGAAAATTGTCCTTCCCACTATCCTCTGCTGGCTCAATGATTGGTGTATAAAGAGGATTGTAAGAGGGGGTAGGGGGCGGAGTAAGACTAGCCAGAGTCACTCTTTGGAGGTAGATGAGGGAGAAGGTGGTTGCAGAGATTCTGCTTCCATCCTGTTCAATCTGCGTTCTAAAGACCAAGAATAAAGACTAAGGACTCTTGCTTATCCTGACTCCAGCTGATTCTGGGGTGTCCTGGGTGCTAGCATGATTGTCACAAGTATTTTCACCATTTTTATTGTTTACTTTGCTTTGTTTTCTCACTTTTTTTTCATTTTTCTCATTTTCTCATTTCTCATTCTCATTCTCATATTCTCCTAATTTTTGTCCCTTTTTGATCTATTTTTTCTTCTGCCACATGATAAATGTGGAAATATGTATAGAAGAATCACATATGATTAACATATATTGGATTGCCTACTTTTGGGGGAGGGGAGTGGAGTGAAGGGAAAGAGAAAAATTTGAAACCCAAGGTTTAGTCGAGGTGAATGTTGAAAATTATTATTTTTTTTTTAAAGAAGAAAGCCATGCCAGTGGAACACAGGTTTTAACTGGTCTCATTAAGCTATAAACATTGTAAGTAGTTTATATAAGGTAATACTATTCTATGTCTTTTTTATCCCCTCTATTTCAGTCTTTCTAGTTCTATGTGTCTATTTTTCTATCTTATCTGTAATGTTACATCTATGTAGATTCAGGTATATATATATATGTATAGACTTATGTGAATGTATGTGCATATAAATGCACCTCATTTATTTAAGTAAATATGAGACAAAATTCTCAGCTGGTACTTTGAGGGGAGGGAGAACTTTGGGAGGGCAAAGAAATAATTAAAAGGTCTACAAAATCATCAGAAATGGATTGGACATTGAAACAAAAAACAGGAGGTTAAAAGAATTAACTTGCTACCGAAGTAAGAGCTCAGCTGAAATTTATGTAACATAAGCTGATAGTATACAGCATATTAATATTTTTCTCTCTTGGTATCATTTGAGTAGGAATGAAAGAAGGCAAGGAATTATAAAAGTAATTCAAGACTGGGATCTGACAATATGATAAAGTTACAGGAAACTTAAAGACTTCGTATACTTGAACTGATTCACCATTGGGTCAGAACTGAGATGGAAAAACTGTGCAGCAAGTACTGAGTTTATGACCTGGGAAAGATCTGTGGATTGAAGTGATTGTAGATTGAGGCATGGGTGAACAAAGGGTGAAGTTACAAGACAGAGTGAGATGGTTGCAATAGCAATAGATTAAAATTAGACTAAGACATTTTGGAGTTAATGAATATGGATTTCAAACACTTGTGGTTGATAGTAAGATCAAGAATATAATTTTCTCTGGTGCTAGATGGTAAATTGTAGTGGAGTATAAGTCATGGTAAATAGATAAATAATGGAATTAGGAAGTTGATATTTGAAAGACTATTAGTTTGTGGTGACTTTGCACAGTTCTCCCTTACTTCATTTACTCACATGTCATAGAATCACTTCCTTGATGTCATACTTTTCTTTGAGAACAAAGGACAAACAACAACAACAGAATAGCAACAGAAACAATAATTTCATTTGGAACTCAGTTGGAATTGATTTGGCCAATTCGGTAATGCAGCTCTTTCTCCTTTCTTTGTTTTTCCCCTACTCTTCCCTCTATCCACATAGGATATGACAGCCTTATCTATGGGTACTCTGCCAAAAGGAATATAAATTTTGATCTCTGAAACTTTGCAAGCTATTTTAGATTTATGGGTTAAAATTTGTTTTTAAGGGCAATGATTAACAAGTTCCAGTTGTTCAGGGATGAAGAGAGCCATCTACACCCAGAGAGATGACTGTGGGACAACATAGAATTTTCACTCTTTTTGTTGTTGTTTGCTTCCATTTTATTTTGCTTCTCTCTCTTTTTTTTTTTAAGATGGTTTGATCTGATTTTTCTTGTGTAGCATGGTAATTGTATAAATATGTATACATATGTTGGATTTAACATATATTTCTACCATGTTTAAGATATATTAAACTATTTGCATCTAGGGGAGAGGTTGGGGAAGGGAGGGAAAATTGGAACCCAAGGTTTTGCAAGGATTAATGTTGAAGAATTCTCCATGTGTATGTTTTGAAAAAATAAAAAGGTTTAATAATAAAAAAGGACAATACCTTAAGTCCAAATCACTGATATCAATTGATTATCCAACAATAAAACCCATGATTTGGACCTTCATTGCTTCAGAATTAATGTAAATAGCAATTGTTTCTGTTTTGGCCCAAAACCCTGATGGTCATTCCCTCCCAGATTGTTTATTTTTCTTTTGACTATTTAACAGAGACTTATTTCTTCCCCATTTTTTACCTACGCTTAATCAGAGCTTTGATGTTTTCTGGGTCAAATTAAGAGTATTTTAAAGAACATAGCTTAGAAACACCAAGATCTCCCTACTGCATCTAGGATTATATCCAGTTGTTCTGATCTATATTGTTCCACTTTACCAAGATTGATACAGAAGAGAAAGTAAGGCACCTTTGCACAGCTTTTCTTCATTTAAATCAAATTCACTTACATATTCTGATATTATCCTCTTAATGTCAAAGTCCTATTCAATAATAAAGGGCAAACAACAACTACAACTACTACTGCTATAACAATTACAACAACAATTAAGTACTTGCATACTCACATATAAACTAAAAATGAAATCACAAATCTTTTTGAAATATTGGTTACAATTTATTTCTATATTCTTTTAAAAATTAATTAGCTTTAATTTTAGCTAGAAATAATGTGTTTTCATGACAGGGTACAAGCAATGTGTTAGCAAATGTTTAATAGCGTTTTATAAAATGTATACATCACACATTTTTAATTTTAATCTGCATTGTCAACATTTTCATTAATTCCTTAAAGCTAGACAATCACCAAATCAATAAATTATTTCCCAACTTATAGGGCCTATCCATTTTTCATGTGTAAATATTCATCTGGAAAGTTTTACGGTAAGGTCATAAGTGTCATTTTGTGGATGTTCCAACACATGGTATTGATTGTGTCAAAACTAGTAGCATTTCAAAACCTCCTAAAAGAAATTTTCAATCACAGAAAATATTTTATTCTAACTATTTAAGCAGGGAAAAGAACAACATCAACAACAACAAAACAAATGAATGACTATGCCTATTGTCCAGGTTATGATATTCCATTGTATGGACTACATATAGAACTCATCCATTAACACAGATATCTGAAGCCAACACAGCAAATAAATAGGTACTTGTTCTAGACCACAACAGACAAGAAAAGGCTATCTTGTTTTAAATGTTTTTGCCTTGCATTTTTTAAATTCTCCAGTATTCCTCCTGTGTGAAAGTTGCATCTTTTTAATAACAGTATTCCAGTAATAGTGAATGGACAATGTTCACAGAATATGAATCACCAAAGAATTGAAGATGAGGATTAACTTTCAAGGAAAAAAAAAAAACTTTTTTAAAGACAGTTAACCCCTATGAAATTTGGCTTTCAAAGAACCTTGAATAGAGTAGCTATTCAATATATTTATTGCATTGACTTACTTTCTTAAAAATTACTTTGATAGCTTTGCCTTTGATATACTAGCAACAGGTTGCTTAAAACTGTGTCTTTGTGACAAATGCTATACTACATCATCATCATCATCATCATCATCATCATCATCATGCATATGTTAACCTTTGAGGGAGACAAAGTTATTGATATTATCTTATTTGATCCTCTAAACAGAATTGTAATGGAATTTTTATTATATATTTTAAATATTTTATTTATTATTATTAATATTAATTTTAAACAATTAACATTGATATATTTATTTATTATATATCTTATATAATGCATTAATTAATTAATATTAAATATTTTAAATATTTATTATAGATTTATGAAATATACTCACAAAAGTATTGAAAAATAATAATCTTGCTGACTCTACACTTGGGACAGACAAATTATCATTTCTAATTTAATTTATAGATAGATATTTGCATTCATTTATAGGTACACACATATACACACACATAAATACATGCAAATCTGCATATATAAGCAAACGTATGTGTAGAGATGTATGTATGTGTATGTATATGTGTATAGATAATCACATATTTATATTTATATGAGTGTATATGTATGTGCACACATGCACACAAAAATTTAGAGATGATAATTAACTTGTCTTTTCTCATAGAGCCAGTAAGTGACTGAGGCAGGATTCAAACCCACATTGTTTCTAACACAAGTCCAGCATTCAATGTACCATACCTCATATGTTAATACATTATCTGCACAGAGACTTTTATCAGTGTATTTGATTCAGTTATTTTTTTTAACATAATGTAGAATACAAAATCCAAATGTCTAGTGCTATTTTCTTTTGCTACCTTTTTAAAAAAGTCTATTCAATAACATGAATAAAATAGATTAAATCAACAAAAACACAAAGAAAATAAAAGGAATGTTTGCCTGTGAATCTATCACTGGTGAATCTAATGCTTTCTAAATAAATTTTGCATCTTGCCATTGCAACAATCTCTATTATAGTTCAATTTTACCTGTTATATTTTTCTTACAAGAAATAATCACCAAAAGCAATTTAAATATAAATTGAATATTTCTCTAACTTTTTTTCAATGTCTTAGAAAAAAGTGGATAAGAGAAAGCAAATAGCTTCATAGAATAACGAGCTACATGGGAATTTAAAGATACTGTAGTTCAATGTAGTATAATAAAAAGAGAACCAGAATTAGAGATCTAGGTTCAAGACATTTATTTTTAATTATTTTATATAATTAAGGGGGTGATCATAAAACAGAAATCAATTCTCTCATTTATAAAAATATGGATACTGAGACTCAGAAATAAATGGCTTGCCTAAGTCCCATAGATAACTAATGGCAGAGATTCAAATTCATTTTTCCTAACTCTTAGAAGTCTATGAAAAAATACATAATTGCCGATTTGAGTAAAGTTAAAAATATATAATCAAATAATTTTATTTCTATTGAATTTGTAGTCAAAGATCCTGCTTCAAATTCTAGTTTAGTTCCTAGAAGTATAATATTGGGTAAGATATTTCACTGTTTTGTACCTGAATTCCTTTTTCTGTCAAGTGAGAATATTAACTCACAGAGATATTATCTTGTTTTATTTTCATGAGAATTCAATAAGATATAATACACAAACCCCATGTAAACATAAATTCCTGTTATTAGTATTATTATTGCTATTTATAGAACATTTTTGATGAATGATATTAATAATTCTATCATGAAAGTCTGATGATTTTCCAGTAAATTTTCAAGCAGAGATTGAACTACCTCTTGCCAGATATGTTATAGTTCATATTTCATTTATATGAATTTAGATTTGTTGACTGCTGAGGTTCTTTTCAAGATTTAAATTCTACTTATTCTCTAATTTAATAATTGCTTCCTTCACTAATTATTAGAGATATAAAGTTGAACAAAAATTTATGATGGTCACTTTGAGAACTTTATACTTCAGTAGGCTAGTAAGCACAGATTCATATATTTCAATATTATATGTAATAAGTACCAAATAAAATGTTAAACAGAGAGGTTTTTGAGATTTGGATAGGTCACAATAAAGTCCAGCTTGGGATATTGGAAAGGCTTTTATGGAAATGCAATCTTCATACTGGTCATATATTCACTATAAACATCTTTGTTCCTTTATAATGAAGGGATTAGAATCTATGACTTCTACATCCAATTTTACTTTTTATACTGTACAATGCCTTGCACAATTAACTAATACAAGAGTAAAGAATAAAATAACAAAATTTTGGGCCTCCATGATTAAATCTGTATAGATATTTCAAACAATAATCCAGACACTAAATTAGCTACATCTTTTACTTATTGAACTTGTTTAGTCTATGGTAAGCAGCTGACCTCAAATCTATGATGTGGATATTAGGTCAATCCAAGGTAATAAAAAGCTCTATAAGATGTAAATTAAACTAGCAATGAAATGTTGTTTTTTTTTTTTATGCTGGTTCTGTCATTTCAGTTATGCTTTATAGAATATGGCAGATTATGGAAGACTAGGTGAGGACAAATTCACTGACTCTATATTATTAAGATGGCTAGGAAAAAGACAACCATCTAATCTAATTATATCTTGAACCAATTTCACTACATAGTAATATCTTAACATACTCACATTATTTATTCATATAATTTGCTGATCGAGAATTCTTTCAAATTCATTTCAAAGCTCAAATCAATGAGATACAAATTAGTTGATCATTTTATTTTTAGGCAATAGTCAAACTGATTATGATCTTTGTATTAGCCCAAAGACATAGCTATGTAATCCTAGTTTGAAAATGTAAATTATAGATAGACAAAGGATGCTCTCTTCAGTTCTTATCTGTTTTAACCATGATTCTCAAAGTTTTTTTTAAATTAATAAATTCATTTGGCTATTTGTAAAAGTCTTTGGAAAACATTTCAGAATAAATTTACATGCATAAAATAGAATGCATAGAATCACAACTGAAACTATTTAAGTTGGAGAAGAATATACTGTTAGTAAAATTTGTGAAAATCTTAAAAAATAAACTAGTTCACAAACTTCAGTGTAAGAACTCCTGTAACAAACTATATGAAAAATGTAGTTGTACCATAGAATCATAAAAGATCATATTTAAGGAAAATTCAATGTAGAAATTTAGAGCCAGAAGGGATTCTGAAGGATAGTTAGAACAAAATATAAAATTTTATATACTAATCCTGAAATGATACATTGAAAATAGGTTGTGAAAACATGGAATGCATAATGACTAAGCCTGATAGATCCTTAGTGTATGAGATGCTGGAACATGAGTTTTAAACAAAGTGGAAGAAGAGTCCTCAAAAATTCCAATTAAAGCTATAAAAGAACCTTATTTGAATTTGACAAATTTATTTAACAAATAACAAATGAGAAAATTGAAACCCAGAAATGAATTGTTATTCCTAAAGTCACACTAATTACAGATGTATAAGAATCATTTATTACAATGGTTGAAAAATAAAATTATCTGTCTGTTTTGATCTATTCAAGTGGTTGTATTTAACATACTGTCTTCTAAATTTTATTTCCCTTTGTCTTTTCTGTGATTTGGCAATTGTTCAAATTGTATATATGCAATTGACATTGACTTCAGTAGGAACTAAGCTTCACAGTATGACTTGCGCTTAGAAAACCAATATTTAGTGTTTTTGACCACATGATTTTGAAGAGAGTTTGATATTCATATTTTAAATACACTTACTCTCTTTGCTCCTCTTCTAATTCTCATGTTTAATGGTGTAGTATGTTCCAAATAGTTGATGAACTTCTGATGTACTCCTTATTATAAATGGTGCTAAAAAAATGACTCAAATCACTAAAGCCTGATAATAGTTAAGTCTACTGAGATCAAAGTGTGCTCTCATAATTCTGAATTAGGGGCAAGTAGATAGCACAGTGGATAGAAGCCCAGGCCCAGAATAAGGAAGATTTAATTTTCAGTCTGTCCTGAGACAGTTACTTCTCAAGTCATTCACTTAACCTTATTTGCTTCAGTTTCCTCATCTGTAAAGTTAACTGGAGAAGTAAATGAAAAACCATCTCAGTATCTTTGCCAAGAAATTCTGAAATGGATTGACAGAGTTGGAGATGACTGAATAATGACTGAACCATAAGTACATATATGTATATATGTTGGTGAATGTACCTATACTTCCATATATATATGTCTATGTATAATTGACCCATCTATCACAGTTACAGAAGAGGAATAGCGTAGTGAAAAGAGCACTCTCCATGGAGCCAGAAAACTCTAGTTTAATAAAATTTTAATATACTTTCCCCAAATAGCAGCTACCTCTCATGTCTGCTATAAGAATAAAATGAGATAATATTGATAAAGAATGGTAGGTCTCACACCTGTCAGATTGGCTAAGATGACAGGAAAAAATAATGATGATTGTTGGAGGGGATGTGGGAAAACTGGGACATTGATTCATTGTTGGTGGAGTTGTGAACGAATCCAACCATTTTGGAGAGTAGTTTGGAACTATGCTCAAAAAGTTATCAAACTGTGCATACCCTTTGATCCAGAAGTGTTACTACTGGGATTATATCCCAAAGAGATTATAAAGAAGGGAAAGGGACCTTTATGTGCACGAATGTTTGTGGCAGCCCTTTTTTAGTGGCTAAAACCTGGAAACTGAATGGATGTCCATCAGTTGGAGAATGGTTCAATAAATTGTGGTATATGAAAATTATGGAATATTACTGTTCTGTAAGAAATGACCAACAGGATGATTTCAGAAAGGCCTGGAGAGACTTACACGAACTGATGCTAAGTGAAATGAGCAGGACCAGGAGATCATTATATACTTCAACAACAATACTAGATGATGACCAGTCCTGATGGATCAGGCCATCCTCAGCAACGAGATCAACCAAATCATTTCTAATGGAGCAGTAATGAACTGAACTAGCTATACCCAGAAAAAGAACTCTGGGAGATGACTAAAAACCATTACATTGAATTCCCAATCCCTATATTTATGCACACCTGCATCTTTGATTTCCTTCACAAGCTAATTGTACAATAATTCAGAGTCTGATTCTTTTTGTACAGCAAAATAATGTTTTGGTCATGTATACTTATTGTGTATCTAAGTTATATTTTAATATATTTAACATCTACTGGTCATCCTGCCATTAAGGGGAGGGGGTGGGGGGGTAAGAGGTGAAGAATTGGAACAAGAGGTTTGGCAATTGTTGGTGCTGTAAAGTTACCCATTTATATATCCTGTAAATAAAAGGCTATTAAAAAAAAAAAAAAAGAATGGTAGGTCTATATAAAAGATTATGGCTTAACAGAACTACATCTAAAACTATATTTTAAAGCAATAATCATCAAAACCTTTTGATACTGGCTAAGAAATAGAGTGATGTATCAATGGAATAGATGAGATTCACAAAACACAATAATCAAGATCAATAGTAATTTTACAATATTTGATAAACCCCCAAACTCCTACTTCAGAAATAAGAACTCACTATTTGACAAAAATTGCTGGCATAGACAAATTAGGACAGCATGGGATAATCTTTGGAGAAATGATGAACTTATGAACAAAATATAACAAGAGAATCTTATGAAAGGCAAAATGAACAACTCTGAATACATTAAATTAAATGTTTTAACATAAACAGAAACTACAGAAACAAGATTAAAAGGGCAGTACAAAGCTGGAA
The DNA here is from genome assembly GCF_902635505.1 of Sarcophilus harrisii. Classification (NCBI taxonomy): domain Eukaryota; kingdom Metazoa; phylum Chordata; class Mammalia; order Dasyuromorphia; family Dasyuridae; genus Sarcophilus; species Sarcophilus harrisii. Next base: position 62,881,518 of record NC_045427.1, on the reverse strand, counting down.
AAAAGTTACACCAGAGTTTTTGATAAATGTCTCATTTCTAAACTATATAAAGTTATTTGTCACATTTATAATAATATGTTATTCCCCATTGATAAATGGTCAAAGGATATGATTTTCAGATGATGAAATTAATGATAACAGTTATATGAAAAAAATACTCCAAATCATTATTGATTAGAGAAATACGAATTAAAACAAGTGTGAAGTGGTACCTCACACACCTCTCAGATTGGCTAAAATGACAGGAAAAGTAATGATAAATGTATTGTTGGCAGGGTTGTGAAACGATCCAAACATTCTAGAGAGCAATGGCTCATCAAAAGGCTATAAAACTGTGCATCTCCTGTGACCCATCAGTGCCATTCCTGAGTATGTAACCCAAGGAAATCATAAAAAAGTGAAAAAGACCTACATGTGCAAAAAATGTTTGTAGCAGCTGTTTTTGTGTTAGCAAAAAAATGGAAAAGGAGTGAATGCCCATCAACTGGAGAATGTCTAAAAATCATCCATAAAACTATTTGAAAAAATTAATAGCATTAGCAAAATTGCAGGATATAAAATAAAGACACACAAATCACAGGTGTTTCTATATATAACTGGCATAGCCCATCAACAAGGGATAGAAAAAGAAATTCTATTTAAAATTAAACAAAATACCTGCCAAAATCAAGAACTATATGAACACAATTACAAAACACATTCTTGGCCCCTGAACATGGGGTATAAGAAGTAGAAGCAGCAGGGTTCCAGAAGCAGCAGCATTTCAGAACTGTTCATGAGAAGGATCCTTCCAGAGTTCCTATGGTAACCCAAGGGGAAGGAAAGGAAGAGCCCCAGTAAGACTTTTTTAGTCAGGGTAATTAAATGGGCCAATATGTCAAAGGGCTGATCCAGGAGACTAAAGAGAGACTTAAATGCCTGTTCTGACTATAGTCCTCTTTTCCATTTGAAAGTTTGACTTCATGATATTTCACAAGATCAACACCTGCTTCAACCATGGATTTATGTATATCTGTTTCAAGTAAGACCCTTCAGCTTGGAGGAAACCTGCTACCAAAATCTGATTTGGTTCCTCATTTCCTTTTGGTGCCCACCTCCCTTCCTGAGAAGTCAGGGAGGGTGGGACCACTTCTGTTCTAAAACAAATGAAAGAGGGTGATGTATAGGAACTTAGATATTGGGGAACTCTGGAAAAAATATACTTGAAGCAAAAATACTTACAGCAGGGTCTTAACTCAGTGTAATTTATGAAACAATTGTTCTCTAGTTCACATATACCTCATATGGTGATGTAATGGTTCTCTACTTCACACATACTTAATATGCTGTAATGCTGTAATCATACTGAGGCATTTAAGGGCTGAGAGGACTGGAAATGAGACATTCTATTTTTGATCATCCTCCTGGTAGTTCTTCTGCCTACTGCACTCCTTCATTAAGATCAAAGCTGGTCCCGAAATTCTCCAGAGAGCTAGTCTGGATGTTAACATATTGGACTACTTGCCATCTAGGGGAGGGCATAGGGATGGGGTAAAATATTGGAACAAAATGTTTTGCAAGGAGTAATATTTAAGATCTATCCACAGATATGACTTGAAAAATAAAAAGCTTTAATTTAAAAAAAAAAAGAAAGAAAGAAAACTTCATTCATCCTTTGGCAAAAGTTCCAACTTTTGTAGGAGACTTTCTTGAATTTTTTTTTAATCTTAGTTCCTTCCTTTTTATTAGCTCTCTTCCATTTATTTTGTATATACTTTGTACACAGAATTGGCATGTTGCTTCATCAGAGTGTGAGCTTTTGAAAATGTGGATTATTATTTATTTATATATGTATGCATGTGTGCATGCTTACCTGCCTATATATTTATTTGTATTTAATTTTTCTCTTATGTCCATTTACTTATTTGTTTGTTTATTCATTTTTATGTTTGTTCACTTGTGTATTTGTTCACTTAATTATTTCCCTTCTTATTTATTTGGTGTGTTTTTGGTTAGTTCAATCATCACTTTTCTTTGAATCTTCATTAAATAACATAGTGAATGTCACATCCTAGGTATTTAGTCACTGACTACATAAAGTAATCTTTTTAACTGTATATTTCTATATTCTATATAAAATTCTGTATTCTATCTAGCCACAGTGGACTACTCTCCATTCCCATTTTCACTCCCTTCTCATGTTTTATTCATGGCATCACTATGTCCTTGAAATCAGCACTCTACACCCCACTACAATCATCAATTCTAGTTATACTGATTAAAGTATCTCTTATATTTTAAAGACTATTTCCAAGGCCACTTCTACCTTGAAGCTTTCCCTAGATTATCAAAGTGCTCTGAAATAATAGTAACCTCTCCCTCATTTGTATTTTTAAAAGTTTGTGGAAGACTACATTGTGTTTTACCTTGTCTTATGTATCACTGTTATATTTTTCTGATATATACGTTTCTTTTCACTTTCAAGTTGTAAGTTCTTTGAGAGCAAGACGTTACTGCATCTATAATATGCATTCAAACAATTTAACATCTTAATAAATTTCTCCTGATTTGAATTCTTGCTGAATTTTTTATCAGGTAGAGAACAATTAACTTTAGTGTCTTTATTTCTTTTTTTTTCTTTTCTTTTTTCTTTTCTTTTTCTCTCCCTCCCTCCCTCACTACTTTTCTTCCTTCCTTTCTCCCTCCTTCCCTTGGCCCAGAAAGAGAGAGAAAGAGAAAGAAAGAAAGAAAGAAAGAAAGAAAGAAAGAGAAAGAAAGAAAGAAAGAAAAGAAAGAAAGAAAGAGGGGCAGCTAAATGATGCAGTGGATAAAACACTGACTTGAAGTCAGGAAGACGAGTTCAAATTTGCCCTCAGACCCTTAATTCTTACTAATTATTCTGGGCAAGTCACTTAACCTGAATTTTCTTGGGGGAGGAACAAACAGAAAAAAAGAAAAGAAAGGTCATATAATTCTAAAGGGCTAAAGAAATTTTAACTCTATTTGTTACAATGGATTAAGTATATGCCTCTGTTTCCTTTCTATAAAAATGAACAGGTTATTGTAGAATATCTCTAATGTTCTTTATATAAGCATATCATTTAGAACAGAATGTGTCCTAAGCAATTAATTAGTAAAATTTCCTTGAAATCCAAAGAGATTCTTGATTTCCCCAAGATCAAAGTGGTAGCAAATAGTAGAACCAGAATTCAAATCCAATTCTGATTCTAAATCCATAGGTACATTCACCTATAGTTTTTTAAGACTAGAAAGTATATAAGTAATGTAGAAATTGCTTTCTAGAATGTCTTTCATTTTCTATCATTATCATTCTTTATTCTATCACTTTATTTTATTTTGCATCTCACATATATGTCTATTCCTCAAGATCTTTCTACTATTCAGGTTCAATTTAAAATTCATGCCTACAGGCAGCTGAGGGGTTTGTTTTTAGCTATCTCCCACAGGATTTAAAACAAAATCTGGTATCTGGCTCATTAGCTCTGAGATCTTGTTCACTCATGCTGAATGTTTCCTTAATCTCTTTGCCCAGTACCCTTCCTATAATTTTCATCAGATAAGTGTACTCATACTTTTTCTGTCAAAATCTTGGAATCAAAATGAGTTTTATTTCATTGAAAATTGACTCTGTTGTAAAGCTGTAGAGACAAGATGTCTTTCAACAGGGACTGGATGTCAAAAGACTATGTATGATAAGCACCTATGGCAAAGTAAAAAGCTTGAGATCAAGATTCATGTTTTTATGTACTGGTAAACATGTTGAAAAATGTTCAATAATTTGAATCAGTATTATGTGGAGTTACTGATTTTTGGGAATGAATAACTCTCATTTTACATTCTGAAGCAAAGTCATTTTCCTTTATAAACTAGTGATCTCCAGCTTCTTTTAAATATCTGCTTTAGCAGTCTAACTTAATAGTCTAAAATGAGGAAACTATAAAGATATCTTTAATTATTAGGAAATCTAGAAGTAAATTCACCTTCAAATCAGATTTTCTGTAACACTAATATCTCCCTTTCATATAGAACTTGAAGTATTACAAAGAACCTTGATCCCAATAAGTCTTAAAAGAAAGTGCAAGTAGTCTGATAATTTTATAAATTAGGAAACTGATACTTTAAAAATCTAAATTACTTTCCCAAGGTCAAACAGTATTTAATAACAGAATTCTAACTTAAGTCCCTTGATTCTAAGTCTATTTTTCCTTGGTTGTTGTGTAGAGGTCCAAAATTCTGGAAAGGCGTACTTGAAATTTTTTTTTAATTATAACTTTTTATTGACAGAAGATGTGTGGATAATTTTTTACAACATTATCCCTTGCACTCACTTCTGTTCCAGTTTTTGCCTTCCCTCCCTCTACCTCCTCCCCTAAATGTTAAGCAGTCTTATACATGTTAAATATGTTACACTATATCCTAGATAAAATATATGTGTGCAGAGCCAAATAGTTTTCTTGTTGCACAGGGAGAATTGGATTCAAAAGGTAAAAACAGTTTACACTCATTTCCCAGTGTTCCTTCTCTGGGTCTAGCTGATTCTGTCCATCACTGATCAATAGGAACTGAGTTAGATCTTCTCTTTGTTGAAGATATCCACTTCCATCAGAATACATCCTCATACAGTATTGTTGTTGCTGTATTGCTGTTGAAGTATATTATGATCTCCTGGTTCTACTCCTTTCATTTAGCATCAGTTCATGTAAGTCTCTCCAAGCCTCTCTGTATTCATCCTGCTGGTCATTTCTTACAGAACAATAATATTCTGTAACATTCATATACCACAATTTACCCAACCATTCTCCAATTGATGGGCATCCATTCATTTTCCAGTTTCTAGCCACCACAAACAGGGCTGCCACAAACATATTGGCACATACAAGTCCCTTTCCCTTCTTTAGTATTTCTTTGGGATATAAGCCCAGTAGTAACACTGCTGGATCAAAGGGTATGCATAATTAGATAACTTTTTGGGAATAAGTCCAGATTGCTCTCAAGAATGGTTGGATTCATTCACAACTCCACCAACAATGCATCAATATCCCAGTTTTCCCGCATCCCCTCCAAAATTCATCCTTATTTTTTTCCTATCATCTTAGCCAATCTGACAGGTGTGCAATGGTATCTCAGAGTTGTCTTAATTTGAATTTCTCTGATCAATAGTGATTTGGAACACTCTTTCATATAAGTGGAAATTTCATTATTTGAAAATTATCTGTTCATATCCTTTGACCATTTATCAATTAGAAAATGGCTTGATTTCTTATAAATTAGAGTCAATTCTCTATATATTTTGGAAATGAAGCCTTTATCAGAACATTTAACTGTAAAAAATGTTTTCCCAGTTTGTTGTAGTATACTTGAATTTTATAGATGAGGAAACTGAAGTTAACTGACTTGCCCATGATCAAACCATTTGAAATGTCTGAGGTTAGATTTCAATGAATGTCTTTATGATTCCAAGATCAGCATTCTAATCCACTGTATCACTTAGTCTCCATTGCTCTTTTCACTATAACAATTTGACTCTAGTAATCTATGAGGAAGATCAATATATTGTAATTTGGGGAATATTTCTATTGTAATCGGCATTTTTATTAAAGCTTTTTATTTAAAAAATATGCATGGGTAATTTTTCAACACTTAGCATTGCAAAAATCTTGCAAAATCTTCTGTTCCAAATTTTCTCCTTCTTCACTCCACCCCCTTCCCAGATGGCTGATAGTCCAATACATGTTAAATATGTTAAAATATATGTTAAATCTAATATATGTATACATAATTATACAGTTTTCTTGCTGCACAAGAAAAATCAGATCACGAAGGAAAAAAAAAAACAGAAAGAAACCAAAATGCAAGCAAATAATAACAGAAAGAGTGAAAATGCTATGTTGTGTTCCACACTCAGTTCCCACAGTTCTCCTACTTGGTTAGATGGTTCTCTTCATCACTAACAGACTGGAACTGGTTTGAATCATCTCATCGTTGAAGACAGGCACATCCACCAGAATTGATCATCATACAGTCTTGTTATTGCCATCTATAATGATCTCTTGGTTCTGCTCATTTCGTTTAGCATCAGTTCAGATAAGTCTCTCCAAACCTCTCTGAAATCATTCTGCTGGTCATTTTTTTCCTCTTAATATACCTTTTTATTGACAGAACATATACATGGGTAATTTTTCAACATTGACCCTTGCAATCAATCACTTCTTTTCCAACATTTCCCTTTCTTCCTTCCACCCCCTCCCCTAGATGGCAGGCAGTCTCATACATGTTGAGCATGCTAAAGTATATCTTAAGTACAATATATGTATATATATAGATAGATAGATAGATAGATATAGATAGATAGATAGTTCTTTGTTGCACAAGAAAAATAAGATTTAGAAAGAAGGTAAAAATAAACTGAAAAGAAAAAAACAAAAATGCAAGCTGTCCACATTCATTTCGCAGTATTCTTTCACTGGTTCTGTTCATCACTGATCAATTGGAACTGAATTTCGATTCTCTCAATGCTGAAGATAGCCACTTCCATCAGAATTAATACTCACAGGTTATTGTTGTTGAAGTGTATAGTGATCTCCTGGTTCTGCTCATTTCACTTAGCATCAGTTCATGTAAGTCTCTCCAAACCTCTATATACATCCTGCTGGTCACCTCTTATAGAGCAGTAATATTTTATAACATTCATATAACACAATTTATCCAGTTATTCTCCAATTGATGTGAGTCCATTCATTTTCTAGTTTCTTGCCACAAAAAGGGCTGCCACAAACATTCTTGCACATACAGGTCCCTTTCCCTTCTTTAGTATTTCTTTGTGATATAAGCTCAATAGGAACACAACAGAATCAAAGGGTATTCACCGTTTGATAACTTTTTGAGCATAGTTCCAAATTGTTATCCAGAATGGTTGAATCCATTCATAACTCCACTAACAATGCATCAGTGTCCCAGTTTTCCCACATCCTCGCCAACACTCATAATTGTCTTTTCCTGTCATGTTAGCCAATATGAGAGGTGTGTAGTGGTATCTCAGAGTTGTCTTAATCTGCATTTCTCTGATCAATAGTGATTTGGAGCACCTGTTCAATATGCATAGAAATAGTTTCAATTTTATCATTTAAAAATTGTCTGTTTATATCCTTTGCTGCTGGTCATTTCTTACATAACAATAATATTCCATATCATATGCAATAAGTTATTCTTCCATTCTTCAACTGATGAGCATCCATTAAGTTTCTAGTTTCTTGCCACTATAAAAAGCACTGTCAAAAATAATTTTGCACATGTGGATTCTTTTCTCTCTTTTAAGATCTCTTTGGGGTATAAGCCCAGTAGGAACACTGCTGCGTCAAAGGGTATGCACAGATTGATAACTTTTTGAGTATAGTTCCAAATTGCTCTCCAGAATACTGGGATCCTTTCGCAATTCCACCAACAATGTATTACTGTCCAAGTTTTTTCTATATCCCCTCCAACATTCTTTATTCTTTTCCTGTCATCTTAGCCAATCTGAGAGATGTGTAGTGGTATCTCAGAGTTGTCTTAATTTTCATTTCTCTGATCAGTAATGACTTGGAGCACTTTTTCATATGACTACAAATAATTTCAATTTCTTCATCTGAAAATTGTTCATTTCCTTTGACCATTTGTCAATTGCAAAATGGCTTGAAATCTTACAAATTTTAGTCAATTCTCTATGTATTTTAGAAATGAGGCATTTATCAGAAACTTTGTATGAAAAGTTTTGTCCAGTGTATTTCTTCCCTTCTAATCTTGTCGGCATTAGATTTGTTTGTACAAAACTTTTTTTAACTTAATGCAATCAAAATTATTTTTTGGTACTCAATAATGATCTCTAGTTCTTTTTTGATCACAAATTCCTTCATCCTCCATAGATCTGAGAGGTAAGCTATCCTATGTTATTATACTTTTTTATAATATCATTCTTTCTGTTTAGACCATGAATCCATTTTGACCTTATATTAGCATATGGTATTATGTGTGTATCAGTACCTATTTTCTGCTATACTAGTTTCCAATTTTCTCAGCAGTATTTGTCAAAAAATGCATTTTTATCACAAAAAGTGTAGTCTTTGGGTTTGTCAAACACTAGATTACTGTAGTCATTACTATTTTGTCCTGTGAACCTGAACTGTTCTACTGAGTAACTACTCATTCTTAGCCAGTACCAAATGGTTTTAATGACTGTTACTTTATAATATTATTTTAGATGTGGTACAGCTAGGCCCCCTTCATTTGCATTTTTTCATTAATTCCCTTAACATCCTTGACCTTTTGTTTTTCCAGATGAATTTTGTTGTTTTTTTTTTTTTTGATCAGCAAAATAATTTCTTGGGAATTTGATTCATATGTCACTAAATAAATAGATTAGTTTTGGTAGTATTGTCATCATTATTATATTTGCTCAACTTATCCAAGAGCAATAGATAGTTTTCCAAATGCTTAGATGTGACTTTATTTCTGTAGAAAGTGTTTTATCATTTTGCTTATATAGTTCCTGACTTTCCTCTGCCAGAGAGATTCCCAAATATTTTATATTATTGACAGTTCTTTTAAATGAACTATTTCTTTGTGTACCTTTCTGTTGGATTTTGTTTGTGATGTATAAAAATGATGATGATTTATGTGCATTTATTTTGTATTCTGCAACTTTCCTAAAGTTGTTTATTATTTCTAATAGTTTTTTTAGCTGATTTTCTTGGCTTCTCTAAGTATACCATCATATCATCTGCAAAGAGTGATAATTTCCTCATTACCTACTTTAATTCATTTAATCACTTTTTCTTCTCTTACTTCCTAAGCTAGCATATCTAAACAATATTAAAAAGTAATGGTGAAATAAGGTCAGGAGTGAAACAAGGTTGCCCACTATCACCATTACTACTCAATATTGTAGTAGAAATGCTAACTTTGGCAATAGAACCTGAGAAAGAGATTAAAGGAATTAGAGTAGGTAATGAGGAAACCAACTTATCACTCTTTGCTGATGATATGATGATATACTTAGAGAACCCCAGTGATTCTACTAAAAAGCTACTAGAAATTATCCACACCTTTAGCAGAGTTGCAGGATAAAAAATAAACCCACATAAGTCATCAGCATTCTTATATATCACTAACAAAATCCAACAGTTAGAGTTACAAAGAGAAATTCAATTTAAAGTAACTACTAACAGTATAAAATACTTAGGAATCTATCTGCCAAGGGAAAATCAGAAACTATATGAGCAAAACTACAAAACACTTTCCACACAAATAAAGTCAGATCTAACCAAATGGAAAAATATCAATTGCTCTTGGATAAGGTGAACAAATATAATAAAGATGACAATACTACCTAAACTAATCTATTTATTTAGCGCTATACCAATGGGACTCCCAAAAAAACTGTTTTAATAACCTAGAAAAAATAACAACAAAGTTCATATGGAAAAACAAAAGGTCAAGAATTTCAAGGGAATTAATAAAAAAAAAATCAAATGAAGGTGCCCTAGCTGTATCAGATCTAAAATTATAATATAAAGCAGTGATTACCAAAATCATTTGGTATAGTCTAAGAAATAGACTAGTTGATCAGTGAAATATGTTAGGTTCAAAAGACAAAACAATCAATAACTTTAATAATCTAGTGTTTAACAATCCCAAAGATACCAGCTATTGGTATAAGAAGTCACCGTTTGACAAAAATTGCTGGGAAATTTGGAAACTAGTATGGCAGAAACTAGGCATTGACCCATATGTAAGCCCGTCCACCAAGATAAGGTCAAAATGGGTTCATGCCCTGGGCATAAAGAATGATATTATAAATAAATCAGAAGAATATAACATAGTTTGCCCCTCAAATCTGTGAAAGAGGAAGGAATTTATGACCAAAGAAAACTAGAAATCATTATTGATCACAAAATGGAAAATTTTGATTATATCAAATTAAAAAAGTTTTTGTATAAACAAACAAATGCAGAAAAGATTAGAAGGGAAACAATAAAACTGTGAAAACATTTTTTACAATCAAAGATTCTGATAAAGGCCTCATTTCCAAAGTATATAGAGAATTGCTTCTATATGATATCAAGCCATTCTCCAATTGATAAATGATCAAAGGATATGAACAGACAAATTTCAGATGAAGAAATTGAAACTATTTCTAGATATGAAAAGATGTTCCAAGACATTATTAATCAGAAAAATGCAAATTGAGACAACTCTGAGATACCACTACACACTTCTCAGATTAGCTAGGAAAAGATGATGTGGAATGTTGGAGGGGATGTGGGAAAACTGGCCCTGATACATTATTGGTGGAATTGCAATTACACCCAGACATTCTGGAGAATGATTTGGAATTAGGCTCAAAATGTTATCAAACTGTGCATACCCTTTGATCCAGCAGTGTTACTACTGGGCCTATATCCCAAAGAGATTATCGATCCAGCAGTGTTACTACTGGGCCTATATCCCAAAGAGATCTTAAAGAAGGGAAAGGGACCTTTATATTCAAAAATGTTTATAGCAGCCCTCTTTGCAGTGGCCAGAAATTGGAAATTGAGTGGATGCTAAACAATTGGAGAATGACTGAATAAATTGTGCTATATGAATATTATGGAATATTATTGTTATGTAAGAAATGACCAGCAGGATGATTTCAGAAAAGCCTGGAGAGACTTACATGAACTGATGCTGAATGATATGAGCATGACCAGAAGATCATTATATATTTCAACAACAATACTATATGATGATCAATTCTGATAGACATGACCCTCAACAATGAGGTGAACCAGATCAATTCCAATAGAGCAGTAATGAATTGAACCAGCTACACCCAGTGAAAGAACTTTTTTTTTTTTTTTTAATTTAATAGCCTTTTATTTACAGGATATATACATGGGTAACTTTACAGCATTAACAATTGCCAAACCTCTTGTTCCAATTTTTCACCTCTTACCCCCCCACCCCCTCCCCTAGATGGCAGGATGACCAGTAGATGTTAAATATATTAAAATATAAATTAGATACACAATAAGTATACATGACCAAAACGTTATTTTGCTGTACAAAAAGAATCAGACTCTGAAATATTGTACAATTAGCTTGTGAAGGAAATCAAAAATGCAGGTGTGCATAAATATAGGGATTGGGAATTCAATGTAATGGTTTTTAGTCATCTCCCAGAGTTCTTTTTCTGGGCATAGCTAGTTCAGTTCATTACTGCTCCATTAGAAATGATTTGGTTGATCTCGTTGCTGAGGATGGCCTGGTCCATCAGAACTGGTCATCATATAGTATTGTTGTTGAAGTATATAATGATCTCCTGGTCCTGCTCATTTCACTCAGCATCAGTTCGTGTAAGTCTCTCCAGGCCTTTCTGAAATCATCCTGTTGGTCATTTCTTACAGAACAGTAATATTCCATAATTTTCATATACCACAATTTATTCAGCCATTCTCCAACTGATGGACATCCATTCAGTTTCCAGTTTCTAGCCACTACAAAAAGGGCTGCCACAAACATTCGTGCACATACAGGTCCCTTTCCCTTCTTTATAATCTCTTTGGGATATAATCCCAGTAGTAACACTGCTGGATCAAAGGGTATGCACAGTTTGATAACTTTTTGAGCATAGTTCCAAACTACTCTCCAAAATGGTTGGATTCGTTCACAACTCCACCAACAATGCATCAATGTCCCAGTTTAGTGAAAGAACTTTGTGAGATGACTAAGCACCACTACATAGAATTCCCAATCCCTCTATTTCTGTGCGTCTGCAATTTTGATTTCCTTCATAGGCTAATTGTACACTATTTCAAAGTCCAATTCTTTTTGTACAGCAAAATAACAATATAGACATGTATACATATACTCTAATATATTCAACATGTATTGGTCAACCTGCCATCTCAGGGAAGGAGTGGGGGGAAGGAGGAGAAAAGTTGGAACAAAAGATTTTGCAGTTGTCATTGGTGAAAAATTACCCATGCATATATCTTGCAAATAAAAAAACTATAATAAAAAATTTTAAAAAAAGTAATGGTTTTAGTGTGCAACCTTGTTTCACCTATAATCTAAGTGGGAATGGTTCCAGTTCATGCCGATTACATGAGATATTTGCTGATGGTTTTGAATAGACGCTACTTATTATTTTAATGAAACGTCCATTTATTTCTATACTTCCTATTGTTTTTAATAGGAATGGGTGTTGGATATTATCAAATGCTTTTTCTGCTTCTATTGAGTTAATCATATGTTTTTTTCTTAATTTGGTCATTGATATAGTCAAGTATGCTAATAGCTTTTCTAATATTGAACCAGCCCTGCATTCCTGGTATAAATCCTACTTGATCATAATTTATTATCCTGGGGATGATTTTCTATAATTTCCTTGGTAATATTTTATTTAAGATTTTTGCATCAGTATTAATTAGGGAGAGTGATCTATAATTTCCTTTCTCTGTTTTTGTTCTACCTGGTTTAAGTATCAGCACTATATCTGTGTCACAAAAGGAATATGGTAAGACTCCTTCATTCCCCACTTTTTCAAATTGTTCATATAATATCAGAGTTAATTGTTCTTTAATTGTTTCATAGGATTCACATGTAAATCCATCTGGTCTTGGGGATTTTTCTTATGGAGTTAATTAATAAATTGTTCTATTTCTTTTTTTTAAATGGGTCTATTTATTTCCTCTTCTTTTAATCTGGAAAATCTATATTTTTATAGATATTGCTTCAATTTACTTAGGTTGTTAAATTTATTTGCATAAAGTTGGGCAAAGTAACTCCTAAATATTGTTCTAATTTACTCTTCATTGATGGAAAGTCCTCACTTTTAATTTTTTAGAATAACAATTTGAGACTAACTTTTCTTTTTTTAATCAAATTAACTAAATGTTTATCTCTTCTCTTGGCTTTTTCATAAAACCGATTCTGAATTTTATTTATTAATTCAATTATGTTTTACTTTCAATTATATTGATCTCTCCTTTTATTTTTAGAATTTCAAGTTTGGTATTTGATTGTGGGTTTTTAATTTGTTCTTTTTCTAGCTTTTTTTACTTGCAATCCCAATTCATTAATCTTATCTTTCTCTATTTTATGCAAGTGAGTATCTAGAAATATAAAATTTCCCCTTATTCCAACTTTGGCTGCATCCCACAAATTTTGGTATGTCATCTCATTATTGTCATTCTCTTGGATGAAATTATTAATTGTGTGTATGATTTGCTGTTTCACCCATTCATTCTTTAGGATGAGATTATTTTGTTTCCAATTAATTTTTGATCTATTTCCCCCTGGCCTTTCATTGAATGTAAGTTTTCATTGCATCATGATCTGAAAATAAAATGCATTTACTATTTCTGCCTTTCTACATTTGATTTTAGGTCTTTCTGTCCTAATATATAGTCAGTTTTGTATAGGTTCCATGTACTGCCAACAAGACAGTGTACTCCTTTCTGTCTCCATTCAATTTTCTCCAAAGATCGATCATACTTAAAATTTCTATTTATTTCTTTAACTTCTTTCTTATTTATTTTGTGGTTTGATTTATTTATTTCTGAAAGAGGAAAGTTGAGATGTCCAACTTTAATAGCTTTGCTGTCTATTTCTTCTTGCAGCTCTCTTAACTTCTTAAGGAATTTAGGTCCTATACCACTTGATTAACATAGGTTAATATGGTTGCTGCTTCATTTTCTATGGTACCCTTTAGCAAAATAGAGTTTCTTTCCTTATCTCATTTAATTAGCTCAAATTTCTTTTGATTGATCTGAGATCAGGATGGCTAACCCTGCTTTTTTTTTTTTTTTAACTTTACCTGAAGCATAATAGTTCTTGCTTTAGCATTTTACCTTTATTCAGTATGTATTACTCTGCTTTAAATGTGTTTCTTATAAACAGTATATTGTAGGATTCTGACTTTTAATCCATTCTTCCATCTGCTTTCGCTTTATGGGAGAGTTTACCCCATTCATATTTACAGTTAAAAGTACTAATTCTTTACTTCCTCCCATATTATTAAGCCCACATTATACTTTTCTATTTCCTTTACCCCTTTCATTTCTCCTCAGTATTTTACTTATGACCACCACTCGCCTTTCTTCCTTTAGAGTCCCTCCTCCTTTCTTGTACCTTTCCCCTACTATTCCTTTTTCCCCTTCTATTTAGCCTAATCTTTCTCTTTTCCCTTTTCCCCTCTCACTTTTCAATGAGGTAAGAGAAGTTTCTCTGTGAAACCAAATATGTCTAATATTTTCTCTAATCTGATGAGAGTAAGATTGACACAATGTTCATCCTCCTCTCTTCTTTCCCTCAAATATAATAGGTTTCTTGTGCTTCTTCGTGAGATGTAATTTCCTCATTTTACCTGCAGTTTCCCCCTTTTCCAATGCAATCCCTTTTCTACCTTTAGCTCCATTTTTTTATATTATAACAGTAAAAATAACTTATATATGAACTCTCTCTATATACTCATAACATAGTTTTCAAGAGTTCTTTCTTTTTACCATATTTGTGCTTCTCTTGAGTTCCATATTTGGAGATCATTTTGTTTGTTTGTTTGTTTAATACTGGTCTTTTCATTAGAAATAAATGGAATTCATCTGTTTCATTGAATGTCCATCTTCTTCCCTGAAAGAAAATGCTCAATTTAGTGGGGTAGTTTATTCTTGGATGCATTCCAAGTTTGTTTGCCTTTTGGAATATCAGATTCCAGGTCCTTTGTCCTTTTTAGGTGGAAACTGCTAGGTCCTGGGTAATCCTTGTTGTGGTGCTTGGTATTTGATTTTTTTTCTGGCTGCTTGTTATATTTTTTCCTTGGTGTGACAATTTTGCAATTTAGCCATGATGTTCCTTGGAGTTTTAGTTTTGTGTTCTCTTTTAAGTGGTGTTCAGTGAGTTCTTTCAATAGCTATTTTACCTTCTGATTCTATAACATCCAGGCAGTTCTCTTTGATGCTTTTCTGAAAAAAATATATCTAGGCTTTTTTTTTATCATGATTTTCAGAAAGTTCAATAATCCTTAGATTGTCAGCCCTAGATCTATTTTCTAGGTCAGTTATTTGCCAAGTAGGTATTTTACATTTTTTCCCTTTTTTTTGTGTCATTCATTTTTATTTGTTCAATTCTGATTTTTAGTGAATTATTTTCTTCATTTACTTTTTTTTTGCTTGTTTTTGTTTTGTCCAATTGAATTTTTAAATGAGTTGTTTTGTTCCATGATTTTTTTTTCAATTTCACAAATTCTATTTTTAAGGAGTTATTTTTTTTTGAGAGATTCTGTTTTTCAGGGAGCTGTTTTCTTTTTCCACTTTGTCAACTCTATTTTTTAAGGGGTATAAATTTCCACTTCACTAAGTCTATTTTTAAGTGAATTTTCTTCAGGTAATTTCTGTGCTTTCTTTTCCAAGTCCTTGAGTAAAGTTCTCATTTCCTTTCCCCATTTTTCTTCCAGATCTCTTTTAAAATCTTTTATATATATTTTTTCTATTACAACCTTGTGTAATGGGGACCAATTCATATCACCCTTTGGGGCTTCATCTGAAGACATTCTGGTTTTAGTCTCCTCAGGGTTTGAAATCTTTTCTTTTTTACTATAAAGACTATCTATGTTCAGAGTTCAATTTGCTTTTTAAGTCATTTTGGGGTTCATTATTTATCTTTTGTGTTTATGTTGGATGTTTTATAACTTCTTTGCTGATCTACTACCTTGCAGCCAGGGCAGAGTAGCCAACACTTCTGTGGATTCCTTCCTGTATATTCTCCAGCATGTGGAGCCCCCATCACCCTGGGTCTGCATTTGTCTGCACTAGTTTTGTCTTGCTTGTGCTTAGCCTACCTCCCTCTGAGCTTCATTGAAACAGACCTTTTCTGGAGATCTTCGAAATTATCTTCTGCTAGTAATTTGTTACACTCTCAATATTTGTGGATTCTTCCAGTCCAGAACTAATTCACAGACTGGATTTGATAATTAGTGTGAGGGTTGTGGGAGAAGGTCAGAAAGAAACATTTGTCCTCTCTGCCATCTTGGCTCCTCCCCCTCCATAATAGGTATTTTACATCTTATAGCATGTTATCCATTAGTTTGCTTAAATCAGGTTTTGAAGCAAATTGACTGAATGAAAAATATTGATTACTCATTCCCATTTCTAAGTAACAATTTAATTGAACTTTCAAAATGTTCATTTTCCTTTCTTGCCTAGATATTCAATTCAATTTGAACCATAACAGCAATGATACCAAGCTGAATAATTTAAACAGTATTATTTGGGACAGGTATAAAGAGGTTATTGAAGATATCAGTGTGTGTGTGTGTATGAGTCTGTGTGAGTGGAGAAGCACACCAATGGATTTGTGATTTCAAAGATGTCAATCATAATACATCCTTGCTTGTGCATTCACTGCAAATTTCACCCATGTTCTCCCATTAATCATTCAGAAAAAGTTCATTTCACAACTTATTTTAAAATGTCACAGATTATAGAACTGCTAAGTTTGTTGTTGCATGCTTTCTTGTTTCCTTTAGTTATCTTTTTTTTTTCTTTTTAAGTCACATTGAGAGAAAACAAAAATGTGTTTGCCCTATTCAGAACAATAGTTTGAGAGCCAGTTCATTTTGAGATTTGTCTTAAGTTCAAAAATTTTCTCCTGGTATTCTTGACTTATTTAACAATAATTCAACCTTTAGAGTCAACCTAAACAAGGCAGTATGGAACAATTTTCTTCCCCTTTGAAAGAGAAAAAAAAATTTTAGAAATTCATCTTAGAGGACTGTTTCCTTACAGCACTGAGTAAGACTACCAAATTTTTGGAATGTTATACTCTTCATTTACAAAATGAAGAAATTGGATTTCATAATTTTAAAATTCCCTTCTAGTTCTATAGCTTGTGACCTCTCATTTATTTATGCTCTTAGAACTGTCAATGGAGAGCTAAGTTATTTTGAAGCCTATAGCACAGCTAGTTTTTTTTTTTTTCTCAAACTAATTTTATTTTTAAGGGAGAAAATTATACAATTTAACTTTTTTACCTATGTCAATTGCATAGGGAGAATATAGAACACTTGAATGCATCAGTCAACAAATGCTTATACCCTAGGAATGTTTTATGATACCATTTTAGAGACATACCAAGTCAAATCTGTGATTAAATGCAAACTTCCAACTCCTTGCTTCACACCATAAATGAGATTTGTGCAGCAGACTTTTTCTAAAATGGTGAGGTGGGCAGAAATGCTCATCTGGCCACTCAGTTTTTTCTGAGATCTTCTCTATTTGCATTGCATTAGCATAATATTTAAAATTTGAAATAACAGAATCATTTTCTTCACAACCGAGCAGTGATAGAAATGGAATATTCTGTACTTTATTCAACTACCTATTACTTCAGTACAGCTACAATACGGCTTCTTAAAAGATTATAAATGGATTTTTTTTACATTTATAGGCTTTCTCTTTTTCACATTTCTTTACATAAACATTTAAAATCGACCAGCACATGCCCAAATATGCATTCCTATTATGTATAAATACATATATCATGGCAAAGTGTGTAGATGAAGTCTAATAAGCATTCTACCTACTATTTTTAAAGTATACCACTTAATAACTCTTATGTGACATTCTATTAATGCCCTTGTCCTTGTCACAATTCACTTTTCATTGAAGTTTATCCCTTAATCAGGCTTTAAAAATAATTTCGTATATGTTAGTACTTCCTAATATGAAATTATGAGTGTAGGCCTTAACCAGTTAATGTAAGAGATAAAGAGGTAGACTTCAGAGATTAAACAGTGACTCTTTGATCTTAAAAGCCTTTCAAATGAATAGCCCTACTTTGTTCTTCTTTGGAGTTTCCAGGTAATCGAAAAAGTATTGGAAGACTTCAATAATTTGATTAAATAAATTCACATTTCAATTAGATTACTATAAACATTTATTTTATGAATATGTTTCCTTTGACTCTGGTAGAAACTAACTTGTCATGAGCCTTTTGGGGCCAGAGATTGAGCAGATAATTCATTTACCAAATGGGCATGCCAGAGGTGATTGTAATACACTCAAATTTGTGCACAGGTCAAGAAATCAGTAACAATAGAATTACTCATTGAATGTTCTCAGTCACCACAAGAAATAACTGATATTGCATTCACTGCCATTGGCATTTAATGATTAGTAAATGATTTTTAAATTGATATCAGGCTCCTTTGACCTCTGAATAGAATAGCCCAGTAACCATTGATATAAATATATCCAAATCAAGAGAAAATAGCTCAAAAAAATTAAGAACAGAGATTTCACAGACTTGTACAACATGATCAGAACATTAAGACTTTTGTCATGTTCTATACACACACTTTTGTGCAACTAGGACACACATTAAAGAAAGTTTTTATAGAGATATGCAAAACAGAAGCAATGCAGAGAAAGGGAAAGCTATTCATGCACCTAGATTCCCTAGAGCTTCAGTAATTAGTTATTACAGTATCTCAAAGGTATAGGTATCATATGTAGTTCTCTTGTTTAACTTTAAATATATATATATATATTTAACCTATAACCAAAGTATAAGGGCTAATATAAGGGACATTAATCACAGGTCTGTATTGTCCCTGATTTTGATTATTTCAAATATATCTGGAAGGGAGATAGTTTCCTCCTTCTTATCTTTCCCATCTCCCTGACTTGGAGATCAGCTATCTATTAGAATTAATGTGATTCTCTTCGGAGAGAGGAAGGAGAAACACTAGTTAGCCTCAGAAAATACACCAAGAAAAGAACAGATTCAAGAGAATAAAAATTAGGCATCCTCAGGAAAGGAAGTCGAATATACTAAAGCCAAGGTGGGATTGGTGGCAAAGACCAGGGACCAACATGTGATCTTTCCAAAAACTTAGGCTTCTTTATGAGCAACATATGATAAGCCTTAGAAAATGCAGAGCAAGAAAATGCCGCCCCCCCACCAAAAAAAAAAAGAAAAAAGAAAGAAAGACGCAAAAACAAAACAAACAACAACAAAAATCCTAGGAAACAACTGAATCACAATATGGCATTAAATATCTTTTGTCTGGTTTTGAAGAGAAAAAGAATGAACATTTAGGGAAAGTTATAGATATAGATCTTAACTCAGTATAAGGAAATGATCCCATACAATATAAGGTTTAAAATAGGAAGACATTTTTCAATATGTATTGAGTTCCCTGTAATTGAAGGTATCCAAAAAGAGCTTATATGTCTATTTGTCAGGAAGTCAGGAATGTTTATAGAATTTTTTTTCTTTATTTCTTCTTCTTCTTTTTTTCTTTTTCTTCTTCTTTTCTTCTTCCTCCACTTCCTCCTCATCTTCCTCCTCCTGCTTCTCCTCCTCCTCTTCCTGCTCTCTCCTCATCTTTCACCTCCCAGGAAATAGAATTTATTCTGGATAACCTTTCCAATACATTCTCAGTGAATAAATGAAAAAAGGATAAAAATATACAAATAGAAAATAATTAATAAAATTAAGCAATACACTTTTCAGGAAGTTATGCTAAGAATGGAAACTATTTAAATAAGCTAGCAAGATATCCTTTATTGAGCTAACATTTTAATAGGAGAAGCTATATGAAAAAGAAGCTCAATTGAAAGTGGGGTTGTGCTAAATGAGAGTTCCTGGAACCTTAGTCCCTAATAATATTAATAAATAATTGGCCTTTCAAAATTTAGTATAACAGGCTTTATGTTCTCTTGTAAGATCATGAAGACAACTAGAAATGTAGGCAACATGTAATTTGGGAATGACCCAGAAATTAAGATTGTAATATGCTGATTCTTCATTTCCCAAATTTGAATACATTTTTCATTCAAAAGAATTCTAAAGTTCTATGTTCTTGTCATTTGTTTAATTTAGAAATTTAAAATTCTTGTCATTGTTTTGTTAAAGTCTTACATTCCTTCTTTCTCTGAAATTCTTTTGTTTGGTTTCTTAGTTCCTTTTATCAAATTAGGCATGTAAGTATACCATTAATGTGGAATAGATAAAAAATTACACATATTTCTATTGATGGGCTTAGTCTTGACAAAAGATTCCATAAATCTCTCTGTTGACAGCTTTAATGACTTCTTATTTTCTGGGCCCCATTTCTTCCTGATTTTGTAAGATGTGACAAGTAAACATAATAGCTGACATTTATATAGTACTTAAGGATTTTCAAATCACTAGACATAGACTTTTATTTAATACAGCAACCTTGGGAAGCAGACAATAAATTATTATTATGATGATTATTTAATTATTATGATTAGTAATGGTAGTAATAATTATTATTATTAATTGCATTTAAAAATGATTTTCTGGAATGTTTGATCTATGATGAACCATTATTGAAATGACTTGGGGCCAGCAAACATTAACTTTCAGAGTAGCAAAGGGCATTTGTGCTGCCTGCTCAGCCATCACTACTTCTTTCTTAGCATATTTAAGCATCAAAGGAGCTTTTTGAGAGATCTTTCCCTTTTCTTTGCAATAATTCCTCTCTCTCAAGAATAGTGCAATTACTGTGGAAAATTAAAACTAGACAAATTTCCTCCACTCTCTTGGTGGCAGTCACTAAAGCTTAAGTTTTAAAAATCCATTAGAGTTTTGAAAACATTTTTTCATCCACAAACACACATATACATACATATGCACACAGACACACACACGCAGACAGACATAATGGAAATCTTCACTTACAGTTTATTTTACATCTGTAAATAGAGACTACTTTGGATGGACACTTTATCAAAAATATTTAAGAAACTACAAAGTCAAATGTTTTAGTATTTTCATTATCTCAATCAAAATATTTTCTGTGTTTTATTTTTAAATAGAACTGATTAATTATAGGTAACTCTTAGCTACACTTTAATTACATTATGAGCAATCAGTATCTTAAAGCATCATAAAATAATTTCTCCCAAATAAATCCCCAAACCACCATATCAACAAATGATGTGGTAAACTGAACATGATATTCCAAATGTGATCTTAGTGTCAACTTGTTGCTATCTAATGAGGCCAAATCACATCCTTACATTAGGAACTCTAATTCCCTTCTATTTGTCACATGACATTTTTTTGTGCACAGACATTTCAGGTAACTGATTTTGCTACCGACTCTTTCTTATAGTTGGATCCTGTGAGCTTCTGGGATTTTTACCTGCTATTCTAATCCTAGGCAGAGGGATATATGAATTTTTATTGAAATAAACTTTTGCATGACAAATGATGAAGGTGATGTCAGATAATCATGACACCAGTGCTGGTAAAGTTGTAATTTGATACAAATAATATGAAGAGCAATTTGGAACTGTGTCCTAATAACTATAAAATTATGTATACTCTTTGGCATGGCAATAGCATTACTATATCTATATCATAGAGGTATTTTTTTTCCTGTTATTTCCTTGGTTTTGTTTTCTTTAAGGGAAAAGGACTTATATGTATAAAATTATTTATAACATCTCTTTTGTGGTGACAAAGAACTGAAAATTAAAGAGATGCCCTTCAATAGAAAATAACAAATTGTACTATATGATTGTAATGAAATACTATTCTGCTATAAGAAGTGATAAGCAGGATACTTTTAGAAAACCCTGGAAATACAAAATGATACAAGCAGAATCAAGGCAACATTATACAACATAACAGCAATAATATATGATGATCAACTGTGAGTACGTAACTACTGATTAATACAATGATTTAAGACAATTCTAAAAGCTATTATGACAGGAGAAAGCAAACACAAACTAAGTAAAAGAGAATAATGTCAAAACACTTATGGACAAAATCCCAAAGATAAACAGTAAGTAGTCTCAAACATAGAATGAGTTTATAGTAAAACTCAAAAAGGAAATCATTCAAGAGAAGTAGAAGAAAGATTAGAAGAAATGAGAGTAATGAAAGAGAATTATGAAAGAAGAGCCAACAAATTGGAAAACTGTGTACAAGTAGAATTGGCCAAATGGAAAAGGAGATACAAATATCCACTGAAGCAATAAACTGTTTAAGTGATACAGTTGGCCAAATGGATAATAAAGTACAAAGCTAATTAAGAAAAACAACACTTTAAAGTTTAGAATTGGACAAGTCGCAACTAATAACTAAAAACCATAAAAAATTATTCAAACAAATTAAAAAAAACTTTTTGAACTAAATTGTAACAATGTGGTTACAGGAATATATCACAAGTATTATATATTATAATCAGGGAAATTGATATCTGGAATATAGAGTTGGTTCAATATTGGGAAAACCATCAACATAATTCACCCATCAATAGAATATCACCAATAGAAATCACATGATTACCTTAATACATGCTGAAGAAGCTTTTGACAAAATACAGTACTCATTCCTATTAAAAACACTAGATAAAATAGGAATAAAGGTAACATTCATTAAAATGAAAATCAGTATCTATCTACAACAATCAGCAAGCATTGGTGGACTTAAAGTATATTGCTTTCCCAGTAAGATCAATGATGAAGCAAGGATGCTCATTATCACTACTGTTCTTTAAAAAGTCCTAAAAATGTTAGTTTAGCAATTAAAGAAGAAAAATAAATTCAAGCAATTAAAAAAACAAACAATGGGGAAATAAAAATCAATATTTGTTGATGATATGATGGTTTATGTCTGGATCTGCTCATGACAGGACTTCAGTACCAGCCTGAATCTTGATCTTGGGTGAGGAGTGATGAAAAACTTATGGGGATAATCAAGCATTACTATGTTTATTCAAAATATGCTCAGCCTTATATACTTTATATTTACATAATACACTTACATAACTATAGGATGCTTTGCATTTGCTAACTAACTATAGAATACTATCCATGTGGGACCTAAAAAACAACTTGTTATTGTGTGAATATGTTTCCTTACCAAGTCAGCATAGATCTGCTTAAAGTACAACATAGGTTATCATGCCCCTGACTTCTCAGGAAAGTCTAGACACCCTTAGGGGTAACAGGGAGCCAAACCAGATCTATTAGCAGATTTCCTTATGGACTACAGAATCTTATACCTCACCCAGTGTTTCCCACTTTCTGTGGTATACTTGCAGAAGTCTATAATATCAATTGAAAAAAAAATAGTTGAAATAATTAACAACTTTAGCAATTGCAAGGTATAGGATAAACCCACACAAATCATTAGCATTTCTTTGGATGGCCAACAAAACCCTACAGCAAGAGATTTTTAACAATCCTTTTAAAACAACTGTAAACAACATAAAGTATTTAGGGTTCTACCTGCTAAGGTAATGCTAGGTACAATATAGATACAATTATGAAATACTTTGCATACAAATAAAGATCAAAACAATTGGAAAATATGCATTGCTCATAGGTAGACAGAACCAATATAATAGAAATGACAATTCTACATAAGTTAATTTACTTATTCAGTGTCATATCAAACAATTTACTCTCAAATTATCTGATTGAGCTTGAAAAAAAACAATAAAATTCATCTGGAAGAACAAAATGTCAAGAATATGAAGGGAATTAATAGAAAGAACCCATAGCAGATTTCAAGCTATATTATGAAGCAAAAAACAAACCAAAAAATTGTCTCACAATGGCTAAGGAAAAGAATATTACATCAGTAGAAGAGACTATTCTTCATGACACAGTAGTCAATGACCATAGAAACCTAGGTTTTTAATAAATCCAAAGACTCCAACTGTTGGAATATGATCTCACTATTTGACAAAAAGTGCTAGAAAAACTGGAAATCAATGGAAAACAAATAAGCGCAAACCAACATCTCACTGTGTATACCAAAATATGATCAAAATGGGTACATGATTTAGAGATGAAATATGACTTCATAAGGAAATTAGATCATGTAATAATCTACCTATGAGACCCAAGAAAAGGGTAGAATTTGCTACCAAGCAAAAAATAGAGAGCATTATTAAATGCAAAAATATATATATTTTTTTAATTTAAAAAGCTTTTGTACAAAGAAAACTAACACAATGAAGATCAGAAATAAAAAAAAAAAGCTGGGAAAGTGCCTGATAAAGGCATCCTTTTTCAAATACATAGAGAATTGAGTCAAATGTATAAAAATATGAACCATTCTGCAATTGATATATGGTCAAAGATATGAGCAGGCTGTTTTAGATGAAGAAATCAAAGCTATTCATAGGCATATGAAGAAGTGCTCAAAATCACTTTTGATTAGAGAAATGCAAGTTAAAAACCACTCTAAGCTGTGACCTCACACTTATCAGATTGGCCAACATCACAGAAAAATAAAAAGAAAAGTGCTAAATGTTGGAAAGGATGTGAGAAAATTGGGACGGTAATGCGCTGTTGGAGTTACGAAATAATTCAACCATTCTGGAAAGCAATTTGGAACCATGCCCAAGGAAAAAGACCTATATGTACAAAAACATTTTTAGCACTCCTTTTCTGGTGGCAAAGGACTGGAAATTGAGGAGACAGCCATCAGTAATGGCTAAAGAAATAATATGTATGTTTGGAGAGGGGAAAATTGAATTCCCCCCACTGTTATAATTTTGCTATCTATTACTAGCTCTAGTTCCTTTTCTTTCTTTTCTTTTTTCTCCATGAATTATCTATCATTTCTAAATGTTTTCATTTTAAGCATTATATTGTAGGATTTTTTGGTCTTTTAATCCATTCTGCTATTCATTTGTGTTTTGTGGGCGAATGTATTCCACTAACAATCAACATTATAATAACTAGTTGTGTATTTCCTTCAATCCTATATTCCTCATTGTCTTTCATTCTCTCTGTGTCTCTGTCTCTGTGTCTCTTGTCTCTTTCTCTCTCTCTCTCGCTCTCTCTCTCTCTTTCCTTTTACACTACTCCTCCTTAAATATCAAACTGACTTGGAACTACTGTCTTCATTATCCATACTCCTAAGAATTGTTCACTTGTTCTCCTTTTATCTTCTTATTTCTGAATCTACTTAAGGTCCTCCCTTATTCTCTCTTACCTTTTACTTCTTTATCTATACACCCTTCTTACAAGTGTCTCCCTTATCCTATCCTCCTGCCTTCTGATTTCTCTGTATGTTAAGAAGACTTTTATATCCTTTTTAGATGTATATGTTATTAACTTTTAAACACAGTTTTTATAACAATTGTTATCTAGCACCACAAGACTCCCATCATATCTTGCCTTCACTGTGACAGTTCTTACATCAATGCCTCAGTTGTATGAGATAATTATTCCATTTTAACTCTTCACAACCAATTTCAGTCTTAGGACCATTCCATCATACTTAACATACATATTCTTTGTTAAGTCAGTCATAAAACAGTCTTTACACAAAAGAAGACAGATTGAAATATTTGAAGAAATATCACTTTCTCTTGCATTGGTCAAGCTGTCATCATCATCATTATCATCATTGTAAGAAGTAAGTAGAAAGTAAGAAGAAAAGTTCTAAATTGGGTGAAAATATTTGTGATGAGTTTCTTTGGTAATGGGCAATTTTATAAAGAAATGAATTCTCATAAAATTTTCATAAAAACTACAAATGTTCAAAAATTTAATGGTTGCATTTTTTGTGAAAGTGTACTTCTCTTCTTCCTCCTCCTCCTCTTTCTCCTCTTCATAGTGATTAATCCTTCATCCTGGAGTCATTCTTTAAAGATCCTCTGATTATCTAAGAAAAATTTCTCCCAAGTCTTATTTGTTTTTCACCTGCATTATGTTCACCCTGAGACACAATTTTCTGACTTACTCTGCCTCCCCTCATGGAATGCAACTTATTAGACATGTAATAGTTATACTTTGGATTTTATTGAGAAATGTTTTGAGTGAAATGTCACTCAAATCTCTTTCTATAATTCTATATTTATATGATTCAAAACCCATTTTCTTCCTCCACCTCAATTCTATATTAATTTTTTTTTGACTTTCAGATATATAGTGGATAAGTTTTTTAGGGGGTTCATATTGCAATCCTTCAGTAAAAGAAATACTTTTAAGAGCCTCCAAAATCTCATTTAGCCAGACGGTGCCTAGAATTGTATTATTTTTCTAATTTTGCCTTGCTTCTTTTTTCTTAATTTATTCATTTTTTTAGTATTTTATTTCCCTTAGTCACAAAGAGAAAATTTCAAATTTTCTTTTTAAAACTTTTAGTTTTAAATTCTCTCTTTCCTCTGTTCCTCAACCCCTATTGAGAAGGCAAAACATTTCCATTAAGAGTAATAGTGTATTTTAAAAAATAGCCAAAAAGTACACCTAAAGGAAAATGAAGTTAAAGAAGTATGCTCTAATCTGTATTCCTTTCTTTCTCTGGGGAGAGATAGAATTTTTCATTATAAGTCCTTCAGAGTTCTCTTGGATCATTGAATTGCTAAACCCAGTTAAATTGTTCATAGTTGATAATCTTAAAATAGTGCTATTACTTTGTACACAGTACATTTCACATTGCATAAACTCATATAAGTTTCTCCAAGTTTTTCTAAAAACATACTACTCATCATTTTTATGTCATAAAAGTGTTGAATCATAATCACATATCACATTTTTTTCAGTCATTTCCCAGTTGATGGCCATCCCCTCAGTTTCCAATTCTTTGCCACTATAAAAAAAAAAAAAAAAACTGCTATTTTTTCTACATATGTGTCATTTTTCTTTTTTGTTTTTCATCTGTTTTGGAATACAGATGTATTAGTGGTATTGCTTAAGTCAATGGGAATCCATGATTTTTTAATCCTTTGGGAATATTTCCAAATTGCTCTCAATGAGAACAAGAATGGTTAAATTTGTGCGCAATTCCATCCAAAGAGCAATAATGTCTCATTTTCCCTGATACCTTGCACTATTATACATTTTACATTTCTGTCACATTAGACAATTTAATAGGTATGAGGTAGTACCTGAAAATTGCTTTGTGTTTGTCCAATCTATAGTGAGTTAGAGTATTTTTTTTAATATGGCTATAGATACTTCATCTGAAAACTATTCATAGATTATGATCATTTATCAATTCGAGAATGGTTTTTAATTTTATAAATTTGACTCAATTTTCTATAAGATTGAGAAATGAGATCTTTATCAGAGAAACTTAATTATCAAAATTATTACTTTGTTTCCCTGTATTTTATTAACCTTCCCCCATTTATACTATTTTCTCTCTTCTTTCAACCTGTCCTTCCTAAAAATATTTTACTTCTGATTAATACTTCCCTCAGTATGAACTTCTTTCTATCACTCCTCTTCTCTTGATTCCCTTGTTCTACTTTTCCACAGCATAAAAGAGATCTACACTTGATTGAGTGTGCATGTTGTTGCTTCCTTAAGTTGCTTTTGATAAAAAAAAAGTTCCCTCATTCTCTCTTACCCTTTCTCATCTCCCCCTCCATTGTAAAAGCTATTCCTTGTTTCTTTTATGTTAAACAATTTATCCCATTCTACCTCTCCCTCTCCTTTTCTTCCAGTACTTTCCTGTCCCCTTAATTAAATTTCATTTTTAGATATCACCCTTACACATTCAATGCATACTATTGTCCTCTGCTTATATATAATTGTTCTGAATGCTCTAATATTGAGAAACTTTTTTTGATTTATCAATATCATTTTCCCATATAAAAATTTGCAAAGTTTAACATTATTAAGAACCTTATTATTTTCCATTCCTGGTTATCTCTTTATGCTTCTTACCAGTCTTTTGTTTGAAGGTCAAATTTTCTGTGTTCAGCTTTGTTGTTTTTTTTTTTTTTCACAAAAAATACTTGTAAGGAATATTGTTCATTGAATATGCCTTCTTTTTTTCTCTGTAAAGCATTATATTCGAGGTTTTTTTTTCTGGATAGGTGGTTATTTTTGGTATCCTAATTTCTTTGCTCTCTGGGATATAATATTCCAAGTCCATCTAATCTTTGAACATAGAAACTGCTACATAATGTGTTATCTTGACTGTGGTTCCAAAATACTTGAGTTGTTTGTCTAGCTGCTTGCTATACTTTTCTTTCACCTCAGAGACCTGGAATATGGCTAGAATATTGATGGAACTTTTCATTTTGAGATTTATTTCAGGAGGTTATTAGTGGATTCTTCCAATTTCTATTTTAACTTCTGGTTTTAGAATATCAAGGCCATTTTCCTTGTTATTTTCTTAAAGGATTTTATTGAGGTTCTCTTTTTGTTCATGTCTTTCAAGTATTACAATAATTTACAGTTGCCTCCTCTGAATCTATTTTCTAGGTCATTTGGTTTTCCAATGAAATATTTTACATTGCTTCTATTTTTTTATATTATTTTTTGAGTTCCCATTAAGTCATTAGCTTTCATTTGCTCACTTTCAATTTTTAAGGAATTATTTCCTTTAATGATTTTTTTTCATTATAACTTTTTTTATTAACAAGATATATGCATGGGTAATTTTTCAGCATTGACCATTGCAAAACCTTTTGCTCCAACTTTTCCCCTCCTTCCCCCCCTCATTCCCTCCCCTAGATGGCAGGTAGACCAATAAATGTTAAATATATTAAAGTTTATGTTAAATACAATATATGTATACATATCCATAGAGTTATTTTACTGCACAAGAAGAATCAAACTTTGAAATAAAGTAAAATTAACATGATAAGAAAATCAAAAATATAAGTGGATGAAAACAGAGGGAATGGAAATTTTATGTAGTGGTTTGCACTCATTTTCTACTTTTCTTTCTCTGGGTATAGCTGGTTCTATTTGTTATTGAACAAATGGAACTGATTTGATTCATCTCATTGTTGAAGAGATCCAAGTCCATTAGAATTAATCATCCTTTCATTGTCATTGACGTATATAATGATCTCCTGGCCCTGCTCATTTCACTCGGCATCAGTTCATGGAATTATCTCCAGACCTTTCTGAAATCTTCCTGCTGGTCATTTCTTACAGAACAATAATATTCCATAACATTCATATACCACAATTTATTCAGCCATTCTCCAATTGATGAGCATCCACTCAGTTTCCAGTTTCTGGCCACTACAAAGAGGGCTGTCACAAACATTTTTGCACATACAAGTCCCTTTCCCTTCTTTAATATCTCTTTAGGATATAAGCCCAGTACTAACACTGCTGGATCAAAGGGTATGCACAGTTTGATAACTTTTTGAACATAATTCCAAATTGCTCTCCAGAATGGTTGGATGTATTCACAAATCCACCAACAATGTATCAGTGTCCCAATTTTCCCACATGGCCTCCAACGTTCAGTATTATCTTTTCCATCATCCTAGCCAATCTAAGAGGTGTGTAGTGGTATCTCAGAGTTGTCTTAATTTGCATTTTTCTGATTAATAATGACTTAGAACATTGTTTCATATGGCTAGAAATAGTTTCAACTTCTTCATCTGAAAATTGTCTATTCATATCTTTTGACTATTTATCAATTGACGAATGGCTTGATATCTTATAAATTTAATTACATATATATTTTGGAAATAAGGCCTTTATCAGAACCTTTGACTTTAAAAATGTTTTCCCAGTATATTGTTTCCCTTCTAATCTTGTATGCATTAGTTTTCTTTGTACAAAAGCTTTTTAATTTGATATAATCAAACTTTTCTATTTTCTGATCAATAACAATCTCTAGTTCTTCTTTGGTCACAAATTCCTTCCTCTTTCACAGGCCTGAGAGGTAAACTATCCTAAGCTCTTCTAAATTTATTTATAATCTCATTCTTTATGCCTAGATCATGAGCCCATTTTGACCTTATCTTTGTGTATGGTGTTAATTGTGGAAGAATGCCTAGTTTTTGCCATACTAATTTCCAATTTTCCAAGCATTTTTTGTCAAACACTGAATTCTTATCCCAAAAGCTTGGGTCTTTGGGTTTGGCAAACATGAGATTATTAAAGTTATTGACTATTTTTTTCCTGTGAAGCTAATCTATTCCACTGATAAACTAGTCTATTTCTTAGCCAATGGTTTTGGTGATTGCTGCTTTATAATATAGTTTTAGATATGCTACAGCTAGGACACCTTCATTTGATTTTTTTTTTTCATTAGTTCCCTTGGAATTTTTGTTCTTCCAGATGAATTCTGTTGTTATCTTTTCTAGGTCATTAAAATATTTTTCGGGGGAGTCTGATGGGTATAGCATTAAATAAATAGATTAGGTAGTATTGCCATCTTTATTTTATTTGCTGGACCTATCCAAGAGCACTTAATATTTTTTCAATTGGTTAATGCTGACTTTATTTCTGTGGAAAGTGTTTTGTGGGTTACCTCATATAGTTCCTGACTTTCCCTTGGCAGATAGACTCCCAAATATTTTATTCTATCGCCAGTTACTTTAAGTGGAATTTCTCCTTGTATCTTTAACAGTTGGATTTTGTTAGTGATATATAAGAATGCTGATAATTTATATGGGTTTATTTTGTATCCTGCAACCTTGCTGAAGTACATTATTCCTAATACCTTTTTAGTAGAATTTAGTAGAATCTCTGGGGTTCCTAACTATTGTAAGGAAAAGTCAATTTATCCCTTTACTTCATGTTTTCAGAATTTCCTCTCTTTCTGTAGCTAAATGGTTTTAAAGAATCTGACATTCTGCAGTTATATGATCACAAATGATTATACAATTGATGTCTTTCTCAAATGAGAAGTTGTTTCAATCCAAATGATGTAGAATTTCACAAATGATAGATAGCTCAAAAATAATTTAATGAATTATCTAATTGTATAGAAATCTAAAATATCTCTGGAAAAATACTTCAGCCCAGTTGTCAAATTCTAGCAATGAGGAATACACCAAGTTCAAAGCAACCTATTCCACCTTGGTGCAGCTCTCAGCAAAACGTTTTCTTGCCTTTATCTGAAATATATTTCTTTACAACATGTATCCATTACCCCTAGCTTAGATCTCTAAGGCCAAGAAAATAAATCCAACCTTTTGATTCATAAGAGACTTATTGAAATACTTGAAGACAGCCATCACTATCTCCCTACTTTTTTTCACTTCCCACTATTTTTTTTTTATGAGCTAAAAACTGCCAGTTCTAAAAGTTACAATTGTCATAGCCTTGCTCAGTAGGGTAGTTACAGAAACATTTCCCAAAACACTAGGTATAAATACTCTGCATTAACTAAAATCCTTAATTCAACAGAAACTGGTTATGCATACTGATACCTGAAGGCTATAAAGATGTCAACTTGATCTTGAAATGTCATACAGCTCATGCCTTTTCCATCACAGGACACAGCACTTTTGGAAGCTCAGCTATTCTCATTATGCCAGAGATAAATGAGGATTGGGCACATAAATAAAAATCTTGTGAGATTTGTGAGACTAGTGATATCACAGTACTCACAGTCAATATTATGAAAAAATAAGAAGTAGATCCATTATCCAAAGAATCAAGAAATTTAAATTAAACATTTTAAAAATAATCTAATATTTTAGGTTTTATATTTTTGATGCCAACAACAACATTTTCAGATAGAAAATTCAACTCTATTTAAACTCATTGATCATATATCATAAATCCATTGTTAAATAGAAATTGAACAGATATAGTCGTCTCCCCTTGAAGATATTTTTTCTTGTATAAAACTCTTACAAAAGTTCAAGTTACAATTTTATCTGTTATATAAAGAGTACAAGAATCCCCTCCAAATAGGATTAAATGTGTTGTTAAAATAGGATTATGCAATGTGTTTTCTCATTAATTCTGAAAATATTCACTGATTTTCAGACTTTGAAAATATTTGACAATGTCAGCTTTCATCAATTGATCAGCTGTAAACAATTTCCTGGATTAATTATGATCAAATGGTATTTCTGTCTGCAAGATTCCCATTTAGTTTTATCAGTCATTATTTAACTTTCATTTCTTCATAATAAACCAATATATTAAGCTCCTAGAGAATGTGGAGGGAAATATTATAAGAAGTACAAAATAATTTGTGGTTTTCTTTCTCAAATCATTTTAGCTTAGGCAGAATCTTACTTCAAGTTTTCCAAATAACTATGTTCACAAAAGAATTTACATCTGACCTATTTGTGCTTTTAAACATTGGTCTGTGATTGACATAATTGATTTTGCTATTCCCTTACGCACAGAAGTTTTGAAAGGGTAGAATGGGTTTTGAGACAGTATCATTGATCAATAAAAGAGAATTATTTTCCTATATAGAAATATATCATAATACATAAGGGCAAAAATGTAATCAAGATACCTAGGTTTGAGCCTTGATTATGACAATAGCTAAGTGTGAAATTAGCACTCTCATTTTCTTTTTCCATTGATTCAGTCTTCTCATCTTTAGAAAAGAGAGATTTGACTTAAATGATCTCTACAGTTTCCTTGAGCTTTATCTATTTTTCACATTGTAGCATCAAATTTTTCAGGTATTTTCTAACTCTAATATTCTATATTTTAGAACAAATGCAAAAACATGTACTATCATTTAATAGATATTACACTTGGATTTGAAGTTGTGAAGAACCAAATTCAATACTTCAACAGAAACAACCTTTGTGATGCCAGGAAAATTATTTATGTTCGTATCTCAGTTTCTTTGTCTGCAGAAGGACAGACAATGATCTTATATTAGTCTAAAGTTCCATTTTTGTGTTGACACCTCCTGTACTTGTCTTCTTGAATTGCCATATTTTCCAGAAACACTGGACCTGGATTATGCAGAAAACCCTTAACATATCAAGCACTACAACTACACATGCTCCATGCCCCAGTTGACATAATTTTTTCATGTATGTACCCCTAGCTGTACTCCCTTTGTGTCCTGGGGAATTGAACAAGCTACAAAGACAGGTGCCAATCAATCTATACCAGAATGTGAAATACTTTGTACAGCTGAGACCTTGTAGATAAGCAGACCATTTAATCTTCAGTATCTAGTGGTTTCCTGGGAAAAACAATGTTGCTTTAGACATGATCTCTCTCCTCCCTTTAGGAAGGTGATTAATTCTTTTCCACACCTACTGCTCTTTTTCTCCACCTATGCCACTCTCATTTAGAAGGACATTGTTGTCCCTTCTCCACTCTTTATTGAAATTTCATAAATATGCAAGCTTCTGTTTGCATTGTGAAATCTTTATATCTGAATAAGAATTCTACATGCACATTCATTTCTCTTGTAATAAATCCAGTTGCAACACATATCTGATGGACATATGATCTTGAGTTTTCATTTTTGTTTATATCAGTTAAAACTTATGATCTTATGTTTTAATTATGTATGGCAAATTAATTCAAATGTAAAATCCTTCACTCCATCCATCCCCCATCAAATTAAGAGTTCTCTCTTTCCTTGTACCCACAAGATTCCTAAGAAGAATGTGGTTAAATTTAGAAAGCATATGTGATCAGAGAATGAAATAAAAGCTTCTAAATATTAGAAGCTTCTAACCCTTCATAATATCCTCATGATTTCCCTTATGTTGGAGTTCTCTGCTGGGCAACTAGATTCAATATCTTTACAGATTAATGAAGTTACTTTTCCTTTCTGTGTTTAGGTTTTTTCCCCTTTAGTTTTCATTCCTATCACAGTCATTGCTGTGCAGGGGATATCGATTGCTATTGATGCTTATGAGAACTCAAATTCTTCCTAATTTTTGAAGCATAAAACATTAATGAGAATTTCCATCATTATTTTATCTCCACCCCTGTTGCCAGTGTTTTTCTCCCAGGCTGTTTGAGGCTTTATCTTTTCAAAGCTGTATTCAAACATCTCTCACCTTGAGTGATACTCCATTTTTTAAATTGGATTTTTAGGTTATGTATAGGGGTAGGCATGAGTCTGGCTCCTTTAGCCAATCATAAGACATCCTTCTATGTCATCATCTATATGAATCCAAGGACAAAAACAATCTTCTCCAAATTTTTAAAGAACTGTTCCAACAAAGTGTATACTTTTGATTGATCAGTGAGTTAATTCAGCATAATTTTTTTTGCTTAGTATAATAACTGGAGTCAAACTCAACTTGTTAAATGATATTTATAAATTGCTCTTTTTTAAGAACACACCTTCAAAAGTTTTTGTTGCTTCTGTTGTTCTTTGTTGCTTTTATTAATAGGCTAAACATTATTCTAAATGCATACAATCATGGTCTCTTGCAAACTTTTCCTTATGACTAAAAATACATACTAAGAAGAAAACTAGTCATACTTAGGTGATGCAGGGAATAAAGCATTGTATCTGGAGTCAGAAAGAAAGTGATTTCAAATCTATTCTTAGACATTTACCTGTGTCACCATAAGCATGTTTCTTACAAGTTGCCTTCCTTTGTATTTCTATATGGAAAATGGGGATAATAATAGCACCTATATAATGGGGTTATTATGAGGATAAATATATATATATATATATATATATATATATATATATATATTTCTAAAGTTCTTTGTAACTTTAAAGTGTTATTTGTTTGTTATTTTATCCCAATATTACACTAAAATCTGGCCTTGGGGATAGATGCTGTATTTACTATCAAAGTTCTTACAGCATTAGTGAAGATTTAATTATGTTCCCTTTTTGTTTTCCATTTATTAAGGTAAATCGCCCAGGGTTTGTTCATCAGTGCTTTACATTCAGTCATTTCTTATATCAAGAATTACAGATATACTACATTTGTATTCATTTATATGTATATATGAACACATATTCACACATAAAAGTATACATATACGTTCTTAAAATCTTCATACATCTCTCTCTTTCCTTTTCTCTCTTGAAAAAATGACAAGTTCCAAGTTAAGAAGCCCTAAATGTAGAGAACAGGAAAAACAGAAAGGAGAATATTGGGAAATAAGTCCAGATACCTTAAAAACACATGTTGAAGGTCTTTACATGAAAGACTGAAGACTGCTTTCATGTTCCTAAGAGAAATATAATTTTTATATTACCAATCATAAAAGTGTGTTTTGAAAATGTGCTTTGTAAACTATGAAACACTATAAAAATATGAAGAATCTGATTTTTTCCTCTTTCATCATCTTTTCACACTGTAATGAATAGATAGCCAAACTTGAATGAAGAAAATATGTGTTAAAGTCCTACTATTTACTACTTCCTCATAGCAGCTATGTATTCCTGGAATCACCCAGAGCCCTAGACAATTTTTTAAGAGCATATAAGTGGCAGAGAATATGACACCCTAAATTTGTAGAGGGAGTTTCCTAATTCATATCAGTGAAGTCACAGGTCTAGTTCATATCCCCCTATCTATTTTTTTCCTTTTTCTTTCAATCCATTATATCCACAAACTTAAAGAGAAGAAAAGTTATTAGGAGTTCTATCTAATTTCTGTCTCAAATAAATTTCCCCCCATAGTATTCTTGGCACAATGTTTTCCTGAAAACAAACCAAGAAGTTTATGTCTCATTTAGCTATTCTTTGATAACTTCTTGTTCTAGGAAATTTCTTAAAATTTATGTGATCCAGTTTCAATGCTAGGAAGTTATCATGCTTAGAACATTCATTTTTGAGGTGAGCTAATATCTGCCTCCCTGTAATTACACTTATTTCCTTCCTTGAGCTATATTCTGAATTTGCTGTGACAGCTCTTCCTTAAGATATTACTGAAGATTTAACTATCTTTCCCTCTGTTTTAAATATCTTAAAGTAAATTTCTGAGGGCTTGTTCATCCATTTTATTATATTCAATTTTTTCTTATTCCTTCCATATCCTACTAGCTTTCATTTGGCCTTTGTGTACTTCAGTGTTTAAATAATTTTCTCTTAGGAAACATTCTGAAGATTTATATAAGCCATGTACACAAAGGGCCAGGGTATATATAGGGGTATTCTTACTCCTGTTGCTCATGGTATAAATCTGAGAAAGTATATACAATGTGAACATGAGTTTATTGTCCTCCAAACTTTTCAAATCTTAATCCTCATGTAATATAAAGTAAATATCTCTAGATCTTTTCTCTCCTCTTCTAATTAGTACCACTCTCTCCTTAAACTCTTCCAGCACACTTTTCAAAACACAGAATTTGTATTAAGATTATTCTATCGCTTTTGGATACATATGATATTTACATATTTACCCACAGACAAAATACCCTTTGCAGACCACTGGCCTTCTGTTTTATTGTTGTTGTTGTTTGTTTGTTTGCTTTGTTTTGTTTTGTTTTGCCAGAACTTTGTTTATATAAACAAATGAAATGGCCAACAAGAAAGGCAGTGCATTTCTTCTGTAGCTCATATGTCAATGGATTTGGATATCCTGTGGTGATTTTGATATTCCACCATAGATTTTTAAAGATTCTGACAGTGTTAAATTACTGGGAGAGCTATAGTCTCATGGATTTTATTGCTGGTGGCTGTCTGAATGAACATTGTATACAATAGAGATGTGGTCCTAAATAAGTTGTTATTGTAAAAAAAAAAATAAAAATACCTCTTTTCTATATAGTGGGGTCCATAGTTGTATCAGGGATGATTTTTATAATAGTGTCATATATTGTGCTCTTATTAGGAGATGTATATTAAGCATCAGAGCAACTAAATAATTGTATGTATGTAATGCATAGTAATGGAGGCAGAGATTTTTGAAAACTTTGAAACTAATGTTTCTTTTTCAAGTAATATAGAAATTCATCATCATGATAAATCCTTCCTTTTCTAGGACTGAAACTTAGTATTCTATATTGTAGAGTATAAAATAGAATCAATCAGTCAATAGTCAAACAATATTTTTCAAATACTTACTATGTGCCAAGATTAGTATTTCAGGAAAGGAAGCAAGTGGTAAATTTACAGCAAAAACATTTGGGAACCAACATTGTTGTGTCTTTCTGCATAAATGTAAATGGTAAAAATTAAGAAAAAATTACTTTAACAAATTTATAGTAAAAGATGTACGTTCAAATTATATCACTGCCATTTAAGCTCTTTGAACTTGCTCACCTGTGATCCTCTGTAAAATGATAGGATAATTAGAAGAACCGCTTTTTAAATTCCCTATCAATTCTAAATCTACTGTCCTCCTTTCTGTCTCTTTTTATGATTTTTATTTCCTAACACTCACTCTAAAAAGGAAGAGGAAATGAAAATAAAATCCCAGATATCATTACATTTAAATAATCTAATCTCAGCCACTTGGATAATTAATTCCTCATGAATTTATGAAGCTAAGGTTACCTCCAGTGTGTTTAGACATAGAGTTAGGTCAACAGGAACAAACTACAAAGCAAGTAAACCAAAAGTATTTAGACTAATAAGAATAAACCAAAAATGCCTAGGCTACATTACTTCCTTTTTGTTCTTTGTTATTTTACTTTGTTTCGGTCCGCAAGGAAACTGATATATTTTTTAAATTTAATAGCCTTTTATTTACAGGTTATATGTATGGGTAACTTTACAGCATTGACAGTTGCCAAACTTCTTGTTCCAATTTTTTCCCTCCTTCCCCCCATCCCCTCCCCCAGATGGCAGGATGACCAGTAGATGTTAAATATATTAACATAAAAATTGGATACACAATAACTATACATGACCAAACCATTATTTTGCTGTACAAAAAGAATCAGACTCTGAAATATTGTACAATTAGCCTATGAAGAAAATCCAAAATGCAGGTGGGCATAAATATAGGGATTGGGAATTCAATGTAATGGTTTTTAGTCATCACCCAGAGTTCTTTCTCTGGGCGTAGCTGGTTCAGTTCATTACTGCTCCATTGGAAATGATTTGGTTGATTTCGTTGCTGAGGATGGCCAGGTCCATCAGAATTGGTCATCATATAGTATTGTTGTTGAAGTATATAATGATTTCTTGGCCCTGCTCATTTCACTCAGCATCAGTTCGTGTAAGTCTCTCCAGGCCTTACTGAAATCATCCTGTTGGTCATTTCTTACAGAACAATAATATTCCATAATATTCATATACCACAATTTATTCAGGCACTCTCCAATTGATGGTCATCCACTCAGTTTCCAGTTTCTAGCCACTACAAAGAGGGCTGCCACAAACATTCGTGCACATACAGGTCCCTTTCCCTTCTTTATGATCTCTTTGGAATATAAGTCCAGTAGTAACACTGCTGGATCAAAGGGTATGCTCAGTTTGATAACTTGAGGAGCATAGTTCTAAATCGCTCTCCAGAATGACTGGATGTGTTTATAACTCTGCCAACAATGTATCAGTATCCAGGTTTTCCCACATCCCTTCCAACATTCCACATTATCTTTCCCTGTCATTCTAGCCAGTCTGACAGGTGTGTACTGGTATCTCAGAGTTGTTTTAGTTTGCATTTTTCTGATTAATAATGACTTGGAGCATCTTTTCATATGGCTAGAAATAGTTTCAATTTCTTCATCTGAGAATTCTCTGTTCATATCCTCTGACCATTTATCAATTGGAGAATGGCTTCATTTCTTATAAATTAGAGTCAATTCTATATATATTTTGGAAATGAGACCTTTATCAGAACCTTTGACTGTAAAAATATTTTCCTAGTTTATTGCTTTCCTTCTAATCTTGTCTGCATTAGTTTTGTTTGTACAAAAACTTTTCAGTTTGGTATAGTCAAAATTTTCTATTTTGTGATCAGTAATGATCTCTAGTTCTTCTTTGGTCATAAATTCCTTCCTCTTCCACAGGTCTGAAAGGTAAACTATCCTATATTCCTCTAATTTATTTATAATCTCATTCTTAATGCCTAGGTCTTGAACACATTTTGACCTAATCTTGGTGTACGGTGTTAAGTATGGATCAATGCCTAGTTTCTGCCATATTAGTTTCCAATTTTCCCAGCAACTTTTGTAAAACAGTAAGTTCTTATCCCAAAAGCTGGGGTCTTTGGTTTTGTCAAACACTAGGTTGCTATAGTTGTTGACTATTTTATCCTTTGAAGCTAACCTATTCCACTGATCAACTAATCTATTCCTTAGCCAATACCAAATGGTTGTGGTAACTGCTGCTCTATAATATAATTTTAGATCCGATACAGCTAAGCCTCCTTCATTTGAATTTTTTTTCATTAATTCCCTTAAAATTTTTGACGTTTAGTTTTTCCATATGAATTTTGTTGTTATTTTTTCTAGATCATAAAAATAGTTTTTTGGGAGTCTGATTGGTATAGCACTAAACAAATAAAGTAGTTTAGGTAGTATTGTCATCTTTATTATATTTGTTCCCCTATCCAAGAGCATTTAATATTTTTCCAATTGGTTAGATCAGACTTAATTTGTGTGAAAAGTGGTTTGTAATTTTGCTCATAAAGTTTGTGATTTTCCCTTGGCAGATAGATTCCTAAGTATTTTATGCTATCAGTAGTTACTTTAAATGAAATTTCTCTTTGTAACTCTGACTGTTGGATTTTGTTAGTGATATATAAGAATGCTGATGACTTATGTGGGTTTAGTTTATAACCAGCAACTTTGCTAAAGTTGTGGATTATTTCTACTAACTTTTTAGTAGAATCTCTGGGGTTATCTAAAACCATTATCATCAGCAAAGGTTAATTTGGTTTTCCTCATTGCCCTCTAATTTCTTTAATCTCTTTCTCAACTCTTATTGCCAAAGCTAGCATTTCTAATAGACCATTGAATAGTAACAGTGATAGTGGGCAGCCTCGTTTCACTCCTGATCTTATTGGGAATGGTTGCAGTTTTTCCCCATTATATATCATGCTTACTGCTAGTTTTAAATAGATGGTGCTGATTATTTTAAGGAAAAGTCCATTTATTCCTATACTCTCAAGTAATTTTAATAGGAATGGATATTGGATTTTATCAAATGCCTTTTCTGCATCTATTGAGATGATCACATGTTTTTTGTTAATTTGGTTATTAATATGGCTAATTACATTGATAGTTTTCCTAATATTGAACCAGCCCTGCATTCCTAGTATAAATACTACTTGATCATAGTGTATTTCTTGGGGATGATTTTCTGTAGTCTTTTTTTAATATCTTTTTAAGATTTTAGCATCAATATTCATGGGGAGATTGGTTAAATTTTTCTTTCTCTGTTTTTCAACCTACCTGGTTTGGTATCAGTACCATTCTGTGTCATAAAAGGAATTTGGTGGACTCCTTCATTCCCTATTTTTCAAATAATTTATATACACGGGGGCCAATTGTTCTTTTAAATTTTGGTAGAATTAATAAATCCATCTGGTCCTGGGGGTTTTTTGGGGTTGATTAATATTGTTCTATTTCTTTTTTCTGAAATGGGACTATTTAACAATTGGTTCCCTCCTCTGTTAGTCTGAAGTCTATATTTTGGGTAGTCATCCATTTCCGGGGTTATCATTTTTGGCATAAAATTGGGCAAAATTCTCCTTATTATTTCTCTAATTTCCTCTTCATTTTGGAAGTTTCCTTTTCATTTTTAAGACTATAATTTCATTTTTCCTCCCCTTTTTCTAATCAGATTTACAAGGCATCTTTTTATTTTTTCATAAAACCAACTCTTAGTTTTATTAATTAGTTCAATATTTTTTTACTTTCAATATTATTAATTTCTCCTTTGAATTTTAGAATTTCAAATTTAATATTTGATTGGGAGTTTATAATTTGGTCTTTTTTTAGTTTTTTTAGTTGCAAGCCCAATTCATTGATCTTCTCTTTCTCTATTTTATTCAAGTAAGCCTCTAAGGATATACAATTTTCTCTCATTACACCTTAGGCTGCATCCCACAAATTTTTGCATGATGTCTCATCATTGTCATTATCTTGAGTGAAATTATTAATTGTATCTATAATTTGCTGTTTCACCAAATCATTCTTTAAGATGAGACTGTTTAGTTTCCAATTACTTTATGGTCTATTTAAGCCTAAACTTTTTGTTGTCAGTTTATATTCTTGATCTAAAATAAAACATTTATATTTCTTCTTCATTGCATTTAATTTTAAAGTCTTTGTTAATAATGTCAATTTTTTGAATAGGTTCCTGAACTGCTGGAAAAAATATTTCCTTTCTGTCTCCATTCAATTTTCCCCAAAATCTAACAAACCCTAATTTTCTAATATTTAACCTCTTTAATTTCTTTCTTATTTGTTTTTGTGATTTGTTTGTCTAATTCAAAGTGGAAGGTTGAATCTCCCACTATTACAGTTTTGTCTATTTCTTCTTGCAACTCTCCTAACTTCTCCTTTAGGAAGTTGGATGCTATACCACTTGGTGCATATATGTTTAGTATTGATATTGCTTCATTGTCTGTGCTACCCTTTACACCAAGATTCGGTCAAAATGGGTTCATGACCAAAAAGGATGAAGTTTCCTTCCTTATCTCTTTTAATTAGATCAATTTTTGTTTTTGCTTGATCTGAGATAAGGATGGCTACCCCTGCTTTTTTGACTTCACCTGAAGCATAATAGATTTTGCTCCAGCCTTTTACCTTTACTCTGTATGTATCTCCCTGCTTTAAATGTGTTTCTTGTAAACAACATATTGTGGTTTTCTGACTTTTGATCCCCTGCTATCTGCCTCCTTTTATGGGAGGTTCATCCTATTCACATTTTGGTTAAATTACTAATTTTATTTCCTTCCATCCTAATTCCCCAGATTATGCTTTTTTTTTGCCTCCCCCAACCCTCTTTTTCCCTTTTTAAACAATAGGCCCCCTTGTATCATGACCTCCCACCCTCTTTAATCCCCTTTTCCCCATTTAATCTTTCCCTTTCTTGTATTCTTCCCTTATTACTCTTTTTCTTTTCCTTTTCCTCTCCCTCTTTTTAATGACAGGAAAATTTTCTCTAAAAAAATTCTCAATTTTTCTCTTTAAAAGCCCTCTGATGAGGAAGATTCCCAATGTTCCTCCTCCTCTCTAAATTCCCTCAGATTGTGGTTTCCTTTGTCTCTTTGGGGATATGGTTTCCCTCTTTTTATCCCCCTTCCCACCTTTTTTAAACATCCCTTTTCCATATCTCTTCCCTTTTTTATTTATATATAAATCAAATTATACATTATTCTTTTTTGTTATCCACAACAAATACAATTCTCAAGAGTCCTTTTTCCTTTTCTGCATCTCTTGGTCCTTGGTTGGAATCAAATTTTTTGTTTGTCTGGTTTTCTTTAAAAAAAATGGAATTCATTTGTTTCTTTTCCTCCTTTCTCTGGAAAAAATCCAGCCCAAGGGGTGTTTATTTTAGGTGCATTCAAGTTCTTTTGCCTTTCAGAATATCAGTTCAGGCCTTGATCTTTTTAATGTGGGGCAGCCAGGTCTTGGGTGATCCTTATTGTACCTCATATTTAAATTGTTTTTGGCTGCTTGTAAAATTTTTCCTTAATCTGATGTTCGAAATTTGCCCAATATTCCTTGGGTTTTATTTGGGGGTCTTTTTAAGAACGTGTTCGGGTAAATTCTTTCAATGCCAATTTACTTCTCATTCTATTACATCTGGGGTTCTCTTTGATGATTTCTTTTAAAAATGTATCTAGGCCTTTTTTCATCATTTTTCTCAAGGGTCAATAATCTTCAGTTTCTCCTGATCTGTTTTTCCAAGTTGTCATTTTTGCAAATAGATAATTCATGGTTTTTTCAGTTTGTCATTTTTTGGTTTTGCTTGACTGATTCTTCTTCTCAATGAATCATTAGTTTCTATTTGTTCGTTTAATTTTTTAAAAATTTTTTCTTATTAGCTTTTTTTACTTCTTTCTGATATGTCAATTGGTTTTTAAATGAATTGTTTTTGCTCTATGGAATTTTTCCCCGTTTCTCAATTTTTTTTAGTGAATTATTTTCTTTTTTCAATTCCAAGTTCTTTTTTGAGTTCTTGCTTTTCAATTCCACAAATCCCTTTCTAGTAATTCTTTTTTTTCAATTCACAAATCTTATTTTGGATTTTTTTTTTTTTTCTAATTCCCAAAATTTTGTTTCCCTGTACTTCCGGGAAATTTTTTATCTTTTCCAATTCATATTTCTGGAAGTTGTTGCTCTCTTGAAAAGCTTCTCTTTCCTTTCCCCATTTTTTTTTCTAATTCTCTTTTGAGACTTTTAATGGTCTCTTCTATGAGAGCATTATGTAAAAGGGGACAGGTAACATTCCCCTTTGGGGTATTGTCTGGTGCCTGTTGGCTATTAGTCTCTTCATGTTTGCTGACCTGCTCTTTTTCTGTATAGAAACTGTTGATCATTCTTTTCATTTTTTTATTCAATTTTTAAAGCCTTTAGGGTATGCCTTCTAGGCAAGGGGGTTACCAGCTTCCTCGGCAGAGCAGGTAGAGATGTAAACTGGCTTCTGGCTCCAAGATATGGGAGTGCTCTGAGTGAGAGTTTTCCCTTCCCCCAACTGGAGGTGGATTTAGCACTGGCTGAGCTATCGAAGTGCCCAGTTGAGCTGTGTGGTTTAGCAACTGCCCTAAGGCTAGATACTAAGGGGTGAAAGTGTCACTGCCCCAGGCCAGAGCCCCTTCCACCAGGATTATTATACCTTCAGTATATAACACCATCTGTTTTTCAAGTTAGCACTTGTTTAAGGATGTAACAAAAATCAAGAAAATATAGAAGAGCAATATTAAAGAATCAGAAGATGATTATCTGAGACTAGATTGTAAACACATGGACACACACAAACAAAAAACCTGCGCATAATGGAATTTTTAGACTATAGAATGTATTTTTTATAAATCTTGTTATGAAAGAATAATGGAATTTTCTAGTCTTGCCTCTACTCAAACCCATCTTTTTTTTTTCTAATCTTTATTTATTATTATTATTTTTTATTTAATAGCCTTTTATTTACAGGTTATATGCATGGGTAACTTTACAGCATTAACAATTGCCAAACATCTTGATCCAATTTTTCACCTCTTACCTCCCACCCCCTCCCCCAGATGGCAGGATGACGAGTAGATGTTAAATATATTAAAATATAAATTAGATACATAATGAGTATACATGACCAAACTGTTATTTTGCTGTACAAAAAGAATCAGACTCTGAAATATTGTACAATTAGCTTGTGAAGGAAATCCAAAATGCAGGTGGGCAAAAATATAGGGATAGGGAATTCAATGTAATGGTTTTAGTCATCTCCCAGAGTTCTTTCTCTGGGCGTAGCTAGTTCAGTTCATTACTGCTCCATTGGAAATGATTTAGTTGATCTCATTGCTGAGGATGGCCAGGTCCATCAGAACTGGTCATCATATAGTATTGTTGTTGAAGTATATAATGATCTCCTGGTCCTGCTCATTTCACTCAGCATCAGATCGTGTAAGTCTCTCCAGGCCTTTCTGAAATCATCCTGTTGGTCATTTCTTACAGAACAGTAATATTCCATAATATTCACATACCACAATTTATTCAGCCATTCTCCAACTGATGGGCATCCATTCAGTTTCAGTTTTCTAGCCAGTACAAAAGGGCTGCCACAAACATTCGATGCACATACAGGTCCCTTTCCCTTCTT
Organism: Sarcophilus harrisii; assembly: GCF_902635505.1. NCBI lineage: Eukaryota > Metazoa > Chordata > Mammalia > Dasyuromorphia > Dasyuridae > Sarcophilus > Sarcophilus harrisii. The sequence goes on along the minus strand of NC_045427.1, from coordinate 62,837,157 downwards.
TATAATCTCTTTGGGATATAAGCCCAGTAGTAACACTGCTGGATCAAAGGTATGCACAGTTTGATAACTTTTTGAGCATAGTTCCAAACTACTTCTCCAAAATGGTTGGATTCATTCACAACTCCACCAACAATGCATCAATGTCCCAGTTTTCCCACATCCCTCCAACAATCATCATTATTTTTCCTGTCATCTTAGCCAATCTGACAGGTGTATGAGTAGTATCTTAGAGTTGTCTTAATTTGCATTTCTCTGATTAATAATGACTTGGAGCATCTTTTCATATGACTAGAAATAGTTTCAATTTCTTCATCTGAGAATTGTCTGTTCATATCCTTTGACCATTTTCAATTGGAAAATGGCTTGATTTTATAAATTAGAGTTAATTCTCATATATTTTAGAAATGAGGCCTTTATCAGAACCTTTGACTGTAAAAATATTTTCCCAGTTTATTGCTTCCCTTCTAATCTTGTCTTCATTAGTTTTGTTTGTACAAAAACTTTTCAGTTTGGTATAATCGAAATTTTCTATTTTGTGATCAGTAATGATCTCTAGTTCTTCTTTGGTCATAAAGTCCTTCCCCTTCCACAGGTCTGAGAGGTAAACTATCCTGTGTTCCTCTAATTTATTAATAATTTCATTTTTTATGCCTAGGTCATGAACTTATTTTGACCTTATCTTGGTGTACAGTGTTAATTGTGGATCAATGACTAGTTTCTGCCATATTAGTTTCCAATTTTCCCAGCAATTTTTATCAAACAGTAAGTTCTTATCCCAAAGCTGGGGTATTTGGGTTTGTCAAAGACTAGGTTGCTATATTTGTTGACTGTTTTATCCCTTGAACCTAACCTATTCCACTGATCAATTAATCTATTTCTTAGCCAATACCTAATGGTTGTGGTAACTGTTGCTCTATAATATAATTTTAGATCTGATACAGCTAAGCCTCCTTCATTTGAATTTTTTTTCATTAATTCCCTTATAATTTTTGACGTTTAGTTTTTCCATATGAATTTTGTTGTTATTTTTTCTAGGTTATTAAAATAGTTTTTTGGGAGTCTGATTGGTATAGCGCTAAATAAATAGATTAGTTTAGCTAATATTGTCATCTTTTTTATATTTGCTTGTCCTATCCAAGAGCATTTAATTACTCACACCCATCTTAATGCATAATCTGGGAACAATAATATATATAAAAAAGAAAAAAACTTATCACAGGCTGATTTTTGGAGATAGTCAAGAAACCATTCACTCAGCTGGGTCCTTCTTACACTTCTCTAATACAGTTTAAAATAATGCCTCAACTTAAATTCTGGAGCGGAAAAGCCAAATAAAAAGTTCAAAGAGAACCATTTTTTCTATTGCTAGATAACTCAGAATGTCAGAAAGAGAAATTTATGACAAAGAGGTAGAGGCTGAAATAAAGTCACGTGACTAAAATAATACTGTTTAGACAAAGTGATGATGACAGAAGTGGCCACATTTTTGAAGCTCTAAAGGTAAAGAGGATAAGAGAAAGTATTAATTGGTGAGAAAGAGAATACAAGTGCTCTTTGCAGTTAGCCCTTAATATAGAACCAGAAACAGTTTGACAATTCTGTTTCCTATGAATTTGATCCATTGATCATATTTCAGAATCAGAAAGAAACACTTGTTCAAGAGAGAGGTGGAGGGCTGATGGCCAATAGCTTGGCAAATTACATTGCCTTTATTTACTTTTAATGTGTAATGTTCTTATCTGGTTTTCTGGAGGTCTTAGAGCAGCCTTCATTTCAGTTGAGTAATCACCACAAGAATAGCCAGGTGTTAAAGTCTAAATCCTTTATTATCTCCTTCACAATCTAGTTTCCTTGCTTAGGGCCTGAGCCAGCTTTCTGGAAAGCCTTTCAGACCTGCCTTGGTCTAATGGGGGAAGTGCAATTGTCCAGCCACCAGAAGCCTGACCAAAGATGGAATGAATCTGTCTCCACATCCCTTCTGAGTCTGTGTCTGGCCATTCTGAGTCTCTCTCCAAGCCCTTCTGAGTCTGTCTCTGGCTCTGACTGGCTGAGTTTGTCAAAGTTTTATATGCTTTATTTTGAGTATAAACCAATCACTATATTATTAGGAAACTATTATTTTTGTAAGATTAAATCAATCATAAATTAATCATATTAATCACCATGCTAAACTGGATAATAATTGTCTCATCAATTCCACTGAATTAGCATCTTGTAAGAATCCTTGTTTCAGAGTTCTAGCCCATAACACTAATTCATTTTTTCAAATGTTGTCTAGGAACATAATAGGTAAAGAAGTTCCCAAGGAACCATGGAATTGGAAGGAATAATTTCTATAGATTGTAATCTTAAGGGATCAAGGGCCCATTGTAGGTAAACAACAGAGCATAGACTCAGAAAGTAGTTACCACATTACCCCAGATCATACCACTTTGAAAATACCCAAAACTTTAAAAACTTCCAAACTTCCAAGACAGGCTCTGAAAACATCTGTGAAAAAACCTATAGTTTGAGATGGTACCTCTATGCCCCACATGCATTTTAAAATAACTTCAGGCAATATAAAATGCTTGGAAGTCTATCTGCCAAAATATACCTAAGGATCATATGAATACAATTATAAAATATGTTTCATTAAATACAATAGATCCAAAAAATTGGAGAAATATCAGTTGCTCTTCATCCAACCAAGCCATTATAATGATAATGGCATGACATACTGAATGTCAAGCAATCAAATTGTGTGTGTGTGTGGGTAAGGGAATCTTAATAGGATTAGTAAAAATAATTTTTAAAAATCAGCAAAAATTTCAAGAATCGCATGGTAATCAATGAAAAAAAATGTGAAGGAAGGTGGCTTAGCCATTCCAGATTTCAAATTATATTACAAAAAGGCAATCGTCAAAAAATCATATATTGACTAAGAAATAGAATGGCAGAGCAATGTAATAGATTAGACAAAAAATGTAGTGAATATTATTAATAATGTAGTATTTGATAAACCCAAATATTAAAACTTTTGGGGTAAGAATTCACAATTTGACAAATCTTCCTGAGAAAACTGGAATGAAATTAGTCAAAATTAGTTACAGACTAATATCTCACACAATATACCAACATAAAGTCAAAATTATATATTATTTAGACACAATTCTTGCTATCACAATTAAAATGAAGGTTCATCAAAAAGTGTACCAGTCATTTCTATAGATAAGAAAAGAGGTTATGATTTAAAAAAACATAAATAAGATTACAGATAAAAAAAAGAAAATTTTGATGGCAAGGAATTGAGAAGCCTTTGGATAAATTAAACAAATATAGCCAAAATTAGAAAGAAAAAAAGGAGAGTTCATTTCAGGCAACTCTCATATAGTTCTCATTTCTATAATATATATGGAACTAAGTCAAAATTATTTTATTTTGTTTTGTTTAAATTAGAGTCATTCCCCAGTTAATTGATATTCAATAAATACAAATGCATTATTTCCAGAAGATATCAAAATTATCATGTTTAATTTTTAAAGTACTTTTAGATCATTACTGATTAAAGAAATGAAAATCAAAATAACTCTGAGATTCCTGCTCACACCTACCAGATTAGTTAAAATGACAGAAAAGGAAAATGAGGTCAAAGGTGTCATTTCTAAACTATATAGGTAATTGACATACATTTATAAAAATAATAGCCATTCCTCAATTGACGAATAGTCAAAGCTATGATCAGGCAATTTTCTGTTGAAAAACTTAAAGCCATTTCTATTCATATGAAAAAATGTTCTAAATCACTATAATTAGAAAAATGTAAATTAAGACAACTGACAACACTTTACACCTCTTACATTGACTAAGATGTCAGAAAAATATAATGATGAATGTTAAAGGGGATGTGAGAAACCTTAGGACCTTAATGAATTATTAGTTTATTTGTATAAATGATCCAAACAATTTTGAGAACAATGTGGAACTCTGCTCAAATGGGTTATAAAACTATGCATACCCTTTAAGCTACTGGTATCTCTACTGGGTCTGTATTCGAAAGATATCATTAAAAATGGCAAAGGATCCATAGGTCCAATGATGTTTATAGCAGTTCTTTATGTAGTGGCAAGGAATTGAAAACTGAATGGTTGCCCATCAGTTGTGGAATAGCTGAATAATTTATGATATATGAATGTAATGGAATATCTTTGTTCTGTAAGAAAAAAATAAGGAGGCTAATTTCAAAAAGGCCTGAAAAGACTTATATGAAGTGGCTGAGTCAAGTGAGCAGAATGAATAGAACATTATACACAGTAACAAGATAATGTGATGATCAACTATAATGGACTTGGCTCTTGTCAACAGTAAGGTGATTAAAGACAGTTCCAAAAGACTTGTGATAGAAAAGTGCTATCCATAGTCAGAGAGAGAGCTATTGGAACTCAATGTAAAATAAGCTATAATATTTTAATCTTTTTGGTTTATTTCTTTTGGTGGTTGTTTGCTTGCTTGTTTGTTTTTTTTTCCTTTTTTTTTTCTTTTGGTGTGTATGCATATATATGTATGTATATATATATATATATATATTTCTTTTCTTCTTTTTTTTGAACAGAATGATGCATATGAAAATATGTTTAGAAGATTTACATATGTTTAGTCTATATCAGATTGCTTGATATCTTAGGGAAGGGTAAGAGGGAAAAGAATGAGAAAAATTTTGAAAAAAGCTTTTACAAAGATGAATTTTGAAGATTTCCTTCGCATATACTTGGGAAAATAAATACAATTTAAAAAAATAGAAAGTGAAGGATGTGAAGAAAAATGGGACACTGATGAACTGTGGATGAAGTTGTAATCAAATCAAACCATTCTGGAAAAAATTTGGAGCTGTTACCCCCCCCCCCAAAAAAAATCTATTAAACTGGGTACATCCCTTGACTTCCCAATAATATGATTAAGCCTGTATCCCAAAAAGATAAAAAAATTAGGGAAAGGAAATATTTGAACACAAATATTTGTAGTAACTTTTTTTGTGTTGAAAAAGATTCTATATTAAAGGGAGTCTCCATCAATTGAAGAATGACTGAACAAACTGATTTTGTTGGAAAGTATTTTGATATAAGAAATAATAAGCAGAATGTTTTCAAAACATAGGGAGACATATATGAAGCCATGCAAAGAGAAGGAAGCAGAATCAGGAGAATATTGCACATAGTAAAAAAATAATATTGTAAGAATAAGCAATAGTGAAAATTTACTACTCTGATAAAGATAATTTCAAGACTCATGATGAAAAACACTATGAACCTCCACAAATTAAGAGAAGATAGACTCTGAATGCAGATTGAAATATACTTTATTTATATATTTCTTTTGCTTTTGTAATCTTCACTTTCTTTTCAATATGCCCTATATATAATTTTGTTGTCATCACTTCACATGTGTAATGTATATCAAATTGCTTGCTTTCTCAAGAAGGGAGAGAGATGGGAGAGGAGAGAATTTAAAATTCAAAATTGTTAAAAATTATTATTTTTTCAAGTTATTAAAAATATATAATAAAATAGACAAAAATATATGATAAAAAATCTGCCCACTATAGATAGACCAGTACCAAGAAAAAAGTGCTCTCTCTCTCTCTCTCTCTGTATATATATATATATATATATATATATATATATATATATATATATATATTTAAAAAGCTATAGACATCAAAGTGAATATGATGAAATTGATTAATTGATATAACATATTTTATGAGCTTACTATGTGCCATACATTTTGCTAAGTCTTAAGTCTATAACCAAAAAGATTGAGTTCCTACTACAAAGTAATTACGAATATAAATTGGGAAGCATATATAGTAGAACAGTGGCTGGGAAAGTGTAACTATTATAAAAAGTCATAAACATTGTAACAATATATTTTACAAGATATATAATAAGGAAGAGAAGAAACATAAGGAAGAGGAAGGAAGAAAAGTAGAATGAGAGAAATAGGGAAAAGTAGAAAAAGGAAGAGAGACATAAAAAGAAGAAGGGGGAGAGTTACAACTAGATAACGAGGAGAACAAGGAAGATTTCCTTTAAGCAATTATTGTAGAGCATGATCATCTCCTATTATTCCATTGCTTCATTCTTCTTGAGCTACTGTCCTTTCCCCAGCCATTTTGACCAAATTAAATAAAAATAAATTTGGAATGTGAGATCCTGGAAGGGAGAGAGAGAAAAAAAAAACAGAATGATATTTTTGGAGACAGAAATCAGAGGTGGTGTCAGCCTTAGAAAACCTTTTGGATTCTGACAACTCCAAAAATTAGGGGCTGAGCTTCTCCTGATTTACTCTCACTCAGGTAGTATGAATGAAGAATGAAAGAATGAAACAACTCAACTTTTAGGATACTTGGAAACATGCATTAACAAAGGCAATGCCATCATCCAATCTATGTTCCATGTGTTTGAAATAGAACACATTCTATTAATGAAGGTAGTAAGCATTTCAAGAAGTAAATAAACAATAAAGGATATTTGCTTGAACCTTATATTTAATGGAATGTTTCTACCTTCTCCGTGCCAATTACTTTTTCTTTCCCTCAAATTGTTTTATTGGTAAGATTTTCTAACTCTCATAATAACCAGATACTAGGAAGAAGAAACAGACTGAATAAGAATGAATGCACAGATCTTCATAGAACAAAGAAAGAATATTACAGTCACTGAAACATAAGTGAAAGTCAAATTGTTTTACAGAAACATCTACATATCTATTGAATTTTTCAATTATGAGATCAGGATTAAGGTCCAAAATAATACCATGAAATTGGTTTTCAAGTCTTTGTGAAGACTAGGGTGGGGCAGCAATTTAAACCTGATATATTCCAAATACAGAGCTCTTTCCACTATAATAAGCCCCGTCTAATGACAGAATTACATAGCTCCACAGTTTTAACATTAGGAAGAGCCGTAAATTCAGGTAGACCAATTTCCTTATTTTTAGTCAAGAAAACAGGCCATTATCTACCAAGTTATTTGACCAAGTACAGTACAATTGAGCAGTACAATTATCTGGGACAAGACCTGACAAGATATATACCTTTTATACCAATACATAAATTAATGTGTGTTGTGAGACCATCCCAGAGTGGCAAATTTTATTAGCCATGGCTCCAAATTTTATACATGGGTCTCCATTAAAGATAACCAGACTATTACATAATTGGCGATAGATTCTTGAAGAAAAAGTTTCTAAAATTCCTCTTAAAGGACCAACTATCTTCACTGATGCATCCAAACATAATATTTGTGCTGTGTACACTCATGATCTAATTATAAAGAGAGTAGTCAGAGAACTCCTTTTCAGTCTACTCAGCAGAATGAATTGTACGTGATCATTCTAGCTCTTACTTATTATCCAGGAGACATAAATATAATACCTGATTCGGCCTATTCAGTAGGTGTGGTACAAAGAATTGCCACAGCCCAAATAAAATTTGCAGTCTCTAATATATATCAGCTCTTTAAGAAACTTCAAGAGCAAGTGAGAAAGCATCCAGGTAAGATCTATATATTACAAGTCCATTCTCATAGTGGACTTTCAGGTCCCATTTTTGATGGCAATTCAAAGGCAGATAACCTTTTAACTATGTTGGTCAATACCCCTTTATTCCAAGAAGCCCAGGCATCTCATTCTAAATATCATCAGGCTGCTCCAGCTTTATGTTTACAATTTGGGATAACAAGAGAGGAAGCTAGGAGCATAGTAAAAGCCTGTATGGCTTGCCTTCCTTTCCAAGCTCCTACACTGCCTCCAGGGAAGAACCCTCGTGGTTTGAGACCCAATGAAATCTGGCAAATGGATGTGACCCATTATAAATCTTTTGGTTGTCTATCTTTTATCCACGTTGTGGGAGACACCTTTTTGGGATTCACTTTTGCAATACCAGCAGCAAAAGAGACAGCCCGTGTGGTCACTGAATTCCTCACACAAGCATTTGCCATTATGGGTGTGCCACAAGCAATAAAAACAGAAAATGGTCCTGCTTATACTTCAAAACATTTTGCACACTTTTGTGCACAGTATAAGATTTTACACACCATGGTCATACCTTTTAATCCTCAAGGACAGGCAATAGTAGAGAGGAGAAACAGAGATATTAAAACGCTCCTCCAAAAACAAAAGAAAAGGGGAGCCACAGGTAACCCTAGAGAACTTCTAAATCTAACCCTTTATACTATTAACTTTTTGATTTTTGACAAAGATGCACTGGCTCCGGCAGACAGGTTTTATAACCCACCAGAAGGTCAGTGTCCAGTGTGAGCAGCTCCACTATCTTTAGATAATCTCCAGGTGATGTGGAGAGACCCAGAAAGTGGTGAATGGAAAGGACCAGATAGGCTAACTGCTTGGGGGAGAGGGTTTGCTTGTATCTCTACAGGTGGAGAGGGAATCAGATGGGTGCCAACGAGTCGTATTCGCCTTGTCCATCTCAGAGAGACAGAGCAGACCCTTGAAACAAAGAAGAAGACCCAAGAAATATTGGATGGTTCTGTTGCTGATTGTGCTCACTACTGAAAGAGCGTGGCAGTTATGGCGTTTGACTCATGGATATCAAAGATTATTGGACTTCAAAACCCTCAGGAATCATTGGATTCTCTGAGACATAGGACTTGAAAACTCTCAGGAATCATTGGATTCTCTGAGAAATGATAAGACTGTTACAGGACTTCAAAATCTGCTGGAATCATTGGATTCCCTAACACATTAAAAGACTTTAGCAGGACTTCAAAAACTCATGGGGATCATTGGATTCCCTGACACGTGAAGCAATGGACAATAGATTGGTTTTGGACTGTCTCTTGGCTGCTGAAGAAGGTGTATGTGTGACTGTTGTTTACATACCCTCCTTCTAGAACTTCTGGTGATTTTCCAACACCATGCTGATTTATATTGTTTGTTATTCCACTACTTGCATGTAGAATTCATTTTTGTTACAGCACATCGAGCCTGCACTGACTGAGGGGAGGGTCATCCCTAATAGCCTCTGCGTTATTGCTATGTGCTTGTGTAATACCTCCCATGCTGATGGATTTGTGCATAATAAGACCCTTCAGCCAAGAAATGCCCACTTCCCTTTGGTGCTTTTCATCTCCCTTCCTGAGATGTCAGGGAGGGCATGATCATCTCCTTTTTAGTGCTTTCACTGCTTTTCCTGAGAAGTCAGGGATGCTGTGATCACCTGCTTTTCGGTGCTTTCACTTCCTTCCCTGAGAAGTTAGGGAGGGTGTGATCACTTCCCCTTGGGGGCTCTGACTTCCCTGAGGAGTCAGGGATGGCATGACCACCTGTGTTCTAAAACAAAAGAAAGTGGGAGATGTAATGGATTGAGGCTTGGGTTGATGCACTGAGGTCCCAAGCACGTGAGGCTAAATAGTAATTGGACTATACTCTACTAATATACATGATTGGATAAAGAATGGTCCCTGCCCACTCTCTGTGCAAGTCCTGATGTGTTGTATAGGATATGATGATTTTGGTGGGTGGAGGCAGAGAGACAGGAAGAGAGCTGGGAGAGATTGAGCCTGGGTTCTATGTTCTTAGCTGCTGGTCATGTGGCTGCTGGTCTAGCTAGCTTCTTGACTCAGCTGCACACATTGCTATCGCCGATTCCCTTCCACCTCCAATCTTTCTTCACTGAGAATAAAGATAGACGATTTTCCCTTAACCTGAATTCCTGACTCCAGCTGATTTTACAATACATGGTCTTCACACCTCCCTCCCTCACTTTTTCCATTTCTTCCTTTCTCCCTCTCTCTCTTACTCTCTTTTTCCTCCCCTCCCTCCCTTTTTTCTTCCCTCCCTCCATTCTTCCCTGTGTCCTGTCCTTCCTTCCTCCTTTCTTCCTTCCTTTCCTTTCTTTCTTCCTGTCTCCTTCCCTCCTCTCCCTGTCTCTACATAGGGAATCATATTCTTGCCTGTAGGTATGCTGCTCAAAGATATATAAATTTTGATCACCAAGCTCTCACAAGATACATTGAAATTTGCCAGCTAGACTTCTTTCTAAAGAATGATACCTTAAATCCAAACCACTCTGGTTCCCTTTAATTGGCTTACATTAATTCCCGGCACATTCCTTATTTGGTTATTGTTTGGACTCTGATGCGTTAGAGATGTTATAAATAGTGATGATTTCTATTTTGCGCCCAAACCCCAAATATTCTCTTCTTTGATTGAATTTTTAACTAGATAAAAGAGACCATTTGCTTAATTTCTTACCACCACCACATTACTGAATAGGCACATTGTCTCAGTAAAACTGAAACCTAGAAAAGACCTTAGCTTAAAAAAAAACAAGATCTCCCCCCGTACCCAGAACCAAGTCTAGTTGTCCTGATTGGTATCTTGCCACTAGATGCATATCCTTCTGGAGGAAAAGGTGAGGCTTATAACTTGTTACATCCTTTCCTTACTTAAATCCAATTAAACAAAATTGGATTTGCAGATCATGATATCATCTTATTGTTATCATGAACTCTTTGAAGTGAAGAACAGATAACAATGAGTGTCTATAAATTCAAGAGAAAAATGTAATTCAGTACCAAAGAGGTTAGCTAGGGAAACTGTGTCTTCAGGAAGGCACAGTGGGAGAAGAGATTTAAATAAATAGGAGAAAATTAAATAAATGGAAGTATAATGAGAGAAAAAGGGTATCATAATGTATAAAAAAGTATGAAAGATGGGGCAGCTAGGTTGTGCAGTGGATAAAGTACCAGCCTTGGAATACCTGAGTTCAAATCTAATCATATATATAGGAAGCTACAACTTTTATTTGGACTGTGGCAATTCTTTGTACCATACCTACTGAATAGGCCAAATCAGATATTATATTTATATCTCTTGGATAATAAGTAAGAGCTAGAATGATTGCATACAATTCATTCTGCTGAGTGGACTGAAAAAAAAGTTCTGACTACTCTCTTTATAGTTACATCATGAAAACATACAGCACAAATATTATGTTTGGACGCATCTGTAAAGAGAGTTGGTCTTTTAACAGGAACTTTAGAAACCTTTTCTTCAAGAATCCATTGCCAATTATGTAATAGTCTTTTTATCTTTAATGGAGACCCATGTGTAAAATTTGGTGCCATGGCCAATAAAATTTGCCACTCTGGGATGTTTTCACAGCATACATTAATGTGTGCATTAGTATAAAAGTTGTATAATTTGTCAGGTCTTAATGCGCGTTAATAAAATTCTAGCCACAGGCACTTGGAAGGAGTAAGGCTTTTGTTCTGTTTGTGCTGGGAGGTTCATCCACTCTATCACACTGTCTCCTTAATGAAGAACTGCTGTGGGTGCCTCTTTTGTAGCAAAATTTTCCAAAGGTTTTTGAATGACTCTTTCAACCACATTGGATAAAGTCACTTCAACTTCTTTCAAAGTCTCTTGAGCTTCTTTTGTAAGCTGGAGTGATCAGTTTAAAGCACCGTCTCAGATTACAAGGGAAGCAATAAACTGGGAAAATATTTTTACAGTCAAAGGTTCTGATAAAGGCGTCATTTCCAAAATATATAGAGAATTAACTCTAATTTATAAAAAATCAAGCCATTCTCCAATTGAAAAATGGTCAAAGGATATGAACAGACAATTCTCAGATGAAGAAATTGAAACTATTTCTAGTCATATGAAAAGATGCTCCAAGTCATTATTAATCAGAGAAATGCAAATTAAGACAACTCTAAGATACCACTACACACCTGTCAGATTGGCTAAGATGACAGGAAAAAATAATGATGATTGTTGGAGGGATGTGGAAAACTGGGACATTGATGCATTGTTGGTGGAGTTGTGAACAAATCCAACCATTTTGGAGAATAGTTTGGAACTATGCTCAAAAAGTTATCAAACTGTGCATACCCTTTGATCTAGCAGTGTTACTACTGGGCTTATATCCCAAAGAGATTATAAAGAAGGAAAGGGACCTGTATGTGCACGAATGTTTGTGGCAGCCCTTTTGTAGTAGCTAAAACTGGAAACTGAATGGATGTCCATCAGTTGGAGAATGGTTGAATAAATTGTGGTATATGAAAATTATGGAATATTACTGTTCTGTAAGAAATGACCAACAGGATAATTTCAGAAAGGCCTGGAGAGACTTACATGAACTGATGCTGAGTGAAATGAGCAGGATCAGGAGATCATTAAATACTTCAACAACAATACTATATGATGACCAGTTCTGATGGATCAGGCCATCCTCAGCAACGAGATCAACCAAATCATTTCTAATGGAGCAGTAATGAACTGAACTAGCTATGCCCAGAAAAGAACTCTGGGAGATGACTAAAAACCATTACATTGAATTCCCAATCCCTATATTTATGCACACCTGCATTTTTGATTTCCTTCACAAGCTAATTGTACAATATTTCAGAGTCTGATTCTTTTTCTACAGCAAAATAACGTTTTGGTCATGTATACTTATTGTGTATCTAATTTATATTTTAATATATTTAACATCTACTGGTCATCCTGCCATCTAGGGAGGGGTGGGGTAGAGGTGAAAAATTTGAACAAGAGTTTTGGCAATTTTTAATGCTGTAAAGTTACCCATGTATATATCCTGTAAATAAAAGGCTATTAAATAAAAAAAAAAAAATAAAGCACCGTCTCACCTTAAAATGTCATACAGTGATAGGTACTCAAGCCTAACACTGGATGCATACATTGGATGTCTCCTATCAATTTCTGAAAGTCATTTAAGGTGTTTAGCTTCTCTGATCTTAAGGAAAGTTTTTGTACTGTAAGCACCTTAGGGTATACTTCATATCCTAAATATTGAAAAGAAGCATGTCTGAATTTTTTCTGGAGCTATATGCAATTTGTAGTTCCTTAGTGTTTCTATGGTCTTTTGTAGACATGCTTCTAACATTTGTTCCTCAGGTGCACATCCCAATATATCAGCCATGCAATGTAACAACATTACTTTTAGAAATCCTTTTCTTACTGGAGTAAGAGAAGCAGCAACATACATTTGACACATAGTAGGGCTGTTTTTCATTCCCTGTGGCAAAACTGTCCATTCATATCTTTTATAGGGCTCAGATAAGTTAATTCTGGGCACTGAACAGGCAAATATTTTCATATCCTACTTATCTAGAGGAATAGAATACAAAGGTTCCTTCATATCTATAACCTGGAAAGGCCATTCTCTAGGCAATTGAGTAGGAGATGGAAGTCCAGGCTGAAAAGTTCCCACAGTTTCCATCTGTTCATTTATCTTTCTTAAATCAGTCAAAATCCTTCATTTCCCAGATTTCTTTCTTACAACAAATACTGGGGAATTTCAAGGACTTAGACAATGTTGTAAATGTCCTTGATCAAGTTGCTCCTGTATTATATCTAAGGCCTGAATTTTATCTTTGTCTAAGGGCCACTGTTCTATCCACACTGGTGTTTCAGTTTTCCATTGAATAGAAACAAGTAAAAGTGTTGATAGGCCTTCATCAGAAGCCCTGCCTAAAAAAACCAAAGTACTCATTTGTAATCCTAACTTTTGTAAAATGTCTCTTACACATAGATTGATGGGGATTTTTCAACTATAAAAGGAATTAAAAACTCCCGTTTTACCTTCAAAAGTCCATCTCAAAGGGGTAGCACTAACTTCAGCTGCTGTTGATCCTCCTACACCAGACATTCAGATATCTGCCTTAATCTTTGGCCAGTGACTGGGCCAGTTGGTACCACTAAGGACTGTACAATCTGCACATGTGTCTACCAATCCTTCTAATGCTATGCCATTTATATAGATAGTGAGCATAGGTCGGTCAGCTGTCACAGCTGCTGTCTAGTATATTCCTGGATTTTGTTGCTTGGAGTCAGAATCTGAACGATTATCACCAGATTGCTTATTAGGAGTCTATATCAGTAAACCTGATGCTACTACTTCTCCTGGGTGATGAGCCACACATTATCTACTTATATTAGTGACTGGAATATTATCTACACATTCCTCAGTCTCCCACATCAGTGTATGGATGATCACTGTTTTGTAAGTACTTTCAGGAAGTGAAATGGCCAAGCCTACTGTACCTGGAGGCAAGGGATCCATAGGCTGGAGAAAAACAGGTTTCAAGTCTCCAGAGGATATCTCAGTTGATCCAGCTGCATACAACTCTATTCTCTCCATTTGTAATCCCTTTCTTCTATTAGCTTGCTTCCTGTATGTTTGCTTGTACAATCCCTTTCTCCCATCAGATTGCTTCTTGGCTGATTGGTCATATCTGAGTACTGAATTTCTAAAGGCTCTCTGGGTATAGCATCAGCTGCTATCATGCTCCAATTATTTTTTTTTTTGTTTTGGGCCCGGGGGCTGGGCCCCCTATCTTATTTCTCTAAATCAACCTATATTCTGATGCCCAATAAAAGCCTCTCTGGCATTTTGGACATTGGGTCTTGTTCTCCTACCCTGTTTTCTCACTCTGTCTCTATGTCAACATTGAGCTTTCAAATGCCCTACTTTACCACACTGAAAGCATTGACAAGTCTCTCTGGAAGTCCCTTGCCAAAAGGGACCCTGTCTTCCCATGTTTGGGTCTTGGGAAGTCTGCATTATAGCCTGGCTATAAAAGTTATTTGTACCCACTGTGGCACATTGTCTTAGGATCTCCTCTAAAGGAGCATCCTTGTGTAGTCTAGTACAATTCTTTTACAAACTTCATTAGCATTTTCTTTAGCAAGTTGCCTTGTCATAATTTCTGTTGCTGCATTTTTACCAATAGTTTGTATGACAGCTGTCTACAAACGTCCCACATAATCAGCAAAGGATTCATTTGGCCCTTGTGCTTTTTTTGTGAAGGCCTCTCCTCTATCCTGTTTACCTGAGATAAAACCCCATTCTTTGATAGCAGCAGCAGCAGCAGCAGCAATTTGCTCATATGCTGCTATAGGGTAATTAATCTGTGCTGAAGTTTCTGCATAAGAATCTATACCTGTTAGTTGGTCACAGGTGATTGGAGTATTAACTCCAGTTTGCCTTTTGCCTATTTCATTGGACTTGTATCCGACACAGCTCACTATATTCAGAAACCACAAGTTTTGTCCAGGTTCTAAGCATGTCCTTGCTATAGATTTCCAGTCACTAGGGGATAAGACTTCATAAGATAAATTCTGTAATAACATCTTAACATAAGATGATGTAGCCTCATCAAAAGTCCAAGCCTTTTTCAGGTCTTTGAGGATTTCTAGATCAAAATGAGTATATCTTCTACTTTCTTGACCTGAACAGTTAAACTGTTGAATCACAGGATACATTTCTATTCTCAAATCAGCTGTATTCTGCACTTCTTCTGTGACTTTAAGTACTGCCTTTTGCAATTTAGTCATAGGATGGGGTGATTGCTGTTGGGGAGATGCTAGTGATATCACTGCCCTTCCCACTCTTTCTCCTCCCTCCACCCTGAAGGTGAAATTGATGGGAGGTGTCAAGACCTGCTCTGGTGTAGGCAAAGTTGAAGCTAGGCTCTGAGAGTGAGAATCCTCACACCCTTCAAGTTCACTTAAGTCCTCATGCCCTCTGGTAATATTGCCAGTAATCTGTCTTTTGTCTTCCTCCTTTTCCTCACACTTCCTCATCTGACTGTTCTTAAAACTTTTTTTTTTTTTTTTTTTCTATAACTTGTGGGATTCTTTAAGGCTAATTGTATTAAGTTGTTTAGAATCAGGACAATTATCATTGTAATATTCATATAATTGATCTCCTACTAGTTTCCAATTATCTGCCTCTATTTCTTCTTCCTTGAAGAACTAAGGGGCGTGCATTCTAATGTATGCATGAGTCCATCAATCTGTTCCCAAATTACAATCAAACCCTGTCTCTTTATCAGCATGAGTATGCTTCCTGTAGATCTTCCTCAGGGTAGGGTTGGGTTTGGAGGTGGGGAAGAAACTTTTCCTAATATTTGCCCCATTTCAGCTAAAAAATGAGAGTTACTAGTTTAGCTCTAACAAAGTTCCCTGTTTGTCTTTTAAAATATTGACTCTATTTCCTGGTCATTGGGACTTGTTCAGTGAAATTAGGGTCCTTGGTTCACATGTTGGGCACCAAAATGTTAATGTCTAAGCTAGCTCCCTGGAACTCTCAGGAACAGCCAGAATCAAGATAAGTAAAAGTCCTTGGTCTTTAGGTGGAGAAGTTAAAGAAGCAGGCAAAATTTCAGGAGTTTTGCCAAAGATTCTTCTCGATTTTGGAGTCCTGAATCTCCACCTTTCTGCTCCTAGTCCTGCCACCAAATAAGCCTCTGTTACCACACCCTCTAATTCTTGCCTACAATTATCTTAATCCCAAACATTGAGCCAGCACCAATGGTGAGAAAGGCCATTTTACCAAACATATGCTAATGGAGTCATTGTCTTATATCCAATAGGTAATTAGCATTAAGTGCTTTGTTGTCTGATTCAAACATACCTTTTAAGAATTTCAGCCCTTTACACTTTCCCTCTAAATTCTAGTGATTTTCTTCTATTGATTATATCAAATTTATCCTGCAGATAGGTTTAGTAGTAGTTGTTTAGTATAGTAGTTTATGTGTTGTCTCTCCCAGGAGTTTGTGAGCTCTTGAAAGCAGGGAATATAGTTTGCCTTTCTCTGTATCCTAAGTGATTAATATACCCACTGAAATCCAGTAAGTACTTAATTTTTTTTTTTGACATTAAGTGAATACTAGGAAAACACAAGTAAATTGAATCATTTTAAAAATCAAAATAAGAATAGGGAAAAATTGATTCTTAGTATTTAGAGAGATAAGCAACAGGCCAAAGCCAGGAACCAAGCGTTTGGGTCAGAACACCCTTCGCAATGCCACCAGCTTCTGCCACAAAAAGATGAAAGGGTTTTGTGACATTGGGAAGAGCTAGGGCAGGGCCTTGATAAGGGCGGTCCTTAGTTGATCAAAGGCAGTTTGTTCAGGGGAGCCCCACACAAGAGAACCTTGCCTGGCAGAACAAAGGGATTTTGCTACCTCAGCAAAAGAGGGAATCCACAATCTGCAGTATCCAGCTGTCCCCAAGAATTCCTGAATCTGCTTTTTAGTAGTGGGGACCAGAATATATAAGATAGTCTGGATATGTTCAGAAGACAGAGAGCAGTAGCCAGATTTGAGAACATAGCTGAGATAAGAGACTTTGAGAAGGCAGAGTAGAGCCTTTTTAGCAGAAACCCTGTAACCTAAGGATTGAAGGAGTTGCAAAATGGCATAAGTTGCCCGCAAGCAGAGGGACTCATCAGGGGCAGCAAGGAGAAGACCATCAATACACTGCACCAGAGAGCAATAAGAATGTTCCTTGAGAAAAGCTTGATGGTCCAGATGGAGAGCTTTACCAAACAGAGTGGGGAAGTTTTTAAAGCCCTATGGAAACCTAGTCCAAGTGAGCTGTCCTGAAAATTCACCTTGGGTTATCCATACATTAGAAAGCAGAGAGATTGACTGGTTGGCACAAGGGATATTGAAAACAAAGAATCTTTTAAGTCCATAACAGTATATACAGTGTGAGTAGGAGGCAGCAAGCTGAGAAGGGTATACAGATTTGAAACAGTAGGATGAATAGTTTCAACCTTTTTGTTAACTTCCAAAAGAACCTGAATAGGATAGAAGTCTATAGAACCAGGCTTCCTGACAGGAAGCAAAGGTGTGTTCCAAGGGATTTGCAGATTACTAACATACCAATTGGTTAATGTGAACAGAAATACTGAGAAGGGCTTCCCTTGACATAGGGCACTGCTTGACAGATAAAGGAGAGGCAGTGGCCAGAAGCTGCACAACGACTGGTGTATGATGAGCAGCCAGACCTGGAGGGTTATTTTCTGCCCACACCTGAGGGAAATCTGCTTGCAGATGAGAGAGAAGAGGTGAAGGAGCAGGAGAGGATGACATAGGGGAAGCCACTAAGATATGTTCAAACTGGAGGGGTAGGGTGACAAGAAGATGCTTTGGGCTGGGAGGTTTTAGGGTCAGAGAAGCCTAATCCTCAGAAAAGGAAATAGTTACCTGAAGTTTTGAAAGCAAGTCCCTACCAAGCAATGGGTATGGGCAGTCTAGCATGACCAGGAACGAGTGGGTAACTGTGCCTCTTCCTAGATAAACTGTGCGCTCAGTAGTCCAGGGATAAGAAACAATTTTACCAGTAGCACCTTGTATAGGGATAGATTTTGGAGATAATGGAACCAAAGGTTTTGTAAGAGCAGAGTATATGGCTCCAGTATCTACCAAGAATTCGACAGACTGACCCCCAATTTGTAAATATATCCTAGATTCTCCAGGTTCTAGAGAGAAAGATAACCAGTCTGCCCCTCAAAAGAGAGCACATTCCTGGGAAGATTTCGGTTTGGACATCTGTTCTTCCATTGCCCTGTTATCTTACAGTAGGCACACTGATCTTGTCCTAATGACTGCTACTCATGGGGATGCCGGGGAGAACTATTAGAGAAGTTTGATCCCCTCATGGCTGCCACTACTGCCTCACCACACCGTTTACCTATTTCCATAGCTGGTGTGTCTTGGTTATTAAAGACTTTCAGAGCTATCTCAACTAGTTGAGATATGTTTATTCCCTCAAATCCTTCCTGCTTCTGTAATTTTCTACATATGTCTGGAGCAGATTGACTAACAAATGCAATATTAATTCATCTAAAATTCTTGGGAGCTTCAGGGTCTATAGTGCTATAGATTTGATAAGCCTCATATAGGTGTTCTAGGAATGCTCCAGGGGATTCTTCTGGACCCTGAATAACTTCAGAAATCTTAGTCACATTAATGAGCTTCCTGATTGCAGTTTTAAGACCCTGGAGAAGATATCTATGATAAGTAGAAAGCTCAGCATGACCCTGCTGGCAGTTGAGGTCCCAGGAAGGCCTCTCAGAGGGAAAACTAGCTTCTCCTGAGCATGATTTTACTCTATTGAGCCCCCACTAGGTCCAAGTACAGCTTTCCTAGCCTCACCCTTAATCTTATCTCTCTCCTCAGTATTGAATAGGGTGGTGAGGAGCTACTGACAGTCATCCCACGTGGGCAGGTGGGAATGAAAAATAGACTCAAGAAGGTTGATCAAAGCTTATGGTTTCTCAGAGAAGCACAGGTTCTGACTTTTCCAGTTATAAATGTCACTCATGGAAAAGGGGACATAGACTAAGAAGGGAACTCCTTCTGAGCCACCATTTCCCTTAGAGGGAGGACAAATTTTGGGAGAACTGGGAGTGGCTGGACAGATCTGGAAGCATTGTATGACATTCTACCTTGGGTGCAGTAAGGAGAGAGAGATAGAGGAGATGAAGGGGAAATCAGGGTAGGGAACAACACAAGAGGAACAGGAACAGAGGAGTCAGGAGGTAATGGACAGGGGCCAGTTCCCCTGTGACTTTTCGAAGCCCCTGTGAGCTGGGAGGAAGTGAAGTGGAAGTTGGGAAGGCTGATAAAGGGTTAAGTGCTGAAGAGCAAGACACAGGTTTTAATCCTTCAGACTGTAATCCAAGTAAGGGAGGGAGTAGAGACTTTCCAGGTAAAGGTGGCTTGACCCCAAATAGGGTGAAGGATTTTCTAAGGGATCTTCAGGATATTCCAGTAGGACTTTCTTCTCTGGTTTTGCTTGACTACTACATTCTACAATTTTTTGTATCTGTCCTCAGGAACTGGGTGACCAAAATATGAATACCATTGTTCATGCTCACTGTCCTTAGACAGGAAGGAGGGTAAGAAACAACTTGTAGCCAGATGTCAATATAGGGATACTGATCTGGATGGCCAGGTTCACCAGTAATTATCTGGTGCACCGCTTGTGCTATTTCTTTATCATATGTTTCTTCTGGTGGCCTTCCCACCCCAAAGGAGGGCCACACTTTTTTGACGAAACAGTTTTAATTTATCCTTTTTCCATGATATTTCATAATTATGGTGTTTAAATGTCTCAGAAAAATGTTCAAAAAGACAATCTAATGGAGTTTTTGGTTTTGAAACAGATTTTCCCATGATAAAGTGTTCTTATACCGTACACCACTAGAACTCCTAATATCTTTTTAACAGATTTTTTCCTTTTGACAGAATAGCCAAGCCTTTTCTGTCCCTTTCTCACAGTTTTTTTTAAACCTTAAGCCACAAAACAGACAATAACATACAAGACATAAAGATCTCTGATCACACTTATACTGCATAATTACCACATTCAGTGACATTGACATCAAAACCAAAGCCAGATGGTGTTTTAAAAAGACACCCAGATTTATACTCTGGAATGGCCAGTTACGCCAACTGGCACACAGAATCAGATGTGTCTTAGGAGACACTCAGGTAGTGTCAACTGTGTCCAGTTCGATATTACTTCTCAGAATTTTAACACCTGTTGGTGTCCTGTTATTCTGAGAATCCAGGTGCTAGCACAAGCAGGTAACCAGATAGTGCCCCCAAAATCACTCAGAATCAGATCAAACCAGTTGTCTAGGACACACAAAACCAGAGGGTATTATCCAGCATCCTGAATAATAATCTTTTCAGAATTCAATGCCTGTCAGCATTCTATTATTCTGAGAATCCAGGTGCTAACACAGACACAGACAGACAAACAGATCAGATTGTGTCTTCTGACACCTGGACTTTCTCTCCCCTGGCTGAATCAAAAGTATCCATTGTCGGGTGTGGCCACAGCTGGTGAACTGCTCTCTTCCTGGAGCCTCTGGAGGAATCCAGAGGACTAACCTTTCCCAAGAAAAAGAAAGCCCAGATCCCCAACTGTCTTCCAGGCCCAAAGAGGAGACTTGAAATTTCTCTAACCCCTAGTCCCATTCTCAGTTTCCAATATCTAGCTGTAGAGCTCCAAAATGTAATGCTGGAGAAACTGAGGCAGGATAGAGATTAGAGAACAATTTGATTATTAATTTATTGGAGAGCAAATCAGTTGACTGGTTTGGACTCTCGTCTCAAAGTATCCAGCAGTGAATATCAGATGCAAGACTCTTTTATAGGAATAACAAGAACAATGACATAATGGAGGAGGTACCTGGATGGGGATAACCTAATGGGGGGAGGTACCTAGGATGACATAATGGAGGGAGGTACTGGAGAGGTTCCTGATATTCTACTGATGTCTGAAATGGATAGACCTTTATCCTGTCAAATATTAAGAAGGAATGATTATAGACTAAAGATATAAGACCTTTATCTCATCAAACATTAAGAGGGAATGATTATAACCTGGGGTCTTGGGGCAGAGTAACTGGAGATAGGACGACTTCAAGGAGACTATGGCATAACAGTCACACATATTTTAAAAATGGAGCCTAGCTTATGTGGCAGGAAAAGAAGAAGTATAAAGAGAGAGCTTAAAAGTGCCCTATTTATGTTCTTCTTTGGCCCAGTCACTGGGTTTTTGCTTAAAGTAAGAGCCTATCACATCTAATAGTAGAATGATCAGAGTAATGTGAGTAAAGAGGTCTCGCTCATCAAATGCACTACAAATAGAAAATATAATTAACTTCTTTTGAACAACATAAAGGGAAAAAAATTGCAATCATTGGAAAGCTAATGCATTTCACTGGGTGATTCTACTACAGATCTTGCCATTCAGTTCATGTTCCTGAAATGTTCAGTAGTAATCTTTTATGTTTGAGTATTTACATTTATGGAGATGAATTTAAAAAAAAATGAACTGATGTAATTGGTCACATCACTCTGTTTAAAGAAACAATTCTGTGAAGTTTGAATTAAGGCAACAAAGTCTTTCTTTTAACTGTCTTCTTTTCATGAGAAAGTTTTTTTTTCAGAAATTAAGTATCAATTAGACAAATTAAAAACACACATACTTGGTAAGCACTTAGTGTGCAGATCCATTATCATGAGGTACTGGGAAGATAAAAAGTATATAAAGGACATAGTTTTGAATCCCAAGTATACAGTCCAGAAAAAAAAAAGCATATACACAAATAGCTATTTTAAGTCTATAATAAATAAATAGAGGCCCTGGAAACAGCACTGGAATCAGACTAATGTTTTGGGTACAAATTCAAATTCATCAATTCAGTATTCACTCACAAAAAGGAAACTCTAAGGGATTCTTGATTCCTTTTGGTAAAAAGAAGGGATTCTTTAGATGACTTTAAAAACCCCTTCTTTTTGTGAAGATATGTCATTGCTTATTAGGTTCATTGCAGGATGAGATGATGTTGATATGGGTAATGCAGACACTATATAATTGTAGGCACCAAAAATTGGAGTTTGATCATGTGAAGAATTTAAATGGCCATTCTCTTTAGCAAAAGCAGATTTATTTACAAGAACAGATTAAAGAAAAAATGAAGGGATACAATAGATACCAGAAATGGTGAATATGAAATAGAGCTGGGAGAGCATATCAAATTTCTTCAGTGGAGCTCAGAATTACCCAATAGAAAGGGATTACCCCATGAGGTTGGGGCATGTTCTTAGCTGGAAAGCTGAATCCTAAAAGGAACTTAGCACCTAAACGAGTTAGCTATAAAGAGGAGAAGTGGGGGGTTGCAAAGAATTGTTAGCAGAATTACCATGTGATTTGGAGGGTGGAGTAAGAAGAAAGATACAAGGCAGAATGCCATGGCAAACTGAACAAAAGGAGAGCCGCAGCCATGGGATGGACCATACATAGATTTTATAGGGAAAATTTAACCTCAGTGACATGTCTGAGATTCTCTTCACTTTGCATGTGAGTAAATTGAGGGCCATAATATTCAGTGATATGTCTCAGCCAGATAAGAATTATCTATCTGGATTCTAGGTGAGATATTGTCCCAAAAAAGTAGTAATACAAATGCAATATTAACACTACCTTGGATTTATGAAGTCATTTAAAGTTCATATGACACTTTACAAATATTATTTCATTTTGTATTTAGCAACAATATTTGGAGGTAAATGCTATTATAATCCATATTTTAAAGAAGAGGTACCAGAGCTTGGTAGAAGTTAAAAGACTAAATCGATAAATATATAAGAGAAGAATAATAAAATGCTTTGAGAGGAGATATTAAGGAAAGAAAATATCAGTGCCAACAATTGAGACAGCAATTTTTCATCTCAGGGATGGTCCAGGGAGACTTCCTAGAGGAAGTAAGATTTGAAAAGGCTTCAGAGAGACACAAAGAAATGCTTTCTAAAAATCATGTGTAATTATTTGATTTTATGAATAACTAAAATGGATAAAGTTGTCATTTTTGTCTGTTTTTCATCCTTGGGCCCATCACATCGGGCTTAAACCAAGCCAAAACAAACAAACAAACAAAAAAACCCCCAAAAAACAGGCTTAGGTTCATGTATAGTTAAGCCATGAGCCAGGTGCCCTAGATGATCCTTTTCTTTTAGTTTCAGTGATTCTTGACTTTTCCAGCAGGATGAAGAATAGCACTCAAGCCCAGTCTTTTCAGTGTTTTCTCCACATAGCCCCCATGCATATTAAACCAACTTTTATAAACTGTGCTTTGAATGAGAGGACTGTGGGAACTGAAAAGGTGATATATCCAAGGCCTCTTCCTTCTGGCACAGCTTCAGTCAAGCTGCTCTAGACACATGGGGAGCTATTTCTAGACAAATCTATCCTAAATTTCCTTGTGGCTGTTGCTTCTTTGCTCATCCACTAATAGCCTTTTTAATTACATGAATTTTTATGGAAGGATCAAAAATAACCATTTCATTAAATTGACTAAAGTAAATGGAATTAGTTTAAATTGCTTCATATAAAATAGATGTCTCTTGTCTATACTTTTTACACAAAGTAATTTTAATGATAATGAGTTAAATTAGTCAAGGACAATATAGAGAGATATATTTGGGGGGAGTTTCCTAAAAATATATATTATTAAACACTATGCATTAAAAATGTTTCTTTGCTATTTGTACAGTAACATACTCATAAACACTAAAACTTTGAAAAATAATATCTCCCATTTCGATAACACTTCAAGGCCTACAAAATGATCCTATGCTAATGAGCTTTTCAGGACATTGTTATGAGAGCTATTCTCTCTCTCTCTCTCTCTCTCTCTCTCTCTCTCTCTCTCTCTCTCTCTCTCTCTCTCTCTCTCTCTGTCTCTCTCTCTCTCTCTCTCTATCTCTCTGTCTCTCTCTCTTGAATCAGAAAACAGAGGCACAGAAAGATGTGATTTGTCCTTGGTCACACAACTAGATAGTGTAAGAATAAGGATTTCTGATTAGACAGATAATTGAAGCCTTCCTTTTGCAATTACATACTTCTCCTTCATTCATATTTTATTTCATTCATTCTTATCTTTCCAGTATATCCTATAAAGATGATAGCATAATTATCATAGGAGTACTCAACCCAAAAGACTCCATCTCTTACTTTTAATGAACATAGACAATTCAAGTACATGATTAGGTAAACAACTGGAGTTTGTCCTGAGTATCAATGATTCAGCCAGTCAGTAACTAAGAATATGTTAAGCACACATGCACACACACACAATATGTGTATGTATAAATGTATCTATGTATCTCATATTCTTCAAAAGACTTTTCTTCATATCTCACACAATACTATCTATCCTATTTATCATATATATATATATGTGTGTGTGTGTATACATGCATATATATTATTACGCAAAGTAATATACATTCAAGTAATTAATGAACTGTCAAGTAAAGTATATACATTTATGTATATGTGCATGAATATATATATGTAAATATATATATATATGTATTGTGATGAAAAAAAAGACACACAGACACACAAAGACAGAGAAAGTAACAGAAAGAGAGAGAGAGAGAGAGAGAGAGAGAGAGAGAGAGAGAGAAAGAAACATGAAATCAAGATCTTGAGGTCAAATCTGAACTCACACTCTTATTACCTGCATGACCCTGGGAAAGTCCTTTAACCTCTTTGTCTCTGTCTCCTTATCTATTAAATGATTTAGAGTAAGAAATGGGAAGCTATTATCTTTACCAAGTAAAATCTACTGGCAGTCATAAAGGATTAGATATGACCGAAACAATGGAACATCAACAACTGTAATGGCAGGCTGAGTCCTGAAGGAAGTTAGGGAAGCCAAGAGGTTTGGTGATGGTAAGCTGAGTCCTGAAAGAAGTTAGAGAATCCAGGAGGTTAGGTAAACAATGCCAGTATTTTAAACATTGGATATAATCAGTTATAAAGTACATTGCTGGGGTTTTAACTGTGGTGTATGTGGTACAGCAAAAAAAAAAAGCAAAGAATGACCCCAGACCTGTGGTGGATTTAGAGTATGAGTCTGAGGTAAGAAGAACCAGAAAAGTCCTTATCTTTAACAAACTGAGATTTGAAAAGAAATTGTATTATGAGAATATCATTTTGGAAGACCAGAGGCAGATAATTATATCTTCATAAGAGACCTATCCTAGTTTGATCTGGCAAATTATCAATGCATGTTTCTATAAAGTAGACTTGATTACCTGTGAAGACCAAGTTAGCACTTTGGATACCTTAGAATTAGCCAAAGTCTGGACAAGCAAAAGTCCTTGGTTTTTATTCTTGGTCTTTAGGGGTAGAAGTGAATTGGATGGATGCAGGATTTCCATGACTTCCTTCTTTCACGTCTACCACCAAAGTGACTCTGGGTTGTCTTACTCCACCCTCTAATGCTTCCCACAATTCTGTGTATACACCAAAAGATTGAACCAGCACAGAATAGTGGGAAAGGCCATTTTCCAAGCATATGCTTATTGAGTATTGTCCAATCAGTAATTAGCCTTATGTGCTCGGTTGTCCAACCTCAGTGCATCAACTCAGAGTTTCAGCCCTTTACAATTACCTACATCCTTCATTTTCAGAACATCATCCAAAAGGTCTGATATACTTAATATGCTAGACTGTTTATGATATATTGTAAACATAAGAATGTATGTGTGGGGGAGTTTCAGAGTAAGTTTGGGATTCCCTGGACATACCAGTCAATTTAAGTGAATTCCATTATATAACATGCCAATCAAAATAAGAACTTTTCTTGGTTAAGTAAACTGAATGAAATAACTTAGTACACATATTAATTGAAGTAAATAAAAGCAGTTTGACTGACCAGTCATAAAGTCCATTCATTCAATTTTCCTCCAAGGAAAGTGGCATGGTACAATTTTATTGTCTTTTTCCATCCCCACCCCCCAGGTAATGCCCTGAGTATTTTTTATTTAAGAAGTCAATGATAAAACACAAGGCAATCTCAGTTGTGATATGATCAAATAAGAACTCTTTGAATGCTGATGATTAAAACAAATGCAAAATAATAATAATAATAAATGAAAAAGATAAAAAATTAAAACATTCAAATATATTTATTATGAAAGGTCAACTTGAAATTTTTTACTTGCTTTTAAAAAAAGACCATTTTACTTTAGGACAGTAGGATATATATCTTATAATAAATTAAAATCTCTGAGCCTCTGATATTTTAACTATAATTTGAAATTATAGCATCTTTAGTATATTTGTGCTACATAAGCATCTTGAGATTAAGAACCATTTAGGTTTTGCCTTTAAATCTGAAGCATCTAATAGTGTATTAAGCATAGCAGTTGCTGAATCAGTATTCCTAGAGGGAAAAAAAATTAATTAATAGAAAATGTAATTCTCTGACACACAATCATGATTTTTCACTGTGTGCAGCTTCTGAAACAAAGAGAAGCTTAAGAGTATGTGTTGGAATCTTTGCAAATTGTTAAGCCATTGGAGTTGATAGAGACAATAATTATCTAATTTGGCATGGTTCAATATGATTGATTTGATCTTAGAAGGAGATATTTTGGGCCAGAACTTGAAACAAGGTACTAAGCACAACTGATAGAAACGATGCTTGGGTTCACACCTTTCGAGAGCTCATAGAAGCAAGAAATATTTAAGTACTCATTGGAGTTCACATGTTTGGGAGATTTCAGAGAGCATGCTGGGAGATATCCCACAATCCCACTCTCAGAGAAGTAGCATAAATACAGCTCCAGTGAGCCACTCAAAAGAGTTGTTTTGGGAACATTCCCAGGGGTCGGAGAGGAGCACTCTGGGAGGAAGCCTACAAGCCCTATCTTTGAGACAAGAGAGATTCCTTGCACCTTCCAACTTGGTGCTGGCTGGAGTCAGAAGGACAAAACTTTAGATTTGGAGACATTCAGGCAGAGCTCTTAGAACCAAGCAGAGAGATAGGCCTCTGAGCTAACTGGGCTATATTGAAGGACACAATAAAAGATCTGAACTTTTATCACCTGGCTGTGTTTTGGAAAAGAAACACCAACAAGTATGGATCAATTTTCTGGTGCTTTTTCTAATTTTGGTCTAATTACACCAAGAAAACAGACTTTCCATCTGCCAACACTTTCCCATTCATGTATGGAACCAGAAATTACAACAAATGGAGGAATTTAGAATACTGTGGATAAGTCCACTTAATTTGGCAGTATATTATCCAGGGATATACAGATTGATATTAGGTTGATGCTCACTTTACCAGAGCCAGCTGGCAGTTTGAATGGGAAACATATGCTTGCTTAAAAGACTGTTTATTGGAGAATACATAGGAAGGAGGTGTTCACATGTTGGTCAGAAGAATTGAAACATCTCTCAATATCTCTCTAAATAAGTTTGGAATTGAGAAGGGAAGAGGAAGAAAATCTGTAGCAAAACTTTTTTTTGCAAAGACAAATGCTGAAAACTATTTTTGCATGTATTTAGAAAAATAAAATACCATTAAAGATAAAAGTAACCTGGTGAAAAAAACAGAGCTTTGGAATTTGTTGTATGACACAGGGAAAGCTGGGGAAAAGATTACTTATTATGGCATACTCACCTCAAAGAAGATCCTGAGCTCTGTGAAAAAGGCAGAATTGCACTAGTTCAAAAGAAATGTGAAGTGAGCAAATTTAAAGATATTTCCACTCAAAGTGTTCATTGGACCATTTTGCTAAACACTTCAGTTATTAATTACCATAATCTCATCATTAAACTGACAATGTTCTCTCCAAAATTATCAGTGATCTCTCAATGGTTAAATACCAGGGTTATTTCCAAAAGTTTTTTTTTTTCTTTTTACAGCATTTCAAATTATAAAACATAATCTCGTCTCTTTCAAAATATATGTTAGTGTTGTCTCTTTTTTGCCCCTCCTCCTACCCATCTGGTGAATTCTTCTGAGGTTCCTTTATCAATGTCCTGTACATGAACAAAACATTGGCATTCTTTCCCCTTCTCTCTGTAAACAAAGAACACTTATGATGGATTTTTGTTTAGTTTGTTTTCCTTTTGTTTATATATATATATATATATATATATATATATATATATGCATGTGTGTTTGTATATGTATATGTGTGTGTATATATGTATATATGTATGTGTATGTGTGTATAACAAATACTATTGGCATAATATTTTAAATACACAAAATAAAAATACACATTTACAAATGAAATCAATTATATTGAAATTAAATTACACATATCTCTGTACACATAATCTTTGTAATGATTTAATTCATTCTTATGTGCTTCATTATTCAATTAATATAATTTCATTGTAGATGATTCTAAGATCTATATAACTAGTTCTACTCTCTAGTGAATGAAGCTCAGTTCCACATCATAACAATGCCTATAAAGCTTTTGAAGGCAGTGATGTGCAGATCTTTGAAATTTACTATCTCTATTGCAAAACTCATTATCTAAACACCAAAATTATCCTCTTGAACACTTTTTTTTAATTCCTCTTGAGTGAACTATCATTTTATTAGTCACTCAGGTTTTCAGACTTGAACTTTTCCTGAATACTTTACTTTTTAACCCTCAATTCCGAATTGATGATGGTCATATTTTCTAGTTCATAGTTTTTTTGCAATATATCCCCCACGTTTTTTCCCAAAAGATTACCATGCTAATTCATTCTAATATTACCATATTATCACCATAACTTTATTATTTATTAAATTTGATCTCAAGTTGTGATTATCTTAAGGCACACTACTAAAACTGTCAGTATATTACTTTAAAACACCAGATGTAAAATCTTCAATGTAATACTTAAAATATTTTTCAATCAGACTCTTGGGTAGTCTGTCAGCCTTATTGGTATACAATAAGGCTTTTCATTGACTCTTTAGGACTCTTTAGACTTAGTCATTATTCTTAAGTTATACATAATGTGTTTTCAGAAGCAGCAAGGGTAGCTCATTTTCACAGAGAAAACTCTGGTTATCTTCATAAAGATGTATAAATATAGATAGTTCATGCAAATCCTGTGGAGAAGGTTGAGATATATGCAGGAAATGATGGTCTAAATAAATGAATTGAAACTTAGTCATTTAGGTGTAGTCAACAATCAATCTGGTGTTCTCAAGCAAAGTGCCACCATGGATAATAGAACAATAGATGAACTTAGTTAAGGGATCTCAGAAACCATCTCATTCAACTTACTAATTTTAAAGTTTAGGAAATAGACACAGAAAATTTATATTTTTGTTAAATTTTATGCAGGAGTTAAATATCAGAAGAGGGTTAGAACTTTAGTTTCTGTAAGTCATTATTTTTACTGCATCATGTTTTGAATGTTATTTTACAAATGAAATTATTATTATTATTATTATTAATATAGTATTTTGTATGTAACAGGATCTGTGCTAACTAAACACATTAAAATATTAGCTTATTTGATCCTCTTAAGTATCCTTGGAGGTAGGTATTGATATCATTCTCATTTTCCTGGAAAATAATCCATACATATATATGGATTACAAATTAAAAAGAAAAACATTGATTGCAAAAGACTTGGAGAAAATCTTTATCAAATCTTTAAAGTTACAGAGATAACAAAGACATTGGAAAGCAGAGTCAGCATACAAAAAAGATCTTGGTAATATAGAAAACTGTCAATCTAAAAGACTAATTTTCATATTACTAAATGAAAAATCTTCCATTTATCATAAAAGTAACTTCAAGGGATGGTATTGTAAACAAAATAAGGGCACATAGAAAAGAATAATGACCTGTTAGATCTATGAAAAAGGAATAATATTATGACTAAATTGGAAAAAAGACTATATGTAAACAAAATCAACACAGCCAAAATTAGAAATAAATAATTTCCTTTCTTAAATAAAGAGGGAAGTGGGATAAATTGATTTAAAAAATAATACATAAAAGCCATTCTCCAATTGATAAATGGTCTAGGGTATGAATAGACAATTTTATTTTTCCCCCTATTTATTAGTATATTGTTTTTTCAAATTATATGTAAAAATATTTTTCAACATTCACTTTTATAGCATTTTTCGGTTTCATTTTTTTCCTCCTTTCCTCCATATCCTTCCTTCTTTTCAAAATATCAAGAAATTTGATATGGGTTATAAATGTATATTCCTACTAAACATATTTCTATATTAGTTATGTGGTACATGAAGAATCAGAACTAAAAGGCAAAACTATGAGAAAGGGAAAAAAGTAAATAGTATGTTTATATCTGTAGTCAGACTGTATAGTTTTTTTTTATTTATTTTCTGGATATTATAAGGAATCTTAGTGGAGTAAATAATCTTAAGTGAATCTGCCAAGTCTTTTGTGTAACTATATGTTGAGAACATGAGAGCATGCTACAGTTGTCTGATAAAATTCCAGGAAAACACAAATATTTTGCATGGCCATTCTTTCTTGTGTATTGATTAATAAGTTTCCTTTATTGCTTGCCTGTATTTACCCCAGAAACCTGCCCAGTTGCTTGAGTAAATATAGTGCTCCTAAAGAAATGAACAAATATTCTACTTGATTGGCCTCATTTGTTATGGAGCATCTTGTACCTGAGAGGCTGCTACATTTCAAAAGTCATGTATCAAATGAGAATACTTTGCATAGTGCCTTCTTTGTGTAATCAGCTTATAAAAACCCCTTAGTGAAAAAGAAATTTAAGGCTCTAGCTAGGAAGTACTGTACAGTTTGCCTAACAATGGCTCCTCCATGGGACTCTGAGTAACTGTGACCAGCCAAGTAATTCAGATATTGGTGCTTTCTCAGAATCATGATGATGTATGTTGTATATTGTTTGTCTGTTTATTATATTATCGTTATGGCAGCCATTGTGTTTATTAATTGTGTATTAACTTGATGATTTGACTTTCCTCTTTCTTTATGCATTATTTAAAACAAGGTTGTGAGCAATAATAAGCTTATATCCACTCCCTTTAAGACTATGACTGTTGAATGTGCAATCTAAAACTAGATTAATCATACTGATATGGATAGCATTCCATCATGAGACATATGGGAATCATTTTAGATCATTGTATTACTGAAAAGAGAAGTTTATTAAATTGATCATCACAAAATGTTTCTGTTACTGGGTACAATGTCTTCTGGTTCTGCTCTTTTACTGAATGAAGCATCGGTTCGTGTTTTCCTTTTCAGATTATCCTACAATCCATCTGCACATTATTTCTTATAGCAAAATAGTATTCCATTATATTCATAAAATATATCTTGTTAAGTCATTTCCCAATTATGGGCATAGCCTCAATTTCCAATTCCTTTTCAACATAAATGCCATTAGATAATGCAAACATCTTATATTTGGTGGTGACTGCAGGTTAATGGGGCTACAAAGATCAGGTTACATAAGGAAAAGATGTATGTTACTCCTCAATTGCCATAGGTGGCTGGATCTCATAATTTTTTGGACCTGTTTTAGCACAGTAGAGCAATATAAGAGAAAATAACTGTCATCTTGACAGTTATTGGTGACTTTCAGTTATTGTCCTGTCATTCAGAAAAAGGAGTTGAGTTCTGGATGGTAACATTTAAAAAGCTGGAAAAGAGAGAGAACAAAGGAGAACAATTAACTTGGTAAAAGGGCTTTAAGTACCAATTATATGATAACCATTTAAAAGAAATGCCAAACACTTAATCTAAATAAAGATAGACTTAGGCATCATCAAAATCATTGACATAGAATAAATTTTTAACCTTTTTTATTTTTTTAAACATATGCATAGAACTTTGATATTAACTCTTGCAAAACCTTGGGTTTCAATTTACCCCTTTTCCCCCAACCCATTTCCTAAATAACAAGGTGTCCAATATATGTTAAACATGGCAGTATTATATGTGAAATCCAGTATCTGCATACAATCATCTTGCTGAAAAAAAAATCATATCAAACCAGAAAAAAAAGAGAAAGAAAATAAAATGAAAGCAAACAACAATGAAAAAGAGTGAAAATGCTATGTTGTGATTCACATTAATTTCCCACAGTCTTCACAGTGGGTGTAGATGGCTCTCTTCATCACAAGATCATTGGAACTGGTCTGAATCATCTCATTACTGAAGAGAGTCATATCCATCAGAATTGATCATTGTATAATCTTGTTATTTCCATGTATAATGACCTCCCAGTTCTGATCATTTCATTTGCATTGGCTCATGTACATCTTTCCCAGCCATTCTGAAATCATCTTGCTGATCCTTCTTATAAAATTATAATATTCCATAACTTTCATATACCATAACTTCTTTAACCATTCTCCATCTGTTAGGCTGTTCATTACTTGCCATACAAAAAGGACTGCTATAAACCTTTTTGCATATGTGGGTCCCTTTAAGATCTCTTAAGCTGAATAGAAACACTGCTGGATCAAAGGGTATGCAGAGTTTGGTAACTCTTTGAGCATAGTTCCAAATTGCTCTCTAAAATGATTGGATCCATTCACAATTCCATCAACAATGCATTAATGCCCCAGTTTTCCTACATCCCTCCAACATCCATTATTATCTTTTCCTGTCATTTTAGCCAATCTGTAAGATGTGTAATAGTATCTCAGAATTGTCTTAATTTGATTTTCTCTGATCAATAATTATTTAGAACAGCTTTTCATTTGACCAAAAATTGCTTCAATTTCTTCATCTGAAAATTGTCTGTCCATATCCTTTGACCATTTATCAATTGGAGAAAGGATTAAATTTTTATAAATTTGAGTCAATTTTCTATGTATTTTAGACATGAGGACTTTTATCAGAATCCTTGAATGAAAACATGTTTACTTATTACTTATTTCATATCTTCTAATGTTGTTTGCATTAGTTTTATTTGTACAAAATGTTTTTATGTTAATAATATCAAATTTATCTGTTTTGTGATCACCAATCATCTCCAGTTCTTTTTGGGTCACAAATTTCTTCCTTCCCCATAGATATGAGATCCTATGTTCTTCTAATTTGTGGATAATATCACTCTTTATGTCTAGATCATGAATGCATTTAGACCTTATCTTGGTATATGGAGTTATATGTGCATCAATGCCTAGCTTTTAACATACTAGTTTCCAAATTTTCCTAGTAGTTTTTGTCAAATAGTGAATTCTTATCCCAAGAGCTGGGGTGTTTGACTTTGTCAAACACTAGATTACTATAGTCATTGATTATTTTGTCCTGTGAACCTAAACTATTCTACTGATCAACTACTCTGTTTCTGAGCCAGTACCAAATGGTTTTGATGACCACTGCTTTATAATACAGTTTTAGATCTGATACAGCTATGCCACTTTAATTTGCATTTTTTGTCATTAATTCCCTTGAAATTCTTGACCTTTTGTTCTTTGAGATAAACTTTGTTATTTTTTCTAGATCTGTTAAATGATTTCTGTGGAATTTGGTATAGCACTAAATAAGTGGATTAATTTAAGTAGTATTGTAATTTTATTATAATCACTCAGCCTACCCAAGAGCACTTGATATTTTCCTAATTATTAAGATCTGACTTTATATGTATAGAAAGTGTTTTGTAGTTCTGTTCATATAGTTCCTGACTGCCTTGGCAGATAGATGCCCAAATATTTTATATTTTACTTTTCTAATAGTTTTTTACTTGATTATTTAGGGTTCTTTAAGTATGCCATCATATCATCTGCAAAGAGTGATAATTTGGTTTCCTCATTACCTACCGTAATTCATTTAATCTCATTTTCATCTCCTATTGCCAAAGCTAACATTTCCAATACAATATTGAATAGTAATAGTGAGAGTGGGCAACCTTGATTCACCCCTGATCTTATTGGGAATGGGTCTAGTTTATCCCTATTACATATGATGCTTGGTTATGGTTTTAAAGAGATGCTACTGATAATTTTAAGGAAAAGTTCATTTATTTCTATACTCTTTAGTGTTTTTAATAGGAATCATTGTTGGATTTTATCAAATGTGTTTTCTGCCTCTATCGAGATAATGATATGATTTTTGTAGGTTTTGTTATTGATATGGTCAATTATGCGCATAGTTTACCTTATATTGAACCAGCCCTGCATCCCTGGTATAAATCCTGTTTGCTCATGGTGTAGTATCCTGGGGATGACTTTCTGTAAT
Organism: Sarcophilus harrisii; assembly: GCF_902635505.1. Classification (NCBI taxonomy): domain Eukaryota; kingdom Metazoa; phylum Chordata; class Mammalia; order Dasyuromorphia; family Dasyuridae; genus Sarcophilus; species Sarcophilus harrisii. The sequence continues at coordinate 62,802,790 of NC_045427.1, read as the reverse complement.
CTCTTTGCTAATATTTTATTTAAGATTTTTGCATCAATATTGATTATGGAAATTGGTTTATAATTATCTTTCTCTGTTTTCAACCTACCTGTTTTTGTTATTAGTATCATGTTTCTGTCATAAAAGAAATTTGGTAGGAGTCCTTCTTTCCCTATTTTTTCAAATAATTTATATAGTATTGGAATCAATTAATTTCTAGTCCTGTAGATTTTTTCTTAGGGAGTTGATTAATAGGTTGTTCTTTCTTTTTCTAAAATGGTACTATTTAAGTAATTTATTTTCTCTTCTGTTAATCTGAAAAATCTTTATTTTTGTAGGTATTCTTCCATTTTTTTTTTCATTTGATTTTGAGGTCTTTATGCCCTAGTATAAGGTCAATGTTTGTATAGATTCCATGAACTGCAGAGAAAAAAGTGTATTCTTTCTGTCTCCATTCATTTTCTCCAAAGATCTATCATGCCTAACTTTTCTAATATTCTTTTTACCTCATTAACCTCTTTGTTATTTATTTTGTGTTTCCATTTATATAGTTCTGAATAAGGTTTCTATCCTCTACTAGTATACTTTTTTTGTTTATTTCTTCATGCAGCTCTCTTAAGTTTTCCTTTAGAAATTCCAATACTATATCACTTGGTGCATGTATGTTTAATATTGATTTTCTTTCATTTACAAATTATTATTTCCTTCCTTTTTTATTTAAATCTATTTTTGCTTTTGCTTGATCTGAGATCAGGATGGCTACCCTGCTTTTGTTTTATTTCATCTGAAGCATAACAGAATCTTCTCTAGCTTTTTATTTTTACTTTGTAGGTATCATTCTGCTTTGAATGTTTTTTTTTTTTTTTTTTTTTTTTTTTTTTTTTTTTGTAAATAGCATATTGTGAGCAGTTAGATGGTGAAGTGGATAGAGCACCAGCCCTGAATTCAGGAGGGCCTGAGTTCAATTCTGATCTCAGATACTTAAAACCTCCTATCTGTGTGACCTTGGGAAAGTCACTTAACCCCAATTGCCTCAACAAAAAGCAAAAACAACAACAACAACAAATAACAAAAAATGATATATTGTAGTATTCTGGCTTTTAATCCAGTTTATTATGCACTTCCATTTTATGGGAGACTTCATCCCATTCAGATTCACAGTTACAATGACTAATTCTTTATTACCCATCATCTTATTCACCCCAATTATCATCATCTTATTCACCCCAATTATGCTTTTTTCTTTCCTTTCCCTCTTTCCCTTCTTCCCAGTATTTTGTGTTTGACCACCACTTGACTTAAGCAGCCCTCCTCCTTTACATTCTCTTTGCCTTTCTTATACTTCTCCCCCAATATTTCGGTTTTTCCTTCCATTAGCCTCCTCCTTTCCTTTTCCCTTTCTCCTCCCACTTCCCTATATGGTGAGACAAGTTTCTCTGTGAAAACTAATATATATAATATTCTCTTTCAGCCAAATCTGATGAGATCACACAATTTTCACCCCCCTCCTTTATTTCCCGCAATTATAATAGATCTTCTTTGTCTCTGCACAAGATGTAATTTTCATCATTTTACTTTCATTTTCCCCCTTTTCTAGTGCAATCCCCTTTCCTCATTCTAGTTTCTTTTTTATGTTATGGGAATAACATAAAATTATATTTGCATTTTCTATGTATATGCATAGAAGAGATGTAATTCTCAAGAGTTCTTTCTTTTTACCTTTTTATGCTTCTCTTGAGTTCTATATTCTGAGGTCATTTTTTTTTTTTCTGTTCAGCTCTGGTCTTTTCATGAGAAATAAATGAAATTTACCTGTATCATCAAATGTCCATCTTCTTCCCTGAAAGAAAATGCTCAATTTAGCTGGATGCTTAATTCTTGGTTGTATTCCAAGTTCCTTTGCCTTTCAGATTATCAGATTTTAGGCCCTTCAGTCCCTGAAGGGAGAAGCTTCTAGGTCCTGGATAATCCTGGTTGAGGTTCTTCAGCATTTGAATTGTTTCTTTCTATCTACTTACAAAATTTTTCATTGTTCTCATAGTTCTGAAATTTAGCCACGAAGTTTTCATTTTATTGTCTCTTTTAGGAAGTGAAGGAAGTGAATGTTGAATTATTTTGATGGCTATTTTACCTTCTAATTTTAGGACATAAGGGCAGTTTTATTTGATGATTTTCTGAAAGATAATGTCTAGGCTCTTGTTTTTCATCATAGTTATAAGAAAGTCCAGTAATCCTCATATTATCTCTCCTAGATCTATTTTCCAGGTCAGTTCTTTTTCCAAGTAGTTTACATTTTCTTCTATTTTTTTTCTTTATTTATTGTTTTCTTTTTTTTTTTTTTTTTGGTTTTGCTTAATTGATTCTTGATACATCATTGAATCATTCATTTCCATTTGTTAATTGTCTTGTTTAATGAATCATTTTCTTCATTTACCTTTTTAAATTCTTTTTGCATTTGGCCAATTTAAATTTTGAATGCTTTTTTCTATGGATTTTTTTCATTTTTTTAAGAATTTTTTTTCTTTTTCCATTTCATGACCTCTGTTTTTCTGGGAGTTGTATTTTTTATTCATTTTTTCAAATCTATTTTGTAAGGAGTTATATGTTTTTTTTTCTTTTCTGTTTCACTAAATCTATTTTGTAAGGAGTCTTCTTCAGATAATTTCTATGTTTCCTTTTCCAAATTCTCTCCCAAAATTCTTGTTTCCTTTCCCCATTTTTTTTCTTGCTCTCTTTTAATATCCTTTTAAAATTTCTTCCAAGAGAGCCTATTGAGGTAGGGACCAACATAGATCATTCTTTGGAGATTGATCTAAAGATGATCTGCTATTAATCTCCTCAGAGTTTGAAATCTGTTCTTCTGTTTCACCATAAAACTATCTAATGCCAGAGTTGTTTTTTTCTCATTTTTTTTAAGTTGAGGTCTGCTTTTTGGGCAAGGGAGATATTGTCCATGCTTCCTCTACAAGCAGCAGTGACTGTACTAAGTCAGTGCTGACTATCTTCTGATGCTGGGTGGGCATGGCCAAATTCTATGAAATTCTTTCATTTAGGGGTTCACTATTTGCCTTTTATATTTGTGTTTGATGTCTTATAACTAGTCTGCTGATCTACTGGCTTGCAACCTGGTCAGAGTAACTAACACTGCTGGAGATGTCTCCCGGTACTCTAGTGCATGGACCCCACACTGCCTCGGGACTGTGTGCTGCCTGTACTCAGTACCTGTGCTGAGCCTGGTTGAGTTCGGCCTGCCTCTCTCTTTGCTTGATTGAAACAGACCTTTTCTTGATATCTTCAAAATATCTTCAGCTGGTAATTTGTTACACTCCTAATGTTAATGTATTCTATCACTCTAAAACCTGTTCAAAGGCTGGATTTCCTGTTAGTTTGAGGGTCCTTGGTAGAGCTCAGAAAAAAAGATGTCTTTTCTCCACCATCCTCAGAACAATACTTTAAGGTCTGCCAAGTGTTTTTGCATGTTATTTCACTTTATTCTTATAACAAACTTTAGCAATGGGTGCTATAATTATTTCATTTAACAAATTAGAAAACTGAGGGACAGAGATATTAAGTGATTTGCCTGGGAGTCAGATCTCTGATAAGTGTCTTTGGTCATATTTGAATCTTGTCCTCCTGACTCCAGGTCTAGCCTCTGACCATTTTACAACCCAGCTGGATATTTGAAAAGTTATAATTTGTAAAAGATATAATAGTTATTATTCTGACCAGAAGTACAGGATTTTAGCCTATGATAAGAAAGTATAAAGAGATATTTTAAACTTAATTCTGGGAGAGAAAAAAACAAACTTTTAAAAAAGGAAATCTAAGCCTCATTTTCCATTGATAAAATGAACTTATTTGAGTAATCTCAGGTCTTTTAAACTTCTAGATATGTGACTTTATGATCTTTGTTAGCTGTAATATTCTGTGATCACTTAATCTTTCCTTTGATATGACTTTATATTGTCCATAATTTTTTCCAATAAATCAAAAATGATCTTTGTTCTTCTCTCCCTCACCTTCTTTAGCCATCTTTCTCCTTCACTGAGTTGGGTCAGTTTTGTAAAGGGACTTAAATTTCTTCTATTTCCAGTGAATTATTTTATACATCTTGACCTAAGATCATGTTAGATATCATTATATTTTTGTATTACAGTATATTCATTATGTTTTCCTATCTTCCACTGAACATTTTAACCTCCAGGAGTAAGAATATTCTTTCACAATATATAACATCAATTCACTTTTTCATTAGTATATTACTCACTGAAAAGATATTATCATTCTTAGCTCAAATTCAAACGTGTGATATATAGGTATCTTGATGGCAGTAATTAGGTACAAAAATGTGGAGAAGAAACATTGGGGGGATTTTAAAATCTAAACTCTAATTTGTTATTTTTTTTCTTTCAGAACAAAGAGAAAAGAGAGTGGAACTGAGCACAACTGGATATATTTGACATCTCACATTTAAAAAACCCACACACACATAGTCAAGACAATAAATAATGTAGGAAACAGTAAAATTTGGAATTAGAGTTCTTCGCATTCAAACCCACTTTTACATGTCTATGCATTTTGAGAATATCCCTTTATATATTTTTAGATTCCTTATTATGAATAAATGAATGAATGAATAAATAAATAGCTATATAAATGAATTAATGGATGAATGAAGGAAGAAATATAAATAAATAAGGAAGAGAGCTGAGATTAGAGCTTCCCAAACTTGTCTACACATATGTCTGTGTAATACAAGAAGTTTGTTAGGGGATTATGAGTTATATTTTATATTTTGGTAATTAATTGTGTTTTCCTTTTGAAATATTTGAAAATGTTAGTATTAGTGAAAGAGAGAGAGAAAGGAGGGCAGGAAAATGGTAAAGAAAGAGGATATATTGCTAAATAAAAATTCTATTATATTTGAAAATTTTGAAGAAAATATTATTCATAATGAAAAGCAAATGAATAAAGCTTGAATATACTTTTATACTGAAGTATAAAAACCCACCATCAATCTGTAACAGATTAATTAATTTGATCTCTTTAATAACAAAGTATTCCAAATGTATTTCCAATTAATGGAGTAAGTAAATTTTGATTATATACTTGGAGAAATATATTTTACTCTTGTTAAATGGGAGCAAGGATCCCAAGTATGGGCCTCAAGGATCCTGGATATAGACTGATACTGATGTAATCATAAAAATTTTTAGGTAACCTTGATTCTTCTGTGCAAATATATTTTTGAAATGCTTTTTTGCAAGTCACCATTTTTGTCTGTACCTAAACAAAAGCAATAAACCTAAGTCAAAGAGAGGGAGCTGGAAAGCTTTGCAAACTGTAACTGAGCCCATCTCCGCCCCCCCAACATGTCCCACATGTCCTCCTGCCATCTCTGTTGATTTTAGCCCCTATATTTGTTTTTATTTTTTAATTCATTCCATCAAGATCAAATAACTGTGAATGAAAGAGCTCTGACAATAGGTTTTCAAGGATTCATTTCCATTTTTAACAACACATCTTGAGAAATCTGGATTTCTATACCAAGACAATCAAATTCAAAAAAGAATTAAATAGCAGGTTAAGTATGAAATTAAGGTGTCACTTTCAAAAACTATATTGAGGAAGAGGATTTTGTGATTATGGAAGAATAAGTCAGATAATTCCAATTTCTTCAGATTTCCTTCACAAATAAAACAAAATTATCTTTCAGGACATATATATATATATATATATATATATATATATATATATATACTACATTATTTTTTTCAAATTTTTGGCTGACTCTTTTGTAGCTTTATAGGGCAGAGATCAAGACTTATTTTGCTCAAAATGATCAGGTAGAAAGTTCTCACAAAGCCTTTTCTGAATAGTCCATGACTATGTAGCGTATTGCATCTTTTCCTGCATTCTACATAACAGATTTCTTTTTGCAATACTGAAACATTCTGTACAATTATTTTTGATGACCAAATATGACTTGAAATAAATTTGACTCATTTTCCAAAACTTAAAGTTTTGAAAATCTTGATTGAAATTGTGTTCATAATTACTGTTGTTAACTGTGTCTTCCCTGCCTGTTTATTCTATTCTCTATCTCTCCTTTTACCCTGTCCTTCCTCAAAAATATTTTGCTTCTGACCACTTTCTCCCCCTATGTGCCCTCTCTCCTATCACTCCCCCCCCTCATAAAATGTTCCCATCTTACTTTCCTACAGGGAAAAGTAAATTTCTATACTGTGAAGATCGCATATTTTAAAATCAGCCAGAGTCAGGAATTCAGGTTAGGTGAAAATCATCTATCTTTATTCTCAGTGAAGAAGGATCGGAGGTGGAAGAGAATCGGCGATAGTAATATGTGCAGCTGAGTCAAGAAGCTAGCTAGACCAGCAGCCAAATGACCAGCAGCTAGGAGTATCGAACCCAGGCCCAATCTCCCCCAGCTTCTCTTCCTGTCTCTCTGCCTCCACCCACCAAAATCGTCATTTCCTATACAACACATCAGGACTTGCACAGAGAGTGGGCAGGGACCATTCTTTATCCAATCATGTATATTAGTAGAGTATACCCAATTACTATTTAGCCTCATGTACTTGGGACCTCAGTGCATCAACTCAAACCTCAGCCCATTACATCTCCCGCTTTCTTTTATTTTAGAACACAGGTGGTCATGCCATCCCTGACTTCTCAGGGAGGTCAGAGGTCAGGTCAACCCCCTCCAAGGGGAGGTGATCACAGCCTCCCTAACTTCTCAGGAAAGGCGATGAAAGCACTAAAAAGGAGATGATCACGCCCTCCCTGCCATCTCAGGAAGGGAGATGAAAAGCAGCAAAGGAAAGTGGGGGTTGCTAGCGGGTTTCTGAGCTGAAGGGTCTTATTATGCACAAACCCATCAGCATGGAAAGTATTAGACAAGCACATAGCAATAACTCAGAGGCTATTAGGGATGACTCTCCCCACAGTCAGTGCAGGCTCGATGTGGTGTAACAAACATGAATTGTACACGAAAGTAGCAGAATAGCAAACAATATAAATCAACATGGTGTTGGAAAAGATCACCAGAAGTCCTAGAAGGAGGGTATGTAAACAACAGTCACACATACACCTTCTTCAGCAGCCAAGAGATAGTCCAAAACCAATCTATTATCCATTGTTTCACATGTCAGGGAATCCAATGATTCCCCTGAGTTTTTGAAGTCCTGCAAAAGTCTTTTTATGTGTTAGGGAATCCAATGATTCCAGCAGATTTTGAAGTCCGGTAACAGTCTTATCATTTCTCAGAGAATCCAATGATTCCTGAGGGTTTTCAAGTCCTATATCTCAGAGAATCCAATGATTCCTGAGGGTTTTCAAGTCCTACAATCTTTGATGTCCATGAGTCAAATGCCATAACTGCCATGCTCTTTCAATGATGAGCACAATCAGCAACAGAACCACCCAATATTTCTTGGGTCTTTTCCTTTGTTTCAAGGCTCTGCTCTGTCTGTCTGTGATGGACAATGCGAATATGGCTCATTGGCACCCATCTGATTCTTCTCCATCTGTAGAGATATAAGCAAACCCTCTCCCCAAAGCAGTTAGCCTATCTGGTCCTTTCTATTCACCACTTTCTGGGTCTCTCCACATCACCTGGAGATTATCTAAAGATAGTGGAGCTGCTCGCACTGGACACTGACCTTCTGGTGGGTTATAAAACCTGTCTGCCGGAGCCAGTGCATCTTTGTCAAAAATCAAAAAGTTAATAGTATAAAGGGTTAGATTTAGAAATTCTCTAGGGTTACCTGTGGCTCCCCCTTTCTTTTGTTTTTGGAGGAGCGCCTTAATATCTCTGTTTCTCCTCTCTACTATTGCCTGTCCTTGAGGATTAAAAGGTATGCCCATAGTGTGTAAAATCTTATACTGTGCACAAAAGTGTGCAAAATGTTTTGAAGTATAAGCAGGACCATTGTCTGTTTTTATTGCTTGTGGCACACCCATAATGCAAAATGCTTGTATGAGGAATTCAGTGACCACACGGGCTGTCTCTTTTGCTGCTGGTATTGCAAAAGTGAATCCCAAAAAGGTGTCTACCACAACGTGGATGAAAGACAGAAGACCAAAAGATTTATAATGGGTCACATCCATTTGCCAGATTTCATTGGGTCTCAAACCACAAGGGTTCTTCCCTGGAGGCAGTGTAGGAGCGTGGAAAGGAAGGCAAGCTGTACAGGCTTTTACTATGCTCCTAGCTTCCTCTCTTGTTATTCCAAATTGTAAACGTAAAGCTGGAGCAGCCTGATGATATTTAGAATGATGCCTGGGCTTCTTGGAACAAAGGGGTATTGACCAACATAGTTAGAAGGCTATCTGCCTTTGAATTGCCATCAAATATGGGACCTGGAAGTCCACTATGAGAATGGACATGTAATATATAGATCTTACCTGGATGCTTTCTCACTTGCTCTTGAAGTTTCTTAAAGAGCTGATATATATTAGAGGCTGCAAATTTTATTTGGGCTGTGGCAATTCTTTGTACCACACCTACTGAATAGGCCGAATCAGATATTATATTTATGTCTCCTGGATAATAAATAAGAGCTAGAATGATCGCGCAAAATTCATTCTGCTGAGTGGACTGAAAAGGAGTTCTGACTACTCTCTTTATGGTTAGATCATGAGAGTACACAGTGCAAATATTATGTTTGGATGCATCCGTGAAGATGGTCCTTTAAGAGGAACTTTAGAAACTTTTTCTTCAAGAATCTATCCCCAATTATGTAATAGTCTAGTTATCTTTAATGGAGACCCATGTAAAAAATTTGGAGCCATGGCTAATAAAATTTGTCACTCTGGGATGGTCTCACAACACACATTAATTTGTGTATTGGTATAAAAGGTGTATATCTTATCAGGTCTTGTCCCAGATAATTGTACTGCTCGCTTAGTGGCCTTTAATAAAATTCTAGCCACAAGCACTGGGTAAGGAGTAAGGCTTTGTTCTGGTTGTGCCGGGAGGTTCACCCACTCTATCACACTGCCTCCTTGATGAAAGACTGCTGTGGGTGTCTCTTGTGTGGCAAAAACTGATGTCTCCAAGGGTTTTTGAGTGACTCTTTCAGCCACATTGGATAAAGCCAGTTCAACTTCTCTCAAAGCCTTTTGAGCTTCTTTTGTAAGCTGGCGTGGTGAATTTAAAGCACTGTCTCCCCTTAAAATGTCATATAACGGTTGTAACTGATAGGTAGTCAAGCCTAACACTGGTCGCATCCATTGGATATCTCCTATCAATTTCTGAAAATCATTCAATGTGTTTAGCTTTTCTGTTCTTAAGGAGAGTTTTTGAACTGTAAGCACCTTAGGGTATACTTCATATCCTAAATATTGAAAAGGAGCATGTCTTTGAATTTTTTCTGGTGCTATGTATAATTTGTAATTCCTTAGTGTTTCTATGGGCTTTTGTAGACATGCTTCTAACATTTGTTCCTCAGGTGCACATACCAATATGTCATCCATGTAATGTAATAGCATAACTTTTGGGAATGCTTTTCTTACTGGAGCAACAGCAGCAGCAACATACATTTGACACATAGTAGGGCTGTTTTTTATTCCCTGTGGCAAAACTGTCCATTCATATATTTTATAAGCCTCAGCTAAGTTAACGCTGGGCATTGAAAAGGCAAATCTTTTCATATCCTCCTTATCCAGAGGGATAGAATAGAAAAAATCCTTAATATCTATGACCCAAAGAGGCTATTCTCTAGGCAACTGAGTAGGAGATGGAAGTCCAGGCTGAAGAGTTCCCATAGTTTCCATCTGTTTATTCACTTTTCTTAAATCTGTTAACATCCTCCATTTTCCAGATTTCTTTTTTACAACAAATACTTGGGAATTCGAAGGACTTAGAGAAGGTTTTAAGTATCCTTGGTCAAACTGCTCCTGTACTATATCTAATAAGGCCTGAATTTTATCGTTACTTAAGGGCCACTGTTCTATCCACACTGGTGTATCAGTTTTCCATTGGATAGGAACAGATGAAAGTGTTGGCAGGCCTTCAACAGCAGCCCTGCTTAACAAACTGAAATACTCATTTTTAACCCTAATTGCTGTAAAACGTCTCTTCCCCACAGATTGATCGGGATTTTTTTCAACTATAAAAGGAGTAAAAACTCCTGTTTTGCCTTCAAAAGTCCATCTCATAGGGGCAGCACTAACTTCAGCTAGAAAAACTAGAAAAGCAACAAATTGAACACACCCAATTAATTACCAATTTGAAATTCTAAAAATAAAAGGGGAGATTAATAAAATTGAAAGAAAAAAACTATTAAATTAAGAAAAATAACAGTTAATTTTATAAAAAACACAGCACAATATATAAAGATTAATTAATTTGACTAAAAAAGGGAAAGAAGAAAATCAAATTGTTATGGGTTGGAATCAAGATAATGGAGCGGACACAGATTTTATTCTGATCTTCTCCTATGATCCCCAGCTAATTACCAAATCCAGGCTTTGAATTAGTTCTGGATAGGCAGAATCCATAAATATTCGAAGTGCAACAAATTACCAGCAGAAGATAATTTTGAAGAGCTCCAAAAAAGGTCTATTTTGTTTGGGCTCACAAGCTGTGCATACCCAAGGCAGGGTGTAAACTCTGTAGTCGTGGTGCAGACTTCATAGGGCAGAGAATATAGGGGGAGGATTCTACAGCAGTGTTGACTACTCTGCTGTGGTTGCAAGCCAATAGATCAGCAGAGAGGTTATAAAACATCCAACACAAAGACAAAAAGTAAATAGTGAACCTTGAAGCACTGGAGTCTCATGGTACTTGACCATGCACACCCACCACTGGGAGTGAGTCAGCACAGGCTGAATGTAGACATTGCAACTTGACTGCCACTGGTAGAGGAAGCTTGAAAAATCTCCCTTACCCTAAAAGCAGATCCCATTTTTTAAATAAATAAAAAGGCAAAGATAGTTCTGCCTATAGATAAGTTTTTATGGTGAAAGAGAACCACAGATTTCAAATCCTGAGGAGAGTAAAAGCAGATTTGTCTCCAGATGAAGCCCCAAAGGGTGAAACATCACACAAGGCTCTCCTAAAAGAAATTATAAAAGATCTAAAAAGAGAGTTGAAAGAAAAATGGGGAAAGGAAATTAGAATTTATAAGAGAGTTTTGGAAAAGGCAACACCAAAACAGACTTAGTGAAATGGAAAAAATCATATAACTTATTAAAAAATATAGTTGACAAGATGAAAAAGGAAAACAACTCCCCCCAAAAATAATTGTGAAATGGGAAAAGAAAATAACCTCTTTAAAAACAGAATTTGTGAAATGAAAAAAAAAATTCCACAGAACAAAACAACTCACTTAAAAATTGGACAACTATAAAATGAAGTAAAAAAAAAGTAAATGAAGAAAATGTCACTAATAATCAGAACTGAACAAATGGAAATGAATGACTCAATGAGACATCAAGAATCAGTCAAGCAAAACCAAAAACCAAAAATAAAAAAATGTAAAATACCTACTTAGGAAAACAATTGATCTGAAAAAGTAGATCTAGGAGATAAAATCTAGGGAGTGTTGGAATCCCTGAAAAATGAAAAAAAGAGCCTTGACATTATTTTTCAGGAAATCACCAAATTGAAGTACTCGGGTATCATAGAATCAGAAAGTAAAATATCTATTGAAAGAATTCACCGAACTCTTCCTGAAAGAGACCCAAAAATTAAAACTCCAAGGAATATTGTGGCTAAATTTCAGATCTATCAGACCAAAGAAGAAATACTACAAGCAGCCAGAAAGAAACAATTCAAATACCAAGAAGTCACAATAAGGATTACCCAAGATTTAGTAGCTTCTACCTTAATGGATCAAAGGGCCTGGAAACTGATATTCTGAAAGGCAAAGGAACTTGGAATGGAGCCAAGAATAAACTGCCCTGCTAAAATGAGCATTTTCTTCCAGGGAAGAAGATTGGGCATTCAATGAAACAAGTGAATTCCATTTATTTCTGATGAAAAGACCAGAGCTAAATAAAAAATTTGGCCTCTGAATATAGGACTCAAGGGAAGCATAAAAAGATAAAAAGAACTCTTGAAAACTGTATTTCTTCTTATGGGTATACATAGAGACTGCATGAATAATTTGATTTTACTGTTATAATAAAAAAAAGAAAGTAGAAGTGGATAGGGGATTATAACAGAAAAAGGGGAAAGCGGAGATCAAATGAGGGAAATTACATCTCAAAAAGAGGCAAAGCTAACCTATTATATTTGAGGGAATGAAATGGGGGAATAAATATTGTGTGAGTCTTATTCTCATCAGATTTGACTCAAAGAGAAAGCAGTAGATATACATGGTTTACAAAGAAACTTTTCTCACCTTATTGAAAAGTGGGAGAGGAAAGGAGGAAAGGGAAAGGTTAGGCTAAATAGAAAGGAAAACAGAAAAAGTTGGGGGGAAAGTATAAGAAAGGGGGATAGACTCTAAAGAAGGAGCACTGCTTGAGGCAAGTGGTGCTCATAAGTAAAATGCTGGGGAGGAGGGGAAGGGGAAAATGAAAGAGTAAAGTATAATCTGGGAATAATATGATGACAGAAAATACAAAATTAGTAGTTTTAACTGTAAATGTGAATGGGGTGAACTCTCCCATAAATTGGAAGCAGATAGCAGATTGGATAAAAAGCCAGTATCCTATAATATATTGTTTACAAGAAATGTATTTAGAGCAGAGTGATAAATATAGAGTTAAGGTAAAGGGCTGGAGCAGAATCTATTATGCTTCAGGCGAAGTAAAAACAAACAAAAAAACAGTAGTAGCTATCCTAATCTCAGATCAAGCAATGAAGCAAAAGGAAAAACTAATCTAATGAAATGAGATAAGGAAAGAAACAATCTTGCTAAACGGTACCATAGAAAATGAAGTAATATCAATATACATATATATGTGTAGATGCATGTATACATACATACATGTGTGTGTATATATATATATATATATACACATAGATACATACATAAGTATGTATGTATATATGATATTAAAATAGCATGGAAATTCCTAAAGGAGAAGTTGAGAGTTGTAAAAAGGAATAGAGAGAAAATCTATAAGAGTGAGATATCTTAACCTTGCTCTATCAAAGTTAGAGAAAACAAACTACAAAATAAATAAGAAAGAAATGAAAGAGGTAAATAGAATACTAGAAAAGGTGGGTATGATAGATCTTTAGAGAAAATCGAGTGGAGACAAAAAGGAGTACACTTTCTTTTCAGCAGTTCACTGAAGCTATACAAAAATTGATCATACATTAGGACATAAAACCTCAAAATCTAATGAAAAAAGGCCCAAATAGCAAATGCATTTTTTCAGATCACAATATAATAAAAATTACATTCAGTAAAAAGCTAGGAGAAAATAACCCAAAAAGTAAATGGAAACTATATAATTTCATCCTAAAGAAAGATTGGGCAAAAGAGGAAATAATAGATACAATCAATAATTTCATCCAAGAGAATGATAATAATGAGACAACATACAATGCATAAAATACGGAAAGAAAACATCAATGAATTGGGCTTGCAACTAAAAAAAAATACCAAATTTGAAATTCTAAAAATAAAAGGAGAGATTAATAAAAATGAAAGTAAAAAAACTATTTAATTAAAAAATGAAACTAATAGTTGGTTTTATGAAAATACCAACAAAATTGATAAACCTTTAGTAAATGTAATTAGAAAAAGGAAAGAGGAAAACCAAATTGTTAGCCTTAAAAGTGAAAAGGGAGAACTTTCCACCAAATGAAGAGGAAATTAGAACAATAATTACGAGTTACTTTGCCCAGCTTTATAGCAATAAATTTGATAACCTAAGTGAAATGGAGGAATACATACAAAAATTTAGATTGTCAAGATTAACAGAGGAGGAAATAAATGACTTAAATCCCACTTTAGAAAAAGAAATAGAATAAGCTATTAACTATCTCAGAAAAAAAAAAAAAAAAACTCCAGGACCAGATGGATTTACAGGTGAATTCTACCAAAAAATTAAAGAAAAATTAACTCCAATACTATATAAACTATTTGAAAAAAAATAGGTCAAGGAGTCCTACCAAATTCCTTTTATGACAAAGATATATTGCTGATACCTAAACAAAGTAGGATGAAAACACAAGAAGAAAATTATAGACCAATTTCCCTATTGAATATTGGTGCAAAAATTTAAATAAAATATTATCAAAGAGACTAAAGAATGTCATCACTTTTAATCTTCTTTCTATTGGGTTGAACAATAAAGAGTTAAATAGTGGTTCAAGCATCAGTTGTTGAGTCACAAACAGCAAGAAGTTTAGTGATTTTTCATTATTTTGACCTAAGGTCATAATACTATATTGAAGCCAAATATTGTAGATTCATAAGATCTTAGAATTTAAAGGGTTCTCTCAGATCATATCTAGATCACATAATTCCTGTACAGCAATGCTTTTCTGAAATAGAGTGAGAATTGGTCATACAGTTACTATTTCATCACCTCTAATTTTAGGCTTTTCAGTATCTTAGATTGTACTGCATTCTTCTTTTTGAATAGCACTAATTATTTATGAAGGTTCACTCCCTTATAATGTCTAAAACTGTATATTTGTAGGTTGCACTTCTTACTTTTTCTCTTCTGGGTATAGGTGCAACAAATTTAATCCCTTTTCTGAAATATATTATTTTTGATATTTGAATTCAGAATTGACCTTCACTCTAAATGACACTTCTTTCTGCTTTTCCAAAGTTAATAGCTTTCTGCTTTTAACTAACAAATCACTTATGGTCAGTTTCTTAAGGTCAAATGTCAAAGAGATTAGATTCAAGTGAGAGAAACAAAAAAAGTCAATATTTTAGGAAACAAAATGTTGTAGTTAATCTTGGCTGTTTATTTAGATGAACAATTTGATTCATGCATCAGAAAATTAAGTATTCATTACTGGCCCAAGTGAGGGTCTAACAAATTATTCCTCAAAACAGTCACATCATTAATCCTTTCTTTTTTATTGTTGGGTGTTTATTGGGAAATTAATTCTCCCCACCCCCCACTGAGTACCACTTTAGCTTCATCTAGATAATTTTGGTATATTATTATATTTTTCTAAGTTTCCTTCATATGATTGCTAAATGATTTGCTATTTGTACTTTGACTTCATTATTTAGATTTCCATCTTTAGTTTTTAATTTTTATCTCTTTTGTGTGGTTTCCCAAAAATAACTACTTTTGCTTTATTACACTTGAAAAAGATATATTAACTATTTCTGCCCTTGCATAATTGTTTGCAAGATCTTTATGCTCTTATATAACATCATTTTTTTAATTTTTAAAATTCTATATAGAGCTGAGAAGTATGCATATGTTTGCTCTATCATTTAAAAGACATTCCTCTTGAAATTCGGTTGTCTGGTGCATTTAAGGAGCAAATTCTTTTCAGGTCTGGTTTTCTTTCTAAGAATGTTTTGACATGTCTTTATTATTAATCATCCATCTCATTTTTTTTCCCATTTATGATTAAAGTCAGATTTTTCAGGCTCAATGACACTGTGCTACATACTAAATTGTACTGATCTTTGGTCTTTGGGAAACATTACTTTTTTTTTTTTTCCTGATGAGCACAAAATAGGCTCTTATTATTAAAATTTATTTTCTTTTTATTTCAAGATCTTTCTTCTTATCATTTGTAGAATATGTTGATGCAGGATTGATTTTTAAAATTTAATTGCTATGAGTTTGGAGGTTTTAGCCTTTGGTTTTAATTATGTAAAAACTACTATATGAATTATTTTAATTGGCATTTCATTTTGGCTTTCAGAATTTCTGGAGAATTCTCTTGTATTATTCTTATATCTATCTTACCTTAATATATACTATGTTATTATTAATCAGATAATTCAAATTAAGACAACTCTGAGATACCACTACACACCTGTCAGACTAGCTAGAATGACAGGGAAAAATAATGTGGAATGTTGGAGAGGATGTGGGAAAACAGGGACACTAATACATTGTTAGTGTAATTGTGAATACATCCAGCCATTCTGGACAGCAATTTGGAACTATGCTCAAAAAGTTATCAAACTGTGCATATCCTTTGACCCAACAGTGTTACTACTGGGCTTATATCCCAAAGAGACACTAAAGAATGGGAAGGGACCTGTATGTGCACGAATGTTTGTGGCAGTCCTCTTTGTAGTAGCCAGAAACTGGAAACTCAGTAGATGTCCATCAATTGAAGAATGGCTGAATAAATTGTGGTATATGAATAATATGGAATATTATTGTTTGGTAAGAAATAACCAACAGGATGATTTCAGAAAGACCTGGAGAGACTTACATGAACTGATGCTGAGTGAAATGAGCAGGACTAGGAGATCATTATATACTTCAACAACAATACTATATGATGATCAATTCTGATGAACCTGGCCATCTTCAGCAATGAGATGAACCAAATCAGTTCTAATGATACAATAATGAACTGAAACAGCTATATCCAGCGAAAGAACTCTGGGAGATGACTAAGAACCATTATATTGAATTCCCAATCCCTATATTATTGTCTGCTTACATTTTGGATTTCCTTCACAGGCTAATTATACAATATTTCAGAGTCTGATTTTTTTTTACAGCAAAATAATGGTTCGGTCATGTATACTTATTTTGTATTTAATTTATACTTTAATATATTTAACATCTACTGGTCATCCTGACATCTAGGGGAGGGGATGGGGGGAAGGAGGGAAAAAATTGGAACAAAAGGTTTGTCAATTGTCAGTGCTGTAAAATTACCCATGCATATAATTTGTAAATAAAAAACTATTAAAATCCATATATATATATATATATATATATATAATGTTAAAGATCAATATAATTTGCATAGATAGTGAACATATTTCCTGTTAGTGTTTTTTTCACTTTTTCTTCTCACTTGTTTTTCACTTCTGTGCATTTTTGTTTCCAATTTATTCTCTTGTTTCTTCTGTGAAAAATGTCATAGAGAATGCATGAGTTTCTACTGTATTATTTTTATTTTATTAATATCATATATAATATATTAGACAATTAATATGACAATAATAATAGTATAGTATAAAACTTTATTTATTTGTTATCACAAATTACTTACCCATAATTTTTTTTTTTATTTATCAAAGCACTCATAAACTTTATTTTGTAGTTCCCCATTCTCCTGACATTTTGCAAGGTCCTTTGCCTTATCACATGTTAGATAATTTTCCTTTGTTTTAAAGTATTTATTCAGTGATTCCTTTACCTATTTATTGAACCTGAAAGTCATATTTACTTCTGTTAATATTTTTTCTTTTTTAATTATTTAGTTTTTAATATATATGAAGGTTTCTGATTTTTTTTCTTCCTGATGTAATTAGTCATTTCATTCCTCCCCACAAAGCTTTATTTTTTCCTTATTGTTTATTTTCTCACTTAGTCTGCTCTAATTGTAGTTCCTTTGAGTGTAGACCTTAGACCTTCTCAGACATATCCCTTTCTGTACAATTCATGTTTCACCCATCTAATTCTTTGCCCTGTATGATTTTGGGGGCACATAAATGGTCCTCACTTAACAGAATTTCACACAGACCTTCTACATAAAATATCTTATGTCTTTTTTTTTATTTAATAGCCTTTTATTTACAGGATATATACATGGGTAACTTTACAGCATTAACAATTGCCAAACCTCTTGTTCCAATTTTTCACCTCTTACCCCCCCACCCCCTCCCCTAGATGGCAGGATGACCAGTAGATGTTAAATATATTAAAATATAAATTAGATACACAATAAGTATACATGACCAAAACGTTATTTTGCTGTACAAAAAGAATCAGACTCTGAAATATTGTACAATTAGCTTGTGAAGGAAATCAAAAATGCAGGTGTGCATAAATATAGGGATTGGGAATTCAATGTAATGGTTTTTAGTCATCTCCCAGAGTTCTTTTTCTGGGCATAGCTAGTTCAGTTCATTACTGCTCCATTAGAAAATGATTTGGTTGATCTCGTTGCTGAGGATGGCCTGATCCATCAGAACTGGTCATCATCTAGTATTGTTGTTGAAGTATATAATGATCTCCTGGTCCTGCTCATTTCACTCAGCATCAGTTCATGTAAGTCTCTCCAGGCCTTTCTGAAATTATCCTGTTGGTCATTTCTTACAGAACAGTAATATTCCATAATTTTCATATACCACAATTTATTCAACCATTCTCCAACTGATGGACATCCATTCAGTTTCCAGTTTTTAGCCACTACAAAAAGGGCTGCCACAAACATTCGTGCACATACAGGTCCCTTTCCCTTCTTTATAATCTCTTTGGGATATAATCCCAGTAGTAACACTGCTGGATCAAAGGGTATGCACAGTTTGATAACTTTTTGAGCATAGTTCCAAACTACTCTCCAAAATGGTTGGATTCGTTCACAACTCCACCAACAATGCATCAATGTCCCAGTTTTCCCGCATCCCCTCCAAATATCTTATGTCTTATCCTGTATACTTTCTTTTTTAGTTTTTTGACCTGGAACTTATAGTTAAGAAAACTGCAAAGCTGGGGTTACTGAGGATGATTTCTGAAGTTCAAATTTCTGAGGTTCTAGGAGGATGTAATATGGAGTGTGGGGTATGTGACTGAACTCTATTTTAAGCCCAGACATAAGTCTGGCTTTCTTTTTATTTTCTTCCCTGCTCTCTTGTAGAGGTTTTTTGGTGTACAGAATGGATATTGATACTAGCCCCAATAAACATTTTCCTGCCACAGTAATGGAAACATATACAGCTGAAGGGGAAGGTGAATAAGGCATAGGATTGAGTGTTTTTGCAAACCTATGTTTTTGCACTTTAATTTTGTTGAAAGAATGTGTGTTGGGTCCTTTACTTTTGTTCCAAGTGTGTATATTTGATCCTTGGCATTTATTGCAAATATATTTGTCAAATTCTTGAGTTGACTAATATAGCTTCCCTGTGAGTAATATCATGGGCAATGAGTGAAAAGTGTTAAGTAAGATCAGGGCACGATTTAGTCCATTGTTTTTGGTGATCGTGTTTTTTGCTTGTTTGCTCTCTTCTGTTGAGATTTTTTTTTAAACCTCTTGGATTTTGAATGTATCTGCCCATAAAGAATGCTAAAATAGCCTTATCTTTGGTACATATTTCTGTTTTAGAGGAATTTAAGACATTATAGTGATGAAAGAAAATGTCTAGTCTTCCATTATTTTAGTTAATGAAATAATCTTTTAATTTACTTTCCCATCTCAAGAGTACTATCACTCCAATACATTCTCTTTTCAGCTATCAAAGTTATTCTGCAAATTATAGATATGAATATGCTCTGGATCAATAAACACTAGTGGCTCCCTATTATCTCCACTATTTAATAGGACTCTACTTTTTGTCATTTAGAGATTTTCAAAATGTCTTCACTTCCTGACTTTGTAGTTTTCTTATATTTTCTTCTTCTTTAGAACCTCTATGATCAGCTATATTGTTTTGCTTGGAGTACCTAAAACTACATCACTGTGTTTTATACAAACTGTCTTGTATACCTACAATGCTTTGTGACTTTCTTTCCATCTTTCCATCTTTATCTCCTTCATGAATTAGCTCAAGCCTTTTATTGTACATAAGCTCATCTCAATTCCCTTGATGATTTTGTCTTCCCTCTGTTGATTATCTCAAATTTTTCCTGGATATGTGTACTTTAAACACTGTTGGTTATGCATTGTCTCTCCTCACAAGTGCTGGGGAATACATTTGGCATTTCTTTGTATCTCTATTTCTTTGCATTTGCCTGGAACATTGTAGTTGCTTAATAAATATATTTTGTTGGAGTCATGTAATAGCTATTACCTGTTAAATTTTATAAACTATATTAAAAGTCTCCCTGAATCACATCCTAAGTTTTTCCACATATATTTTAGTTTCTAGAATACCTTCAGTTCAAAATTTTCATGAAATCTTTACCTAAATAGTCTTTCATTGTCAAAATCAACATTTTCAAATTCAACTCAAATGCTATCCCTTCATAAAGTCTTCCCTGACCTCCTCATTGAAAATAATTTCTCATACATTACACCTCACAACAGGGTATAAACTTCTGCACTTGCCATGATCCTATTTACATAATGCTTTAATGCAATGTATTTTATCAATCCTATGGTACCTTTAAAGAACAGAGGTTGTTATAGCAATTTTAAAGTGTTTATTTATTCCTGTATTTAGTAGGGAGAATGCCTGAGAGTGAATCACCAATCTTAGGAACCAGATTAATAGTCAACACTGTTCTTGAAAAAACACAGAGAGTATTAAGAAAGACAAAATCAGGAATTCTAGGGCAGAAGAAAGAGAACCAAGAATGAGATATTATCTAACACATGACAGATGATGAACTATCACAGGAGACCAGAATATTAGTTCCATTTTTTGACATATTACATATGTAACCTTGGAAAAGTGACTCTACCTCTATAAGTATTAGTTCACTCATCAATCAAAAGAGGATGATTACCTCTGTGCTACCTATTCCCAGTAGTTTTGAAGAAACCATATGTGGTTATACAAACAAAGAATTTTTTGTATCTAAAAGTATTATACAAATATGTTCAATGTGACATTGTTGCCTTTGGGATATTAAAAAGTCCAAATGAAGTTTCATTTTAAAAGAACTTTTTATTTCATTTCAGCCACAAATTGTGTCTCAGCTCAGGTAGATTCCAGAGATGGGTATGTTCCAAAGGAATTGATAATGTCAGGCAGCTGGTAGGAGTCAAAGTTAAGTGCTCCAATGCAGAACAAAGGTCTCCTTTGCTCATGTCTCAGGAAAGCAATAGAACATCTATCATTTAATCAGAATTAATAAGAATCTCTTCCTTCTCATTAATTGGACTCCCTTTAGAGGTTTCATCTTTTTAAACTTTTAAAATTCTAAATGTTTGCTTCCTAGAATATAAAATTCAAGGTCCTTGTATGGAAGGTGCTTTAAACTTTTCTAAAAGCTATTAGAAATTGCTGTAAATTTCTTAGCTGAAAATACCTAGAATTTTTTTTTCTAATGCCATATAATAACTATAATTTTAAATGATGAAAAGTAGCTTTATACTCACCAAATTTCAGCCTAGACATGAAAACTAGGTGTGGGCCAGAATCCAAAAACCAACTACTTGCTGTTGAAGAAAAATTACTCCTAGGAACCCACCAATTACATGCAAAATATGTAGGACAGAACTTACTGCTTGAATTAAGAGTGTGAACATTACAAGCTGAGTTTAGGAGTAATATGATCATTTTAAAAAGCCCATCCATCAGTAGTATATCAGTACCATTTTTGTTAACATGAACTGATAAACACACAAGAGAGAGAGAGAGAGAGAGAGAGAGAGAGAGAGAGAGAGAGAGAAGAGGAGAGGAGAGGAGAGGAGAGGAGAGGAGAGGAGAGGAGAGGAGAGGAGAGGAGAGGAGAGGAGAGGAGAGGAGAGGAGAATTGGGAGGGAAAGAGAGAGGTGGGGAAAGGAGGGAGAGAAGGAGAGAGACAGGGAGAGAGAGAGATTTTGAGAGTGAGTTTTCAGCTTTCTTTTTCTTTCCACTAAATGGGACCTCAGAGATAATAAAGTCCAACTTGCCCCTAAATAGCAAGCTATTCTGAAGGATTCACAATTGGCATTCTTCTGACCTTTGCTAGCACACCTCCAAAATGGACAAGGTTATAATATTACAAAGTAATCCTTTTCACTATTATAAAGAGACTAAAAATAATAAAGATTTTTCCTTTATTTCTTCTTTTAATTCTAAAATTGTCCCCTGTTTATCTTAAATATATAATATGCAGTCAAATGAAATCAGTTTCATTCAGAAACTCATGCCTTTAAGATTCAGAGACCCATAAAAGGGTCTGTGAATAGACTTTAGGAACCCCAAGAAAATCACATTATCACTATTCTAGGGAATGTGCTTTAGGTTTCACCAGACTCAAAGGGATCCAATGGTATCAATGATTTTAAAAAAATAATGGGGGAGGGGAAGAAAGAACCTTTTAAGTTCTCTTTCCTATTTCTTCTCCTGCTTTCCCAACTATAGTCTTGGTCTCCAGAAGCAATCAGTAGGAAAAATAGTTGATTATTTTACTTATATCATTTTTTTTAGTGAGAAGCAATATGGGAAGGAGAGTGAATATAAGAATTTCAGTACTTTAAAGCCTCATGATCTTACAGGGTATTTCTCAACTGGCTCAGGATTCTACAGTAATTCTAAAACCATTATTCAATCATTAACCACAGTTAATTCACATGCCCAAGCACATCCTGAAGTTATTATTTTTATATCCCTGTCTCTTTAGTCCTTCTTTAAAAGTAGCTAGGGGGGACTTTAAGCTGATTATGATGTACTAGGCCTATGTAATTTACCTAGCATGCCCTGGGCCTGTTCGATGGTTATTTTCAAAGGCAAGTCATTGTTGAATGAAATGAACATAGATAATGTGATCTTTCTGATTCACTAACTGAAAACTATCCCTTATTATTTGGTTCAAATATTGACATTTTTGGTTTACTGATAGATTTTTCTGGGATATACTTTAGTAAAGCCTTCCCTTGGTGTCTATTAATTTTAGTAAGCTTTTGGGATTACATGAAATGATTTCTGAGTGAAACAAGGTAACTTTTAATTATCCTTCATAGAGGATTAGAGGGTAATATGTTCAAAAAGACAAAAGTCATTCTATTTTTTTCCTAATGAGTAATTTTAAAGTAATTCTTTATCAATCAAAAGACTCAAATTCTAAGCTCAAACGACAGCATGGCAGACAATTGTTGTGTAATTCCTGGCTCATCCACTAAGAGAGTACATGAACCTGGGTATGATCTCTATGATTCTGTTTCATTTGTACCATGGGGAAGAGGAAGATTCTCTCTTCTGGGACTTACATGAGATTATTCTGTATTTAGATACTATTCTGTATATACAATCATTGGATTGAGCGTTAAAGGCTATTTTAGAGAATTGTTTTATTTCAATCCCCTCCCATCCCCAATCCCCTCATTTTGTATATAAGGAAAGTGAAATAGCTGTTTTGAACTGTTTCTTTCCAAAAAGGAAAAATAAGAACACATGATATAACAAGCTGGAAAGAAGTATGTGTGTATATATTCTTCCATGTACATATACACACTTAGATGTACACATTTTTTATCTCCTTCCTTCCCTTCCTTCCTCCCTCCTTCTCCCTTCCCCCCCCTCTCTCTCTGCTCCCCCACACACCCCATACACACATGAGACAGAAATAGAGACAGAGAATCATAGAGAGAGACAGAAATAAAGAATTTGGGAGGAAGGAATAAAATGTTCTAAGTGCTGTGTTAACTCTAAAGCACAATGTGCCATATTTTTACTCATTAAAATCTCATACAAAACAGAGAAACTTTAAGAACAAATTCAATTTGACTTAACAATGACTGAAATAAAGAACAGTTGTACAAATACCCCAGAGTATAAAGGAATTTAATGAAGCTATATACCAGATTCCCTAAATGAGTATTACTCTAATACCTCTCTCAACCAAAGTAAATATTGAATTAATATTTTTGTGGAATTTTGAAAAATCTTTGCCCTGGATTAGCCATCAAACATTACAAAGTAATTCACTGTTCTGCTTCAATCAGGTAGCTAGGTAGAATAGTGAATAAAGCACTTGTTCTGGAGTCATAAAGACCTGAGTTAAAATACTGACTCATACACTTACTAGGTGTATGGATCTGGGCAAGTCACTTGATCTTCCTTTGCCCGAGTTTCCTCAGTTGTACAATGGAGATAATAGAAGAACCTACTTTGCAGGGTTATTGTAAGAATCAAATAAAATAACATTTTAAAGTATTTAGCCCATTGCCTAACAAATCATAAGTGCTATATAAACGTTTGCTCCTTTCCTCCTTCCTTAACTTAGCCAGTTTTGTATTCTAATTATATATTTCACAATAGGATAGTAAGGTAAATGTTTGCTTATTCTGCTACATGGAAGGTTAGCACTTACATTTGGTGACTTCAGTTACCAACTGTGGTAGTGGAGAGTATTGAAAAGAATATGTGTGTATGTAAATATGCATATATATCTGGGTGTATATATAATTGGAGATAAAAGAGTAGAATTTGAGTTCCATATTTTCAATATTTTGAAGGTTATTTACTAATTGTGATTAATAACAGATTCCTCTTCCAGAAAAAATACATATCTGGAAAAGAGATCAAAAAGATAAAACATAACAATAATTGTTCTACCTGAAAGCTATGACCAAAAAAAGAATCTTGACATAACAATACAAGAAATAATCAAAGAAAACTTTGCTTAAGTGATAGAACAAGAAAAGAAGAAATAGGGGAAAAAATCCACTAACCATTGCTTAAAAGAAATGCTTGTACTGGGGAGCCAAGATGGTGGAGAAGACACATGCAGCATTCTAAACTCCTCTCATACCCTCACTACTAATTAACAAATTCAGCCTCAAAAATAGTGCTTGACTGGTAAAATTCATGAAGATTGGAAGTACAACAATTTACCAGCTGAAGATAATCTTGAAGATCACCAGAAAAGGTTTGTCCTGAGCAGCTAAAGCAGGCCAGCACAAGCAGGGGATAGAACCAGAGGTTAGTATACAGAGGGAACTGGGACAGGGGTAGTCTCTGTGGCTAGAAAATTTACAGGAAGGACACTACCAGAGGTTGGCTCCACTGCTTTTGTTGCAAAAGAGTTAACCAGCAGAGAAATTAAAGCCAAAGGTAAAGTGTACTCTAAAAAAAGGACAGAATATAACAGGGTCTGGCTAAACCCACACAGCACCAGAAATGAGTGACTCAGCACAGACCACAGCACAGCTGTGAAGTCACATTCTGTAGCATGGGGCTTTTGCTGGGGGCAAATCTGCAGAGCAGGGGGGGAGGGGCTAACCCCAAGGCAGCCTCTACTCTGCATAGCAGAAGGGCTCACCTTGGGGCAGTAGAACTTACAGTGCAACTATGATCCCCAAGGCAAAGACACTTCTAGTCCAGTTTGGGGATTTTCCCAGGGACTGCTAATCCCAATGGCAGGGTTCTCCCTGGTGCAGTGATTTTCTCTGCTCAGCCTCTATCCCCAGGGCAGTCTCTAATCTGCCCAGTAGGGCACCTCCCCAGCTCAGCTGTGAGACCCAGGGCAGAGACACTTCCCATATGGAGCTTTTACCAGGGGACTTCTGCAGCTTAGCCACTCTTTACATCCCATTTGCAGGATAGCAACTGTCCATATACCTATCCCTGCTCTGTAGAGGAAGCTGGTAACCTCTTTGCCCTGAGGGCAGACCATAAGGGCTTTTAAAAAAATGAGTAAAAAAAAGCCAAATGGACCATCAATAGCTTCTATACATAAAGAGAGCAGGTTTTCAATCCTGAGGAGACTAATAGCAGAGAGTCTCCAGAGAAGACCCAAAAGGGAATGTAAACTAGTCCCTATCACATAAGGCTCTCCAAGAAGAAATTTTAAAAAACCTTAAAAGAGAGCTAGAAGAAAATGGGGAAAGGAAAGAGAAGCTCTGCAAGAGAGTAACAACTTCCTGAAATGTGAATTGAAAAACATAAAGAACTCCCAAGAAGTGCAGGGAAACAGAATTTGTGAATTGGAAAAGGTAAAGAACTCCCAGGCAAGTAGGATTTGTGAAATGGAAAAGATAAAGAACTCCCAAGAAAGTAGGATTTGTGAATTGGAAAAAGAAAATAACTCAGTAAAAAAAAAATAGTGAAATGGAAGAGAATTCCATAGAGCAAAACAACTCATCTAAAAACTTGATTGGACATATACAAAAAAGAAGAAAAAAAGCTAATGAAGAAAATAATTCAATAAAAATCAGAACTGAACAATAAGAAATGAATGATTCATTGAGACATCAAAAATCAGGCAAGCAAAAAAAAAATGAAAAATTAGAAGAAAAATGTTAAATGTCTACTTGGGAAAATAACAGACCTGGAAAATAGAGCTAGGAGAGATAATCTGAGGATAAATGGACTTCCTGAAAATTAAGATGAAAAAAAAAGAGCATAGATGCTATTTTACAGGAAATCATCAAAGAGAACTGCCCAGATGTAATACAATCAGAAGGTAAAATAGGTATTGAAAGAATTCATTGAACACCTTCTGAAAAAGAGCCTAAAATAAAAACTCCAAGGAATATTGTGGCTAAATTTCAGAACTGTCAGACTAAGGAAAAAATATTACAAGCAGCCAGAAAAAACAATTCAAATACCGAGGAGCCACCATAAAGATCACTCAATGTTATGGGCCAGAACTTCAAACAAGGTACTAAGGGGAATTCAGAAGACAGTAGTTAAATCTAGTTTAGCATTGATTTAATCCTACAACAAATAATGGTTTCTTAGTGATGTAATGATTGGCATATACTCAGTGTGAAAGATATAAGGAGGAGGTGTCAGGGCCAGAAAGGACAAGGCCACTAGAAACTCTTGGAGCCTCAGCTGAGATTCAGTCGAGCAGATTCAGAAGCCAGAGAAGGCAGTCAGGCAGAACTAAGGAAGACAGAGAAGTTGTGGTAGGCTGTCCTGTGGAAAAACACTGAAACCAAGATCTAGAAGGCCTCCAGAAAACTAGCTGATCCCCAAGTGAAGGAGAAGAGACTTTGAAGGAGGTAATAAAGGATTTGGACTTTAATCCTGGGGATTAATAATTAATCAATTAATAATTAATTTATATCTAAGGATAATAAGATGGCAGGAAATACAGAATTAGTAATTTGAACCATAAATGTGAATGGGATGAACTCTCCCATAAAGTTGAGGCGGATAGCAGATTGGATCAAAAGCCAGAACCCTACAATATGTTGTTTACAGGAAACACGTTTAAAGCAGGGAGATAAATACAGAATAAAGCTAAAAGGCTTGAGCAGAATCTATTATCCTTCAGGTAAAGTCAAAAAAGAAGGGGTAGGCATCCTGATCTCAGATCAAGCAAAAGCAAAAATTGATCTAATTAAAAGAGAAAACGAAGGAAACTATATCTTGCTAAAGGGTAGTATAGATAATGAAGCAATATCAATACTAAACATATATGCACCAAGTGGCATAGCATCTAACCTCCTAAAGAAGAAATTAAGAGAGTTGCAAGAAGAAATAGACAGCAAAGCAATAATAGTGGAAGATCTCAACCTTGCACTCTCAGAAATAGATAACTCAAACCACAAAACAAATAAGAAGGAAATTAAAGAGGTAAATAGAATATGAGAAAAATTAGATATGATAGATCTTTGGAGAAAACTGAATGGTGACAGACAGTATTTTCTTCTCATCAGTTCATGGAACCTATAAAAAAAATTGACCATGTAATAGGACATAAAGACCTCAAAATTAAATGTAGGAAGGCAGAAATATTAAATGCTTTATTTTCAGATAATGATGCAATAAAAACTACATTAAACAAAAAGTTAGGGGTAAATAGACCAAAAAGTAATTGGAAACTAAATAATCTCATCTGAAAGAATGATTGGGTGAAACAGCAAATTATAAATACAATTAATAATTTCACTCAAGATAATGACAATGATGAGACATCATACCAAAATTTGTGGAATGCAGCCAAAGCGCTAACAAGGGGAAATTTTATATCTTTAGAGACTTGCTTGAATAAAACAGAGAAAAAGAAGATCAATGAATTGGGCTTGCTTTTAAAAAAGCTAGAAAAAGACCACATTAAAAACTCTCGATCAAATGCTAAATTTGAAATTCTAAACTTAAAAGGAGAAATTAATAATATTGAAAGTAAAATAAAATATTGAATTAATAAATAAAACTAAGAATTGGTTTTATGAAAAAAACAATAAAAATAGGTAAACCTTTGGCCAATCTGATTAGAAAAAGGAAAGGGAAAAATCAAGTTGTTAGTCTTAAAAATGAAAAGGGGGAACTTTCTACCATTGAAGAGGAAATTAGAGCAATAATAAGGAGTTACTTTGCCCAACTTTATGCCAATAAATTTGATAACCTAAGTGAAATGGATGATAACCTCCAAAAATATTGGCTTCCCAGATTAACAGAAGAGGAAGTAAATTGCTTAAATCATCCCATTCCAGAAAAAGAAATAGAACAAGTTGTTAATCAAATCCCTAAGAAAAACATCCCCACGACCAGATGGATTTACATGTGAATTCTACCAAACATTTAAAGAACAATTAGCCCCAATGCTACAGAAACTATTTGAAAGAATAGAGAATGAAGGAGTCCTACCAAATTCCTTTTATGACACAGACATGGTACTGATACCTAAAACTGTAGAGTGAAAACAGAGAAAGAAAATTATAGACTTATCTCCCTAAGGAAAATCTTAAATAAGATACTAGCCAAAAGACTACAAAAATCATCCCCAGGATAATACACCAGGACCAAGTAGGATTTATACCAGGAATGCAGGGTGGTTCAATATTAGGAAAACTATTAGTATAATTAACCATATTAATAGCCAAATTAACAAAAATCATAGGATCATCTCAATAGATGCAGAAAAAGCATTTGCTAAAATCCAACACCTTTCCTATTAAAAACACTGGGGAGTCTAGGAATAAATGGACTTTTCCTTAAAATAATCAGTAGGATCTATTTAAAACGATCTGTAAGCATCTTATGTAATAGGGATAAACTGGAACCATTCCCATAAGGTCAATACTGAAACAAGGTTGCCCACTATCATCATTACTATTCAATATTGTATTAGAAATGCTAGCTTCAGGAATAAGAGTTGAGAAGGAGATTAAAGGAATTAGTTTAGGTAATGAATAAAACAAATGATCACTCTTTACTGACAATATGATGGTATTCTTAGAGAACTCCAGAAATTCTGCTAAAAAGCTATTAGAAATAATCCACACCTTTAGCAAAGTTGCAGGATACAAAATAAACCCACATAAATCATCAGCATTCTTATATATCACTAACAAAATCCAACAGTAAGAGTTACAAAGAGGAATTCCATTTAAGTAACTACTGGTAGTATAAAATATTTGGGAATCTATCTGCCAAAGACAAATCAGGAACTATATGAGCAAAACTACAAAACAAATAAAGTCAGAGCTAACCAACTGCAAAAATATTAAATGCTCTTGGATAGGATGAACAAACATAATGAATATCATAATACTACTTAATCTATTTATGTAGTGCTTTACCAATCAGACACCCCAAAATTATTTTAATTACCTAGAAAAAATAAAAACAAAATTCATATGGAAAAACAAAAAGTCAAGAATTTCAAGGGAACTAATGGGGAAAAAAATTAAATGAAGGTATCCTAGCTATACCAGTTTTAAAATTATATTATAAAACAGCACTTACCAAAATACCATTTGGTATTGGATAAGAAATAGACTAGGTGATCAGTGGAATAGGTTAGGTTCAAAAGATAAAATTGTCAATAACTTTAATAATCTAGTGTTTGATAAACCCAAAGACCCCAGCTTTGGGGATAAGAATTCACTGTTTGAAAAAAATTGCTGGGAAAATTAGAAATTAGTATGTCAGAAAATAGGCATTGACCCACACTTATCACTGTACAGGAAGATAATGTCAAAATGTGTTCATGACCTAGGCATAAAGAATAAGATAATAAGTAAATTAGAAGAGCATAGGATAGTCTATCTCTCAGACCTGTCAAGGAGGAGTATGACCAAAGAAGAACTAGAGATCATTACTGATCACAAAATAGAAAATCTTGATTATAACAAATTGAAAAGTTTTTGTACAAAACTAATACAGACAAGATTAGAAGGGCATCAATAAATTGGGAAAAGATTTTTACAGTTAAAGATTCTGATAAAGGCCTCATTTCCAAATATATATAGAGAATTGACTCTACGTTTTAAGAAATCAAGCCATTCTTTAATTGATAAATGGTCAAAGGATATGAACAGACAATTCTCAGACAAAGAAATTGAAACTATATTTAACCATATGAAAAGATGTTACAAGTCATTTAATCAGAGAAATGCAAATTAAGACAACTCTGAGATACCACTACACACCTGTCAGATTGACTAGAATGACAAGGAAAGATAATGCAGAATGTTGGAGGGGATGTGGGAAAATCTGGACACTGATACATTGTTGGCAGAATTGTAAACACATCCAGCCATTCTGGAGAGCAATTTGGAACTATGCTCCTAAAGTTATCAAACTGAGCATACCATTTGATCCAGCAGTGTTACTACTGGTCTTATATCCCGAAGCCATTTTAAAGAAGGGAAAGGAACCTGTATGTGCAAAAATGTTTGTGGCAGCCCTGTGACCAGAAACTGGAAACTGAGTGGATGACCATGAATTGGAGAGTGGCTGAATAAATTGTGGTATATGAATATTATGGAATATTACTGTTTTGTAAGAAATGACCAGCACAATGATTACAGAAAGGCCTGGAGAGACTTACATGAACTGATGTTGAGTGAAATTAGCAGGACCAGGAGATCATTATATACTTCAACAATAATACCATATGATGATCAAGTCTGATGGATATGGCCTTCTTCAACAATGAGATGAAACAAATCAGCTCCAATAGAATAGTAATGAATTGAACCAGCTATACCCACCAATAGAACTCAGGGAAATGAGTGTGAACCACTACATAGAATCCCCAATCCCTCTATTTTTGTCCACTTGCATTTTTTATTTCCTTCACAGGTTAATTGTACAGTATTTCAAAATCCATTTTTTTGTGTGCAGGAAAATAACTATGTGGACATTTATACATATATTGTATTTACCATATACTTTAACATATTTAACACGTATTGATCTACCTGCCATCTTGGGGAGAGGGTGGGGAGAAGGAAGGGAAAAATTGGAACAAAATGTTTTGCAACTGTCAATGTTTAAAAATTACTGATGCATATATCTTGTAAATAAAAAGTTATAATAATAAAAGAAATGCTACTAGAATAATATTTTTCAAATTATTTCAAAACCAGCAGATCAAATAGAAAGTTTTATAACCAACGACAAACAGAAACAACAAAAACAATTCAAATATGCTCTATTTATCAGTAGAATTACACAGGATTTATCAGCATTTACAATAAAAATTACAAGTCCTTGAATATTACATATTGTTATCAAAATCACTAGGCCTACAGCCAAAATATGTCCAACAAAGTTATGTAGAACATTGAACACAAAAATTGGAGCTTCAATAAACCCTCAGATTTTTTCTCAAACAAAATTGAATTCAGAAAATTTAAGACCTAATATCAAACACTAAATTCTTTTTTATTAAAGCTTTTTCTTTTCAAAACATGCATGGATAATTTTTCTTTTCTTTACTTTCTTTTAATTAATTAGTTAATTAACTTACAAATCATATGCATGTGTAATTTTTCCAATATTGACTCTTCCAAAACCTTTTATTCCAATTTTTCCCTCATTCTCCCCACCTCCTTCCCTAGCTGGTAGGTAGTCCAATACATGTTAAATATGTTGAAATACATGTTAAATCCCATATATGTATACATATTTATAGAGTTATCTTTCTGCACAAGAAAAATCAGATCAAGAAGGAAGGAAAAGAAGAACTGAGAAAGAAAACAAAATGCAAATAAATAATAGAGAGTGAGAATGCTATGCTGTGTTCCTCACTTGGTTCCCATGGTTCTCTCTCTGTGTGTAGATGGCTCTCTTAATAATTGAACAAGTGGTTTGAATCCTCTCATTATTGAAGACAGACACATTAATCCGAATTGATCCTCATATAGTCTTGTTTCTGTGTATAATGATTTCCTGGTTCTGCTCATTTTATTTAACATCATTTCATGTAGGTCTCTCCAAGCCTCTCTGAAATCATCCCCTTGGTCATTACTTACAAAAAATAATATTCCATAGATTTCATATACCATAATTTATTCATCCATTCTCCAATTGATGGGCATCCATTCACTTTTCAGTTCCTTGGCACAAAAGCAACTGCCACAATCATTTTTGCACATGTTGGTCCCTTTCCCTCCTTTAAGATGTCTTTGGAATATAATCCCAGTAAAAACATTGCTGGGCCAAAGGCTATGCACAATTTAATAAATTTTTGGGCATAGTTCCAAATTGCTCTCCAGAATGGTTGGATGTGTTCACAATTCCACCCACAATGAATCAGTGTACCAGTTTTCTTACAGTCTCTCCAACATTTGTCATTACCTTTTTCTGTCATTTTAGCCAATCTGACAGATATGTAGTAGTATCTCAGAGTTGTCTCATTTTGCATTTCTCTGATAAATAGTGATTTGTAGAACCTTTTCATGTGACTACAAATAGCTTCAATTTCTTCAGTTGAAAAGTGTCTGTTCATATTCTTTGGCTAGTTATCAATTGAAAAGTGGTTTGAAGTATTATAAATTTGAGTCAATTATCTACATATTTTAGAAATGAGGCCTTTATCAAATGGACGAAAAAATCTTTTCCCAGTTTCCCTTCTAATCTTGTCTGTATTAGTTTTATTTGTACAAAACCTATTTAACTTAATATAATAAAAATTATCTATTTTGTGATCAATAATGATCTCTAGTTCTTCTTTGGTCACAAATTCCTTCCTTCTCCACAAATCTTAAAGGAAAACTATCTTATGTTCTTCTAATTGATTATGTTATCATTCTTTATATCTAGATCATGAACCCATTTTGACCTTTTCTTGGTATATCGTGTTAGGTGTGGGCCTATACCTATTTTATGCCATATTAGACTCCAATTTTCTCAGCTATTGTTTTTTTTTTCAAATAATGTATTTTTACCCCAAAACCTGGTGCCTTTAGGTTTCTCAAATACTAGATTGCTATAGTCATTGACTACTTTGTTCTGTGAGTTTAACCTATTTCACTGATCAACTTCTCTCTTTCTTAGCCAGTACCAAATGGTTTTGATGACTGCTGCTTTATAATATACTTTTAGATTTTGTATAATGAGACCACCTTCATTTGCTTTTCACTTTATTAATTCCTTTGAAATTCTTGACTTTTTGGTCTTATAGATTAATTTTGTTGTTATTTTTTCCTATGTCAGTAAAATAGTTTCTTGGGAGTTTTATTTGTATCTAAATTTGTATATTTGTATTTATTTATAAATAAAGTTTAGGGAGTATTGTCTTCTTTATTATATTCACTTGACCTATGGAAGAGCATTGATATGTTTCCAATTGCTTAGATCTGACTTGTTTTGTGTGGAAAATGTTATGTAGTTTTGCTCATACAGTTTCTGATTTTCCCTTGGCAGATAGATTCCCAAATATTTCATGATATGAACAGTTATTTTAAATGAAATTTATCTTTGAATCTCTTGCTTTAAGATTTTGTTAGTGACATATAAATATACTAATGATTTATGTGGATTTGTTTTGTATCCTGCAACTTTGCTAAAGTTGTGGATTAATTCTAATAGTTTTTTTTTTTTACTTGATTCTCTGAGATTCTCTAAGTATATCATTGTATTCTCTGCAAAGAATAATAATTTGGTTTCCTTGTTACTTACTCTAATTCCTTTAATCTCTTTTTATTTGCTTATTGCCAAAGATAGTATTTCTATATACAATATTAAATAGTAATGGCGATATCTCGTTTATCCCTGATCTTGTTAGGAATGGTTCCAGTTTATCCCCATTACATATTATTCTTGATGATGGTTTTAAATAGATACTACTGGATGTTTTAAGAAAAAGTCAATTTATTCCTCTACTATCTAATGTTTTTATTAGGAATGGGTGTTGAATTTTTTCAAATGCTTTTTGTGCATATATTGAGATATTTTTGTTAATTTGGTTACTGATATAGTCAATTATGCTAATAGCTTTCCTAATATTGAACCAGATCTGCATTTCTGCTATTAAACCCTAGTAGGTGTTTATTATCCTGAGGATTATTTTGCATTACTCCTTTGCTAAAATTTTATTTAAGATTTTTGCATCAATATTCATTCAGGAGATTGGTCTATAATTTTCTTTCTGTTTTCATTCTACCTGGTTTAGATATTATTATTAGATATCATGTCTGTGTCATAAAAGAAATTTGGTAGGAGTCCTTCAATCTTTAATTTTTCAAATAGTTTATATAGTATTGGGATTAATTTTTCCTTAAATATTTCATAGAATTCATATGTTCATCCATATGGTTCTGGGGATTTTTTCATAGGCAGTGACTATTAGCTTGTTCTATTTTTTTTTTTCTAAAATGGGACTGTATAAGTAATTTATTTCCTCTTCTGTCAAAATTGAAAATCTAGATTTTTGTAGGTATATTTCCGTTTTACTTACATTATCAAATTTATTGGCATAAAGTTGGGCAAAATAACTCTTAATAATTGCTCTAATTTCCTCTTAATTGTTAGATAGTTCTACCTTTTATTTTTGTGATCAATAATTTTATTTTCCTCTTTCCTTTTTCTAGTCAAGTTAACTAAAGTTTTATCTATTTTGTTGCTTTTTTCATAAAACCAAATCTTAGTTTTATTCTTAGTTCAATAGTTTTTTTTAGTTTCAATTTTATTGATCTCCTTTAATTTTAAATATTTAAGTTTTGAATTTGATTGAGATTTTTAAATTTCCTCTTCTAGCTTTTTTAGGTGCAAACCCAATTTTTGATATTCTCTTTCTTGATTTTATGCAAGCAAGCATCTAGAGATTTCCCTTTATTACCATTTGGTAGGATCCCACCAAATTTTGGTATGGTGTCTCATTATTGTCATTCTCTTGGATGAATTTATTGATTGTGTCTATAATTTGCTGTAACACTCATTTATTTTTTAGGATGGGATTATTTAGTTTCAAATTACTTTTTGGTCTATTTTCCCCCTTGCCTTTTATTGAATGCAATTTTTATTGCATTGTGATCTGAAAAAAATTGCATTTATTGTTTCTGCCTTTCTACATTTGATTTTGGGGTCTTTAGGTCCTAACAAATGGTCAGTCTGTATATAGAGTCCATGAACTGCCGAGAACAAAGTGTATTCCTTTCTGTCTCCATTCAGTTTTCCCCAAAAATGTATCATATCTAGCTTTTGTAGTTTTCTATTTACCTCTTTAATTCCTTTTGTATTTATTTTGTGGTTTGATTTATCTAGTTTTGAGAGAGCAAGGTTGAGATCTCCCATGATTATAGTTTTTGTTATCTATTTCTTCTTGCAACTCTATTTACTTCTCCTTTAGGAATTTAGATGCTAGTCTACCTAGCATATCTATGGACAGAATAAAATTGATGACCAAAGAAGACATAGAATCATGAAATACAAAGTAGATAAATTTGATAATATTAAATTAAAAAAAAGTTTTGTACAAGCAAAATCAATGCATCGGCTTAGAAGGAAAGCAGAATACTGGGAAACAATCTTTCTAAATTTCTCTGATGAAAGCATCATTTCTCAAATATATAGAGCTGAGTTAAATGAAAAAGAACAAAAGCCATCCCCCAATTGACGAGTGATCAAAGCACATGAATAGGAAGTTTTCAGAAGAAGTATTCAAAGATAAATAAACAAATGATGAAGAAAAGTGTCTTCTTCACTTTTCCAAAGGTTTCTCAGCTTATCACTCATGCATTTCATTGGAAGGTGCCAAGTATTCTGCGTTCTACTCTCTCATATTTTGATTGCTCTCCTTCTTATTATAGTCATGATCACCATCCTTTATAAGATCCTAATCATTCATATATGTATTATGTCAAAACTGTCTCAATGGGTTTTCCTCACTAAGTCTATTACACTAATCTCTCTTCATACATATTATATATGATATTGTCAAAGACCAGCTATAATCTTGTTATGTGCCAGGTCATCACCTTAAAGTTCTACTAGAAACTCATCCAGTTAGCTTTTTAATCCCTTTCAAGTTTACAATCTGAAAACAAAATACATTTCTGAACTGGTTATACATTACTTCTCTATACAATCCAGACAAAGATATTTGTGCTAATATTCAAAAATGATATTATAAAAATCTTCTCCATTTTTTTTGCAAAGATTTTTTTCCTATTGTTTAGGAAGTACTTTATTCTCATTTTTATATCTTAACATCTAGATAGCATCAAATTTAGTTGAAGTTGTACTTTCTACTTAAATGTTTTACTATCCTGTAGCTACTTGTTCTCAGCTTCCACCTCCCCTCACCAATTATCTTTATTTGTTTGTAGATAAATAGAAATGGAGACACACAAGCACACACACACACACACACACACACACACACATATATATATATGGTGTATATATACTTATATACACATGCATACATGAGTATGGGTGTTCAATTTTGTGTGTTTATTTTTGGAAAAAATTGAAAAAAAATATGGTCCTCAATTAGTCCATTACTGAAATTCCCTAACACTATTATTGTTATAATTGTCTATTTTCCCATTATTTCTCAAAGTGTATTCATTCTACATATGATAGACAATTATAGTATAGACTTAACAGAAGAAAACAGACATTTATTAAGCACCTATCATGTGAGAGTAACCTTGTGAAACAATTTACAAACATTATCTTAGTTAATTTTCTCAATAACACTGGTAGGTAGATGGTATTCTCTAAGATTACGTGTTTAATGTGTGAGGACAGATTTGGAATCAAAACTTTCTGATTCAAGGCCAGAGCTATATCTACTATATCAATGTTTTCATATTGAGTTTTAAACTTTTTCATTTTCTTTATCCCAGTTATAACTATCATGCTTTGAACCATCTGTAATATAAATTATGGAAGAGGAACCAAAAAACAAACACAATTGAGAATATTGTTTTCTGTGTCAGAATATATATATATATATATATATATATATATATATATATATATATTTACTTTTTGGTTATAAATGTATATTAACTTTTTAAAAAAACACATTTCTTCTATGGAGGGCAGACTTCTCTTTCGTCTTTATATCACTAGTATCTGTCAGGGACTGGCATATTATAGGTACTTAATGGAATGTTTGTGATTAATTGAATAATTACTAAAATAGAGATGCCACTGAACTGTAAGTCAAATTTTGTGGGTTATTCTCTCTTACTTGCTGTGTTAACATATTGATCTCTGCCTCATATTCCTTAGTTGCAAAATACAGAAAATAATCTCAACCTATTTTGCATACCAAACACTCTACACTTTCTATTTTTAAGAGCAAAAACATTATAATATAATATCACAGGACATGATTGGTGATACCAAATAGTTTTCTTTGTCCATTTTGATGGAAATGAAACATGACTATTGCATATTTAAATTTTAGCTTTTATATAATATGGTGACTAAAGGATACATATTCCCCAGTAGTGGAGACAAACATAATGTGGTACCTCTGGGAAACAAGCAGAAAAATCACTGCTGCCTTTAAAGAGGAAAATAAATATAATACAGAAAGTAGAAATTATTCTCTTTATATAAATATAAAATGTTATCACTTTGTCTATAACCTATATGAAATGAACAAACTCCAAAGTGAGAAATTAACTAACAATGAACCAAAAATTAACCAATTCCAAAATGATATGGAATTTCCCCTTCCCAGATTTTTCTTACCATTTTGTGAAAATCTAACTGTAGAGGGCCAGAACTTTGAAGAAGTATAATTGAAACAAGGATACTTACTACAAGGTGTTAACTCAGTGGAACTGATAGGATGATGTTTCTTTAGTATACATATACTTAGTATTTAGCATGGTGATGTAATGATTCTCTAGTTCACACATACATAGTGTGCTGTAATGATGTAATCATAGCAAGATATTTAAGGACAGAGAAGGACTGGAAAAGAAATATTCTTTCTTTGACAATCCTCCTGGTGGCTCTCCTGTCTCCTGCACTCCTCCTATTAAGATCAAGACTGGGTCAGACTGTAGCAGACACAGACTGTGAAGGAGACAGACTATGAGAATAAAGACTTTCCAGGGGTCCTTAAACTATGGCCTGTTGGCCAGATGCAGCAGCTGAGGATGCTTATCCCCCTCACCCAGGGCTATGAAGTTTCTCTATTTAAAGGCTCACAGAACAAAGTTTTTGTTTTTACTATAGTCCAGCCCTCCAACAGTCTGAGGGACAGTGAACTGGCCCCCTATTTAAAAAGTTTTAGGACCCCTGTGTGAGTTAGACTCTATTCCTGACTATTTTAGTGGTGACTATCCTGCTGAAACCAAGGCCTGTCTGAGGAACTCCAGAAAGCTAGCCTGAACATTGCATCAAACCACTGTACTTCTCTTGGAATCTGCAATATCAAAATTATTTATGTATTTGTCTTTTTTGGTATTAGATTTTGAAGACAAGGGCTCCTTTGTGTATGTCCCAACATCTAAAACAGGGCCTTTCACACACCCAAATTGTCCTTTTAATTTCTTATTTGAGAGAAAGAGAGAGAGGGAAAGAGAGAGAGAGAGAGAGAGAGAGAGAGAGAGAGAGAGAGAGAGAGAGAGAGAGAGAATTTCCTAGATGACAGGGTCAGGGAAGAGGAAACTATGGGAAGTTTAAAGATAAATTAAAAGGTTGGGAACAGCCACTGTAACAAATGCAACAGTGAGTTGATAAGAGAGCTATAGTAGAATGTTATATAATACTGTACTATATTATAAAAGTAGACTAGCCACAGTAAGAGCCCTGTTGAAATTATGAAACATATTTGTAATGAACTCATGACATAGTTGCATAATTTCTTCACCTTTTTTTTTTAAACAGCACATGCTTAGCACTAGCATTAGCTTGAAAGCAAAGGCAGTAATTGATGGGAATAATTCAAGGCTGATGCTTCACAGACACAATCTTCAAAAAGGATAAGGATGCTAAAAATTCGAAACTGGAGAGTAGTGCACAACTATTGGGGGAAATAAAAAAAGAATGGCTAGTGCAAGGGAGATGTCCAGGTTGATAAATGAAAATCGAGCAATTGGAGATCATGATGCAGATAAAGCATAGGACTTTTGAAGGGAGAGCAGAGGAAAAGGTAATTAGTTAATAGATTATAGTTGGATAAAATCATTTTGGAATTCTTGATCATGGATGTAGTATAATCAAGGGTAATATTGAGATCAAGTTTGACCTACTTTATGTGTGCCTGAGGTGGGATGACAAAGTAGTTCATGGTAAGTAGGTTGAGGAAGTGAGCAGTTTTTGTTTGAGGGAGGGTTACTATACGTTGACAATGCCAATATGAAAGCAAGAATTGAAGAGAAGAGAAAAGTTGTGGGCTACATACCAAATTCATTGAGGAATGAAGGAGATTTATGTGAAGGTATATAGACAATAAATAGGATTTTAATAAATTGAATTGCAGATATGAATAATATGGATATTGAAGAAGAGGTTACAAAAAGATGGAGATAAGAAGAAAATCTGGAATTGCAATAAAAAACAAGAAGTATTCCAACTCTTTCATTTATAGCAAAGTGAAGCAATGAAGTGAGAATGTCACCAGTACCATAAGTACCACATAAAGTTTGTGTTATCAAGAAAAGCAAGATTACCATAATATCAAGCAGATTAAATTTTGGATTAGGATGGTTAAAGATGTAAATAATCAATAAAGTCATGGGGTTGGAGAATAAGTTGTAGACGATGACCAAATAAAGTTTCAAAATCTTTGGGATATCTAGAGTCTTACCAGGTGTGAGAATATTCAAGTTGTATAGAAGGAAGCACAACTATTCTCAAAAGCTGTTGGAGATAAGAGTGAAAAAAAGTTTAATATGAAACGAGTAACATATAACCAGAAGTACAGATGAGAACCCTTATTTCACTACTCCTCTTTTCCTAAATGGCTAAAAATTAGGTTGGAAATGATTCAGCAGGAGATTGACATTGAATCTGTGTATCAAGGGGGAAAAATGTTATATTCTCCAACAGTATTTGTATTCCTCTTCCATTAAGGGACAGGTGAAGCAGAAGATGGAAGGTTTGAGATCAAAGGGAAGGTTGCATATCTTTTCAATAGTTAATATCCATATCTGCCATATTTTAGTCTGGCACCAGGAGCTGGAAGTTGTCTTGTGCTGCCCCAACGGTGAATTGTAGTTTTGGAGTAGTTGAAAGATGTCCATCCCAGATTGTTGTGTTTTCTAAAGCTATGCAAGGTAAGGGGTTGCTTAGCTCCTTTATTTTTTCATCTGAGGAGGACAGAGATCAAGAAATAATAGAGAATAGCATATTCTCCTTATGAAAGAAGTCACTTTCTGAGAAATGAAAATCTTGGCATTATCTTTTCCCACCATCCCTCAGTAGATAGGCTATGCAGCAGATCCAAAGCATACTTAGAGTAAGGTTTTAAATATTTCTAAAGAAAATATTTTCATTTATTGAATTTGTATCTGTAATCCATATCTAAAGGCTTGGAATATAGCAGGTATATAACAAATGTATCTAGATTGATTAATTGATAATGCAGGTTCCAAAAACTGAACATTCAATTCAGTGACTTAAAATAAAAAGAATGCAACATCACAAGAATAACCTCCAAACATAAAATACTTGAGCAAAGTCAATAGCAAACTGAACTAATAACATATACATATGCATTTGTCTCTTTTTATTTGAATAAAATATTGCTGAAGAAGACAAGCATAGGGGGACATCATTCTATTTTACATCACTATCATACAATTTACTTAACAGAGGCAGAGATTTTTCACAGATTACCATCGTATTCCCTACTTCACTTATGCTTTACATATATTTTTGGTAAATATGCAAATAACCTATAGCATGGTGGGTGTACCAAGATTTTTCTCTCCAAATTTAATCAAAGCTAAAAGAGAAACAGAGAGAGACAGAGACAGAGTCAGAGAAACAGTTAGAAAGAAAGAGAAAGAGAGAGAGAGAGAGAGAGAGAGAGAGAGAGAGAGAGAGAGAGAGAGAGAGATTTGCTTGAATATCAAGTTATCCAAGCCCCAGACAATAACCAATACTTACAGCTCAATACATACAAACAATCTGATTTTCTGAGTTTCTCTCTAAATTGAAGAGCGGATTCCTGTAGTCTTCGATGGGCAATTCTTTTCTAAATTACTGGGTAATTTTCTCTACTTGGATTGAGCTATATAATCAGACATGGTCAAAACATTGTACTAGAAAGTATAATAGAAAATGAATTCAACAAAATCATGACTCTATGAACCAGAAACTACAGAGCAACTTCAGGAATAAAAAATAGGAAATTTATGAGTTGGTTTTGTGATGCTTTGAGAAGAGTATATGTGTATGAATGTGCTTATCTGTTCACCCATATATGCTATGTGCATATTAAGAGATTTCTTTCTTCCCTGTCCCTCAGTCCTTTCATTTAGTAGTGAATTCATTTATGCTTGTGGAGCATTGTGTCTAGTAGCCTCTATGACCCTGAATAAGTCCTTCAATAGAATTGCAATGCACTGATCATATGACATTTTATTTTAGTGTTCCCTAACTTTGTGTTATATCTATCTCCAGATCTGTAAACTTCAGAGTTATAGGGCCTGTCTTTCAGTGAAACTTTGTTCACTTCTTTTTTTAATTTTTTATTATAGATTTTTATTTACAAGATATATGCATAGGTAATTTTTCAGCATTGACAATTGCAAAACCTTTTGTTCTAACTTTTCCCCTCCTTCCCTCTACCCCTTTTCCCAGATGGCAGATTGACCAATACATGTTAAATATGTTAGAGTATAAGTTAAATACAATATATGTATACATGTCCATACAGTTATTTTGCTGTACAAAAAGAATCGGATTTTGAAATAGTGTACAATTAGCCTGTGAAGAAAATAAAAAATGCAGGTAGACGAAAATAGAGGGATTGGGGATTCTATGTAGTGGTTCACACTCATTTCCCTGAGTTCTTTCCCTGGGTGTTGCTGGTTCAATTCATTACTGCTCTTTTCAAGTTGATTTGGTTCATCTCATTATTGAAGAGGGTCACATCTATCAGAATTGATCATCATATAGTATTGTTGTTGAAGTATATAATGATCTCCTGGTCCTGTCCATTTCACTCAATCTCAGTTCATGTAAGTCTCTCCAGGCCTTTCTGAAATCATCTTTCTGGTCATTTCTTACAGAACAACAATATTCCATAATATTCACATATAACAACTTATTCAGCCATTCTCTAATTGATGGGCATCCACTCAGTTTCCAGTTTCTGGCCACTACAAAGAGGGCTGCCACAAACATTCTTGGATATACAGGTCCTTTTCCCTTCTTTAAGATCTCTTTGGAATATAAGCCCAGTAGTAACACTGCTGGATCAAAGGGTATGCACATTTTGATAACTTTTTGAGCATAATTCCAAATCATTCTCCAGAGTGGCTGGATGTATTCAAAATTCCACCAACAATGTATCAGTGTACAAAAACTTTTCAATTTGATATAATCAAAATTTTCTGTTTTATGATCAATAATGATCTCTAGTTCCTCTTTGGTCATAAATTCCTTCCTCTTTCACAGGTCTGAGAAGTAAACTGTCCTATATTCTTCTAATTTATTTACAATCACTTTGTTCACTTCTAATAAATAATTACAATGTTATTTACACTATAATATTTAATAAAGTTTTGTTCAATGAATGAGTTTGTAGCCTCAGTTCCAGATCCTCTTGGCATGGGACTCTCTCCTCATTGGTGGAGATAAAGATTCTAACTTGTCTGAACATAACAGGATAGAATTAGTAAGAACTTCAGTTTTCAAAGAATTCCTCCCTTGAGGACTTTTCAAACAGTAGTCCCACTTGATGATTCTCCCAGTTAGGTTTTTTTTTGTTTGTTTGTTTTTATTTTTATTTATTTATTTATTTATTTTTGGAAAATCTTGTTGAAAGCTTTGAAAGAGAATATAGAAGAAGAAAACACCTTTTCAAATTGCTCAAGGGAAAGATTTTTGAAGACAAAAATGAAATTAAGTCTATTTTATTGCCCTAATCCCTACTACTTCTAATCTCGAGACTTCAGAAAGTTTCTTATTTGGTAAGATTCAAAACACTCTCTCTTGACTGGGCTGAGTTATCTCCCTCCCAATAGAAAAGTAGCTTATCCTGTATTGTATACTATATTTTACAATGTATGGTTTCTCTGATTTCAGTTTTTCTATGATTTGGATAAATGGCTGTCATTGCTATCTGTCATGTTGAAAGTGCATGGCAGAACTGACATTAGGTGGCTGAGAGATAAAATCTTGAATATAAAACTCCCCTTCCCCTCAAAATGACAAAACAACCATAAGTTAGATGGAACACAATCATATTTTCTAGATTAATAATATTTGAGAAAACTGATAGATGCACTTCTAATCTGCTATACCCTTTTTTTGTAGAGCAGAGTGA
The DNA here is from genome assembly GCF_902635505.1 of Sarcophilus harrisii. NCBI lineage: Eukaryota > Metazoa > Chordata > Mammalia > Dasyuromorphia > Dasyuridae > Sarcophilus > Sarcophilus harrisii. Next base: position 62,759,467 of record NC_045427.1, on the reverse strand, counting down.
TGGGCTCCAGCCTCAACCATCTGCTTTCTTTCCTGATATGAATAAGTTTTCTTTTGGACAAGGAATAGGAAGAAGATGATAGAAACATCTATCCTTATTTCTGTTTTGCTATGATTTTCCCACAACCATAGTATCCTCACTGTATGTGGGGTACTCTTTACGTATGAAGGTGCACTGAGTGGGTAAGGGATATTATAAGAATCCAGAAAGTGGTTTTCTTATTGTAGACTTCCCAACAGGGTTACTTATGAGGAAGTAAAACTCTCTCCTCTCAGTAAATTTTCCCATTCAAGTGGATCAGATTTTTTTGTTTCACCATTTAGGACAGAGAACCATGACAACAGAATGGACTTCTGATGTCATCTGCCCTCATGTTTTAAAATCATGAAATTCATTATTTTCTGAAGTGTCCAATCTTATTTCTCAACAACATTTTTCTCAGAGTGTACATTTTCTCATTGATTAAGGGGTCTAAACTTGATGGTCTTTAATAACTATCCCAAGTCTATCTTTTAATACTTTGAAGCTCTATCCAAACATTCTACCTACTAAAATTTTACATTTTTAAAATTCACATTTCATCATTCAATATTTTTAACTTAATTTAATTTTTATTCATTTTTAACACACATTGCTTTGTGAATTGTGTTGGGAGAGAAAAATCAGAGCAAAAGGGAAAAACCATGGGTTGGATAAAAAGCATAATATGGATGGATTGATTTACAATCAGTCTCTTTGGGGGCGGAGCCAAGATGGCGGAGAAGACACACGCGACTTTCTAAGCTCTTCTCTTACCCTCTTTATCAATATTATATCGAGCCTCAAAAATAGTCTTGCTCTACAATTCGTAAAGATAAAGTAGAACAACTCACCGGCTGAAAAATCTGATCTCCCAAAAAGGTTGGTTCCGGGGCCAGAATCGGCAGACAGGGAAAAATTGGTTCAGGAATCTCAAACCGAGGGGCCGTCCAGCACAAGCGCCAGCCCCAACCCCCATAAGGGCTTTTCCTTGGGGCAGTTGGATCCTGCACACAGGAGGATCAGCCAGGTTAGCCTCCAGTCTGCACAGTGGGAGCTTGGCGGGATAGACTTTTCAGGGCCGATTTGCATTGGGCAGGGCAGGGGCAGATTCAGGCGGTCTCGGTCTGGCTCAGCTCTAATACTCAAGTCCCACAAGAGCTCCGGCCTGGGGCAGTAACCTTTCACCCTTAGTCTCTAGTCTGGGCAATCGATAATCCCTCAGCCCAACTGGCACTTTGTACCATGTGAATCCCTTCCTTTGGGAAGGAAAACTCCACTCAGGCACTCCATACCTCGGCAAATCCTTTAAATCTTTCCTCTCTGCAGAAAGGAAGCCCCTTCCCTAGGCCTACCCTAAAAACTTTAAAACGAATAAAAAGATGAAAAACAATCAACAGCTTCTATCAGAAAAAAACGGTCAACAAACCTGAAGAAAACTCAAACAACAAAATCATCAGTTCCTCTTTTACATAATCTCATAGAAAGAATTAAAAGTCTCAAAAAGTTAGAATAAATGGGAAAGGAAGAAACCTTACAAAGGAAACAACAACCAAATACATGAAAATTAAAAAATTCCCAGGAAGTCAAATTGGGAATTGAAAAAAAAAATCACAGGAAAGTAAGAATTGTAAAAAAAATAAAAATTTAAAAGAATCTTAATTGAAAAAAAATTACTAAAAAAAAAAATTAGTAAAATGAAAAAATTCCACAAAAACAATCATTTCAAAAAACTCTTGACATATACAGAAAAAGAAAAAAACTAAAAAAAATAATTCTTTAAAAATAAAACAACAAATTTAAAAAATCTGAAAAGCAAAAATCAATCAACAAAAACAAAAAAAAAACAAACGAAAAAAAATTACACCAAAAAACAAACTTGGAAAAAAAATCTAAAATAATCAGAATTATTAAACTTTCCAAAAACTTTTAAATGAAAAAAAACCAATCTTTTTACAAAAATCATCAAAAAGAACCCCAAATTAAAAATAAAAAACAAAAAAACTTGAAAAAAATTCATCAAACACCTTCTAAAAAACAAAAAAAAACCCCAAAATATTGGAAAAATTTAAAACTATAATTAAGAAAAAAACCCCAAAAAAAAAATTTAAAAAAACAACAAAATCACCAAAATCCTTCCCCTCTACATTAAAAAAAAAACCAATTAAAAACCAACAAAATCCCAAAAAAAAACACCCCACTTAACATTTTCTTCCAAAGAAAATGAACTTTAATAAAAAAAGAAATTCCATTTTTTCTGAAAAAAACCAAAACAAAAAAATCTCCAAAAAAACTCAAAATGCAAAAAAAAGTAAAAAAACTCTTGAAAATTTATTTCTTTGTAAAATACAAAAAAAAATATTAAAACAATATAACAAAAAAAAATATAGAAAGAGACAGAAAAAAATAGAAGAAAGGAAAAAAAACATCCCACAAAACAAAAACTTATCATATCAAAATTTAAAGAAACATTTAAAATCTTACTCTCATCAAGTCTCAAAAAAAAAGACATTTTTTTAAAAATTCTCTCCCCTTAAAAGGGAAAAAAGAAAAAAAAAATATAAAAAAAGAAAAACTCAAAAAGGGAAAGGGAATTATAAAAAGGAATAATATCTAACAAAAAAAATAAAATTTAAAAAAAAATTTGGGAAAACAAAAAAAACACAATTTTTAAGGCAAAAAACAATTTAAATTCTAACCTAAAAAAAAGATAAACTCCCCATAAAAAAGCAAAACTGGATCCAAAATCAAAACCCACAATTTTTTTACAAAAACCCAAAATTTAAAAAACCAAAAAAAAAAGCCAAAATCTATCTTCTAATCCAAAAAAAGCCATCCTTTCTCAAATCAAAAAAAGAAAAAGAATCTAATTAAAAAAAGAAAACACATCCTCTAAAAAAACTAAAACAACAAATCAAAAAAACATAATACCCAAGTTTAAATACTCACTTCCCTAAAAAAAAATTTACAAAAAAAAACAACAAAAACTTAATAGAGATCTCCCTTCCTCTCAGAAACAATCAAACCACAAAAACAAAAAAAAAAAAAAATAAAAAATATTAAAAAATTATATATTGGTCTTTGGAGAAAATTGAATGGAATAAAGAATATACTTTCTTCTCAGCATTCATAAACCTATTCAAAAAAATATTGGGACAAAACCTCAAAATTAAAACGAAAGCAAAATAAAATTTTTCTTTTCAATCATATCAAAAAAACTACATTCAACAAAAATTAAAAAAAAAAAATTGGAAACAAAATCTTCTTAAAAAGATTGGGGAACAAATTTATTTTTTCCTCAAAATAAAAATGGAAACATCATACCAAAAGGGGAAAAAATAATAAGAAAAATTTTTATTTAGAGGCTTATTGAAAAAACAGAAAGAAAAATTAATTGGGCTTGCAACTAAAAACTAAAAAAAAAAAAACCCCCAATCAAATACTAAATTGGAAATTCTAAAATTAAAGGAGAAATTAAAAATATTGAAAGTAAAAATCTATTAACTAATTAATAAAACTAAGGTTGGTTCTTAAAACCAATAAAATAGATAAGCCTTTTAAAATTGTTTAGAAAAAGGAGGAGAAAAGAAATTAGTTCTTAAAAAAAAGGAGAACTTTCCACCAAGGAAAGGGTAGAAAATAATAAAGGGATTTTTGCTCAAATGCCAATAAATTTGATAACCTAATGAAATGTACTACCTCCAAAATTAAACCCCAGATTAACAGAGGAGGGGGTTTCAATATCCCATTTCAGAAAAAAGAACGGCAATTAAAAACTCCCTAAGAAAAATCCCCAAGGACCAGATGGTTTCAAATTTTCAAACTTTAAAAAACAATTGGCCCCAATGCTATAAATTATTTGATAAAATAGGAAATGAAGGTCCTACCAAATTCTTCTTGAACGACATGGTACTGATACTAAAAAGGCAAAACAGAAAGAAAATTTAGAAATCTCCCTAATGAATATTGATCAAAATCTTAAATAAGAATTGAAAGACCTGAAAATCATTCAAGATAATACACTAATCAAGTAGGTTTTCCAGGAATGCAGGGCTGGTTCAATATTGGAAAACTATCAATATAATTGTATTTTAAATTAACAAAAACCATAGATATTAATAGATGGAAAAAGCATTTGTAAAATCCAACATCCATTCCTATTAAAAACATAGTAAAGGAATGTGTTTTTCTTAAAAATTCACAGCATCTATTTAAAACCATCAGTAACATCATATATAAAGAAAAACTGCAACCATTCCCAATAAGATCTGGTAAACAAAGTTTGCCCCTATCATTATTTTATTGTATTAAAACTCTATACAATAAACTGAAAAGATTAAAGGAATAAAAAAGCCAAAACCAAATTATCACTCCCATGACATAAAATAACAGAAACGCTAAAAAGTTTAAAATAATCCCAACTTTAGGGTTCTGTTTTAAAATAAACCCCATAATCATCGCATTCTTTATATCCTAAAAAATCCAACATCAAAATTAAAAAATTCCATTTAAAGAACTACTATAATATAAAATATTTAGAATCTATCTCCAAGGAAAATCAAAACTTTAGAGCAAAATTACAACCACTTTAACAAATTAAGGTCTAACCAATTGAAAATATTAAATTTTGGATAGGGGAGCAAATATAAAAAACAATATTACCTAAACTAATCATTTTTTAGCACTATACAATCAGACTCCCAAAAACTATTTACTGACCTGAAAAAATAACAACAAAGTTCAATGGAAAAACAAAAAGTCCAAAAAAGAAATTAATGAAAAAAAAATCAAATGATGGGCAAACTGTACCAGATCTAAAATTATATTATAGAACAGTTCCAAAACTATTTTTGCTAAGGAAATTGTTGATCAGTGGGAATAAAGTAAATTCAAGGGATAAAACAGTCAACAAATATAGCAACCTGTCTTTGACAAACCCAAAATCCCAACTTTTGGGATAAGAACTTACTTTTGATAAAAATTTGGGAAAATTAAATAATATGGCAGAAACTGGGCATTGATCCATTTAACCCATACACCAAAAAAATTTGGGCATGACCTAGGCATAAAATAAATCATTAATAATGAGAACATGGATATTACCCTAACCTGTGGAAGGGAAAGGTCTTTATAACAAAAGAACTAGAATCATTACTGATCACAAAATGAAAATTTGATTATACCAAACTGAAAAAGTTTTGACAAACAAAACTAATAAAAAAATTAGAAGGAACAATAAACTGGAAAAATTTTTACAATTAAGGTTCATAAAGCCTCATTTCCAAAATATGAAATTAACTTAATTTATAAAAAAAATCAACCATTCTCATGAAAAATGGTCAAAGGATATGAACAGACAATTCTCAGATGAAGAAATTGAAACTATTTCTAGTATATGAAAAAGATGCTCCAAGTCTTTTAATCAAGAAATCAAATTAAGACAACTCTAAAATACCACTACACACCTGTCGATTGCTAAGATGACGGAAAAAATAAATGATTTTGGAGGGATTGGAAAACTGGGACATTGATTCATTGTTGGTGGGTTTGAACAGAGTCAACCATTTTGGAAATATTTGGAACTATCTCAAAAAGTTTAAACTTGATACCCTTTGATCCACATTTTTTACTGGATTTATCCCAAAAGATTATAAAGAAGGAAAGGGACCTGTATGTACGAATGTTTGTGGCAGCCCCTTTTTGTAGTGGCTGAAACTGGAAACTGAATAGATGTCCATCAGTTGGAGAATGGCTGAATAAATTGTGGTATATAAAATTATGGAATTTGTTCTGTGAAATGACCAAAAGGATGATTTCAGAAAGGCCTGGAGACTTAACGAACTGATGCTAGTGAAATAGCAGGACCAGGAATTTATATACTTCAACAACAATACTAAGATGACCGTTCTGATGGATCAGGATCCTCACAACAAGATCAACCAAATCATTTCAATGGACATTAATGAACTGAAAACTATCGAAAAGAATCGGAGATGACTAAAAACCATTAAGAATTCCCAATCCCTATATTTATCACACCCATTTTGATTTCCTTCACAAGCTTTTCAATAATTCAGAGTCTGATTCTTTTGTACAGCAAAATAATTTTTGGTCATTAACAATTATCTAATTATATTTTAATATATTTAACATCTACTGGTCATCCTACCATTTAGGGAGGGTGGGAAGTAAGAGGTGAAAAAAAATTGGGCAAGAGGTTTGGCAATTATTTTGTAATTACCCATTATATCCTGTAAATAAAAGGCTATTAAATTAAAAAAAAAAAATCAGCCTCTTTATTTCTTTTTCTGCATACAGATGACATTTTTTGTCCAGTTTACTGGATTTGTTTTAGATCACTGATTTACTAAAAAACAACAAGTCTTTCATGATGGATCATCATACATTCTGGATGTTATTGTATACAATGTATTCCTGATTCTGCTTGTTTCTCCCAGTATCAATTCATGTAAACATCTCCAGGCCTTTTAAAATCAAATTGATCTTAATTTTAATAGAATCATAATAGTCCATTACATTCATAAACCACAAATTGTTCAGTTGTTTCCCCAATCGATGGACATCTACTCATTTTCACCATCTTTGCTACCACAAAAAAGAGTTATTACAAACATTTTAGCACATGTAGGTCCTTTTCCCTCCTTTATGATCTCCTTGGTATATGGCTAATAATGGTACTGCCATGTCAAAGGATATGTATAGTTTTATAGTCCTTTGGGTATACTTGCAGATTATTCTCCAGAATGACTGGATCATTTCAAAACTCCATCCACAATGCTTGAGTGTACCAGTTTTCCTACATCCCCTCTGACACTTATCATTATCTTTTCCTGATATCTTAGAAAATCTGAGAGATATAAGTGAGTACTTTAGAATTGTTTTAATTTGAATTTCTCTAATCAACTTTGATTTAGAAAATTTTTTTCATATGATTATAGATAACTTTAATTTTGTCATCTTAAAATTGTTAATATCCTTTGATCATTTATTGATGGGACAATGACTTGGATTCTAATAAATTTGACACAGTTTTTTGATAGATAGTTATATAGATATTTAGTCATAGATATAGATAGATATAAATATGTAGATATATACATATACATATAGAGAGATAGATATATCTGATGAGATAAAATTTCAGGCAATTTTTATCCTTCTCCCTCCTTTGCCTTGATTGTAATAGATCTTTTGGATCTCTTCATGTGAGCTAATTTTGCCATTATACTTCCCCTTTCCTCCTTTTTTTAGTACATACTTTTTTCCATTCCTTAATATCCTTTCCTTTGATGTCATCACATCAGAATCTATTCACAATTACACAATCAGTCCAAGTGATACAACCCTATGTCTGCCCTAATGACATACAGTTCAAAAAGTTACTCATAACCCTTTTTATTTATAATAAATATATTTACAGTCATAGTTATTTATGTATATGATAGTTAATTTTCCCATCTAGGAATGTAAACAATTAAGCCTTTAAATTATAGATATAGATATAGATATGTAGATATATATCCCATTTTACTTTTTTATGCTTTTCTTGGGTTCTGTGTTTGTTGATTAAACCTTTTGTTTAGTATTGTTTGTTTTTTTCAAGAGAAATGTTTGAAAGTCTCTCTATTCAGTGAAGCTATATGGCTTCTACTCTAAGATGATGCTGAGTCTTACTGGATAATTTTTTTTGGTTGTAACATTATGTTCTTTGCCCTTTGGGAATATGATATTCCAGGCCCAGTGATCCTTTATTGTAGAAGCTGTCAGATCCTGGGTTATCCTGACAGTTGCTCTTTGATATTTGAATTGTTTTTGTCTGGCAGCTTACAGGTATTTTTCTCTTAAGATTTTAATTTTGGATCTCAGATCAAGCAAAAACAAAAATTGAACTAATTAAAAGAGATAAGGAAGGGCACTATATCTTGCTAAAAGTTAACATAGATAATGAAGCAATGTCAATATTAAACATATATGCACCAAGTGGTGTAGCATCTAAATTCTTAAAAGAGAAATTAAGAGAGCTGCAAGAAGAAATAGACAGCAAAACTATAATAGTGAGAGATCTCAACCTTGAACTCGCAGAATTAGATAAATCAAACCACAAAATAAAAAAGAAAGAAGTCAAAGAGGTAAATAGAATACTAGAAAAGTTAGATATGATAGATTGCTGGAGAAAATGAAATGGAGACAGAAAGGAGTACACTTTCTTTTCAGCAGTTCATGAAACCTATACAAAAATAGACCATATATTAGGACATAAAAACCTCAAACTCAAATGCAGTAAAGCAGAAATAGTAAGTGCATCCTTTTCAGACCACGATGCAATAAAAATTACACTAAAAAAAAGCCAGGGGAAAGTAGACCAAAAATAATTGGAAACTAAATAATCTCATACTACAAAATGATTGGGTGAAACAGCAAATCATAGACATAATTAATAACTTCACCCAAGATAACTACAATAATGAGACATCATACCAAAATGTGTGGGATGCAGCCAAAGCGGTAATAAGGGGAAATTTCATATCTCTAGAGGCCTACTTGCATAAAATAGAGAAAGAGAAGGTCCACGAATTGGGCTTGCAACTAAAAATGCTAGAAAAGGAACAAATTAAAAACCCCCAGTCAAACACTAAACTTGAAATTCTAAAAATAAAAAGAGAGATCAATAAAATTGAAAGTAAAAAACTATTGAATTAATTAATAAAATGAAGAGTTGGTTCTATGAAAAAACCAACAAAATAGACAAACCGTTAGTAAATCTGATTAAAAAAATGAAAGAGGAAAATCAAATTGTTAGTCTTAAAAATGAATAGGGAGAACTTGCCACTAACGAAGAGGAAATTAGAGCAACAATTAGGAATTACTTTGCCCAACTTTATGGCAATAAATTCGACAAGTTAAATGAAATGGAAGAATACCTTCAAAAATATAGCTTGTTCAGATTAACAAAGGAAGAAGTAAATATCCTAAACAGTCCCATCTTAGAAAAAGAAATAGAACAAGCTATTAACCAACTTCCTAAGAAAAAATCCCCAGAACCAGATGGATTTACATGTGAATTCTACCAAACATTTAAAGAACAATTAACTCCAATGCTATATAAACTATTTTAAAAAATAGGGATTGAAAGAGTCCTACGGAACTCCTTTTACAATACAGACATGGTACTGATACCTAAACCAGGTAGGCTGAAAACAGAGAAAGAAAATTATAAACCAATCTCCCTAATGAATATCGATGCTAAAATCTTAAATAAAATATTAGCAAAAAGATTAAAGAAAATCATTTCCAAGATAATATACTATGACCAAGTAGGATTTATACCAGAAATTCAGGGCTAGTTCAATATTAGGAAAACTATTAGCATAATTGACTTTATCAATAACCAAACTAACAAAAACCATATGATCATCTCAATAGATGCAGAAAAAGCATTTGATAAAATCCAACATCCATTCCTAATAAAAACACTTGAGAGTATAGAAATAAATGGACTTTCTCTTAAAATAGTCAGGAGCATATATTTAAAACCATCAGTAAGCATCATATGCAATGGGGAAAAACTGGAACCTTTCCCAGGAAGATCTGGAGTGAACCAAGGTTGCCCACTATCAACATTATTATTCAATATTGTATTAGAAACACTAACCTCGGCAATAAGAGTCAAGAAATAGATTAAGGGAATCAGAATAGGCAATGAGAAACCAAACTATCACTCTTTGCAGATGATATGATGGTATATTTAGAGAACCCCAGAGATTCTACTAAAAAGCTATTAGAAATAATTCAAAACTTTAGCAAAGTTGCAGGTTATAAAATAAATCCCCATAAATCCTCAGCATTTTTATACATCACCAACAAAATCCAATGGCAAGAGATACAAAGAGAAATTCCATTCAAAATAACTGTTGACAGCATAAAATATTTGGTAATCTAACTACCAAAGGAAAGCCAGGAATTATATGAGCAAAATTGCAAAAAACTTTCCACACAAATAAAGTCAGACTTAAAAAATTGGAAAAATATTAGGTGCTCCTGGATAGGCTGAGCGAATATAATAAAGATGACAATACTCCCTAAACTAATCTATTTATTTAATGCTATACCAATCAGACTTCCAAGAAAATATTTTAGTAGTCTAGAAAAAATAACAACAAAATTCATTTGGAATAATAAAAGGTCGAGAATCTCAAAAGAATTAATGAAAAAGAATCAAATAAGGTGGCCTAGCTGTACCTGATTTAAAGCTATATTATAAAGCAGCAGTCACCAAAACCATTTGGTATTGGCTAAGAAATACATTAGTTGATCAGTGGAACAGGTTAGGTTCACAAGACATAATAGTCAGCTATAGCAATCTAGTGTTTGACAAACCCAAAGATCCTAACTTTTGGGATAAGAATTCACTATTTGACAAAAACTGCTGGGATAACTGGAAATTAGTATGGCAGAAATTAGGCATGGACCCACACTTAACACCGTATACCAAGATAAGATCAAAATGGGTCCATGACTTAGACATAAAGAATGAAATCATAAATAAATTGGAGGAATATGGGATAGCTTATCACTCAGGCTTGTGGAGGAGGAAGAAATTTGTGACCAAAGATGAACTAGAGACCATTATTGATCACAAAATAGAAAAAATTGATTTCATCAAATTAAAAAGCTTCTGTACAAACATAACTAATGGCAACAAGATTAGAAGGGAAGTAACAAACTGGGAAAACATCTTCACAGTTAAAGGTTCTGATAAAGGCCTCATTTCCAAATTATATAGAGAACTGACTAATTTATAAGAAACCAAGCCATTCTCCAATTGACAAATGGTCAAAGGATATGATCAGACAATTTTCAGATGATGAAATTGAAACTATTACCACTCATATGAAAGAGTGTTACAAATCACTATTAATCAGAGAAATGCAAATTAAGACAACTCTGAGATACCACTACACACCTATCAGATTGGCTAAGATAACAGGAAAAAATAATGATGATTGTTGGAGGGGATGCGGGAAAACTGAGACACTGATACATTATTGGTGGAGTTGTGAACAAATCCAACCATTCTGGAGAGCAATATGGAATTATGTCCAAAAAGTTACCAAACTGTGCATACCCTTTGACCCAGCAGTGCTACTATTGGGCTTATACCCCAAGGAGATACTAAAAAAGGGAAAGGGACCTGTATATGCCAAAATGTTTGTGGCAGCCCTGTTTGTAGTGGCTAGAAACTGGAAAATGAATGGATGCCCATCAATTTGAGAATGGTTGGGTAAATTGTGGTATATGAATGTTATGGAATATTATTGTTCTGTAAGAAATGACCAGCAGGATGAAAACAGAGAGGCTTGGAGAGACTTACATGAACTGATGCTAAGTGAAATGAGCAGAACCAAGAGATCATTATATACATCAACAATGATACTATATGAAGATGTATTCTGATGAAAGTGGATTTCTTCGACAAAGAGATCTAATTCAGTTTCAATTGATCAATGATGGATAGAAGCAGCTACACCCAAAGAAAAAAACACTGGGAAATGAATGTAAACTGTTTGCATTTTTGCTTTTCTTCCTGGGTTATTTTTACCTTCTGAATCCAATTCTCCCTGTGCAACAAGAAAACTGTTTGGTTCTGCACACATATATTGTATCTAGGATATACTATGACATATTCAACATATATAGGACTGCTTCACATCTAGGGGAGGGGATGGAGGATGGCAGGGAAAAATCGGAACAGAAGTGAATGCAAGGGATAATGTTGTAAAAAAAATTACCCTGGCATGGGTTATGTCAATAAAAAGTTATTATAAAAAAAGATTTTAATTTTGGAGATTCACAACAATATTCCTTGTGGTTTTTCTTGTGGGATCTTTTTTTCAAAAGTGATGATGAATTCTTTCAATTGGTATTTGCCCCTCTGTTTCCAGTATATTGGGATAATTTTCCTTAATGATCTTTTAGAGAATGCTATTCAGGCTCTTTTTGTGATCATGGCCTTCAGGTATTTCAATAAATTTTAAATTGTCTCTTCCAGATCTATTTTCCAGGTTGGCTATTTTTCCAATTTGGTATTTCACATTTTCTTCCTTTTTTTTCATTTCCTTTTTAGTTTATTTGACTGATTCTTGCTGTCTCACAAAGTCATTAGCTTCCATTTGCACTGTTCTAGTTTTTAATGTGTGATTTTCTTCAGTTAGCCCTTAGTGTATCTTTTTCCATTTGATTAATCCTACTGTTTAAGGAATTGCTTTTTTCAAAAAATTTTTTTCTTTCTTTTTTTAAGCTGTTGACTCTCTCATGAATACTTCTCATTTCCTTTCCCATTCTCCACCTTGTCTTCTACCTCTCTTATTTTCCTTTTAAAGTCTTTTATGAGCACTTTCAAGAAGTTTCTTTAGACTTACGATCATTAGTATCACTTTTTGAAAGATTGGTTCTGAGCACATTCTGTCCTCTTCTGTTTTTTTTTTTTTTTTCTTTCCTATCACTTTTCTATGGTCAAGGTTCCTTTCTGTTTCTTGCTCATTTTCTTTCTCTCTTTTTTGGAATTTCTTCTTTTTTACTTTTATGGTTGAACTCTGCTACTGGGCTAAAAGGAGTGCTATCCCAAGCTTCCTGTGGAGTTTTTTGCCTTGGCTTTGAACACAGAAGCCACTTGTGTTCTTAGGGGGTAACTTTGCCTGCTCTTGTAAGAAAAAATCCTGGTTTCCCAGAATTTGCCTTTACAGATGGGATTGAAAACTGCTCCACTTTGTTTGCTACTCTATTGACCCAGGACTGAGAGTCTTAGTTGCTGAATTGCTGTGAATAAGATCTTTTTACCGATCTTTCCAAAGTCTATCTGAGCTGGACTGAACACTTTTTTTTTTTTTTAACCTCAGTGACACTGATTCTTTTTGAAGTTTTTTCAGTCTATCTTGAGCTGGAGAGTGATTTCATCCCCATCAAACTTTCCAGAAGCTTAGTTTCATGTGATTTTCAAAAGAAACTGGGAGACCCTGAGCAGCTTCCTGAATTTACTCTTTCATCCTGGCTCCACTGTTAGATGTGTCTCAGCTATACTTCTTTACTTTCTTCAATCTTACTGGAAATTTTAGTCATTTCTGAAACACAACTGTTTATTTCTCTTATCACAAACACTTGCAATAACTGGATCCAAATAAGATAGAACAGACTTCTAAAATATTCAGAAAAAACAAACTATCTTTGTTAATGAAAACTGAATTTATTTATTTATGATTGAAACAGAATAAGTAATTAACCATCTTCAGGTTGAATTTCCCTTCAGGTTTTTTTCTATTTAATAATGGCCCTTTCTGTGGAAAAAAGAAGAAAGAAATAGAGACTAATTTTAGGAAATGAAGTAAATGCACTTCCATGCAAGTAAAATTTAGAAATGTATATGTGTGTTTGAACACACATATAGATGTAATATAAATCTACATCTATATACACATAAAATATATATTTTATGTTCCAATCTTATTTATTTTGATATTTCTGCTTTTTTGTAGTAATTACCTTCTGCTTAATTCAATTTAATATAAAAATAATTTATCTTGAATTAGGTTTTGTACCTAATAAAAATAATTGAGAGCATTGAATTTTTGTCCTATAACAACCATTGATATATTGACAAAAATTCAATGCTCTCAATTATTTTTATATACATGTTATGTTTTTTTTCATTTTCCCCTTAGCTCTTTCATTTGATTTTAAAATTCTTTTCACTTTTTAACTTTTTTATATCTTTCAGGAATTCTAACAATATCCCCAAATTGTCCGGTTTTTTTTTTAAGCTGCATTTGTAGATATATTTGTAATAACTGTTTTCCTCTGCAATTGTATTTGGAGTATCCCTGTCATCATAATATATTTTTATAGTTTGATTCCCTATTTCTTCAGCCCATCTCCTGATTTCAAGCCAAGGACAAATCTGAGGGTCAAGGGTTCAGGTCCCTGTTTGGGTGCCAAAGTGTGGGTGTTTTTGTTTTTTTTTTCTTTAAAATAATAATAAGATGATTCTCTCTGGAAGAAAGCAGGTTTCTCTAGGAGGTTTTCTGCAGGCAGCCTTAGTTTCAGTTAAAAGTAAATAATTACTTCAAAACCACAGCCAGCTGATAAAAGTTCAGATCTTTTATTGTGTCCTTCAATATAGCCCGGTTAGCTCAGGCCTATCTCTCTGCTTGGTTCCAAGAACTCTTGCAGCTTTGTCGTAGGCTTCTGCATCTGCTTTCTTCAGCCTCCAGCCAGCACCATGTTGGAAGATGCAATGAATCTCTCTTGCCTCAAAGATAGGGCTTGTGGGCTTCCTCACAGAGTGCTCCTCTCCGACCCCCATCAATGTTCCGGAGAAATTCTTCTAAGCTCTAAGAGCTTCCTCCATATATATAATCTCCCAAAGGCTAACTCCTCCTTCTGGAGGCAGGGATTATGGGTTATCTCCCAGAGTGCTCTCTGGACCTAAGAACATCAAGGGAGGTGTGAACACAAGCATTATTGTCTATCAGTATTGGCAACCCATCACCCTGCAAGGATTAGTTCTAAGGTGTGAACCAACAAGCACTGTATCAATTCTATTGAGTTAACACCAGGACCCTGACATCATCCTTGAGTTTTCACCTTGTTTCAAGTTGAGTTGACACTAGGATTCCAACACCCTCTGTTTTAGGCTTTAATTTCTCTGCCATTTTACTGCTTTGAAATCAAGGCAGAGCAGTCAGCCTATAGCAGTGTCTTCTCTATAACTTCTCTAGCCACAGAGATCACTCCTGCCCCTGGTCTGCTTAGGACACTAGTCTCTCCCTGCCTGTGCTGGTCTGTTCCTGGACCCTCAGGACAAACCTTTCCTGGTGATCTTCCAGATTATCTTTGGCTGTTGTTGTGCTTCTAATCTTCATGAATTTTAGCAGTCAAGTGCTATTTTTGAGGCTGAATTTAATAGCTGATTGTGAGGGGATGAGAGGAGCTTAGAAAAGTCATGTGTGCCTTCTTCATCATCTTGGCTCAGTATAGGCAATTCTTTAAAAATAAGTATCATAGAGATTGTATCAATGTGTATTAGTAAGCATTTCCTCAAATCACATAATATCATCACATCTGTTAAGGGCTTCTTTTATTTCTTTTTCTAAAATGGGACTAATTAATTTATTTCTCCTTCTGTTAATCTGGGCAATCTATATTTTTGTAGGTATTCACCCATTTCAATTAGGTTATCAAATTGGCATAAAGTTGGACAAAGTAACTTTTAATTATTACTCTAATTTCCTCTTCATTGGTGAATGTTCTCCCTTTCCATTTTTGAGTCTAGGAATTTGATTTTTCTCTCCTTTTTCTAATCAAATTAAATAAAGCTTTATCTATTTTCTTCATTTTTTCATAAAACCAATTCTTAATTTTATTTATTAATTCAATAGATTTTTTATTTCCAATTACATTATTCTCTCCATTTATTTTTAGAATTTCAAGTTTGGTATTTATTTGTGGGTTTTTTTTAAATTTTTTCAAGCTTTTTCAGTTGCAAGCCCAATTTACTGATCTTTTATTTCTCTATTTTATGCAAGTAAGCATCTGGAGATATAAAATTTCCCTTTATTATATTTTTTGCTGCATCTCACAAATTTTGGTATGTTATTTCATTTGCCATTTTCTTGTATGAAATTATTGATGTGTCTGTGATTTGCTGTTTTACCCTTTCATTCATTAGGATTAGATTATTTAGTTACCAATTCATTTTTGGTCTATTTTCCCATGACTTTTTATTGAATTAACCTGCTTAATTCACCTGCTTAAAAGGAGTACTCCTTTCTGTGTTTATTCAATTTTATCCAAAGATCTATCACACCTAACTTTTCTAGGATTGTATTTACCTCAAAGGTCAAGAATTTCAAGGGAAATAATGGAAAAAAATTAAATGAAGGTCTAAAATTATACTATAAAGCAGCCGTTATCAAAATCATTTGGTATTAGCTAAGGAATAGACTAATTGATTAGTGGAATAGGTTAGGCTCAAAGGACAAAATAGTCAATAACTTTAATAATCTAGTGTTTGACAAACCCAAAGACCCCAGCTTTGCAGATAAGAATTCACTGTTTAAAAAAAAACTGTTGGGAAAATTGGAAATTAGTATGGCAGAAACTAAGCATTTACCAACACTTAACACTGTACACCAAGATAAGGTCAAAATGGGTTCATGTCCTAGGCATAAAGAATGAGATTATAAATATATTAGAAGAACATAAGATAGTTTACCTCTCAGACCTGTGGAAGAGGAAGGAAATTATGACCAAAGAAGAACTAGAGATCATTATTGATCACAAAACAGAAAATTTTGATTATGTACCTTTTATGCCCTAATGTCTGTTCAGTTTTTTTATAGCATCCATGACTTACTTAACAGGAATACACCTTTATGTGTTTATTCAATTTTATCTAAAGATCTATCACACCTAACTTTTCTAGGATTGTATTTACCTCCTTTACTTCTTTCTTATTAATTTTGTGATTTGATCTATCTAGTTCTGTGAGAGTAAAGTTGAGATCCCCACTCTTATAGTTTTTTCTATTTATTTCATCTTGCAGCCCTCAACTTCTTTTTTAGGATTTTAAATGCTATTCCACTTGGAGTATATATATATATATATATATATATATATATATATATATATATTTAGTAGGGATATTTCTTCATTATCTATGGTGCCATTTAGCAAGATACGGTTTTCATTTTTATCAATTTTAATCAGATTTATTTTTGCTTTTGCTTGATCTGAGTTTATGGTGGCTACCCCTGCATTTTTTACTTAACCTGAAGCATAATACATTCTGCTCCAGACTTTTATCTTTGCTTTATATGTATCACTCTGTTTTAAATGTGTTTCTAGTAAATAACATATTATAGGGTTCCAACTTTTAATCTAGTCCACTATCCACTTCCATTTTATAGGAGAGTTCACTCCAATCAAAATTACAGTTAAAATGACTAATTCTATTTTTACAACTTTCCTATAAGGTAAAAGAAGTTTCTCTATGAAACCAAATATGTCTAATTTTCTCTCTTTGAGTCCAATCTGATGAGAGTAAGATTCACACAATGTTATCTCCCTCCTTTTTTCCCCTCAATTAAAATACGTTTTCTTTGCCTCTTCATTAGATGTAATTTCCCTCATTTTACCTCCACTTTTCCCTTTTCCCAGAGCAATCGCCTTTCCACCTCTAGTTTTATATTTCTATGTTATATCAGTAAAATGAAATTATACAGCACTCTCTATGCATCCCCATAAGAGAGATATAGTTCTCAATGATTCTTTTCTTTTAACATTTTTATTCTTCTCTTGAGTTCTATATTTGGAGGTCAATTTTTTTTTTTTTTGTTCAACTCTGCTCTTTTCATTAGAAATAAATTGAATTCACCTGTTTCATTGAATGTCCATGTTCATCCCTGAAAAAAAAGGGCTCAGTTAACAGAGTAGTTTATTCTTCGCTGCATTCCAAGTTCCTTTGCTTTTTGAAATATCAGATTCCAGGTCCTTTAATCCTTTAAGGTGGAAGTTGCTAAATCCTGAGTAATCCTTATTGTGGCTCCTCACTATATAAATTGTTTCTTTCTGGCTGTTTATAAATTTTTTCCCCTTGATCCAATAGTTCTGAAATTTAGTCACAATATTTTTGAAGTTTTCATTTTGAGGTGTCATCCAGGAGATGGTCTGTGAATTGTTTCTATAGTTATTTACCTTCTAATTCTAAAATACCTGGAGCAGTTCTCTTTCATGATTTCTAGTGAGATAATATCTAGGTTTCTTTTTTATTATTATTATGGTTTTCAGGAAGTTCAAAAATCTTTAGATTGTAACTGCTAGATCTATATTCCAGATCAGTTGTTTTCTCAAATAGATAGTTTACATTTTCTTCTATTTTTTCATTTTTTTGGTTTTGCTTGACTGATTTCTGATCTCCTTGAGTCATTCATTTCCATTTGTTCAGTTCTGATTTTTAGTGAATTATTTTCTTCATTTACCTCTTTTAATTCTTTTTGTATTTGTCCAATTGAATTTTTAAATGAGTTATTTTGTTCCGTGAGTTTTTTTTTTTTTTCTATTTCACAAATTCTGTTTTTCAGGGAAATGTTTTCTTTTTCCATTTCCATCTTCCAAAAGTCAAATCCATTTTTTAAGGAGTTATATGTTTCTTTTTCCATTTTACTAAATCTCTTTTGTAAGGAGTTTTCCTCCAATAATTTCTGTTTCCTTTTCCAAACCCTCTAACAAAGTTCTCATTTCTTTCCCCCATTTTTCTTCTAACTCTCTGTTAAGGTCCTTTTTAATTTCTTTCAAGAGAGTCTTGCGAGATGTGAATCTATTTTTATCACCCTTTGGAGCTTCATCAGGAGATAATCTGCTTTTAGTGACCTCAGAGTTTGAAATCTATTCTTATCTTTCACCATAAATACTATTTATGGTCAGAACTGTTTTTTGTTTTTTTGCTCATTGTTTTTAAGTTGAGATTTGCTTTTATGGTAAGGGAGATTGTCCAGGCTTTCTCTACAAGTGGAGGTAGTAGCTGAGCTGAGGCAGTGCATACTGACTTCTGGTGCTGGGTGGGTGAGGCCAGGTCCCATGAAATTTTTCTGTTTTGGCATTCACTATTTACCATTTGTGTTGTGTTGGATGTTTTATAACTTCTCTGCTGATCTACTGGCTTGCAACCAGAGCAGAGTAACCAACCCTTCTGTAGATTCCCTCTTTTAAAGTTTCTGGCATCCAAAGCCCACAATGCCCCAGAATTGTACCCTGCTTGCACCAGTTTCTGTGCTTGGTCTGCTTGCCTTTGGCCTGACGCACCGCATGCCCAATTGAAACAGATCTTTTCTGGAGACCTTCGAAATTATCTTCTGCTGGTAATTTGCTACACTCCTTATATTTATGTGTTCTGTCAGTCCAGAACTAATTTAGAGGCTAGATTTGTTAATTATTCTGTGAGCCTTGAGAAGAGTTAGAAATAGACATATGTTTTCTCCACCATCTTGGCTCCCCCTTCTTCCTTCATTTCTGAAGTGGACCAATGACCTAATGGATTATATTTTGATTGAACCTGAATTAGATTGAAGTGAGGCAGAGCTCCAGAAAATCATCAACTCTCTTCCTATGTTATGTAAGTCCTATGATAAAAAAAGTCAAGATGACTCAATAGTCCAGGATAAAGTAGGAAACCTTGATGTCTTGTTGTTTGACCTACTCTTAAGTGATCCACAATTACTGCTTCACTCATCTTCATGGCTATTGGAACAAATTGTTCTCATACATGCATACTATTAAGGAATCTTCAAATTCTTGGGGTACCTGTCATCTAACTCACTGAGAAGTTTGAGGCCTTATGATTATTTTAATCTGTTTAGCCCATCTGACAATATGGTTTGCTGAGATGTGACCACTGTATATGCTATACTTCTTGGAACTATAGATGAGAATTTAGTAAAAGGTAGACACCAAAATTGGATGAGCATTTCTGAAAAGAGCTCAACAAGCCCTAACAGTAAAGATGCTAGTCCTCCCTGAATACCCCATACACCCCTGATGTGATATATTTAAATAAATGCACCTTTATATACAAGGAAAAATTTCATTTACATTTCATTAAAAACAGAAGCTAGGTTATTTTAAGGGAGAAAAAAACCATGCTTCCTAACAAGAAATCTATTTGCACTTCAACAAAATTTACATTCAGTGATAATTGATCATATGCTTAAGGAGTCAGTTAGAAAGAAAATAAAGAGAAATGCCAAATGTCTTCTGAATACCACAGTGAGATTTTATCAGTCCTTAAAAGGATCTGTCTTGGGTTGGGTTTTCAACCTATGGTCCTATGAGAAAAAAAGAGAGGTTAAATGTTTCAGTTCTGAAAGTGAGACCATCAAATATTTGCCTGTTGTTTCCCAAGGCAGTTTAAAAATAAACACCAGAAAGCCATTCAGGATGGATAAACGAAGGCCATAGGAAAACATGTCTGTGAAAACATCATTTGATTTGTCCTACAGAATATGAAAAATCCCCTTATTAGGAAATGGGACAAAATTGCCTTTTGATTGTGTAGTTTGGACCCTCAAAAATGATAGCAAATATCAATAGAAAACATCCGTGTGTGTGTGTGTGTGTGTGTGTGTGCGCAAATGTGCATGTACTTTTTTTTTATCTAATAGCTTTTTATTTACAAGTTATATTCATGGGTAATTTTACAGCATTGACAACTGCCAAACCTTTTGTTGCAATTTTCCCCTCCTTCCCCCCACCCCCTTCCCTAGATGGCAGGATGACCAGTAGATGTTAAATATATTAAAATATAAATTAGATACACAATAAATATACATGCCCAAACCGTTATTTTGCTGTACAAAAAGAATCAGACTCTGAAATATTGTACAATTAGCCTGTAACGGAAACCCAAAATGCAGGCAGGCAAAAATATAGTGATTGGGAATTCAATATAATGGTTCTTAGTCATCTCCCAGAGTTCTTTCGCTGGGTGTAGCTTGTTCAGTTCATTACTGCTCCATTGGAACTGATTTGGTTTATCTCATTGCTGAAGATGGCCAGGTCCATCAAAATTGATCATCATATAGTATTGTTGTTGAAATATATAATGATCTCCTGGCCCTGCTCATTTCACTCAGCATCAGTTCGTGTAAGTCTCTCCAAGCCTCTCTGTATTCATCCTGCTGGTCATTTCTTACAGAATAATAATATTCTATAGCATTTAAATATCACAATTTACCAGCCATTCTTCAGTTGATGGGCATCCATTCAATTTTCAGTTTCTAGCCACTACAAAAAGGGCTGTCACAAACATTTTTGCATATACAGATCCCTTTCCCTTCTTTAATATCTCCTTGCATTATAAGCCCAGTAGTAAAAACTGGTGGATAAAAAGGTATGCACAGTTTGATAACTCTTTGAGCATAGTTCCAAATTGCTCTCCAGAATGGTTGATCCATTCACAGTCCCACCAACAATGTATCAGTGTCCCAATTTTCCCATGACCCCTTCAACATTTGTCATTATCTTTTCCTGTCATCTTAGCCAATCTGACAGGTATGTAGTGGTATCTCAGAGTTGTCTTAATTTGCGTTTCTCTGATCAATAGAGATTTGGAACACCTTTTCATATGAGTAGAAATAGTTTCAATTTTATCATCTGAAAATTGTCTGTTCATATCCTTTGACCATTTATCAATTGGAGACTGGCTTGATTTCTTATAAATTAGAGTCAATTCTATATATAATTTGGAAATGAGGCCTTTAAATGACTTTTAAAATGTTTTCCAAATTTATTGCTTCTATTCTAATCTTGTTTGCATTAATTTTGTTTGTACAAAAGCTTTTTAACTTGATATAATCAAAATTTTCTATTGTGTGATCAATAATGATCTCTAGTTCTTCTTTAGTTACAAATTCCTTGTTCCTTTGGCAGGTGCTTTGAAGATTGACTGAAATAAGAATATTTTATAGGAATGAAGACTAGTTGAAACACTATCATAATAGTTCAGAGAAAAAGTGATTATGTTCTGAATCTAATTCTTATGTGAGTGGAAAGAAATCATAAGCAAGCACTCATTGAATCAAGCACTATTCCTCTCTTCTAAGTGCTGTAAATGAAAATGTAAGTCAAAGAAGAAACAAAAAAAAATACCTGCTCTCAAAAAGTTTACCTTAAAATGAAGGAAGATAATACCAAAAAATTAGATGAAAGCTATAAAGAGGGGCATAAAAGGACATAGCTGTAAAGTTGGTATGTTGGATCAAATGACAAATGATAAACTTTCCATGTAATTAAATATGAGTAAAATAAAACATCAAGAATTATTCCAAGTTGGTAAACTATGAAAGGCTGAAACAATATTAGTGGCATGCATAGAAACAAAAACAAAAATAGTTTTAGGGAAAAAATAGTGAGATACTTTCAGGAGCACATCACAGTGTCACATATCATAAGTGGTAGAGTTAAGCTGTTGAAAATCCAATACTTTGAGCTTAAGAGTTTGATCTGTTTCTTTTACCAGAAAGAAATATATTTCAGAATTTCTTGGGCCAACCTCTTCACACTTTTCACTCTGCAGAATCATTGGACTTGTCCCTTCCCTTTCTGCCTTTTTAGCTACAATCACTGAATATTCCTGAGGAATTAGAGCATGGTAAGCAGGAGGTTGAAATCCTTATCTGTCAAATTGTTTGCATCAATGATCATTAGCACTTTTTATTTAACTAATGATTTTTTTTTTTTCAGAGAGAATTTCTAATACCTCCAATGCTTTGGAAAATATTCATTATAAAAATCTAATAGACAATTCCAAATTGGACAGTAGTAAGGAACATAAAGATGGCATAATTGCCAGTCCAAGGAGTGTACATTGACTTTTGAACACACTGGAAAAAATAGTTGACTAATCAATGAATTAATGATCATTACCAAGTCCAGCATCAAGGATTTCATGGATGCTTTGAAAACTATAGTGGAAAATTCCATGGTTTGATAGTTTGGCATAGGTTTCTATATTGCTTATAGGGGGGCAAAAAGGGTGAATATCATCACCAAGCATACAGTTGATAAATTGCATGCCCAGGACTCTTCTTCTGGTGGCTATTTCACAGTTTAAGCTGAACATGACAAGTAACAGAGGCACCAAGGTCATCTTGTATCTGACAAAAAATCAGATGGAATAACTGGAAGAGACATGATTCAAGAGGAATGTAAAGGAATCCTCACAGTTCATTGTTATCTTATCTTTATTTGGAGGAAAAAAAATAAGAGAAAAAAATCAATAAGAATGAGAAAAGAAAACAAAGAGAAAGAAGAAGAGTAAGTTAAATATGAGGGGAGAAATCAAGATTGACAAAGTAGAATGAAGTGAGAAAGGCAAAGACAAGGATTAGGGAAAAAAAGAAGATCCAGGACAAATATAATTATTAAGAAGAGTTGAACAAAAATCAAACCCACCTGGATTTGTAAAGTAATGCTAACAGCAAGAAGAGTTGGATGAGTTTCCTAAGAGATTTTTTTTTTTAATGAATAACAACATCACTTGGAAATAATGAAGTTCTCTGTTAAGACTTAGTTGAAATTTAAAGCTCTGATATAATCACATTATACAGCAGCAGTTTTTAATGAAAAAATAGATGAATTCATAGTTTTTGAATATTTTAATTTTGATATTGGAGTAGTGGACTCTGAGGAACTTCTACTCAACATTTCAAGAGAGATACTACACAAAAGTAAGATCCTGAAGGTCATCTGCAAAAATATTAGTGAAAAGTGTTTAGTTCTCCTCTCTGAACTGTAAAGAAGATGAAAATAAATGCTAAGTGTTCTATGAAAACGTTTGGAAAACTTCAGGCTTAGAATCATTTTATATTCAACCATCAAGGTGCAGATATTGCATATGACTTGCCGGTTTGAATATTTATGTATAATGAAGAAAACCCAGAGGGTATCATTGGTTAGAGAAAAGAACAGGGGACAAGATATACCTTCATGAAATATGTATTGAAATGTAGTTTTGAAGTAATACATGATATAATCCTTTGATAAGAACTATGTGCAGTTGCTAAAGGCATTTATAGAAATACTCTTGTCATTATATTAAGTAAAGTTTAGAGAAAATCAAGGCAAAGTTTTACAAGTTATCCAACTAATTAAGGCAAATTGAGGTAAGAAAGTTGAGAAAGTGATGATTTCCTATTGTTATATTTTGACTTGCACACAGGGCAGGATAGTCCACATGGAACACATTTTGAAGACAGAGGTTTTGAAATGCAACAAGAATGGCAAGGCTATAAATGATTTGGTGGTATTAATTTTGGAGGCAGCTCTATTCTGGCTTGTTCCTAAAGGATACCAAGTCTACCTCAAACTTAAGGTACAATATAAAATTAACTTATTTCTTAATATGGAGGAGGATGGGGTGATTACTAAAGAACTTAGTATTGATTGTCTTGAAGAGACATTCACACATGAAGGTGATGAAGATACATACATCAAAATCGAAGTGAATTAGACACATATATGCATCAGATCCCATCCTCTTTATAGTTCCCTGTGTTTACCACAGAGGTAATAGAGCACTTATCCTACCTGACTTTAACTGCCAATGTACATTTATTCTTTGCTCCAATACACAAAAGCAAAGCTACACAGTTCCTGCCTCACACTCAGATTTGTGAAATAGGATGCTGTGTATTATTGGTTATAATTTTCTTTATTTCTAAAATTTAAGTGTTAAGATCGTATATTTTAAGATCAGCACGAGACAGGAATTCAGGTTAGGGGAAAATCGTCAGTCTTTATTCTCAGTGAAGAAGGATGGGAGGTGGAAGAGAATCGGCGATAGCAATGTGTGCAGCTGAGTCAAGAAGCTAGCTCGACCAGCAGCCACACAACCAGCAGCTCGGAGTCTCGAACCCAGCCCAATCTCTCCCCACTTGTCTTCTTCCCTCTCTGCCTCCACCCACCAAAATCGTCATTTCCTATACAACACATCAGGACTTGCAAGGAGAGTGGGCAGGGACCATTCTTAATCCAATCATGTATATTAATAGAGTATAGCCCAATTACTATCTAGCCTCATGTACTTGGGACCTCAGTGCATCAGCTCAAACCTCAGCCCATTACATTTAAGTATGCAGATGAAATATCATGCAACTTTTGCATGGGGGAAAAAGAAAGATAAATATATTGAAATAAGGCTGTAGACCTTTCTGTGTCTTCCAGTACTCATTTATGTTGTTAATGTCCAGGTCCTCTTCCTGTACTTAAATTAAGCCCAACAAATATTTATCCAACTCCTATTTCATGACTGATACTGTATTCTTATCTTAAGTTTTTTGCAATTTCCATAATCTGTATAACCTGTTTGGTATTTTAACTTATTATATTTAATTCAATATAAGTAAAATTGTAAAGGTATTAGAGACAAATTGCTTTCCTTTTACCCTCAATTCATGATCATCATTCATATTACTGAAAAGTGAGTTTTTAGTCGTTGGATGTATCTGGAAAACTTGAGCATTCTCCTCTTCAATCATTATCATCATTTCCCCTTTGCTGTCAAGTCCTGCACTTATTCATTGTACTCATGATGAATCAACAATACATCTAACAGTTTAAAAGTTAATGGGACCCACAGAATTTAAAGAGATTTAGCATCAATGTGCCTATGTACTGATGTAAACTCTGAGTGAAAGAAGGCTGTCAACACTATTGACTATACTCAATAACTTTTGCCAAGGAGACAAATCTTTTTTGTATGTTGCTATTGCTTTTAAAATAGAATGTTTTAAAACCAGAAGGATTTTTTTTTTGGTCAACAAAATAACAGCACATTTGGAAGATTTCCACATTGTAGATACTGAGCAGTGTTATAAAGTCAGTATACTGTTATCGTTATTATGACAATAAAAGATGATAATTATTAGAATAAGAATGAGAAAATGGAGGTGTATGAGGATGATAATGATAATGATGATAAAACTTAATTTTTTTTTTTTTTGTGCTTGGTGATCCTCACAGCAATCCTGCAAGGCAGGTAGCATTTTCATCCTCATTTTAGAGGCAAAAGTAATGAGGTTTATAGATGCTAAATAACTGACCAAGAATCACACAATTAGGAAGTGTATTCAAATATGCTTCATTCTAACTTTATTATCATATCTACATTTTCCTATAGTTGATAGATTGTTTGATTTAAGATCAGAAAGACTGGGGGGGTCAAATTATGCTTCTTATATATACTCAATAAACAATATTAGATAAGTTTCTTAATTTTTTGGAGCCTCATTTTGCTTCTCCATAAAATGGAAGTTATGATAACTGCAGTTTTTTGATTTCCAGACTAATTATGTCATTAAATTTTTTAAACACGTGTTCAAATAGTAATGAATACATTTGACAACTGATTTGCCATTTTCACACCATAGGTATACTTTTAAAAATGTAGAGGTGAAAGAAATATGGGTGATCAACAATAACATGTTTCAAGAATACTGGGGCACCCTATAAGTCAACTTCCTCATTCTATATATATAAATTAAGAAAAGCAACATCCATACAGATGAATTTACTTACCTGTGGTCTAATTGATAGGAAATAAATATTTATGCCCCAAAAGTGGGGCTCCAAGATGGAAGGGACTAGACATGGCTTTCTGACACTCCTCTGACATTCTCTCAACAGCATATTAAGCCTCTGAATTGGATTTGGAGTGAGAAAACCCACAAATATTTGGAGTATGACACATTTGCAGAAGAAGATACTTTGGAATATTTTCAGAATAGGTCTATTTCAATTGGGTGGGGGGACAGTCTGGCAAGGTCATAATGCAGTTTAGGGAGTCCAAGACAAAGAGCTGGCCAGGGATCCAGAATGTTTTGGCTTCCATGCATCAGGAAATCTTCCCTACTGCTCTTAGGCTACTCTGTCCTGGTTGTAATCAGGAGATTTACCAGATTTGCTGTAAAACATCCAAATGCAAAAAAAAAAAAAAAAAAAAAAAAAAGGGGGGGGGGGCAGAAATTGTAAGCCACAGAGCACTGGAAGAACTCAGGACGTAGCCATGATAATTCAGCACAAGAAGTCAGTCAGAAATACTGCCTTTGGGCAAACTAAAGTGGCTGTCACCCCTTTATTTTAGGAACAGATCATAATCTTTAAAAATGAGGAAAAAAGCAAAAAGAACTCTGGCCATAGATGACTTTTATGGAGAGAGAGAAAAAAACAACAAACCCTGAGGTTCCCAAAGGAAAATCAATTCCAGATAAAACCCCAAAGGGAGATATGAGCTGGTCCCTGTTTCACAATGCTTTTTTGGAAGATTTCAAAAAGGATCTTAAAAGGAAGTTAGAAGAAAAATGAGGAAAGGAAATGAGATCTTTGCAAAAGGGTATGGAAAAGGAAAAGCAGAAATTTGCTGAAGAATACGCTTTTAAAAATAGATATGATGAAAAGGGAAAAAATATAACTCTTTACAAAATAGATATGAAAAAGATACCAATTCATTGTAAAAATATAATTTGTAAAATGGGAAAAAATGCAATGACCAAAACAATTCACTTGGCCAAATATAAAAGCAAATACCAAATATGAGAGCGATATTTTTATTATGGGTTTTGATATTATTATGACAATATGAAAAAGAAATTAGAGGTAGAAAAATAATTTACTGGAACAAATGGGAAATGGATGCAAAATGAGGTAAATAAAATCTCATGAAGAGGCAAAGAAGACCTGTTATAATTGAGAGAAAGAAGATAGAGGAATGAAAATTTTATGAAGATGGGTTTATTTAGGCATTTTATTTCCTGATCAGTTAAACAAAGTAACTCATGTTTTCATGAATATTCACTGAATTGGAATTGTCATATTTGATAGTATATAATTAAACAGCATATTTCCTTTAGGTTTCTTTATTTTCTTCTTGGAGCTTTCACACTTTTATTTTTGACATTAGATATTTGGTTTTCATGTTTCATTTAACCAAATTAACCAATGAATTACTATCTTATTTGTATTTTCACAAAAGAGAAACAAGATTTATTTATTAATACACATCAATAGATTGTATGCATGTATGTATTTGTGTGTGTTTGTTTCAGTTTTATAAATCTCAACTTTGATTTTCCAAATTTCTAATTTGCTGCTCAATAAAGAATTTTTAATTTGTTCTTTCTCCTTTTATTTTTGTTTTTGTTTGAGTTACATACCAAATTCACTGATATATTCTATTTTCATTTTGTTAATATAAAAATTTAGCAGAATAATTTTTATGTTGAGTTGAGTATTCTTTGTCTGCATTGCATAAATTTTGATATGTTGTCTTATACTTTATTCATTTTATCATTATCTTTAATGACAGCAATCATTTTTTCCTGTGATTTGTTCTTTGACTCAGTTTTTTAAAATATATTTTTGGTAGATTTTTTTCTTCTTTTTAGTATAACTTTTTATTTACAAAATATATGCATGGGTAATTTTTTCAGCATTGACAGTTGCAAAACCTTTTGTTCCAACTTTTCACCTCCTTTCCTGCACTCCCTTCCCCAGATGGCAGGTTAACCAATACATGTTGAATATGTTAAAGTATAACTTAAATACAATATATGTATACGTGCCCATACAGTTATTTTGATATACAAAAAGAATCAGACTTTTAAAGAGTGTACAATTAGCCTTTGAAGGAAATCAAAAATGTAGGCGGACAAAAATAGAGGGATTGGGATTCTATGTAGTAGTTCATAGTCATCTCCCAAAGTTCATTTGCTGGGTGTAGCTGGTTCAATTCATTACTGCTCTATTGGAATTGATTTGGTTCAGCTCAATGTTGAAGAGGGCCAGGTCCATCAGAACTGATCATCATATAATATTGTTGTAGAAGTATATAATGATCTGTTGGTCCTGCTCATTTCACTCAGCATCAGTTCATGTAAGTCACTCCAGGCCTTTCTAAAATCATCCAGTTGGTCATTTCTTACAGAACAATAATATTTCATAATATTCATATACCATAATTTATTTAGCCATTCTCCAATTGATGGGCATCCACTCACTTTCCACTTTCTGGCCACTACAAAGAGGGCTGCCACAAGCATTCTTGCACATACAGGTGTTTTTCCCAGTTTATTGCTTCTCTTCTAATCTTGTCTGCATTAGTTTTGTTTGTACAAAAATTTTTCAGTTTGTTATAATCAAAATTTTCTATTTTGTGATCAGTAATGATCTCTAGTTCTTCTTTGGTCATAAATTCCTTCCTCTTCCACAGGGTCTGAGAGGTAAACTATCCTGTGTTCCTCTAATTTATTTATAATCTCTTTATGCCTAGGTCATGAACCCATTTTGATCTTATTTTGGTGTATGGTGTTAAGTGTGAGTCGATGCCTAGTTTCTGCCATACTAGTTTCCAATTTTCCCAGCAATTTTTGTCAAACAGTGGCTGACTTTTTGATTCATGCTGTTACCTTATTAGGTTATTTGGAAACTCATTTAATAGTTTTTAATGATGACTTCCTATTGATCTCTTTTATCACTGTCTTAGGACGTCTTTCTTCCTAATCTCCAATGAAGGGCTCTTTTGCCACCTTTTCCCCAGGTTTAAAAATCCCTTTTAACAACTCTTATTGTAAATATCTCTAGTAGTTACTTCCTGAAATTGTTAATGAAAATTTAAGTGAATAGACTTATCTATTCACAGTACTACACAACCAGAGGAATATAGATACAGCATATGTAATGTGGTTTCTTGTCAAAGAAGCAATCCAAGAAACGAGTATTTTTTTTTAAAAAACTATGACAATGACTTCAACATCCACTACAGTATTCTTCAGTCCTGTGGTGGATTTAATGGGTTGTATCTGTCACTCAAAGTTTGGATATTTCAAAATATC
Source organism: Sarcophilus harrisii (assembly GCF_902635505.1). Classification (NCBI taxonomy): domain Eukaryota; kingdom Metazoa; phylum Chordata; class Mammalia; order Dasyuromorphia; family Dasyuridae; genus Sarcophilus; species Sarcophilus harrisii. The sequence goes on along the minus strand of NC_045427.1, from coordinate 62,729,993 downwards.
TCTAATGTTACACTCTCATTAACACTTGAACATAAATATTGGATAGGCTGCTTATGTTTTTTCTGAATTCAATTTTAACCTTGTTAAAATATTAAGCAGAATGTTTACTTAAAGGGCTTGTTCTGCTAATAATTGTTTTTATCATAATAACAACACTTGCACAATGCTGTTTGTAATGTCCTTTACATATATTATCACATTTTAATTATTACAGTTTCCAACACAGATATGCAACTTACTACTTCTCTGAATTTAAGCAAGTAATTCAATGTTTTTTAATAGTGATCATCTGTAAAAATCATTAGATTAATTAAGATGAATTTTGTAAAGCCTTCTGGCTTTAAATTTTCTGAGCCCTGTTCATAGAAACAGAGTATTATGTCCATCAAGAGAGGTAAATTTTCTTGGCAATTTTACAAAATCAGTAAGAGTCAAGGGCAAAACTTCAACTCTAATTCCTAATACTCAAATTAGTTCTTTTTCTACTATGCTGTATTTGTTTTTATCTGTTGTGCTATTTGTTATGACATCTCTCTGCTTAACATGCACGGAATCTAAAAATGAATGAAATTATCCTAAAAAACAACCAAACAATTATGGATATTCTTTGGTACATAATAAAATTATAGAGAATGTGAGTTCATCATGAGAACTGATTTCTCATTGAGATAAAAATAAGTTTGGTAATGAAGGGTTACAATGAAGTCAGTAATTCGGCAAGCATTTATTTAGTACCTATCATGTTATTTGTCACTGTGCTGCACACTAAAAACAGAAAGAAAATGGAAGAGGAAGAGAGGGAAAGTGACCCTGTGCTTAATTCTACTGGGGGGAGATAATATTCAAACAACTATGGTTCCATAAGATATTATAGAGTCAGGGTGCAAAATATAATATTAACTACTTCTATTCCAAATCACTTACTTTACAAATGAAGACACTGATCTAAAAATTAAATAATTTGGTCTAGATCATAAAGATAGTATGCCATGTGAGATAAGGATTTGGACTTTGGGAGAATTAAGCGAAGACCACCACCTTCCCAAAGAACCTCAAGCACATTATCTTCTGCTATTTTATTTTTAACCTAGGAATATAGCTTTAGTTGCTATTTCCTATAGGATGAAACTGCTGAAGCTATTTTCAGAATCTTATTCCCTACTCTTATAAGAATGTAAACTTCGACTATTGAAGGTAAAGAATTCCTGAGTCTTAGGAATGTTCTTATTCCTCCCTTATCTGATAATCTGATGATTTCTTTGATTTAAGTGAATTACCCAAATTATTTAAGTAATATCTATGTTCAGATATTAAACTACTAATCTATCTCTTATAGCTATAATACACATTTTCTCTAACAAATATATTATTGTATATCAATTGTTGCTTACAAACAACCATCTATCTGGTATTTTTAACATGATATTACTTTGAATAAACTATCCTTAAAAAGTCTATGAATATAAAGACTCATGTCCATACTTGAGGTAGATTATTATCTATAATGCAATCTTCCTCAGCTGGCTAGAATAAATTGTTAATTGCTTCACTCTTAATTGCCTACTTATAACTTACCATGAGATCCTAAATCAAGAATCCAGATTTCTAAGTGATGACCCACTTACATCCCTAACAAATTCCACTATAGAGACCAATCTCCTTGCTAAAATATATTGTTTTCTCTGGCACATCATCTTCCTCATTGCAGTTTAAAATAAAAAAAAAAAATCATACAAAAGAAGAAGAAGAAATAAAGCACATCAAATTACAGAAGAGAAATAAATAAAAGTGGCTATCACCAGAAGGAGATGGGGGTCAATCATCTCCTGTTCTACATATAATATACCCATAGCTAAGAGTGTTTGACAAATGAAATAACAACAAAAGTGGATTTTGCTGCAGAAATAAAGAAGAGAACTGCAAAAGAAGAAGAGGAATCTCTACCATCTCCCTTTTATAACAGAGTCCAATGGTTTAAGCTCTAGCTTTTTTTTACATGAAGAAGGATATTCATTCATACACTCAATAATGCTATTTAAAATTTCATTAAGAATTATGTGTTTGCTCATAAAAAAACTTATCTGCACATATTTCTTTTGCTTGTTTTTTTTTTTTTCTTCAGGGGATAAATTGTTTAAGGACATATATTAGGTATCCAACTAAGTAGAATCCATGGAATTTAAGCTGTTCTTTGAAATTCCTCTGTATGGAGCAAAATACCTCTTCTTTTTTCCAAACAACTGAATTGGACTTTGAAACTTCCAGGAACATTTTGTTCTTGTGTCAGTGAATGGAAGAAAGGAAAGCAAAAAAAAAAAAACTTCTATGGATCTATGTAGAGGGCTGAAACTCTTGAGTTGATGCACTGAGCTCAGTTCCAGCACTTAAGGCTAATTACCAATTGGACAATACTCTATGGGCATGTGCTTGGGGAATGGCCCTTCCCACTATCCTGTGCTGGCTGGATAATTGGTGTATACAGAGAATTGTAGGAGGGATTAGGGGGTGGAGTAAGACAAGCCAGAGTCACTTTGGCAGTAGACAAGGGAGAAGGGAAATCTCACAGATTCTGCTTCCATCCAATTCAATCCTACCTCTAAAGACCAAGAATAAAGACTAAGGACTTTTGCTTATCCTGACTCTGGCTGATTCTAAGGTATCCAGGATGCTAATGTGGTCATCACAGATCTACACTAAGGGCTCTTTTTCTACCTGAGCACTTTGTTTCAAATCAATACTTTTTGAATATGTTCAAAAGAAAACAATCATTCAACCATTGAGGATCCAACATATAAATATTAGCTAGAAGGAGAATATCACAAGCATCTGCTGCAAATGTCTTCCTTTAGCAATGAGAAAACTGGGGCCAAACTCTTTAAGTGAGCTTACTAAGGTAACAAAAAGATAAGTTGGAGAGTAAGACTTTGAACCCAGGTCTTCTGACTGCAAATCAATTATTTTCTATTCTACAATGTTCTCTTTTGGCCTGTAGGATTCCTTATGTGATTAAGCATCATTTGCACTTCCGCTTTTCAACATTTTCTCCACAAAATCATCATGTCACAAGATTACATCAAATTTTAAATTCATATTCAAATTTTACCCGGACATGTTTTAATGAGTTGCTCTACAATTTAGTGCTCGTTTCAATATGTTGAATGTATGTGTGTGTGTGTATGTGTGTGTGATTTAGATGACCCATTATGGGACTTTTTAAAAGTAAATGTGGTATACTTGAATATATTTAGCATGTATTGGTCTACCTGCCATTTAGGGGAGGGGATGGGGGAAGGAGGGGAAAAGTTGAAATAGAAGAGAGAGAGAGAGAGAGAGAGAGAGAGAGAGAGTTAGAGTTTGGGAAGAGGAACATCAAAAAGCTTCTTTCAGATCTTTTATTTAAAGTGTTCCACTGATACATTGTTGGTAGAGTTGTGAATTGATTCATCTATTCTGGGAAAAAATGTGGAACTATGCCCAAAGGCCTATCAAACTGTGCACACCTGTTGATCTAGCAGGTCTCTACTTGACCTATATCCCAAAAAGATCATAAAAAGGAAAAAGCACCCAGATGCAAAAAATGTTTGTGGCAGGCTTTTTTGTAGTGGGAAGGAACTGAAAATTGAGTAGATGATCAACGGATGGATAATGCCTGAATAAGTTACGATATATGAATGTTTTAGAAAATTATTGTTTTATAGGATATAATCAGCAGGATAATTTCAGAAAGTCCTGAAAAGGCTTTGCATTAACTAATGTTAAATCAAGTGAGTAAAATCAAGAAAACGTACACAGGCAAACACAAGATTATGTGACAATAAATTCTGATGGACACAGCTCTTTTCAACAATGAGGTGATTCAGGCCAGTACCAATGGATTTGTGATGAGAGAACCATATACATCCAGAGAGAGGACTGTGGTGACTGAGAATGGATCACAAGATAGTATTTTTACTTTTTTGTTTTTGTTTGATTTTCAAATTTTTTTATCATTTATCCTTTTTATTTGATTTTCTTGTGTAGCATAATAATTGTGAAAATATGTATAAATGAATTGTATATATTAAACATATATTGGATTACTTGTCATCTGTGGGAAAGGGGAGAGGGAAAGAAGGGAGAAAAATTTTGGAACATAAGGCTTTGCAAAGGTGAATGTTAAAAACTATCAATGCATATATTTTTAAAATAAAAAGCTTTAAAAAATAAAGAATGTCCCAGAATAGCAACTCATCATTTCTCTGGCTGCAGACCTCTGGATAGCATTGCCTATCCTCTTTTCTCATCTACTTTATATATTTTGCCTTCCCCCAGTAGACTGTTATTTTTTGAGGGCATGGATCATCTTTTTCCATTCTTTGTATCTTAAGAACTCAACAAAGTATCTGGTACATGTTGGGTGTTTGATAAATGTTTACTAGTTGACCAACTGACTTAACTCTACTTTCAGCATTAGTATAGGTGGTGGTGGTGTTTAGTCAATTGTGCTCTCCTCTTTATAACCCCATTTGAGCTTTTCTAAGCAAGTATACCAGAATGGTTTGCTATTTCCTTCTCCAGCTCATGTTATAAATGAGAAAATTGGGGTAAATAGGATTAATTGATTTCTCTAGAGTTATACAACTAGTATCTGAGAATGACTTTGAACTGTGGGTCCAGTACATTATCCACCATACCATCTACCTGCTTTCTCTTAATTTCATTTTGGGACAATTGCATATAAGTTGTAAGCTATTAACTCACTTTCTTTTGAAGTCATTAAAATGTTTGCATTGTATAGCAAATTTCATATTCCATCCTAGAACATGACAATTATATTTTATTTCTGGTTTGCTTTTAACAATAGCTTATTTTCAATAATCACATGTGACTTTGAATTAGTGCCATACTGGGTAGAGAACTTCGATTATAGTCAGGAAGAACTGAGTTCAAGTTTCCAATTAGCTATATAATCACGGTGAAGTAATTTAACTCCTCTAGGAATCACTTTCATTAACTATAAAATGAAGGCCTGTATTCAATTACCTCTGAAGTCCACTCAAGCTGTAAATCTGTGTTCTTATGATCCCTATGATTGGTGTAGCCTGTATTGAATGTGTATAAATTACTTTCTTTTCTCCCTGCACAAAATAGTTCTTTAGGATACAACTAACTCAGAAAAAATACTATGCAATTTTGTGTGGGATTGCCTGCCATTTGGAAAGTATAAGCACTTTATTTTGGTTTATTCATAGAGATAAACAAATGGCTTGCCTTAGCTTCCTCACTCAGGCATTAGTGTTGCTTAGATACGCCCGATGATGTTGAACCTGACTCAAACATTACTATCAGTGGGCTATTTTGTTACATTGATTTATAAATGCATTATCTGTAAAGAGCAGCTCAACCTATTGTAAGGATTGGGTTTGGGGATGACATCATTTCATCTAATTAGATTTTTAACAAGAGGGCTTGTGTCCTAATATTTCACAAGATAAGATATATATTTTACTCTAAATCACAGTTATCTTCTAGAGGCAATTAGTCAGCCCCCAAATGGAGGCCACTAATGGAAATGTTTCTTGTTCTGCATTACATTTAAATTTTTTACTGGATTATTTTTCTTAAGCTTTGAAAAAAAGAAAAAAAAATACAAAAATTATAAGACAATGCTGGTGTACTGGCTACTGTATCACCTAGCTTTCATTTTCTAGATAATATGGAAAATAAAAATTTATATGTTATGGTCTTACTCAACAAAGCAGCAGGAAAACTGATTAAAAAATATATTTAATTCCCCAAAACTCACTTTGAAGCTCTTGATCTGTAAATCATATCTATTAATAAACAACAATGCTGAATAAGTTGTTATTCAGTCCTGTGGGAAACTCTTTGAGATTTTATTCGAAAAGATACAGTAGTGGTTTGACATTTCCTTCTCCAGCTCATTCTACAAAGGTGGAAACTAAGGAAAACTGGATTAAGGGATTGCCCAGGGTTACACAGTGAGGAAGTGTATTAGACCAAAATTAAATCTTGGAAGATGTCTTTTTCTGACTGTAGGCTTGGAACATTATCCATTGGATACTTAGATATCCCAAGAGTATAGGTACCTTTTTTGAACTGGTTTCTAAGTGAGGCTTTAAAGATGGATAGGATATATTAGTGGGTAAGCAAGGTGGCACACTGTATAAAGCATTGCATTTTTTTGAGTTCAAATCCAGCCTCAAAAATCTATTAATTCTATGACCCAGGGCAAACTGTTTGTCTCAGTTTCCTCATTTGTAAAATTCAAGAAAAAATGGCAAACTGCACTAGAATGTCTTTCAAAAAATACCTAATGGGGTCATGAAAAGTCAGACACAACTAAAACTACTGAAGAAAAAGAACAAAAGAAATATTATTAGGAGATTCCAACTTCACTTGTGCTTGGGGAAAAATCATATAATTAGTGTCTTAAATTCCTTATTTCCTCTCATTCTTATCCCTGATATCATTTCACCTTTTTTTCACCTTTTATTATTTCACCTTTAAAGGTGAAAGCCATCAAAACAAATCACATTTTCTCATTCCTAACTCCATCCAAGACAGCAATTATTCCCAATAAATCATATATTTGGAAGGTATCTTTCTATTATGAACACTAAGTTGGCCCCATTTGAGTCAATATTGTCTCCAGAAAGCTGATTAATCTTTGCTCATTAAATGGTTTCAAACAGCTGTTTCCAAATTGACTACTTCCATGTCAATGTCAACTGGTTTGGCTTTTTCTTGGAAGTGAAGTGAGCAGAGAAGAAAATGTGAATGAAAGAGAGAGAGAAAGTGAGAGAGAGAGAGAGAGGTGATGGATACAAACAGATAGATGATAGATAAATAATAAATAGGTAGATGAAAAACAGTTTGACAGAAAGAGAAATGATAGAGATTTAGAGATAGAGATGAAGATATAATATGTCCTCCACACAAAGCACATCACAAAGACTGTAAATTGGCAAAAAAGAACAACCAGAAGATTTTGCCTCACTATTAGTAGCTAGGTTATAAAAAATCTCTACACATCCTCCGTCAACTGTATTTTGCAGCAATAGCCTCAAACATATTCCTTGGATTTGATTCCAATCTATTAACACTTAATATACACACAAATTAACTGAAATTTAGAATAAGAGAAATCACAAGATTTTAGATGAAAATAGATACATATTAAGTAACACATGAGACAATTGTGGGAATTGAGTGATCCATAAAAATTCCATCTTGTGTCTCAATTCTTGACATAGCTCAGTTCCCTTTCAATTCATTTATGGTTCTGGTCCAATTGTTATATTGTAAGAATACCTCATTCAGTTTGGGCAACTGTGAGGGAAAAACAAATATTACATTTATTGAACCTAGCTCTACATTGGCTGGAAGCTTGAACACATCAATTTGATTTTGCACAAACAAAACTAATGCAACCAAGATTAGAAGGGAAGGAGAAAGCTAGGAATACATGAAGAAACATTTTTCAACATTCACTCTTGCAAAACATTGTGTTCCAAATTATTCTCCCTCTATCACTCTCACACTCTGTCCCCAAAATAACAAACAATCTGATATAGGTTAAACACATGCAATTCTTCTAGACTTACTGCCATGTTCTTCAAACTGCACAAGAAAAATCAGATCCAAAGAGAAAAACATAAAAATAGCAAAAAAAAAAAAGACAACAAAAAAGTAAACAACAACAAAAAGTTGAAAACATTATGCTTTGATGCACATTCAGTCTCCATATTTTTCTTTCTGAATGCAAATAAAATTTCCTATCACAAGTCCATTGTAATTGCTAGAATCACTACAGTGTTAAAAAGAGCCAAGCCCATCACAGTCTAGTTCCTTATCACTATAAAAAAGAGTGTTACAAACAATTTGTGCACACGTGGGTCATTTCCTTCTTTTATGATCTCTTTGGAATATAGACCCAGCAGTGTCACTGCTAAATCAAAAAGCAGGAACAATTTTATAGTCCTTTGCACATACTTACAAATCCCTAGAATGATTGCATCTGTTCACATATTAATTAGTAATTCAATAATATCCTAATTTTCCTATTTCCCCAATATTTAAGAAGATTTTTTTCTGACCATCAACTAATCTGATAGGTGTGAGGTGTAGCATCACTGTTATTTTAATTTGCATTCTCTAATCAATAGTAATTTAGAACATTTTTTCATGACTTTAGATGGATTAAATTTCTTTATCTGAAAATTATTTGTTCATACCATCTGATCATTTGTCATTTAAGAAATGACTTGTAGTTTTATAAATTTGATTCAGTTCTCTATATTTTGAGAAATTAGGTCTTTTAAAAGACTTACATGAACTGATGGTAAGTGAAATGAGCAGATCCAAGAAAATGTTGTATTCAACAACAGCAAAGTTACTTAGTAATCAGCTATGACAGAGTTAGATCTTTTCAGCAATATAGTGATCCAAGATAATTCCAATAGACATGGGAGAAAAATGTCATCTGCATTAAGAACTAAGGACAAGGAATGTGGGTTGAATCATACTATTTAATCTTTAAAAAATTTTCTCTTTCTTGCTTGTTGTTTCTTCTAGTTCTGATTTTTTTTCACAATGTAACTAATCTGGAAATATGTTTAAAATATTTATATCTATATACCTATCTGTTTTTAGGAGATGGGATGGAAGGAAAAGAGAGAGAAAAAGATTTGAACTCAAAATCTTACAAAACTGAATGTTGAAAACTATCTTTCCATGTAATTGGAAAAAAAAAATAATACTAAGTGAAAAAAAGAAGATGCCAAAGAAGTAGTATGTTTGTGGTTAGTCTAGTATAATGGAATAATGTTAATGACAGAGAAGTCCCTATATAAGATATGATTAGAGGGCGAGGATGATGCCATTTTAAGGTGCCTACAGCTCTTCTATTCTGATATTTTTATGAAGTGGTTTCTGATGTATTGTTATAATTCATGAAAGAGATGAAAGCTAGATATATCTTTCTATCTATAGATCTGGCATTCTTAGCCATACAGATCTTAAAACTTCTTGTAAAATGACTAACAGAAGAGACTATTTCTTCTACTGATACGAATAACTTTTTTTAACAATCTCTATAGTGAATCATTCAGTCAACAGAAAGTAGAATACAGTTATGAAAAGTTAATTCATGCCCTTGGATAAAATCTAATGATGAAATTAATTAAACATTATGTAAATAATTAGAACTCCAACTAGGCCCAGCTATTTATCAGATAAGCGATGCAAATAAGATAGCAATTAAACTTTGGTGATAGTATGAAGGGCAAAATCCTTTTATCCATAACCAAAAATCATCAAGTACTGGGTGATGGGAGAAGTGGACTAAAAAGGGGAATACTGGCAAAGCCCTGAGGAATTTACACTCCATTTCTAGTATCATTATGCATGTGATAAATATTGTAACAGTATTAAGAGTACCTCAAGCCAGAAATTGAAAAGGTGACTTAGTGGACATTGTAAGAAAAATCAGCTTCAAGATTAATTATGAGTTCCAGTTCTTCTTTGGATGCATGCTTATGGTTTTAAATAGATGTTACTGATCATTTTAAGGAAAAGTCCATCTATTCCTATACTCTCTAGTGTTTTACTAGGAATGAACGTTGGATTTTATCAAATGATTTTTCTGCAACTATTGAGATAACCATATGATTTTTGTTAGTTTGTTTATTAATATAGGTAATTATGCTAATAGTTTTCCTAATATTGAACCAGCCCTGAATTCCTGGTATACATCCTACTTGGTCATAGTGTATTATCCTGGGATGACCTTCTGTAATCTCTTTGCTAATATTTTAGATAAGATTTTTGCATCAATATTCATTAAGGAAATTGATCTATAATTTTCTTTCTCTGTTTCCCACCTACCTGGTTTAAGTATTGACACCATATCTTTGTCATAAAAATAATATTGTAGGAGTCTTTCTTGCCCTATTTTTTCAAATAGTTTTATAGTATTGGAATTAATTAGTCTTTAAGTGCTTAATAGAATTAACATGTAAATCTATCTGGCCCTGAAGATTTTTTCTTAGGGACTTGGTTAACAGCTTTTTCTATGTATTTTTCTAAAATGGGAATATTTAAATCATTTATTTCCTCTTCTGTTACCATGGGCAATCTATATATTTTTAAATATTCCTTCTTTTCACTTAGATTATGAAATTTATTAAATCTGTTTGGGCAAAATAAATCCTAATCATTGCTCTAATTTCTTCTTCAGTAGTGGAAAGTTCTCTCTTTTTGTTTTTGAGACTAAGAATTTGAGTTTCATCTTTTCTTTTTCTAATCACATTAACTAAAGATTTATCTATTCTGTTGATTTCTTCATATAAACCAACTCAGTTTTATTTACCATTTCAATAGTTTTCTTAGTTTCATTTTTATGAATTTTTATTAATCCCCCCTTTTATTTTCCAAATTTTAAATTTGGCATTTAATTGAGGGTTTATAATTTGTTCTTTTTCTAGCTTTTTTTAGTTGTAAGCCCAATTCACTGATCTGTTTCTCTATTTTATGCAAATAAGCTTCTAGACTTATAAAAGTTCCCCTAATAAATACTTTGGCTGCATCTACAAATTATGGTGTGCTGCCTCATTATTGTCATTGTTTTTGGATTAAATTCTTGATTGTGTCTATGATTTGTTTTTCTGCCCATTCATTTTTATGATTACATTATTTGCTTTCCAATTATTTTTTGTTCTATTTTCTTTTGGCCTTTTTTTCGATGTGATTTTTATTGCAACATGACCTAAAAAAATTCATTTACTATTTCTGCCTTTGTGCATTTGATTGTGAGGTTGACACCCATGCTTTTTTATTTCATCTAAAGCATAATGATTTCTGTCCCATCCTTTTAGATTTAATTTTTATGTATCATTTTGCTTTAAATATGTTTCTTATAAACAATATATTGTGGGATTCTGGCTTTTAATCCATTTCAATTTTATGGGAGAATTTTATTGCATCCACCTTCACAATTAACACCAATTCTGTTTTTCCTGATGTGTGATTGGTATTTATATACCCTCCTTCTATGACTTATAGACATGTATAATCCCTCATGTTGATTCACATTGCTTATTACATCACTACTAGCATATGCTATATTACTATATGCTTGTGTGATATCTCCCATGCTGATGGTCATACCTATATCTGTTTCAATTACCCTTCAGCCCAGAGGAAACCTGCTAATAATATCTGCTTTGATTCCCTCCCTGAGAAGTCAAGGAGGGCATAATTCCCTCTTTTTTGATGTTTTCACCTCACTTCCTGAGAAGACAGGAGAGCGTGATCACCTGTGTTCTAAAACAAAAGAAAGCAGGAGATGTGAAGGGCTGGAACTCTAGAAAAGTATCCTTGAAACAAGGATACTTACAACAAGATGTTTAATCAGGGTGATTGATAAGATAATGATTCTCTAGTTTATATATATTATTACTTAGTATGGTGATATAATGGTTCTACAGTTGGCACATTCTCAGTGTGCTATAATGATGTAATTGTACTAAGGTATATACCTTAGGGCTGAGAGGACTTGAAATAAGCAGACTGGAGAGACATTCAAGTGAGAGTGTGCTTGAGCTCTGACTCCATACTCAATAGCTAGCCTGAATATTACATATGTTTTTCTTTTTCCTTTTCTCCTTTCCTTCACACCAGTATTTTGCTTCTCATAAGTACCTTCTTCAAACAGGCCTTCCCCTTTAAAGCCCCTCTTCATTTATTACACTTTCCTCCTAATAGTTCTGTTTTCCCTTTTATTAGCCTCCCCTTTTTTCCCACTTCTTCTCCAACTTTCCTATAAGACAAACCAAGTTTCTTTGTGAAACCAAATATGTCTTATATTCTCTTTTTGAGCCAAATTTGATGAGAGTAAGATTCACACCATGTTCATCCCCTTCCTTTCTTTCTCTCAATTATAGGTATTCTTTGCCTCTTCATGAGATGTAATTTCCCTTATTTTGCTTCCATTTTCCTCTTTTTCCAGTAAAATCCCTTTTCTACCTCCAGTTTCTTTTACATATCATTGCAATAAAATCAAATTATACTCACACTTTCTAAGTATATCCATGATAGAAATAGGATTGTCAAGAATCTTTCTTGTTTTTATCTTTTTATGCTTCTCTTGCATTCTATATTTGGAGATCTTTTTGTGTGTTTGTTTGTTTGTTTATCTCTGGTCTTTTCTTCAGAAATAAATAGAATCCACCTATATCATTGAATGTCCCTTTTCTTTCCTGAAAGATAATGATAATTTTAGCTGTATACTTTATTCTTGGATGTAATCCAAGTTATTTTACCTCTCAGAATATCAGATTGCAGGTCCTTTGGATCCACTAAAGTGGAAGATGCTAGGTCTTGGGTAATCCTATTTTTAGATCCTTGGTTTTTGAATTGTTTCTTCCAGCTTCTTCCAATTTATATATTTCTTAGTCTGATAGTTCTGAAATTAACCATGATATTCCTTGGAGTTTTCATGTTTGCTCTTTAAGGAGCTGATTGGTAAATTTTTCAATGGCTATTTTACCTTCTTGTTTTAGGACCTCAGTGTAATTTTCTTTTAAATTTTTCTGCAAGATAATGTCTAGGTTCTTTTTTTCATCATGGCCTTGCAAAGTCCAATAATCCTTAAATTTTCTCTCTCAGAGCTATTTTTCCGGGCCAGTTGTTTTTCCTATGAGATATTTTATATTATCTTATTATATATATATATATATATATATATATATATAATTTTTTTGGTTCTGTTTGACTGATTCCTTAAGTCTTATTGAGTCCTTCACTTCCATTTCTTTAATTCTAATTTGTAGTGTATTATTTTCTTCAGTTTCTTCTTTTTTTAAAAAATTTGGTAAATTAAGTTATTTTATTCATTGCATTTTTTGCATTTCACATATTTGTTTTTCAACTAGTTGGTATCTTTTTCATTTCTATTTTATAAGGAGATATCTGGTTTTCCATTTTACCAATTCTGTTTTATGGGGAGTAATATTATTTTTGCAGTTCATCAAATCTATTTATTAAGGAGTTTTCTTCAGATAATTTACTTTTCCTTTTCTATAGCCTCTTGCAAAGATCTCATTTCCTTTTCTCATTTTTCTTCTCTTTTTAAAAAAATTCCTTTTTGAGATCTTCCAAAAAGCCTTGTGAAATGGGGACCAGTTCATATCTTCCTTTGGGGCTTCATCAGTTAATTAATTTGCCTTTAAAAACCTCAGGGTTTGAAGTTTTACTTTTTTTTTCTCTTTTCATAAAAGTTGTCTAGAGGCAAAGTTCTTTTTTTTTATTTTTTGCTCATTTTTTAAGGGTTGAAATCTGCTCTTAAGGGAAAAGGGTGACAGCTGCTTTAGTTTGCTCTGGGGTTGGTGTTTCTAACTTTCATAGCTGGGCTCTTAATTTGCCTTTTGTATTGGCTTTTGGCTTTTTGCAGCAAATCTTATGACCACTCATTTGGAATCAGGACAGAGTAGCATAAGAGTCTCACAGAAAATTCCCCAGGGCATTCATGCTCCCCACTCCACCTCCTTATCCTAGGGTCCCTGCACTGTGGTTTCAGTTTAGCAGACTGTCCCCTCAGGCAATTGTTCTGAAGTTCTTTCAAAGTATCTTCTTCTAGAAATGTGTTGTACTCCAAATATTTGTGGGTTCTGTCACTGCAAAATCAATTCAGATGATCAATCTGCTGTTGCTCTGAGAGAAGATCAGGGAAGGTCACAGAAAGCCATGTCTGATTTCTGGCATCTTGGTTCTGCCCCTGAAGCAGAATTCTCAAAATAAAGATGTTTATACAGACTGTTTGTAGAGATATTTGGAGAATGGGGGACACTGCTCTAAGAAGAAACTGAATAGAGGGACATCATCTTGGCTTAGCTGTACCAGATCTAAAATTATATTATAGAGCAGCAGTTACCAAAACTATTTGGTATTGGCTAAGGAATAGATTAGTTGATCAGTGGAATAGATTAGGTTCAAGGGATAAAACAGTCAACAAATATAGCAACCTAGTCTTTCACAAACCCAAAGATCCCAGCTTTTGGGATAAGAACTTACTGTTTGATAAAAATTGCTGGGAAAATTGGAAACTAATATGGCAGAAACTAGGCATTGATCCATACTTAACGCCGTACACCAAGATAAGGTCAAAATGGGTTCATGACCTAGGCATAAAGAATGAAATTATTAATAAATTAGAGGAACATAGGATAGTTTACCTCTCAGACCTGTGGAAGGGGAAGGTCTTTATGACCAAAGCAGAACTAGAGATCATTACTGATCACAAAATAGAAAATTTCGATTATACCAAACTGAAAAGTTTTTGTACAAACAAAACTAATGCAGACAAGATTAGAAGGGAAGCAATAAACTGGGAAAATATTTTTACAGTCAAAGGTTCTGATAAAGGCCTCATTTCCAAAATATATAGAGAATTAACTCTAATTTATAAAAAATCAAGCCATTCTCCAATTGAAAAATGGTCAAAGGATATGAACAGACAATTCTCAGATGAAGAAATTGAAACTATTTCTAGTCATATGAAAAGATGCTCCAAGTCATTATTAATCAGAGAAATGCAAATTAAGACAACTCTAAGATACCACTACACACCTGTCAGATTGGCTAAGATGACAGGAAAAAATAATGATGATTGTTGGAGGGGATGCGGGAAAACTGGGACATTGATGCATTGTTGGTGGAGTTGTGAACGAATCCAACCATTTTGGAGAGTAGTTTGGAACTATGCTCAAAAAGTTATCAAACTGTGCATACCCTTTGATCCAGCAGTGTTACTACTGGGATTATATCCCAAAGAGATTATAAAGAAGGGAAAGGGACCTGTATGTGCACGAATGTTTGTGGCAGCCCTTTTTGTAGTGGCTAGAAACTGGAAACTGAATGGATGTCCATCAGTTGGAGAATGGCTGAATAAATTGTGGTATATGAAAATTATGGAATATTACTGTTCTGTAAGAAATGACCAACAGGATGATTTCAGAAAGGCCTGGAGAGACTTACACGAACTGATGCTGAGTGAAATGAGCAGGACCAGGAGATCATTATATACTTCAACAACAATACTAGATGATGACCAGTTCTGATGGATCAGGCCATCCTCAGCAACGAGATCAACCAAATCATTTCTAATGGAGCAGTAATGAACTGAACTAGCTATGCCCAGAAAAAGAACTCTGGGAGATGACTAAAAACCATTACATTGAATTCCCAATCCCTATATTTATGCACACCTGCATTTTTTATTTCCTTCACAAGCTAATTGTACAATATTTCAGAGTCTGATTCTTTTTTGTACAGCAAAGTAACGTTTTGGTCATGTATACTTATTGTGTATCTAATTTATATTTTAATATATTTAACATCTACTGGTCATCCTGCCATCTAGGGGAGGGGGTGGGGGGGGTAAGTGGTGAAAAATTGGAACAAGAGGTTTGGCAATTGTTAATGCTGTAAAGTTACCCATGCATATAACCTGTAAATAAAAGGCTATTAAATAAAATAAATAAATAAATAAATAAAACTTCCCCAAAAAAAAAAAAAGAAAAAAAAGAAAAGTGATATTTAAATAAAATGTAATCTCACAGAGCTTAAAAACTAGTGTTGTAAGTAACACATCATAAAAAATAGAAATATCTTTCAAAGTGAAATATAAAGAATATTTAAGATCTCAAGAAGGAAATAAATATCAATTCTGATTCAAGGATTGGAGAAGATATAAGGACAAAGGAGACACATTTGGTCTATTTCCATATTAAGAAGGTATAAAGTGAAAGGCCAAGGTTTTTCTACTCTACACACCATTGGACATTATGTTATCCACTCTGTCTAGAATCCTTTTTCTTTCCACCAATGATATCCCTATCCAGACAGAGAATCATGTGTTCTTCCATGGTTGAGTATTCCATTTGGCTTAGACCTCCATTTTGGGATTAACCTTGGTTGGACAGAGAATGAATGCACACTCATCTCAAAGATTTACCTCAGCTAATACCGTGCTATTTCATAATCATTCACTCTTTGCATTCTGATCCACAGATTTCTAAGTATTTTGTATCTTAAGAGAAATAAACAAATTAAAACAAACTTCATTAAAAGTTTTTGTAGCTGGATTCCTGTTCTCTGTTATGAGAGAGAGAGAGAGAGAGAGAGAGAGAGAGAGAGAGAGAGAGAATTAAAGAGAGAATAAGAAAGATTCATAGAATTGAATTTCCATCTTTAAGAAAGGAAGAATTTATGCCTCTGTAGGAGAGGAATAGATTCATTATTTGGTTTTGTTTCCAAAGTGACTATCTCAGTGACGAGTGCATTTTATTAAATTACTGATTTTTTTCACTCACTTGTTAATTTAAGAAAGAGGCAGTGGATGGAAAAACTTTTCATATATAGGGAAGCCTGTGTACAAAGAACTGGGGAAAGAAAATACATATGGAAGAGTTTAAGAAGTCCATGTCTGCCTAGATCATAGGTCATATAATTAATAGGATGGGTGAAAGAGAAGTATATTGGGTAAGAAGAGAAAGTTAAGTTATTGAATATTTGAAGAGACCTTAAAAAGTCAGGTTGAGAAGTTGACTTTATACATGTGAATCTTCCAAAAATTTCAAGTAGGGAGATCAAATAAGCAAAAGTATACTGACAGATTATGGCAGGAGAAAAGGGAAGCAGGAGATGTTAGGAAGCTATTGCCAAAGACTAAACTACAACTAATAAAAAACATTACTAGATTCAATGTTGTAAGAATAGAAAAGCATAACTTATGAAAGATCTAATTCAAAGATTTTAGAGTATAAGCTAGCTCTCTGGAGGACTTCAGGATCAGGCAGAGTCAGGACAAATTAAAGATCTTGGTCGTTAGGGGGAGAAGTGAAGGAGGCAGGCAAGCTGCCATGAGGTTTGCCAAAGATGTCTTCTGGATTCTGGAGTCTGGAGTCTCCAGCTTCTCTCCTCCTCATCCTGCCACCAAATGACTCTCCCTTCTCTCCCTCCATCCTCCAATCTTTGCCTATAATTATCTTACTACCAAACATTCAGCAATCACCAAAAGTGATAAGAGCCATGATCCAATAAATATATCAATAAAGCCATTGTCTCACATCAAATAGGTAATTAGCCTTAAGTGCTCTGCATTCTCAGATTCTAGTACACCTATTCAGAGTTTCAGTCTTCTACAGAAGATCATATAAAGTAATTCACATTTATAGAGTTAAAATTTTAAATTATAATTCATGAAAACAAATTAAATATTTCTAACACTTTCTATTTTGTATGTGAGGAAAATGAGATACAAAGAGTTGAAATGGCTTCATTAAAATATACTATGATTAAATATTTAAGCTGGGATTCAAACTCTGGTATTCTTATTCCAATTTTTGCATGATATTTATTATACCATATCATCCAGGATAATTAGACTCCATATCTATGAGTGTGCTTAAGAAAAAAAGAAGCAGTATTCTCTTATGAATCTTATCTAGATATTGTCTTCTATTCACCATATTTCTTAGTGGCATTGCTTTTGGAAGAGATTTGAACGTATAATTGTCTCCTTTCCTGCTACCAACCCAGAAGGATTTTTAGATAGAAATAGGATGCAAAGCTAAAATTTTACTTAAAAAACAAATGCAATTCAAAAAAGAGGAATTTAATGAATTGTAAAAATCATATGGACATTCAAATAAAATTTTAACTGAGTAAAATTGCACAAATTAAGGATTGAACCTCTAAATTCTAAATAATTCTTAATTATAATCTTATAAGACAAGAATAAGACATCCATGGTAATTCTTAATTATATTTCAAAAGATCAGTACAAAAAGAAATTGCTCCAATTCTAAGTAATTATAATATAAATCAATCTCTCTCAAATCAATGATGTAATATAAATACATTTTGTACTAATTCTCCTTTACAAAAGATATTAGATATCCCATTGCCCTCTTTCTGTCTTTCCTAGTTAATGAGTTCAAATTCTTTCACATGAAAAGGTCTTTCTCTTTTACAAAATCTATAGAGTCCTCCAAGTGTTAAAGGCAAAAAACAATTATTTTGGTCGGAAAAGGTAGGGGAATATTTTAATGTCAGCACAGTCCAAATGACTAGAATGTATGGAGGTCTCCATCAATAATCTGTTACAGCACACCAATCAGACTCCCAAAAAACTATTTTAATGACCTAGAAAAAATAACAAAATAGTTCTTATGGAAAAACAAGAGGTCTTTGAATTTCAAGGGAATTAATGAAAATAAAATCAAATGAAATTTGATCTAAAATAAAATTATAAATCAGTAGTTACCAAAACTATTTGGTATTGGCTAAGAAATAGATTAGTTGATCAATGGAATAGGTTAGATTCAAAGGACAAAACAGACAATAACTTTAATAATATAGTGTTTGACAAACCTAAAGACCTCAGCTTTTGGGATAAGAATTCACTGTTTGACAAAAATTGCTGGGAAAATTGGAAATTAGTATGACAGAAACTAGGCATTGACCCACACCTAACACTATACACCAAGATAAGGTCAAAATGGGTTCATGACCTAGGCATAAAGAATGAGATTGTGAATAAATTGGAAGAACATAGGATAGTTTAGCTCTCAGACCTGTGGAAGAGGAAGGGATTTATGGCCAAAGAAGAACTAGAGATCATTATTGATCACAAAATAGAAAAATCAGATTATATCAAATTGAAAAGTTTTTGTACAAACAAAACTAATGCAGACAAGATTAGATGGGAAGCAATAAACTGGGAAAACATTTTTATAGTCAGAGGTTCTCATAAAGGCCTCATTTCCCACATATATAGAGAATTGACTCTAATTTATAAGAAATCAAGCCATTCTCCAATTGATAAATGGTCAAAGGAAATGAACAAACAATTCTCAGATGAAGAAATTGACACTATTTGTAGCCATATGAAAAGATGCTCCAATTCATTATTAATCAGGGAAATGCAAATTAAGACAACTCTGAGATACCACTACATACCTGTCAGACTTGTTAGAATGACAGGAAAAGATAATGCAGAATGTTGGAGGGGATATGGGAAAACTGGGACACAGATACATTGTTGGTGGAATTGAGAATATGTCCAGCCATTCTGGAGAGCAATTTGGAACTATGCTCAAAAAGCTATCAAAATGTGCATACCCTTTAATAGAGCAGTGTTACTCCAGGGCTTATATCCCAAATAGATTTTAAAGAAGGGAAAGGGATCTGTATGTGCAAGAATGTTTGTGGCAGCCCTCTTTGTAGTGGTCAGAAAATGGAAATTGAGTGGATACCTATCAGTTGGAGAATGGCTGAATAAATTGTGGTATATGAATATTATGGAATATTATTGTTATGTAAGAAATGACCAGCAAGATGATTTCAGAAAGGCCTGGAGATACTTACATGAACTAATGCTGAGTGAAATGAGCAAGACCAGAAGATCATTATATAATTAAACAACAATATTATATGATGATCAATTCTGATGGATGTGGCCCTCTTCAACAACAAGATGAACCAAATCAGTTCCAATAGAGCAGTAATGAACTGAACCAGCTACACCCAGAGAAAGAACTCTGGGAGATGACTATGAACCACTACATAGAATTCCAATCACTCTATTTTTGTCTACTTGTATTTTTTATTTCCTTCACAAGCTAATTGTACACTATTTCAAAGTCTGATTCTTTTTGTACAGCAAAATAACTGTTTGGGCATGTATACATATATTGTACTTAACTTATAATTAACGTATTTAACATGTATTGATCAACCTGCCATCTAGGGGAAAGGGTGGGGGGAAAGAGGAAAAAAGTTGGAACAAAAGGATTTGCAACTGTCAATGCTGAAAAATTACCTATCCGTATATCTTGTAAATAAAAAGCTATAATAAAAATAAAACAAAGATGAAAATAAATGTTATAGCAGAAGGTAATGAAAGTGATAGTCATAGAAAGACATTTCTCTGGGAAAAAAAAAACTAGTGCATTAAACTGATTTTTGCATTAGTAAATCTTTACCAGTAGTAGTCAAAGTGTGTGGAAACAGGAAATTCTTCAGCTGGTAGCCAGAACTATGGAGATAACTGTCTCTACTTTAAACCAGGCAAGTATTGTAAACATTCACATTATATAACCATAGCCTTATTCAAAGCCTTTTTGTTTTCTCCTTTTGCTGTCTGACCAAGTATAGTAGCACTGATATGGTCCTTAAGAGCTTAATATCATTTCTATGACACAATGTTGCATGGGGGTGAGAGAGAGGAAAACTTGATTAGAGGAGTGCATGAATAGATGGAGAGACATTGTATTATGAGAACAACAAGAGGTAAAAGACACACAGACAATACTGGGGGAAGGAGATATTAGATAAGTCGATTAAGGGAAATTTTGCAGTGGAATAAATGGAAATAAGTTTGGAAAGGAAAATTGACACCAGTTGTAAGGAAGTTTTGTGTCAATAAGCTGAATAATGGATTGATACTCTGGGCAATAGGAGGTTTTTTTGGAGTAGGGGGAAGTTTAGATGTATCTGTGATTTTGTTCCTGAGAAGAAACTCCTACTCTAAGTGATTTCTTCAGCCATTATGATATAGTAAATACACACACACACACACACACACACATATATATACATACATACATACATATATATATATATACACACACACATATATATACATATATATATATATATACACTGGCTGAACACTTTTTACCTCATGAAGATTTTTGGATCACTTGTGATCAAGTGATACTAGCCAAAATGAGAAAAAGTGATTTATAGAGACTTAAGGTTTGTTACCCAGAAGGTGTTTTTAAGAAAGTTGTATTCTGCAAATTTGGAAAAAGCATAAATATTAAATTTGAATATTATAAAAATTTAATGTATACAGGAAGATAGGGGAAAATATGGGTTGGACAATAGACTTTACTGTTTCTCAGGCATGGTATTGCATCTTCTATTTATTTTCTGGGCAAGATGTCTCTATGCCTTCAATGCATTCTTACTTCTTTCCAATGCTTAGAATTTCTGGTTTCTACCAAGATTCTTTGCAAGCTGTACCTTAACTTGAATTTGTTTCTGTTATTTTGTTTTCCTGGGGTAATTCAAGTATTTAAATTATTGTGTATTTAATTTATAATATACAAAAGGAAGTACATTTTGTTTTCCTTTTCTACATTGCAAATTTCTTTAAAGCAAAAAAGAAAGGAACCTTTCCATGTTTCTATTTTAAACCCAACAGGCTAATACAGTGGCTATTTTGTATAGATTTCTTATAAATGTTTATTGAATGATTTTATTAAGCAATACACTTGAGATTACAGGTTTCTTTTTAGGTGATACAAAGTTCCTATTACATTTGAAGTTCTCTTTGTTCTTTTTAGTGTTAATAATAAAAATGCTGTATGAACCATTTTCATTGTCTTTTGACTTTAATTCTTACAATGATTGTACACATGCATGTTTATATAAAGTAGGTGTTATATATCTAAATAAAATTTGTCAGTAGGCCCTAAAATTGATGTTCATTAAATAGAATTTTTCTCTATTAAGCAAAAAGTTTCTAGAATCAAGTTTGTTACAGCTCTGTATGACTCTATAATTTCTCAGTTAATAGGGTAATTTATTCACAAAGCTAATCGGTGATGAGCAGATTATTAAAGTTACATTGTGTATCATTCCTTTTCAGGATTATGTCATTTTCTCCTGAAACAGGGTAATTAAATAGCCCTGCATAAAACCACCAATGACTACCTTTTTGATTATTAAGGGAACACTAAGCCTAAAATTACTACTGCATCATAAACGGTTTATACATGTTGTAAAGGATGTTCAGTACTTAACATGAGGTCTGAGCTAAAAATCCATTTGTAGCTGCAGCTGGGAAAAATGGTATCAGAAATTAGCTTTAATGATAAGTTTAGAATATCATCAACTTAATCCTAATGAAAGGTACAACATTATCCAGTTATATTCTTTACTAATTTTATATTAAGGCATCTTTTGATTTGACCTTTATTTTATGACAAGATATTTGAAAGGTTGATTTGTATGAGTCATAAGCATAATTATTAAGCTTTATAAAAAAGATAATGGGTTTTGGAATTACTTTGTGCTTTTTAAAGAGCTTAAAATATTATCTTGTATGAGTGGAACTAAAAAAGTATTCCATTTGTTTTAAAGCATAGAATATATTCTTTTAAATGTGAGTTAAATACTAAAACTTGGAAATGAAAAGGAAGATAGAATAGCATACTTTCCTTAAATCTGTTTGAGAAATGTGAGCATTTTTTTGGCCAATATTTGTGACTTCGTTGTGAAGACCCTTTCAATTGATACAAATAAGGGTTATATCTGTAATTTACAGTCACGTAGAGTTCCTTGTTTCACTGAGAGGTGTGATTTGTCCATAGTAATATGTCCAGTATATTTGTCAATTCTTGGGCACACTTTTCTTGACCCAAAGCTAGCTTGATGGGAATTAAATAAATATAATATTTCTAAGGATACCAGTGATAATGAATATTAATAGTAGCAATACATACTCCTTTATTTACATTCACTTACTAGAGAGAAGGAAGTTTCGTCCCAATAAGGAAAATTTTGCATTTGACTTAACTTCTGTTGGAATCTTAGCTCCCTACCAGATTTTAAGTTCCATAAGAAAATGGCTCACAGTGTTTTTTTTATCTTAACTAGAAGTGAACTCAGAATGATGCTGGTTTAGCAAATACTTGAAAAAATGTTTGAGGAGATAATAAATTAATGCACCAATATTTATATTATTATGACTACAAAGCAGTTCATTGAATTTTTAAATATTCTGTTTACATTGTATTTTCCCTGAATCCCTTCTCCTGTCCTTCCCAGAAGACTATTCTATATTTCAAAGAGTATTTTTCATGAAAAAAAATTAATTTAAATAACATATTGCGATAATCTGAAATTATAAACAATACATCACACCTGTTATCCTCCCTACCCTCTAGCTCTGTAAATATGTGGGGTGAGATATCTTCCCTTATACTTTTATTGGAACCAAGAATAAAGACATTGTTGTCTACATAGCTCAAATCAACATGGGGGATTTGAAAGCACCAATAAACAATGTAGTGAATGCTTACATGTGAAATATCATACAATACATCTGAGTGCAGCCTCATAGTGCATAGTGTTTGGCAAAGACCCAGGAGTCAAATCACATTATTGATGTGCCTTTAGTACTCAAATGTCCTCTTTAAACTTATATCTCTTTGAGCTATTCTCTCTCTCCAGAATATAAACTACTAGAGAGCAGATTCTATTTCATTTTATTTTTCATATATACAGACTATTGATGTTTTCATACAGTAGATATTTATTTAAATTTTTGTATGTAATTACATAAAAAAAAAAACAAAGTGTTGGCTGGAGTGAAGAAGAGGAAAAGATTTCATCCACAGCCAACAATACTCTAATATTTGTAGCAGGTATTGGATAAAGTAGTTTTAAGATCTTTGCTAGTTTCATGTATGATAATCAAGTGGTTGTCTTGTTAACAAGGATTGCTTGGTATTTGTAAAATGCTTCTAATCTGGATTATAAATATAAGCAAAAAGAAAGACAATCCCTTCCTTGCAACAATATATTCTAATGGAAATTCATAAAAGTATTACAAGGGGAATAGCCATTACCTGATTAGGACCATGGTTATATATTCCAGAGAGATGGTTGGGAGCATCCTCAAAATGAAGGTTCCAAGAGAGTCTTCACTCTACGGATTTTGTCACTATAATCCTAGTCAAATATGTTCTATTCCCCTTTTAACTCTCTATTTAAGCACCATTAATTAGAAAATTCACAGTAAGCTATAATTTTCCTTAATGAAGCTCAATAACATTCACATCTTTTTTCTAATTTATACCTTTGTATGCATTGTTATAAAACATGTGCTAAAACATTAGTGAGCTCAGACTGTAGAAAGAATAATATATTATATTTATTTTAAAAATATTATTAATATTTCTTTTTTTCTTATAGTTTTTTATTTACAAGATATATGATGGGTAATTTTTCAGCATTGACAATTGCAAAATCATTTGTTCCAATTTTCCCCCATTATCCCCCAACCGCTCCCCCAGATGGCATATAGACCAATACATATTAAATATGTTTAAGTATATGTTAAATAAAATATATGTATACATGTCCATACAGTTATTTTGCTGCACAAAAAGAATCAGACTTTGAAATACTGTACAATTAACCTGTGAAGGAAATCTGAAATGCAGACTGACAAAAATAGAGTGAATGGAAATTCTATGTAGTGGTTCATACGCATTTCTCAGAGTTCTTTTGCTGGGTGTAGTTGGTTCAATTCATTACTGCTCTATTGAGACTGATTTGGTTCATCTCATTCTTGAAGAGGGCCACATCCATCAGAATTGATCATCATATAGTATTTGTTGTTGACATAAGTAATGGTCTCCTGGTCCTGCTCATTTCACTCAGCATCATTTCATGTATGTCTCTCCAGGCCTTTCTGAAATCATCCTGCTGGTCATGTTTTACAGAACAATAATATTTCATAGCATTTATATACCACAATGTATTCAGCCATTCTCCAATTGATGGGCATCCACTCAATTTCCATTTTCTGGCCACTAAAAAGAGGGCTCCCACAAACATTCTTACACATACAGGTCCCTTTCCTTTCTTTAAAATCGCTTTGGGATATAAGCCCTGCAGTAACACTGCTGTATTAAAGGGTATGCACAGTTTGATAGCTTTTTGAGCATAGTTCCAAATTGCTCTCCAGAATGGCTAGATGTATTCACAATTCCACCAACAGTGTCCCAGTTTTCCCACATCCCCTCCAACATTCCACATTATCTTTCCCTGACATTCTAGCCAATCTGACAGGTGTGTAGTGGTATTTCAGACTTGTCTTAATTTGCATTTCTCTTATTAATAATGGCTTGGAGCATCTTTTCATATGGCTAGAAATAGTTTCAATTTCTTTGTCTGAGAATTGTCTGCTCATATCCTTTGACCATTTATCAATTGGAGAATGCCTTGATTTCTTATAAATCAGAGTCAATTCTCTATAAATTTTGGAAATGAGGCCTTTATGAAAACCTTTGACTGTAAAAATGTTTTCCCAGTTATTGTTTCCCTTCTAATCTTCTCTGCATTAGTTTTTTTTTATACAAAAACTTTTTAATCTGATATGATCAAAATTTTCTATTTTGTGATCAATACTGATCTCTAGTCCTTCTTTGATCATAAATTCCTTCCCTCTCCACAGGTCTAAGAGGTAAACTATACTGTGTTCTAATTTATTTATAATTTCATTCTTTATGTCTAGGTCATGAACCCATTTTGACCTTATCTTGGTTTTTGATGTTAAGTGTGGGTCAATGCCTAGTTTCTGCCATACTAATTTCCAATTTTTCTGGCAGTTTTTGTCAAACAGTGAATTATTACCCCAAAATCTGGGTACTTTGGATATGTCAAACACTAGATTATTAAAGTTATTGACTATTTTGTCCTGTAAACTTAACTTTTCCCACTGATCAAGTAGTCTATTTCTTAGCCAATACCAAATAGTTTTGGAAACCACTGCTTTATAATCTAATTTTAGATCAGGTACAGCTAGGCCATCTTCATTTGATTTTTTTTTTCATTAGTTCCCTTGAAATTCTTGATCTTTTCTTTTTCCAAATTCTTGATCTTTTCCAAAGTTCTTTTTGAACTTTGTTGTTATTTTTTCTAAGTCATTAAAATGGTTGTTTTTTTTTTGGGGGGGGAGGGGAGAATCTGATTGGTATAGTGCTAAATAAATACATTAGTTTAAATAGTATTGTCATCTTTATTATATTTGCTCATCCCATCCAAGAGCATTTAATATTTTTCCAATTGATTAGATCTGACTTCATTTGTGTGGAAAATGTTTTGTAGTTTTACTCATATAGTTTCTGATTTTCCCTTGGTAGATAGATTCCCAAATATTTTATACTATCGGTAGTTACTTTAAATGCAATTTCTCTTTGTAACTCTAGCTGTTGGATTTTGTTAGTGATATGTAAGAATGCTGATGAGTTATGTGGGTTGATTTTGTATCCTACAACTTTTTTTTAAAAGTATGGATTATTTGTAATATCTTTTTAGTAGAATCTCTGGGGTTCTCTAAGTATACCATCATATCATCAGCAAAGAGTGATAATTTGGTTTCCTCACGACCTACTCTAATTCTTTTCATCTCTTTCTCAACTCTAATTGCCAAAGCTAAAATTTGTAATACAATATTTTATAGTAATGGTCATAGTGGACAACCTTGTGTCATTCTGGATCTTATTGGGAATGGTTCCATTTTATCCCCATTACATATGATGCTTACTGATGGTTTTAAATAGATGCCAATGATTATTTCAAGGAAAAGTTCTTTTATTCTTATCCTCACAAGTGTTTTTCATAGGAATGGATGGGGAGGGGGGCAGAGCCACGGTAGCAAAGAAGGCGCACATGACTTTCTAAGATCTTCTCATACACTCATGACCAATTATTAAATTCACCCTGAAAAATAGTGATTGACTGTTAAAATTCATGAAGATTAGAAGTACAATAACTTAGCAGTCAAAGATAATCTGGAAGATAGTCAGATTTGTCCTGAAAGGTGGGAACAGACCAGCACAAACAGGGATATAGAATTAGAGGCTAGCATATTGAGAAGACCAGGTGGGGGTAGCCTCGGTGGTTAGAAAATTTACAGAGATGACTGCCATATGCTGACTGCTCTGCTCTGCTGGCAAAGCAGCAGACCAACAGAAAAATTAAAGCCAAAGATAGAGGTTACATTGTAAAATGCCAGAACCTACTGGGATCTGGCTATACCCACCCAAAAGCGGAAGTGACTCAGCACAGACCACAGCACCGCTGTGCAACCACATTCTGCAGCACAGGGATTTAGACCAGCAGTCACAAATCTGCACAACAGTGGGGCACAGCCCAGGACAACCTCTAATCTGCATGGGAGATTTGGGGGGGCTCTGCCTGGTGCAATAGAACTCTCAAAGCATGATTGCACTTTCCTGGGGAGAGACAATTCTGGTTTGTGCAGTTATTCACTGGACAACAGGTAATACTCACAGCCCCACAGCAGGATTTAGCTTGGGCTGTTGACACTTTCACTGCTCTCAGCCTCTAGACCCAGGGCAGTCACTAATCCACACAGCAGGGTTCTTCACTGGGCACTTCTGCAGCTCAGCCTGTGTTGCCTATGTCTGAATCACTTCCAGTGGGGAACTTTTTCTCAGAGCACTCCCTCACTTCACTCTTTGCAGCCCATTTGCAGGACAGCTACTGTCCATACACCAATCACTGTTCTACAGAGGAAGCTGGTAACCTCCTTGCCCTGAAGGCAGACCTTACAGGATTAAAAAAAATTAGTAATAAAATCTAAAGGATGATTGATAGTTCCTATACAGAAAGAAAGCAGGTTTTCAACCCTGAGGAGAGTAATAGCAGACAGTCTCCAGATAAAACTGCAAAGGGGGGTATAACCTGTTCCCATCACAATAGGAGACTAAGAAAAATCTTAAACAAGAGCTAAAGGAAAAATGGGGAAAGTAAAGAGAAGTTATGCAAGAAAGTTACAACTTACTGAAATGTGAATTTGAAAAGATAAAGAACTTCCAAGAAAGTAGGATGTGTGAATTGGAAAATGAAAATAACTCACTAAAAATAAATAAATTAATTAAAATTAGTGTAATGGGGAAAAAAAATTCCATAGAGCAAAACAATAACTTAAAAACTCAATTAGACATATACAAAAAGAAATTTTAAAAGCTAATTAAGAAAATAACTCATTAAAAACCATAACTGAAGAAACAGAAATGAATGATTCATTGAGACATCAAGAATCACTCAAACAAAACCAAAAAAAAATGAAAAATTAGGGAAAAAACGTTAAATACCTACTTAGAAAAATCACAGACCTGGAAAATACATGTAGGAGAGATAATCTGAGGATAATTGGACTTCCCGAAAATTATGATGGAAAAAAAAAAGAGCCTAGATGCTATTTTACAAGAAATTATCAAAGAGAACTGCCCAGACATAATAAAATCAGAAGATAAAATAGGCAGTGAAAGAATTGGTTCAACACCTTCTGAAAAAGACTCTAAAATAGTAATGTATGTTGGATTTTATCAAATGCTTTTTCTGCATCTATTGAGATGATTAAAATTTTTTTTAATTTGGTTTTTGATATGGTCAATTATGCTAATAGTTTTCCTAATATTGAACCAGCAATGTAATCCTGGTATAAATCCTACTTGGTTGTGGTATATTATCCTGAGGATGATTTTCTATAGTCTTTTTGCTAACATTTTATTTAAGATTTTAGCAACAATATTCATTAGAGAGATTGATCTGTAATGTCTCTTCTCTGTTTTCAACCTACCTGGTTTAGGTATCAGTCCCACGTCTGTATCATAAAAGGAATTTGATAGGACTCCTTCATTCCTTATTTTTTCAAATAGTTTATATGGCATCGTGGTTAATTGTTCTTTAAATGTTTGGTAGAATTCACATGTGAATCTATCTGGTCCTGGAGATTTTTTCTTAGGGAGTTAATTAATAGCTTGTTCTTTTATTTTTTTCTGAAATGGGACTATTTAAGCAATTTACTTCCTCCACTATTAATCTGGGAAGCCTATATTTTTTGAGTTAGTCATCCATTTCACTTAGGTTATCAAATTTGTTGGCATGAAGTTGAGCAAAGTTACTCCTTATTATTGCTCTAATTTCCTCTTCATTGGTGGGAAGTGTTCCCTCTTCATTTTTAAGACTAACAATTTGATTTTCCTCTTTCCTTTTTCTAATCAGATTTACCAAAGGTTTATCTATTTTATTGGTTTTTTCATAAAACCAACTCTTAGTTTTATTTATTAAATAGTTTTTTTTTTACTTTCAATATTAATAATTTCTCCTTTTCATTTTAGAATTTCAAGTTCAGTATTTGATTAGGGGTTTTTAATTTGGTCTTTTTGTAACTTTTTAAGTTGTAAGCCTAATTCATTGATCTCTTTCATTATTTTATTCAATTAGCCTCTAAAGATATAAAATTTCCCATTATAACCACTTTGGCTGCATCCCACAAATTTTGGTTTGATGTCATTGTTGTCATTTTCTTGGGTGAAATAATTAATTGTGTCTATAATTTGTTGTTTCAAAAATACTATATGATGAGCAATTCTGATGGACCTGCCCATCCTCAGTAATGAGATCAACCAAATCAGTTCCAATGGAGCAGTAATGAACTGAACCAGCTACACCCAGTGAAAGAATTCTGGGAGATGACTAAAAACCATTACATTGAATTCCCAATCCCTATATTTTTGCCCACCTGCATTTTGGATTTCCTTCACAGGCTAATTGTATAATATTTCAGAGTCCAATTCTTTTTGTACAGCAAAATAATGGTTTGGTCATGTATACTTATTGTGTATCTAATTTATATTTTAATATATTTAACATCTACTGGTCATCCTGCCATCTGGGGGAGGGGAGAGGGGGAAGGAGGGGAAACATTGGAACAAGAGGTTTGGCAAATGTCAGTGCTGTAAAGTTACCTATTACCCATACATATAACCTATAAATAAAAAGCTATTATATATATATGTATATATATATATATATATATATATATATATATATATATATACACATATATATATATAATTCGCTGTTTAACCAAATCATTGTTTAAGATGAGATTATTTAGTTTCCAATTACTTTTTGGTCTCTTTTCCCCTAACTCTTTGTTGTATGTAGTTTTTATTGCATTGTGATCTGAAAAGAAGGCATTTGGTATTTCTGCCTTTCTGCATTTAATTCTGAGGTCTTTGTGTCCTAATATAGGGTCAATTTTTGTATAGGTTCCATGAACTGCTGAGAAGAAAGTGTACTCCTTTCTTTCACCATTCAGTTTTCTCCAAAGATCTATCATATCTAATTTTTCTAATATTCTATTTACCTCTTTAATTTCTTTCTTATTTGTTTTGTGGTTTGATTTATCTAATTCTGACAGCGCAAGGTTAGATCTCCAACGATTATAGTTTTGCTGTCTATTCTTCTTGCAACTCTCTTAACTTCTCCTTTAGGAAGTTAGATACTGTACCACTTGGTGCATATATGTTTTGTATTGATATTGCTTCATTGTCTATGCTACTCTTTACAAGACATACTTTCCGTCCTTATCTCTTTTAATTAGATCAATTTTTGCCTTTGCTTGATCTGAGATAAGGATGGATACCCTTACTTTTTTGACTTTACTGAAGCATAAGAGATTCTGCTTTTACCTTTACTGTGAGTGTATCTGATTGCTTTAAATATGTTTCCTGTAAACAACAATTTGTAGGGTTCTGGCCTTTGATCCATTCTGCTATCCACCTCTGCTTTATGGGAGAGTTCATCCCATTTACATTTACAGTTAAAATTACTCATTTTGTATTTCTTGCCAAATTATTATCCCCAGGTTATGCTTTTTTTTTCTTGCTCCCCCTTACCCCCTTTCCTCAGTATTAAACTTATGGACACTACTTGCCTCATGTAGCTCTCCTTCTTTAGAATTCCTCTCACTCTCTTTGAATCCCTTCCCCTTTCTTGTATCTTTCCCTTATTACTCTTTTCTTTTTCTGTTTTCGTGTCCCACTTTTTAATGAGGTGAGAGAAATTTCTCTGTGAACCAAATATTTCAATTATTTGCTCTTTGAGCCAACTCTGATGATAGTAAGATTCACACAATATTCCTCCCTCTCTCTAAATTCCCTCAGATATGATAGGTTTCCTTTGCCTCTTTTTGGGATATTGTTTCCTTCTTTTTGTGTTCCCTTTTCCCTTTTTCTGAAACTCTCCAATTTCCCTTTCTTCTTCCCTTTTTTATGTTATATCAGTAAAATCAAATTATACATGTACTCTTTATGTATATCCAAAACAGAAATACAGTCTCAAGAGTTCTTTTTATCTTTTTCTTCTTCTCGAGTCCTATAGTTTGAGGTCAAATTTTTTGTTTAGTTTTTTTTGTTTGTTTGTTTGTTTGTTTTTTGTTTTTTGTTTTTTTCATAGAAATAAATGGAGTTCATCTGTTTCATTGATTGTCCATCTTCTTCCCTGGGAAAAAATGCTCAGCTCAGCTTGGTAGTTTATTCTTGCCTGTATTCCAAGTTCTTTCACCTTTCAGGAAAATCAGATTCTAGGCTCTTTGATTTTTTAATGTGGAAGCAGCTAGATCTTGAGTGATCCTTATTGTGGCTCCTTGGTATTTGAATTGTTTTTTTTTTTTTTTTTTTTCTGACTGCTTATGATATTTTTTCCTTAGCTGACAATTCTGAAATTTAGCTACAACATTCCTTGGAGTTTTTATTTCAGTGTCTTTTTCAGAAGATGTTCCATGAATTATTTCAATTCCTATTTTACCTTCTGATCCTACTAGGAATTTCTTTTTGATGATTTCCTTTAAAATAGTATCTAGGCTCTTTTTTCATCATAATTTTCAGAAAATCCAATAATCCTCAGATTATCTCTCCTAGATCTATTTTCTAGGTCTTTTGTTTTTTCAAGTAGATATTTAACATTTTTTTCTATTTTTTCATATTTTTGGTTTTGCTTCACTGATTCTTGATATCTCAATGAATCATTCATTTCTATTTGTTCAATTCTGAGTTTTAATGAGTTATTTTTTATTAGCTTTTTTTTTTACTTCTTTTTGTATATGTCCAATTGAGTTTTTAAATGAATTGTTTTGCTCTATGGAGTTTTTTTTTATTTTTATTTCATTATTATTATTTTTTTTTTTACTGAGTTATTTTCTTTTTCAAGTTTACAAATCCTACTTTCTTTGGAGCTCTTTATCTTTTCCAATTCAGAAATTCTGTTTTCCTGGGAGTTCTTTACCTTTTACAATTCACCTTACAGGAAGTTGTTTTCTTTTTCCACTTTATCAAACTTTTCTTGTTATATATAAGTGTGTTATAAGTTTTTTTGGTAGTTTCTTGCATAGCTTCTCTTTCCCCATTTTTCTTCTAGCTCTCTTTTAAGATATTTTATAACTTCTTCTAGGAGAGCCTTGTGTGATGGTGAGCAATTACATCCCCCTTTGGGGTTTTGTCTGGAGACTGTGTGCTATTAGTCTCCTTGGGGTTGAAAACCTACTCTCTTTCTACATAGAGACTAATGATGGTGTATATGACATTTTTACTCATTTTTTTAAAGCCCTTAGGGTATCCCTTCAGGACAAGGAGGTTACTAGCTTCTTCTGCAGAGCAGGGATAGATAGATAAACAGTAGCTGTCCTACAAATAGGCTACAAAGTGCAGCTAGGATGCAGAAGTGCTCTGTCAAAAACTCTGCAATGTAAGTGTTTCTGAGCTGGGTAGCAGTGGCCAAGCTGGGGAAGTGCTCTGCTAAGAGCCCTGCTGTGCAGATTAGCAACTGCCCGCAGGCTAGAGGCTCAGCAGGGAAAGTGTCACAGCCCAGGCAGAAGGCTGCCATGGGGATTAGCAGTGTCCCTGGAAAGAGCCCCTGCACCTACTGGAAGTGTCTCTGCCCTGGGGAATGCAGTTGTGTGGAAGTCTTATTGCCCCAGGCCAAGCCCTGACTATGCAGATTAGAGGTTGCCCCAGGCTGAACCTTTTTGCTGTGCAGATTTGTGACTGCCCCAAGCAAAAACCCCATGCTGCAGAATGTAGTTGCACAGCTATGTTGTGGTCTGTGCTCAGTCACTTACTTTTGGTTTTAGGTGGGTATAGCCAGATCCTGTTAGATTTTGGCTTTTTTTTTGGAGTACATTCTACCTTTGACTTTAATTTCTCTGCGGTCTACTGCTTTGCAACCAAAGCAGAGCATCTAACCTGTGGTGGAGTCCTCTCTTTAATTTGCCAGCCATGGAGATAGCCTCCACTCTTTCTGCTCAGTATGCTAGCCTCTCCTTCTATCTCCCTGTTTGTGATGGCCTGCTTCCGAGGCTCAGGACAACCCTTTTCTGGTGATCTTCCAGATTATCATTGGCTGGTAAATTCTTGTACTTCCAATCTTTATGAATTTTACCAGTTAAGCACCATTTTGATGCTGAATTTGGTAATTAGTAGTGAGGGTATGAGAAGAGCTTAGAATATCATGTATGTCTTCTTCACCATCTTGGCTCCATCCCCTGAAGACCATTTTATTAGGTAGTTATTCACTTATTTTTATCATATTCAAAGCAACTGAGTTGATCATAGAAAAATCAGAATACAATACTAGAATAAAGGATACTAATTTTATAATGAGAAGATTAGAGTTCAAATACTGTATCTGGTTTTTACTGTCTTATGAATTTCAGCAAGTTACTTTCTCTTTACCTCATCTGTAAAATGAGTGGGCTGAAGGAAAAGAAAAAGGTGCCAAGGTGCTTTACAACTCTATGCTTCATCTATCTATCTATTTATCTATCTATCTGTCTAACTATGTCTCCTCTTGCTTATAATCACTAAACATCCCACATACCTCTTTTCTTTTCTTTCCCCAAAAAACATTTTATATATTACAATGAATTATTTAAATGAGAAAAAAGTCTGAAATGTGATCAATACTTTGAAAAAGTAAGAAAACTTTTATGGAGGGGTGAGATAGGGATGTTTTCTCATTTTTTTTTTCATTTGAGTCAACTTGATCTTCATATATTTTAATTTTATATCTAATATTGTTTGTGTGTCATTGTTCTTCCATGTATATTGTTATGTTCATTGTGCATATTGTTTTCTAGGCTCTGTTTGCTTCACTTTGCATTAGTTTGTCAATTATTTTTCTTATTTTTTTTTGCTTCTTTGTAATCATCATATACACAATTTCTTACAGTACAATGAAATTCACAGATAAAAATGTAGTCATTCAACAATGAGTAGTCAGTAGTCATCTGCTTTGTTTTTTATTCTAAGTTTTCTGAATTTTCTCATCAGTTGTTTCCTATTGATATAAACTCAGAAGAAAATGTTTGTTTCAAAGAAGATGGATGTTCTAGTAACTTTCTTTGAATAATTTAAACTTGTTTTTCAAAATGGTTATACAATTCCACAGCTCCACTAATATGCATATATTGCAAAACACAAAATGCATTCTTAGTTCTGTCTTATAGGGATTTGGAGCATTTGTCCATTTGATTGTTAATACTTTGTAGTTCTTTTGAAAAGTCTCCAGATTTTTTGACCATCAATTGTTTGAGGAATAGCAATTAGCCTTACTTATGTTTGTTAATTATTTGTATAGCTTATATATCAACATTTTATCAGAGAAATTTCATGAAAAGCTTCTGTTCCTTTCCATTTGATTATTTTGATATCTGCAGTTGTCTTTGAATTCAGGGTCCTTGTGACTTCAAGTCCAATGCTCTATCAACTGCACCATCTATCAGCAACTTCTTCTTCTTCTTCTTCTTCTTCTTCTTCTTCTTCTTCTTCTTCTTCTTCTTCTTCTTCTTCTTCTTCTTCTTCGTCTTCTTCGTCTTCTTCATCTTCTTCTTCATCTTCTCTTTGTCTTCATCTTCTTCTTCTTTCTTCTTTGCTGCATTCTCACTGGTTCTCTTCTCCTAGCCCTTGAAATTTTCTTCTCCTTTGATACTCTTTTCCCTTTAGAATCTGTATATTAATTCCTGTTTAGTCTCTTACTTTTAATTGATTATTTAGTTCTTGTCTATTTTTTTTTGTTTGTTTCTCTCAATTAATAAAGAGGGTTGTTTATTCCTATCCTCCATTTCAATTACTCTTGTTCCTTGGTTTTCAAGGTACATTTTTTCTCACTTTTCCTAAAATATTTTTCTCACTCTCTTCAATATTATTATTATTTTTTCTTTCTACTTACACTATATCCTCTTTCTTGGATTCAGGTCTTTTTTTAGTCCCCCTCTATAAATCTTCATGTACTCAAAATTTCTATTGTATCCATTCTAGGTTCTCCCTGAAGGCATTTTTCTGCAAGTGAATTATAGGACTTGTACATGGATTCCCTTCTTTTCCTTTTGTACTTCACTACTAGTATATTATCAATTATTACATATATTAAAGAGGATGCTGCCCATGGTAGGGCACCACATTAACTACTGATCTTCTACCTTCTCTTATTGATTTTTTTTATTTGCCTATAAACCACTTCCCAGTGTCCATGACCTCCTTCTCCTTTAAGTGACAGTTGCTTGCAGAATTTCCAATTCAGGCTTTTTCATTATAAGTAGACTTTGCAAGTAATCAAATACCCCAGTGTAGTGTTCTCTTTTCTAAAATATAATCTTCTCTGAGAGCAGGTTTTTGGGGGGCTTCTGGAGGTAGCCTTAGTTTCAGTTCAGAGTAATATTCACCTCAAAGACAGCCAGGAGTTAAAGTCCAGTCCTTTAATGTCTCCTTCAAAATAGCACGGTTAGTTTTCTTAGAGGCCTATCTCTCTCCTTGGTTCCAAGAGCTCTTGACACTTGTCCTTTGCCTCTGCCAGCTTCAGTCTCTAGTTCAACTCCAAATCCTTCATTCTGCCCAACTGAATCCTGGCTTCTCAGTCTCTCAAGAATCTAGTGCTTGTCCTTTTATATGCTCTTTTAGAGGTGTTAACTCAAAGGTTGACTCCTCCTCAGAGAGTGGGATTGAGGGAGGTGTGACTTTTGAATCTCCTCCACTGAACTTGTGAATCTCCTGGAGTGCCTATCAATTCCAGTACTTAGCATCTTGTAAGAATCCTAACAACTCAGGTTTCATTTAATGAAATGTCCTCATCTTCCTTAATCCAGCATCTCTCTTCACCATATGGAAACTTTCATCAGTGAAAACAACTCCCACTTCTAAAGTAAGCTCCTTTCCTCTCTTGAGTTTTCCAACCTTCTTCCTATCATTTTTCTTACTGATTTTCCTGGAGGATCTTCTTTTTTTTTTTTTTTCCAGACACAGAAGTCACTCTCTCCAAGTTGACTACCACTGGTTATATTCTAACACATGATCACTGTTCTCTATCTCCTTGCTCTCCTTCCTAATTCTTTAGGACTCTTCTATGTTTTAATACGGCCCTACTAAAAATGAATAGATTCATTATAGGCAGTGTCAGCAAGTTCTGTCCCATTATTATTGTTCTCACTAGTAGCCCTACCAGAATTCTGACTTTTCCTTTGTCTCCTTCTATCCATTTCGAAAGGGTTCACATAGAATTCTCTCCCTTGTCATTCTATTGCTATTACCGTCTTTATTTACTGCACTTATTCTTTCTTGTATTTCCATTGTGTGGGGTGTTCAAGATATGAATAATATCATTTTTGGATTTCTTAATAAACTATTTTAATATATGTGCATATGTATATATATATATACATATGTATATGAGTTTATATTCATCCTGACTACTTTCTATATGATTGTATAATGTCCAGGCTAGCTTTCTGGGGGATCTCTGGATGGGCCTTGGTCTTTAGATAGAGAAGTGATGAAGGCAGGACAGCCACCACGAGGCTGGTCAAAGATGGAGTCCAGAATCTGGAATCTGGAGTCTCAAGTCTTCTCTGTGTCTGTGGCTGAGAGACTATTCTGTGTCTGAGACTCCCTTAAATACCAAAGTATGATTACATCACTGAGCATGTGCCAACTGTTAGGAGAGCCATTACATCACCATATCACACTAAGTTTATGTTTAGAGAACCATTATCTCACACTAAGTAGGTGATTAACTATAAAGCACCCTGCTGTCCTTGATTCACATACACCTTTATTGAGTTCCAGAACTCTCCAGATTGTTTTTGCTTCTCTTCTAGGTTGTCCTTCATTTCTGTATATTTATATTAGCAATCTATTGTTCTTTTGGTTCTTTGGTTCATTTTCTGAATTCCTACTTTTTCACTATGATTTTCTTGGAGGTTGCTCTTAAAATATCTCAGTCACCCCCATACACAAAGCAATTCAAAGTTCACTAGCCTAAATCACTTTGGCATCTAACATTTGAGTGTATGGAATTGGCCAAAGTTTAGTGTTATGTTCTTCCTATCAGACTTTGTAGAGTGTTTCATAGTTCCACACACACATGGTAACTTTTTCTATTGATGAATTTATTCCTTCCACAATTCTCTGGCTGAATACTGTCAGTTCAGAATCTGTTTTTCTGGCACTGGCATTTCAAAACTGAAACACTGGTGTGGCTATATTTCTGATTCTGAGGATTTTGCTCCTTAAGAAAAAACAAACCTACTTGGTGCAACTAGTTGGTACAGTGGATAAAGTAACAGCTTTGAAGTCAGGAAGACTGACCTCAATTACTTAACAAAAAATAAAATACATGGGGAGATGGCAGGAGATAGACAGAATATTGCCTGAACTGTTCCTAGTTTCTCTCAGTATCAATGCTAGATCAAGCTTCTTCATGAATTTTGGAGTGATAGAACCCACAAATATTTGGAGTGTAATAATTTTCCAGCTTACAATATTTTGAAATGACATCAGGAAAGGTCTGTCTCTTTGGGCAGTGAGGAATGTGGCCAGTGTAATCTCAGGACAGAGAGGCCCAATGCAGGTAAGCCTGGTATGGGGAGGCCTGGTGCAGGGAATCTAGTGGGAGGCTTTTAGTAAAAATATAGTAGCATTGGTTACTCTTAGTTCAGAAGGCCAGTGGATTAGAAGACCAGGTGTGAGACCTCCAAAGCCTCTACAGAAAGGAAATTATGAGTCTCTGAATCCCAGCATAATAGGAGGGAGTTGCCCAGGCTCACCCAGCACAATGGGAATACTCTGCCACACCACCAGCTACAGCATCAGAAATACCCAGTCAGACACATTATTGGTAGAATTGTGAATGGATCCAAACATTCTGAAGAGCAATTTTGAACTATGCTCAAAAACTTTTCAAACTGTGCATACCCTTTACCACAGCAGTGTTTCTATTGGGCATATACCACAAAGAGATCTTAAAGGAGGGAAAGGGACTCACATAAGCAAAACATGTTTGTAGCAGCCTTTTTGTAGTGGCTTGAAACTGGAAACTGAATAGATGTCCATCAATTGGATAATGGCTGAATAAATTATGGTATATGGATGTTATGGAATATTATTGTTATACAAGAAATGACCAACAGGATGATTTCAGAGAAGCCTGGAGAGACTTACATGAACTGATACTAAGTGAATTAAACAGAACCAGAAGATCATTATGCACAACCACAAGAGTACATGATGATCAATTCTGATGGACATGGCTCTCTTCAACAATGAGATGATTCAAACCAGTTCTAATTGTTCAGTTATGAAGAAAGTCACATATATCCAGAGAGAGGACTGTGGGAACTGAGTGTGAACCACAGCATAGCATTTTCACTATTTTGGTTGTTGTTTGCTTGCATTTTCTTTTCTTTCTCAGTTTTTTTTTCCTTCTTGATCTGCTTTTTCTTGTGCAGTAAGATAACTATAAATATGTATACATATATTGAATTTAACATGTATTACAACATATTTAACATGTATTGCACTATCTGCCATCTAGGGGAGAAAGTGGGGGAAGGAGGAGAAAATCTGATCTAGAAGATTTTGCAAGGGTCAATGTTGAAAAATTACTGATATATATATTTTATAAATTTAAAATCTTTAATAAAAAAGAATATTAATACAAAAATCTTAAATAACATATTAGCACATTTTAAAGTAACTTATAATCATGATAATATATAAATGTAACACTAGTTCAAAATTAGGAAAATCATTAGCACAATTGATCATATAAATTGCCAATCTGTCAGAAATCATATGATTATATTAATATATGCAGAAAAAGTTGACACAATACAACAGCCATTCTTGTGGGTTTTTTCTTAAAATCATAAGTAGTGCCTAGAATTGTATAATTTCACAAGTCACTGCAGTCAATTACTACTTCAATCTAGGGTTACATAAACCCAGTGATTCTAGCTTCTAGTATTAGAACTCACTATTTGACAAAAATTTCTGGGAAAATTAAAAAATATTATGACAGAATTTAGCCCTTGACCAACAGCTAACACTCTATAATAAGGTAAGACAAATGGATTCATGATTTGATATAAAGAGTGATAGTGTAAGCAAAGTAGGCTTATATTCTACCTCTCAGATTTATGTATAAGAGAGGAATTTGCGGCCAAAAAAGAACTAAAAAACATTATCAAATGAAAAATGGATAATTTTATTATACAAAATGAAAAAGGGTTTATATAAAGAAAACTAATGTAGCCAAGCTTAGAAGGGAAGCAGAAAGCTAGGGAAAATGTGTAGTATTCTCTCTAAAATTTAATGTTCTCTGTTGAAGTTTTCTTGGAGTGTCTGGGAGCAGCCTTCATTTCACTTCTGTAATCACCACAAGTGCAGCCAGGTGTTAAAGTCCAAATCGTTTATTATCTCTTTCAAAGTCCTATTTCCTTCACTTGGGGCTTGGCTAGTTTTCTGGAGGCCTTCCGGAATCTTGGTTTCAGTGGGGAAGTGAATGGGGAGAGCTTGCTACCAAAGTGGTGTGAGATGGGCTGAATCTGTCTGAGTCCCAAGGGTTTGTGCCCCAGCCTTTGGCCTCTAGCCTTCTGTCATTTATCTCTCAATCTCTCTGAATCATCCTGGATGAGGCTTCTAGCTAATATGTTACACACTGAGTATACACCAATCATTGTATCACTAGAAAACCATTATTTCTTCTAGGATTAAATCAATGCTAATCTAGATTTAATCATTGTCTCCTCAATTCCAATTAGTACCTTGTTTCAAGTTCTGGCCCATAACATCTCCTTGTAAGATTAAATCAATCATACTGAACCATGCTAAATTAGATAACTATTATCTCTATCAATTTCACTTAGTACCTTGTAAGGATCCTTTGTTTCAAGTTCAGAATTCTGGCCCATAACAAAAATGTATACATTCAGTGTTTTTTTTTTAAGCTTCATTTCTAAAACATACAGAAAATGGACTAAAATTTAGAAGAGTATAAGCTATTCCTCAACTGATAAATGGTCAAAGAATATTTGCAGATGAAGGAATAAAAAACATTTCTATTCATATAAACAAAGGCTCTAAATAACTGTTGATTAGAGAATACAAATTGAGACAACTCTGATGTATCATCTAATACCTATCAAATTGGCTAAGAAGATGGGAAAAATAAATGTTCATGTAGATGTGGGAAAAGTGGGACACAGAAATTGTTGGTGCAGTTGTGAACTGATTCAACCATTTTGGAGAGCAATTTGGAAATGGTCATAAAACTATACAAATCCTTGATCCAGCACTGTTTCAAATCCTTGATCCAGCACTGTTTTTACTGAGCCTTATCAAAAAGAGATCATAAAATGACCAGTTCTGATGGACCTGGCCATCCTCAGCAATGAGATCAACCAAATCATTTCCATTGGAGCAGTAATGAACTGAACCAGCTATGCCCAGAGAAAGAACTCTGGGAGATGACTAAAAGCCATTACATTGAATTCCCAATCCCTATATTTATGCCCACCTGCATTTTTTATTTCCTTCACAAGCTAATTGTACAATATTTCAGAGTCTGCTTGTTTTTGTACAGCAAAATAACAGTTTGGTCATGTATACTTATTGTGTATCTAATTTATATTTTAATATATTTAACATCTACTGGTCATCCTGCCATCTGGGGGAGGGGGTGGGGGGTAAGAGGTGAAAAATTGGAACAAGAGGTTTGGCAATTGTTAATGCTGTAAAGTTACCCATACATATAACCTGTAAATAAAAGGCTAGTAAATAAATTTAAAAAATAATAAAAATAAATAAATTTAAAAAAAGAGATCATTAAAAAAGGGAAAGGGCCCACATGTATAAACATGTTTGAAGTAACCCTTTTTGTAATGGCAAAGAACTGGAAATTGAATGGATGCCCATCAGTTGGGGAATTGTTGAATAATTATCAAACCTGCTCTTTTTGCTAAACTTTAGCGGTCATTACGAGTTATACTGAAGAAAAATTCATGAAACTCAAAATTTCTTCAGAGGGATAGTTTGTTTTATTTGGGCAAGCAATAAAATGGCATTTTGAACTAGAAAAATTCTGACTACCCTCCCAATCTGAGAATTTGTGATTACAAAAATTGATCTCAATTGAAATATCATTTTTTTTGTTCTTGCTTTTGTTTTGTTTTCTTTTTTTTTTTTCAGAAATGAAGTTTAGGGAGAAGGAAATTGAATTGTCTACCTGTTTACTTAGGTCTTTTCCTAAAGATATATCCAAATTGCCATGTTAAGTAAAGGATTCATATGTTAATTTAATATTAACATCCAAGGAAGAAGAAGCAGTATTTTCTCTTAAATATTTATGAGTGTGACCGGCAGATTTCTTCAGTCTTAACAATTGTTACATATGTGCCATCTGACCTTACTGTGAGAAGAGGCAGAAATCTATGTTTTCTTATTCAGATGAGTGAGGACTAAAAGTCTTTTCTTTTATCAGGGATTTAAGAAATTTGCATATAAAATCATAGTCATCATATTAGGTCATTTCTCATCACATTAAAATTATATGTGCATCACAAAGGAAATTTATGAGAAATTATTAGAAGCCACAAAATTTTCTCTCCTAGCAAGGAACCCTGATATTGGTAGATGATAATAACAATTTATAGTTCATATTTAGCACTTTGAAAGGCCATATTTTACAATAGATGAGAGAGCTGGTCAAAGAGCCCTAATTTCATATTGGCTATATGTCACTGGGCACTACAAATTAAAATTTTCTATGCTGTATATTATTTTTATTTAATTTGTAAAACATTTCCAATTTACATACTAATTTGTTTTGGATAAGAGTACTCAATAATTTTGTAGGCATTTAATTGGACACCTCTTTTCTAGTGAATTGTTAAGACTATAAGTTGTAGATAAATCCTCTTCCTGCATCAATAAGTGTATTGAATAGAGGTTTATAATTAAATTTAGTGCAATTGTCTACAGAGTCTGATAATTTTTGACTAATAATAAACACCAAGAAAACACAGCCAGTACCCCACCACCTATATCTGAAACCATTAATTAGAGGAAATGGAGAAATTTTGAATGGTGTGGATAAGTTTGCTTATCTTGGTGGTGTACTAGATTAAAACATGCATTGCCAGAGCTAACTCAATGTTTGGAAGATTACAAAGGAAATGATGAAAGATAAGAGGGAGTAGACTGACTAGTAAACTGAAGGTCTACAGAGTCATTGTGCTGACTTGATTGTTGTATGCCTTTGAAACCTGGACAGCATAAAAGTTTTATGCCAGGAAACTGAATCACTTCCATTTGAATTGTCTTATGAAGATTTTGAGGAACATCTGGGAGGATAAGATACCACACAATGAAGTTCTTTCTCAAACTAAACTGCCAAGTATTCAAATTCTCCTGCAGAAGGTGAAACTTTGTTGGGCTGACTACATTGTTCAAATGCCAAATGTATGTTTATAAAATATACTATTGCATGGAGAACTCACACAGTGCAAGCACTCACAAGGTGGTCAGAAAAAGCAATACAAGGATATTCTTAAGATCTTTCCCCCGGACCATCCAGCATGGCATGCCCTCATCAGAGAAGGTACTGTGCTCTATGAGCCAATTGAAATTGAATTAGGTCAAAAGAAATGAAAAATGTGCAAAGTTGGAGAAGCTACCTCAAATATTCATAGAGACAAATATTCATAGAAACAGAAATTGTATACCTTGCTCATTCCACTCTCTATCTAAAGCTTTGCTTGGTGTCAACTCCACAGAACAAGATGCACAATTAGTGTTTTCCAAGAACCTTAATGGTCACCTTTTATGTGTTGTCTTCTCCCATTAGACTGTAGCTCCCTGTGGTCTGATATCATCTTTCTTTTTTTTTTTTTTTTTTTTTTTTTTTTTGGTCTTCTCAGTTCTTAGCACAGTGATTGATACACAATAGGATGTTAATAAATGCTTATTGAATTGAAAGTATAGAAACCCTATATGACATACCATTTCTCTGATGGTTTTTTCCATTTTACACACAAGAAAACTGGGGTTTTAAGATGTATAGATGCTTGACAATTACCTCACAGATCTCCAAATAC
Source organism: Sarcophilus harrisii (assembly GCF_902635505.1). Classification (NCBI taxonomy): domain Eukaryota; kingdom Metazoa; phylum Chordata; class Mammalia; order Dasyuromorphia; family Dasyuridae; genus Sarcophilus; species Sarcophilus harrisii. Next base: position 62,686,888 of record NC_045427.1, on the reverse strand, counting down.
ATATTCTACTATTCTATTCTTTAATTTAAGATTGATACATGCATAAAGTTCATGTCATGCCATTTAAGGTCATCTATTATCTGACTATAATCTACTTATAGAGTTTTATGTAGAGGCTCATTGTCTTCTGGTTTCTTTTTCAATACATTGTCTATAGCACTATAACTCTATCTTCCAAATTATATGGTGCAGTGGAAAGGACTTTTTGTAAGGTAAAAAGCCTATTTTTTTCCTGATCAATAGCTAATCAGTGAATTGCCCTGAATGCAAACTGCTATTCAAATATTGACTATTTCTGAAATCAGAACTTTTTAAATAATGCAAAAATAATAAATCTCTTCGAACATGAAGAAAATATATTAATTATATAATGCAAACCTATTTTATATATTCCAAATTTAGTATACATTTTTAGACATAGTAATTATATGACTACACAATTACATCCTTTTTTTCTAGCTGTTTTATTTTTTAATGAACTATTATTGGAACATGTTCCATGATCCCTTCCAAAGTAATTCAGGATATAATATTAGTAAAACACATAATTTAGGAAGATTAAGTTGATTTAGAAAAGGAATTATTTACTAAAAAAAAGCTTCTAGTTCACTCCTTTATAATTTTAAATATTATTTATTATTATTATAAACAGATGTGTATGTGTGTCTTTTACTTGTGGTAGTATGTGATAAAACTATAATACCAGTTATATCTGTGACTTGTATTAATAGGTAGCATTACTTCAAAGTGAGTAACCTTGTCTTTTGCATTATAAAAACTAATTTGTTAATCCCAATTATCTTTGCCACTATCATACCAGAAGTGGCTTGAAACTTGAAGGATGGTCAAAATCATGGAAGATCAAAAACAATTTGTAGATGAAAACTTCAGCCTTGGAAAAAATACTTAAAATAATTTAGCTTTCCTTGAACCCATTATGCCTTGCAACTATCCTCCCTTATGTCTTCTCCTTTCACAAGTCATCTTTTACATATCTAACCATTAATTACTTCCTGATCCCTAGTTCTATGTTACCAGTTAATTATCTACTCCATAATTTGAATAGATAGTTTATAAGCCTCTTAAAATTAACATGTAAAAATGACAGCTTGTCTTTTCTTCTCAATTCATCCTTCTTCCTAATTTTCCTATTTCCATAAAAGGAATCATCATGTACATAAAGGTTTCTTAAGCTTTTTCCACTCACAACCCTTTTCCCCCTAAAGATATGTTTATGCAATCCAATCTCAAACTGAACCAATATGTTTAGCACAATTCATGCTTTCTCAGTACAAAATGTGCATGTTGTGTGTTCAGAATGAAGTCTGCAGGGAAATTGCCTGATGCAACATGGACAAATGCTACCAGAAGCACCTGAGATTCATTATACGTTTGATTTTGAATTATTTTTGGTCATTGTGTTCAGAAAGCTTTTACTATTGCCAAATTTTTCATGACCCTCACATTTATTTATATGACTTCATATGTGATAGCTTACCCATAGTTTAAGAAGTTTTGATCTAGTTACATAGTCATTCATATAAGCAATTTTAGAGTCATTACCAAATATTCTCTTTCTTTCTCAACCTACTTCCATATCATATACTTGCCAAAGAAGGAAGAAAGTAGACATACATTCATTCACCATGATATATTTCATGCGCTATGCTAAATACATGGAATATAATTATAAAGTGGAAAAATAGTCCTGATCTCAAGATCCTTGAATTCAAATAAGTGAAATTAACATACAGAATAGAGACAAATGGGGAGATGGCTAGGGAAGAAAAGAAATCAAGTTAACTCAATAAATATTTGGTTAGTTCTTGTTATTTGTCAGAGACTGTTCTAAGCATTAACAATTATATTTATAAGCTACAATCAAGGTATCCCCACCCTTAAAGTGGTTATATTCTAATGGGGTAGGTAATTCTTAAAAAGAAGCTATATACAAGGGACCTGGAGAAGAATGAAAGCACCCTAAATAATAGCATGTGAATAAAGAAGTCTAGAGAATCAGGAAAAGAATCAATTGCAGAAAGAAGAAATAAAACTATCAAGTCTGAACATTTCCTTAATATGGAGGTTCCAAGAGGAAATGAGAAATTAAAGGAAAGAGTCACAGAGACAGAGGGATCTCCCAGTATAAGAAGGCCTCAAAGATTTATGTGATGAAAAGGCTGCAATGACATGATAGAAAAAGAAGACTGAAAAGTCAGGAGCAGATCCTTGACAGAAAAGAAGGCAATTGATATATTTTGTCTGTTTGTTTATTTTTGGTATCACATTGAAATTTCATATTTATTTTGATACCCCTATCTAATATGTGATCCATTTTACTGTACTTAAAATAAATGGAAAAAAAATCAGTAAAATGACCCACCTGATTAATCATGACTAATCATGACTAATATAATATATGTATGCATATATATAATGTGTATATTGTGTACATATATATGTGAATATGAAAGCTGTTTATCCATAAACATGGATTTATGCATAATACACATTCTACACTGATAGTCTATTATTTCTTCAAAGAAGAGAAGTTGATATATATATATATAATATATATTTTAAATTCTCCAAATCTCAATTTGGTCAAGCATACTTTTTCTTAATTTTTTTTTTTCTTTCCCTAAAGCCAGCTTGAAAACTTTGTAGTCTATTCCATGTACATAAATTAATGTTGTCTGGAGCTGATGAATCAGGCATGGCACATGCCATTTCTTGCTAGAGGCAAGAGCAACTATCCTTTCCTTTCCCTGCTGCTTAAGCAAATTCCACCAAAGCTGAATTTTAAAAGCATTAGGGCAGATTAGGTAGTTTGACTTGTAGATTTATAATGGAATTGTTTTTTACAAATGTTTAAGGAAATGGGAGATAAGACCATACAATGCATATCTCTTGAAAGCATTTTAGAAGTAAATAGAATAAAAATATCCCTCATTCCTATTAAACCAAAATATAAAACTCTGCTCTAGAATTGTACACTGTAAGATAGAATGTTCAGTATTATAAGGGCATACATCATGTTTCTTTACTTCACTTTATTATAATTGACAGATTCCGTGGTTTTTGCAAATTGAAGGCTTATGACAATGTTGTATTCAGAAAGTCTATTGATAACATTTTTATTCCAGTAGTATATACTCACATTGTGTCTCTCTGTCAAATTTTGGTAATTCTTGTAATAGTTGAAACTTCTCCATTATTAGCATATCTTTTACTATAATCTTTGATCAGTGATCTTTGATGTTGCTATTAACATTTTTTGGGGAGTTATAAACCACACTAGTGTAAGTTGACTAATTTAATCCATAAATATTGTGTGTGTTCTGACTGCTCCAGTAGCCTATAGATTTCTCCGTCTCTCCCTGTTGTCAGGATTCCCTATTCTCTGAGACACAATACTGAAATTAGGCCAAATAATAACGCTACAATGGCCTTTAAGTGTTAAAGTAAAAGAATGAATCAACTAATGTGCCAAATATTATTTTAGTCCTATTTTTAAAAATTGCCCCAGCTACTCCTACTTTGACTGCTGGCCCTGATAAGTAAGCAGCCATCAATACCGAGCAAAAATAAAAAAACAAACCAAAAAGACTGGCTGAAGCCTCAGATAATAATTAACAATTTATAGCAATCTAACATTTTAGCAGAAGTATATACATTATCGGTTTTAAAAATATTATTATACATTAATAAACTATTATATAATCAATTTTATATGCACTAGAAAATTTTAAAAAATGTATGACTTACTTAACTGAAATTTTCTATTTATTGAGGTGGTCTTGGACCAAAGCTATAATATTTTCAATGTAAGTCTATATTCATTTTACTGATGAGCAAATAGTGAGTCAGAAGTTAAAACAAATAAGTCCACAGTTGCTTTCTTGTTGCTGAGACTCAGAATAAATTATGATTATGCTGTTGTGTGCTATTATATCATTGCTTCTATAGTAGAGGTCAAATTTTATATTAAATTTGATTAAATTAAATAAAATGAACACTAAAGTACCAATCATGCCAAGTACTATATTAGGTGTTGAAAGAGCCATAGTTAAGAGTATACATTCCTGCTGTCACAGAAATTATAGTGCAATAGTGGGGTCTTACACATGTAACAAATTATGTAATTTGAAAAATGAAAAACAAAACAAATGGGAATGGGGAAGGCTATTATCAACCAAGGCATCAAATGAGCAATCAGACCTATTGTTTTGATCTTCTCCTATGTAATAATTGAATACCTCTGCTGAACCACTTTGAAGCTTTATTATCTTCAACATTTGGATCCCTTACACCCTATCCTATTGCTTATCATAATTATAAACTCCAAACATGGATGATTCCTATCATTCATTTGCATTTGTTCTCTATTCATGTACTACTAAATTAAGTTAGAATAATTCACTCTATCAAATACTGAGTTCTCCAATTTTAATTGTTATTACTATCTGGTCTTATCTGACTATCTATGGAACCAAGATATGTTTAAACATTTTTGAGTCATATTGTTCAGCAAAATAGTTGTTCTAAACTTTCTTTTTTTTCTTCAAGCTCCTCACAATACTGCTCCTTCACCTTTTCATCTGAAGAAGTCTCTTACATTCTACTAAGAAAGTAGAATCCTTTTAGAGAAGAAAGTCCAAGTGAAAAGATCAAACTTGATTCATTTTTAAAAAGTATTCAACTTTGTATACAGCACACTTGGTATTTACAAGACACTGTACTGGCTTGTTAAGGAAGATCAAAAACAAATCTAAAATAGACCTTACTTTCAAAGAAACTTACATTCTCCTGACTAAGGAGTAGCAATATGCACAAACATAAGGAAGCACTTTATACAGAGGAAAGAAAAACAAAAACAAACAAACAAAAAAAAAAAAAAAAAAAAAAAACTGGAGATTGTTGAAGAGCACACACAATTTGATAAAGAAGATAGAAGAGTTAACATACCTAAATTACTGAAAAAAATATATAACTACTGGATTGGTATCTCAATTATATCATAAAAAAAAAAAAAGGAAAAGGAACCATATATGAAAAAAAATGTGGCAGCTCTTTTTATGGTGTCAAGGAACTGGAAATTGGTATATATAGTGGAATACTATTCTATGAGAAGTGACGAGCAGGCTAATCTCTTTTTTTGTTGTTGTTGTTATAACTTTTTATTGACAAAACATATGCATGGGTAATTTTTTACCACATCATCCCTTGCACTCACTTCTGTTCCGACTTTTCGGTTCCTTTCGTCCACCCCCTCCTCTAGATGACAGACAGACTTATACATGTTAAATTTGCTATAGTATATCCTAGATACAATATGTGTGTGCAGAAACATACAATTCTCTTGTTGCACAAGAAGAGTTGGATTCAGAAGGTAAAAATAACCTGGGAAGAAAAACAAAAATGCAAGTAGTTTACATTCATTTCCCAGTGTTCCTTCTCTGGGTGTAGCTGATTCAAGCAGGCTAATCTCATCAAAATCTAGCAAGACTTACATGAACTGATGCCAAGTGAAGCAAGTAGAACCAGGAGAACATTTTACACAATAACAACATTATGTGATGATCAACTATGATAGACTTAGCTCTTCTCAGCAATGTGGTGATCCAATCAATTCCAAAAGATTTGGGATAAAATGTCATCCATATCCCAAGAAAGAATTATGGAGACAATGTGGATTGAAGCATATTTTCACCTTTTGTTTGTTTGCTTTTTTTTTTTTTAATGTGTTTTTATCCTTTTGGTTGTATTTCTCTTGTACAACATGACAAATGTGAAAATATGATTGAAATAACTGTACATGTATAAGCTATATCACATTGCTTGTTGTTCTGGGGAGAAAAGAGAAAAAGATGGAGGGAGAAAAATTTGAAACTCAAAATCTTTCAAAAATGAATGTTAAAAACTATCTTTACATATATTTTGAAAATAAACTTCTATTGCAAAAAAAAGAATGACTTCTGATTTTGATTTACTGACATGATGTCTTTTTCACTAACTATGTCTCAAGTGGACCCAGGCTCTCTGACTTCTGTTTAATTCAACTGTCATCTCTCAGCTCCACGCCATTCAGTTCACATAAATTAAGGGGATAATGAGTATTAGGCACTTTGCTAGGTTTTGGGAAAATAAAGAGTAATGTCTATATGAATTACTTTGATAAATAAATAAATAAAAGAAGGAAGGAAGTTTCTGCCCTCGAGAAGCTCAAAATTTAATTGTCTTATATAGAGCATGTTTTATGTTACCGCCATCCAATAATTATTGTTTTGCAAAATTAGAGATAGAAATGAATTATACAAAACAAACTGATTTCCTTGTGATACCTCTTTGTGTATCTATATATCTATAATTATAACTGTATATATGTTTTAATGTTATTTAGCTATAGTAGGTAAGAAGAAAGAGAAAGAGTGAGAGTGAGAGAAAGACAGAGACAAGGACAGAGACAGAGATAGCCAGAAACAGAGACAGACAGAGACAGGGACAGAGACAAACAGAGGAAACCGGAAAGTCAAGGAAAATGAGACTATATCACCATCTCACCTTAGGCATAGATGGAGGAAATCTATAAGTAATTTCTGCCAAAACATCTGGCAAATACCCCAAGATCATCAGCTTGGTTACCAGGCCAGCTGCCAGAACAATGTTTCAGGGATTCTTTATATAAGTTCTACAATTCCTGAATCCTAATAACAGTTACTGAAAAAAGTCATTGGTATTATGAAATAATTCAACATCATAAATAAAGATTTAATCTATAGAAATAATATTAAATAAGAAAATATATTATTATCTGCCTTATCACTGTACTTCATGTATCATAGGTACTTTGTCAACTCTGCATTTATTAGAATATGAGCTCCTTAAGAGCAGGGTTAAGGTTGATTTTTCTATTTGTGTCCCCACCATTTATCACAGTGCTTTGTAAGTACTTAATATATTTCCCCTTTTTCTTACTTTCCTTCCTTCCTTCCTTCCTTCTTTCTTTCCTTCCTTTTTTCTTTCCTTCCTTCCTTCCTTCCTTCCTTCCTTCCTTCCTTCCTTCTTTTTTCCTCCCTCCCTCCTTCCTTTCTTATTTCCTGCCCTCCCTCCACCCTTCCTTCCTTTTCTCTCTCCTTCTTCCTTTTCTTCTTTTCCTCCCCCCTTTTCTCCTTTTTTTCTTTCCTTCCTTCCTTCCTTGCTTTCTCCTTCCTTCCCTCCTACCTTTCTTCCTTCACTCCTTCCTTCTTTCCTTCCCTCCTTTTTCTTTCTCTTTTCTTCCTTCCTTCCTTTCTTTACATATAAAGAGATCAAGCAGGTTGGATTTAAAATCATATGTGTACCAAGTTTTTACAGTTTGAATACAGAATGATCATAATGTTTATGAGGTTTGCAGTGATTCAGTACTATGTATCATGTTCCCTGGGATATTATCATCTCTTCATATTTATCTGTTATGAGAATATAATGATTTTTCCTACTTCACAGTTTTTAGGACTTCTGTGTGCAAAGCATGTTATTTCCTCCTTATTGGATATAATGGATCAAATAAATGAGTGCTTCTGTTATTTCTTAAATAAAGCATCTCATTCCCTTTCCTGACATCACTACTTTTTTTTTTCTCTGCCCTCTCTTTAGGATATTAAATCTTTGTTTCTCTTTAAGGAACACATTTATATTTAATTGGGGGGAAAGAATCCTTAAAATGTTCAGAAAACATTAACTTAAGCCCTGTATAATACCCTTGTATGTAGGCTACAGGGTTTATGTGCTATGATTCTATTCATTTAAATCCTTCTAACAATGCTGACCTATGAAAAGTGCTTTTTTCAAGTTCCTTTCATGAGAGAAATTTTATTTGCCAAGACAGTAAGTTACAAAAAGAAATGTCACCCTACATTTGCGTTTACCAGACCTCTTTTGATGGACTGCGCTTTTAGGAACACATTAAATTTGCTTTAAAGGTATTAGAAGCATGCATAATTAAAAATGTAGCTTTAGTAATTTGAGTTTCTCTGAGATATGTTGTACAGTACACAACTTCTACTTCTGATTTAATATTACTGTTTTGTGCTACCAGATAGTACTGCAATTTGATATTCAAAGGTTAATGTCATGCAAGCACTGAAGGTCAAGTGTTAGCTGCATTTTAAATGGTACAAGTTATGAGCTTTAACACAGGCCACTGCAAAATTCTTTGACCAAAATTTATTCACTGGTTTGGTTCAAGATTAAGTAGTTGAAGAGTTTTGTTTGTTTTAATGTGGTATGTAATACATTTTATTGATTATCTTAAATTATTTATGTGATCTAAGGTAGAAGTAAGAGGAAAAATATTTGAAATGTCTCAATGCTCATTATAAAGGCATTGGAATTCAATTCAGTTCAACAAATGAGGTTTTCTTAAGGGTCTGTAGTTTTGCTCTTTGATCACTACATCTCTGTGATATTTACAAGTATGGGTGGTTATATGTCAATCACATGCATAATTATATTCCTGATCCATTGATCAAAATATTCTTACATGTTAGGTATTATCACCTCATCTCACCCCAAACTTTTCATGTAATCTTATTCCCATAGCTGTTTTTTCCTTCTGTTATCACAATTCAAAGCTTGAGGTGGCCTTAATTTCATTTTATAGTCCATTGTTATCTATGTTTACTTTCTAACTCTGAATTTATTTTCATCATGCCTACTTTATCCAAAATACTGTTGTCCCTTAGCCAAAAAGATATAAACAGTGATTTTGGTACTAATCATCATCAAATATTACATTTAATATTATAGTTGCTATATTAAGCAGGTATTAATACCATAACTAATAGTAATAATAATAAAATTAGCATTTCTATAGTTTTTCAAATTTATAAAAAACTTTGCAATTATCAAATTTTATCCTCATAAGAATCCTAAGAGATAAATGCTAATATCATTATCATTTTATAAAAGAAGAAATTAAGAAAGGCAGTGATTAAATGGCTTGCTTAGTGTTTTACAGGTCAGAAGTTATTGGGGCTGGATTTAAATTCATGTAGCACTGAGTCTGGTTCTATATTTCTACTAACTGAATTACCTAGCTGGAGAAACTTCTACATAGAGAGAAACAGGATTGTTCTGGAACAAACAGAACCTCATGTACTATGAAGACATTGAGGGGACAAAGCATTGTACCTGAAAATTTCCTAGCTTTTTCATAGTTGTTCGTTTCTTTCTATGTTAAGGAAATAAAGTAATTTTAAAATATACTTGCAGTAAATCTAAAGTTATGCAATCTTTAAAAACCTTAATAAGAATTAATTAATTCTACTCCCTTAAACTTTCCCAGCTATGGGAATAAATGAGATTTTCAAAATGATGGTTCTCTAAGATTCTAACTAATCATGTGTCCATTAAATTCACAACATTATATTTACTAGGGCAAGATAATAGACTCAGATAGCAAATAAAGATTTTTAAGATTTCTTGGTGTTTATAACATAATTCTGTAATATTATCTCCACACCCTTAAATATAGAAATAACAAGAAAATCTTTGCACAAAGTATATCCCACCCATGCATGCAATATATACATAAATGCTTCTCATTTCCTATTTTTACTGCTTCTTTTTCCCTTTTTTCCCTTCTCCTTTCTTTACTTCCTGCCTTTTCCTTTCCTTCCTCCTTTATTTTCCTCACCCCTCCTTTTCCCTCTTTCCCCTTTCTTTTCCTTTTTCTCCCTGATCTCTCTATCTATTTTTCTCTCTTTCTTTGGATCTCTGTCTCTTTGTCTGTCTTTTACACACATGCATACACATGTAACACACATATGTATATATGTTATATGCATGTATACACCTAAGTCATGTGTGTTGTTATACATATACGCATATATATAGTGCCTTCTCAGGTAAAACTATGTCAGACTCCAAGTGTTTTAGTACATTGAAACTTCCATCATCTCCTCGGTACAGCTTTTTTTTCCCTCCCCTACAAAAAAGCTTTATGTCTTCCAAATGCATTGAGTCTACCTCATCCTGATGCACCTCATAAGAAACCTACTCAGTTGAGCAGACATCTACTTATAGACATAGCCTGTTCCCTGAGTGAAGGCTGCTTTGTATTGAGGTCAGCATTTTCCATCAAGTCCAAAGCAACTTATGCGTGTTATCTGTACAAGGAATCTCCTTCCTCTTGCTGTTAGTACAATCTCTCGATTGTGGCATTGTGAAACTTCTGTGTGTGTGTTATTCAGAAGAGTAACCCTCCCATAGATCTTTGACTTTGTTTTCTGTTGGACTTCCCCTTTGAGGGTAAAAGCATAGCATCTTCCATTCAATGATGAACATTCTCACATTTGGTCATACTTTGCACTTAACAGTGACAATAAACTCCTGTACATCATCATTGAAATTCAACTCAGCATCCCCTACAACTTCATTCATCATTACCATCTCCCCTAATCCTCCTATTGCAAGTTTCATACTATCTCTGTACATACCTTTTAGAGTACCCTCTTATGTTTCTCTTCTATAGACAACAATCTTACCTTCATTTTCAATCCATTCATCTTCCACTCTTTCTATTAATTAGATCTTACTGAAACCTGACTTTTCTTTATCCCTAGACACAGTTTCAAATATTGGCTAACCTTCAGTTATTCTCATTATTAAGTTATGAAGATAGGGAAATTGGAATACTTGTTCCCATTGCCATTGTGCCCTTTCTTCTTCACTCAATAATTTCTTTTCCTTTGAGGCTCATGTTATTCATATCTATTACTTAATCAAAATTTTATAACAGTTATCTTTGAATCATATATTTTCCTTCCTTTCTGATATTGTAGAGAGCTGTAACTCTGTAGAAGTATACTTGAAATCAGGTCTTAACTCAGGGAAATGATGAGATAATGGTTCTCTAGTTCACATATATTCAATATACTGTAATGATATAAATTTAATAGAGTATTTAAGCTAGAGATAAAGTCAGACTATGGGAGAGACTGGTTGAGACTGTCAGACTGTCAGATTGCTAGATGAGACTGGGTCAGACTGAGACTGGGTCAGATTATGACAAACATAGACTGTGTAAGAGACAATAAAGACTTTGGACTCTATTTCTGATCATTCTGTTGGTGTCTATCCTGCTGAGACCAAGGTCCTTCTGAAGAACCTCTAGAAAGCTAGTCCAAACTTTACATTATATTAGTTTGCCACCAAGCTTACAAATGTTCTTTCCTCCTCAACTCCTGCCTTTACACTAGGGAATCAGATTGATTCTCCCTCAAATACTTTTACTACTACCTTAAATACTCAACTTCCATCGTTCACCACCACACATCAATCACACACAGAGATAGCTATGTTTTTGATTTTTAACATTGCCCACAAATATACCAACTTCAAGAATACTGAAATCAATGATAAATCCAAGATGGCTGTGTAAATGCTATAACAAAAAAAAAATTGCCTCAAATCAATTTTTGATATAGTAGAATGAATCAAGAATTGGTGTGAAACATTTCCCACTGCAAAGCAATTTAGAAGGTCAGAAAGCAAGATATGGAAGGTGGTCTGGAATGCACATGGTGGCAACTGGCACAAAGAATTAGAGGTGCATATAACAGTGGCAACAGAACTTCTTAAGCTCTGGGGTCTAGAAAAGGTAAGAGGATCAGACAATTCAGGAGAAAGAAATTACAGAGGACCTTCTGCTGACGCTGGGAAAATGATCCCATATGCAGTTCTAGGTTGAAGTTTCAGAGCAAAGTTCTAACACTTTCAACCACAGGGTAACAGGAGACCTACTCACAGTTTCAAGGTAGAGAAGAATTCTTGGAGCCATTCATAAAGGAGAAGAGATCCTGGTCTCAGATCCTTAGGATTTGTGGATTCAGGAGATAAGGAACCTCTACTAGCTAAAGACCAGAGCCCAGAGCAAGATGGCAGTTACAACCCATCTCTCTAGCATAACATTTAGGAAGCACCAAAAATAAAGAGATCACTAGTAGTAGCTCTGAAAATAGTAATACAAAACATCTGAAATTTGGTGCAATGTCTCCTCACCATAGGACCACACTAGAACACGAGTTAATATTAAACTTACATAAAAATATTAAAAGTTTAAAAATAGGCTGGGGAAATGAGTAACAAATAATAAAAACCATTAAAAATAAAAATATAAAAAGCTACTGTGGCAACAGGGAAGATTGAAACCTCTTAAAATAAGGAGATGTTTATGTCAAAAGAAGTAGAACAAAGACTCAAAAAGAAAGAAATTGAAATAAATCAACAAGCATTCCTGAAAAAGCATTTCATAAACAAATAAAAAGGTAGAGGAAATAATAGAGGTGGAGGAAAAATTGGGAAACAATCTATAGTGATACAAAAAGAAAATGTGAAAAAAAGATATATTCAGCTTGGTAGCAGAGAAAAAAATACTAAATAATATTTTAAAAAAAAAGAGATATGTCATAGATCAAAAGATAAAAAGAACAACAATTAAATGAATAAATGAGCTCCTTAAATAAGTAGAACTTGTCAAATGGGTGAATAAAATAAAACAAAAGTTGTAATGAGCTGAAGCTCGAGTTAATGCACTGAGGGCTAAATAGTAATTGGACCATACTCTATTAATATATGCTTGGAGAAGGAATGGCCCCCGGCCCCCTGTATAGGAAATGATGTAGAGATGATTTTGGTGGGTGGAGAGAAAGGGGTGTAGACAGAGGCAGAGAAGCTGCTGGCCAGGTTCATGTCACGGCTGCACACATTCCTATCGCCATCCCCCTTCACCTCCACAAAGAATAAAGATCAAGGATTTTCCCTTAACCTGAATTCCTGACTCTGGCTGATTTTTAAAATCCATGTTCATCACAAAAAGTATAAAAGCTACCTAAAGAAAATTACTCCATAAAAATTAACATAAGACAACTGAAAACTAATCATTCCAGGAGTCATTAAGAAACAAACAAAGACAAAAGAGTGGGGGAAGGAGGAAGATGCTAAATATTTCACCAGAAAAAAGAATTGACCTGGAAATTTGATCTAGGAGAAATAATTTAAGAATTATAGGACTTCCTAAAAATTATGATCAGAAAGTGTATAGACAAGTAATTTCTTTGAAATTATAAAGGAAAAACATCCAATGTTCTAAAAGCGGAGGGAAAAATAGGAAATGAAAGAATCAATTAACCACTTTTTGAAACAGATCCCTAAATAAAGCCTCCTAGGGGTTCTAAACAAGGGTCAGAAAAAAATACTCCAAGGGCTAAAACAAAACCATTCAAATATTGTAGAATCATAGTTCCACAAACATATTAGCAACTACTCTGTTTAAAAATTGGAAGAGTTAGTATTACAACCTAGGGTAACATCCAAAAAATCAAAAACAAAAACAAAAACTGGGTATCATCTTTCTGAGTAAAAAAATAAATAAATAAATATTTATTGAACTAGAGAATTTTCAAACATTCCTGATGAAAAGACCAGAATTGAAGAGAAAATTTGACATTAAAACACAACATTGGTATTCCTCTTCATTTCAGGTTGTGTCAAGCTAATTACCTACCTACTGATTTACATATTTATCTATTAAACATCTATACATATTTCTTGATAGCTATACAATTTTAATTTTTAAAACTAATTGAAATCACAAATAGTAGCCAGATTATTTTACTCTAATCATATAAATAGATATATAGATATAGATAGATATATTTCTATATACTACCCTTGTATATTTACAATCCTTCCAAGCAGATCATAGTTAACTATTCCTGTAATAAAAGGAATGATTCAAAAATAACACAAAATATAGCTCTCCTTTTCTTAGACACTTTGAGAGCTACAGATGTGGGTTATTGGATATGTTGTCAAATATATTTTTGTTGTCATATCTATAATTATTGTTTTTCTTTTTTACAAAGACTCTGAAAGTCTGAAAAGTTTTGTTATATAGAAACAAAAGACAACAATAAAATGTCAGTTTTCAAAGAGGAGGTGATATTCTATAGTGGGAAGTTTGTTTGAACTGATTTTGACATGTGTTTAGATTTGACCTCTGCAAACACTTATTAGGTGTATAAGCATGGATAAGTGGCTTCTGTTATCTAAGTCTCAGTTTATTAATTCTTAATTATAGGTGCTGCCTTTATTTATATTTAAGTAGTTCCATAGTTTTAATTAGGGAAATAGATCCTAATTTTTAAAAATCTATATTTAAATACAGGTTATGAACCTGTTATAAATGTAAATTGCATTAACTAGCTCAGAGTTTGGTTAAGGAAGCAACTACTTTTAAAATTCAAGGTGCTGTAAAAATATGAGTTGTCATTAAGATAATGCAGCTATAACAATAACATTAACAGCGAACAAACTAAATCATTATGTCTGAAATGATGAATGTGCAAGTTTACTTTGCTTAACATAGAATGTTGCATTTAATTCTGAGTTCTAACATCACCAAGAACATTGGCCAATTCAAACACTATTAGAAGTAAATACCCAACAGGGAAAGTAGCTTGGGTACCATGTGATGAATAGAACTGTTAAAAGAAATTACTATAATTTCATAGAAGATTTTAGCATATTTTTTTCAATATGTGAAGAGCTGACATAGTGATGGGAGATTTCATTTTTTTTCTTCTTGGCTACAGAAGAAAGGATCAAGAGCAAAAAGAGAGGGAACAAATGACCCAATATTTATATTATATGTGTGTCTCTGTGTGTGTTTGTGTTTCTGTGTGTGAAATAGAACCAGTGTATATCATATTTTATAGTTCTTTTATGCGTGAAAAATATTTCCCTAATCACAACAAACAATTCAAGAAAAAATTTTGATTTTTATTATCCCTATTTATTATTGAGAAAAAATGAAATTCATACAAGGGAAGCAACTTGCAAACAGGAGAAGGACTAAGTATTTTTGTAAAATATCACTAGTGCCATGCACTGTGTTAAGCAGTTTTTTTTTTTAACAAATAAAGATATTGAGAGATAGAGATAGGTACATAGTTATATAGAATCATGGCATGCCTAGATATACACATTAAAAAATTGTGTATATGTATGTATAAATTACAGCATTTATTAAAGAATATATATTATCACTAAAGAATGTATTCCTATTCCTAAGCTGGTTTGACTAAGTAATGTTTGATACCTCTTCCAACTACAGGATAATAAGAAGGCATTTTCAGGAATTGGCCAATAGAGGCCCTTAAACACTTATGAATTTTCCTTGTTTATCTATTATCAATTATCTTGATAAAGTTATATACATGTATTGTGACTGTGTGATGCATATCACAATGTTCTCAAAAGACTAGTCAAAATTAAGCTTTCAAAATGCAGCTGCTAGTCTCATAGAAGATGAGATACATTTTGCATTATGTTTTGTATATTGTCTGCTTTGTACATAATCTTTTAGGGTTACTATATAAGCACACAGATCAATGCTGTATGTTCCAAATTGGGGCATAGCAAATATGCTATAAATGCCAAGTATATTATGTACAAATTATATGTTACATATGATCTAATTATCTTTTAACTAGAGTAAAATTTACTTTTATGCCTGATGAATGTCTTTATTACCTGTAATAGTCATGAAATGCAGTTCTATTTACAATAACTATGAAAATATAATTTAATGGTATGATTTCATTCATGATGCAATTAATATAATCCAAAAAGGAATGATGCATTTCTCCAGTTATATTTAATTAAGTAAAGAAAATTTTTGTGGCCCTTGTGCCTGTATCTTCTGATTATAGTAGAAGACTATTAATTCCAGGGCCTCTAAGAAAGGGGCTTAGCATAGTCATTATTCCATTTCTAATCCACTACATTGCTTTTGAATTCTATCATATGCCTATATAGAATACCTGCCTTATCCCTCCATATTTTAACCTTTTCCTAATTTCTCCACTTTCACTTTTTTCCAGTGTTATCTTATTCCATTAAATCATTAAGTTCTTGAAAGCAGTGACTATTTTATAAATCAATGACTGAATAAATGGATGAATGAATTAACAAATAAACAAAGAAATAAATAAACAAAAACCTTGTGCTTATATCCCCAGAGCTTAGCAGAATTCTAAGAACATATGAAGTGCTTAATAAATGATTATTGACTGACTAAAGTGAATACTATAATAGATTGTGTGCTGAATATAAAGAATTGCTACATTCTCTTTTAGTCTTTTCTAGGATAGCCATTGCTTCCTTAATAAATGGTAAACAGAATTATAGAAAGATAATAGATTTGGAATCAAGCAGTCAAGGACGGAATATCAATTCTGAAAGTAATTAGCTGTTGAGTCTGGCACACTTTGTACCTAAATTTACTCCTGTCTAAGATGGGAATAGTAGTGCCTACTTCCTGTAATCCTCAAGGTTCAAATAATGGAAAGATTTCCTTGACTAGGGAGCACTCCAAAAAATAAAATATACATATATCACATACATAGTTATATGTGTGTATTAATGTGTGAGTGCATTAATTCATGCACATACATCCCTATGTTATGTTATAAAAAAGTATTTTCAGGATTGTCCAGATGTCTGTTGCAATTTTAAAGTTATTTATATGAATGTGCCCAAATTCTGAGTATTACAAAAGAACAAATTCATATAAAACTTGAAAAATCTTTAACATCATGTAACAAAATTAATTCGCTTGACTGTGGTCTCTTAAGATAAGGATTTTCTATTGCTTAGGCAGTCTTTTCAGTGGGTGCAAACCCAAAGTCACATCTAAACCCTCTAAGTTTTATCATTGACAAAGTTCTTTTCTTGCTATATTGTTCTACTCTGAAAATAGAATTGTCATTCCCCTCCCCCATCACCAACTTATTAATTTTTTTACACTGATAAGAGTGACATTTCTTAAAGCAGGAGGCAATCCTGGCCCCTTTTAAGTGGACAATTAGCATAAATTCATCTCTATTCCATCAAGACCAGTACCCATTCTGAGTGCTAGAATTTCATGTCTTCTATACACTTGAATAGCTTAAAGAACTTTGCATGCTATTATCTAGAAATCTTTCCCAGCTACCAAATTGCTGATCTTAATAAGATGTGCTTCTTACATTCACTGTATTACCATATTATACCTAATGATATCAGTTTAGCCAATCAAATTCTTGGATGACTGACCTTTATTAACTGGCAATTCTGAAACATGCCTTCAGAAGACATCATCTGATAATGCAAAAAATTACATTGGTAATACATTTGTGATTGGTGAGAGAGGAGACAAAGCACTCAAGAGACCAGTCAGAATTAAGCTTTGAAAATGTGACTATCATATTCATAAGATATGAGATGTATTTTGGAGCTTTATTACTTCTTTTCTGCACATTGTCTCTATTGTACATTATCTGTTAGAGTTATTATGTACTTGATTAATGGAATATAATACAAATATCCATTTTATTAGTATACTGAGTCTTCTTATATTAAAATTTGTTTAATAACAGCTCTCATTTCTATATTTCTTCAAGATTTATAAACCATATACTACAAAATAATCCTATGAGGTAGATAGTTTAGGTTTTATCATCTCCATTTACTTACTGTAAAACTTCAAGGACTTATAACATTATCATTGTTTGTACTCCTTTGAGGATCCCAGCTGCTTCATAGTAAAACAAAATTATCTTCCAGAGTTATTGTGGCTGAAAAATTTGTGTCCTTATATTCCAGATTTCAGTGAAGAAGGTGACATGGAGGGTTTATAGAGTCTTATTAGGAGTCAGAAAACCTTAGCTCAAATCACAGTCCTCTTGCTTTCTACCTTTTCAAGTTTGGCCTGTCCATATCACTTCCATTTTTCTATCTCTCTCTCCATCCTCCATATCACTTTCCATCCTCAACTATAAAATGAGTGGGTTGGTTAGATAACATATAAGATCAAATCAAGTTATGGTAAAAAACCAAACCAAAACAAAACAAATAAACAAACAAAAGAAAATCTCTTACACAATTCCAGGCACAGTGCTAAGTGTTATGGTTATTTATGTCTTTCTAACAAATCTGTGAGATTCTCCATAGTTAACTAGTTGCAGCCTTCATCACATTTTCTAGTCCTTTTAAGCTTAAATGATCTGACCAAGTTGGTGAACTATTGATAATTGTGATGTGATGATTGATTGACGATTAAAGATCATGTTGTGATGATGGCTGTGTTAATGTAATAAAGAAAGGAAGGAAAGGAAGGAGGAAGGAAGGAAAGAAGGGAAGGAGGAAATAAGAGAGGGAGAAAAGAAGGGAAGAAAGAAAAAAATGAAGAAAGACAGAAAAAAGAAAAAAAAGAAAAATGATTCTGAGACACAGAGATGTTTATATGTGTATTAATATATGCACACACAGAATATGAGCATATGTGTATATCACAAATGTATGTGTGTGAAATACAGATCTTTTCATTATAACAGTAAAGACATATCTGCCTTTCTATCCATTTATCCATATGTCCATTTGTTTATCTGTCTATTCATTTATCTATCATATCTTTGTGGATTTTCCAATGAATAAACTCTCTCTACCAATGAAAATCAGTACCTTCTCTACCACTCATTGTCATAGAAATGTATGTGAAGTTTGACTTGCTCGTTGTCATTCAGTCAATAGGTTTCAGAATAGTGACCAAAAAACCTGCAATTTTTATCTGACTACACTGAGAAATCTTTATTCACTATGTGATGTTCTTTCTCTATAATTATGTGTACTAATATGTGTACAATATACATATTTATATATCTGTACTCACTGATGCATACATACAGAAGCAAGTATACAAACATACATAATGTATGTACAGAAAAACACATATACATTCATGCTTCCATAATTTCAGAAGGCTTAAAGACAAACTGGTAAAATGGATAGATTCTTGAGAACAGAAAAAGGAATTTTGAAGTTCAGGTTCTATCTAATACAAATGGCTATGTGACGCTAAGAAAACCATGGAAATTCACTTAAACCTCAGTAATCTCCTGAGACACAGATCATAAATAAATAATAGAATATTTGTTTTCTGCTCACCTTATGCAAATTATAGCCTTTCAATTTTTACATATATCACTATATACACAGGAAACTTTTTGACATCGTATTTGGAAATTTTCACATCTGAGATTAGCAAGGCACCTGAGAAATCATCTCATTCATCCTGAAACCAATTTTTACTCCATTTTAAGCAAATGATTATTACTCCAGTTGACATTTTCTATGACAGGGAACCAATTCCTTCTAAGAAATTTTGTCTCACTTTTGGCCAGCTCTAATTAATGGTAAATCTCCCACCATGCTTTTAGAACTTGAATTGACTTTATCTCAACAACATTCATGCACTGCTCTTCCATATTTTCTCTATGGCTCAAAAGGATGAATATATTTTTTCTTTCACTTGACTGTGATTTATATATTTGAACATGTCTCATACTTTCCAAATTCCACCAAAACTCTTCTCAGAGCAAAATATTTGCAACTCTCTCAATCTATTTCCCAGATATAGTTTAAATCCCTTTCATCATTTGGCCATTCCTATTGAAAAAAACTTTATTAGTGTTTTTATTTTTAAAATGGTACTTATATCTTAATGCAGTGTGAAAGTATGATAAGCCCATGGCAGAACATGATCATATGGGGAACTTTTTATTATTGGCCAGTTTGACTCTTGATGCAGCTCAAAATCAAATTAGCTTCCTCCTTTGTATTAACAATACAGACTTCTTTACTAAAATTGCCAGATAGTTTTCTTCTCAATTGATATCTAGCCATGCATACTTTATCTTGTGTTTACTTGAAGAATGTATTTATTGTAGAATATAAGCCTCTGATAAGTAGGGATGGTTTTATTCAATATACTTGTATTCCTATACCTTGGCATTGTATTTGACACATAGTACTGACTTCATATAAGTAGATGATTGATGAATGCAAAGATTGACTGATTGAAAAGAGGAGGGAAAATGCTCTCCCAACTGAAAGGAGAACAAATAAGGAATATTTCAGAGTGAAGCTAATTATTTCCTTTCTTGAGGATATGAACATTCTCTGCCTTCTGTTCTTTTGTATTAAAAACCAATAAATTCTGACATTTCTCTCTTAATTTTATCTCATATAACTTTTTTTTGAAGATTATATTTCTTTTTTTTCCCTTTCTTCCTTTTTTTTTTAGTATAGGTTATATAGTACTCTCTCTTCCTCCTTAAGGAATGACATATTCTTATAAATTTGACACAGTTCTTTGTGTTTTAGAAATGAAACCATTATCAGAAACATTGATTGAAAATAATTTTTCCCCACTTCTGTACTTTCATTTTAATCTTATTTCAAGTGGTTTTATTTATGCAAAACTTTTAAATTTAATGTAATCCAATTTGTCTATTTTGCCTTTCATAATGTTCTGCAATTCTTTGTTCACAAATTCCTTCCATCTCCAAATATCTGATAAGTAAATTATCTCTTGTTCCACTAATTTGGCCATGATATCATCCTTTATGGCCAAATCATGAATCCATTTTGATCCACCACCTTGTTTTTTAACGGTGCCAAATGCTTTTGATGACTACTGCTTTATGATACAGTTTTAGGTTTGATAATGCTAAGCCATCATCCTTTATATTTATTGTACTAATTCCCTTGATATTCTTTACCTTTTATTGCTCCAGAATAATTTTATTATTGTTTTTTCTAGTTCTATAAAATGCTTTTTGCCAGTTTTATTGGTATGGCACTGAAGAAGCAAATCAATTTAGTCAGGGTTGTCATTTTTATTATATTAACTCAGACTCATGAGTAATTGACTTTTTTTTCAGTTGTTTACATGTAATTTTATCTGTGTGAGGAATGAGTTGCAATTATGGTCATCTAGTTTCTGTGTTTGTCTTGGCAAGTAGACATCCAAATACTTTATTTTGTCTACAGTTATTTTAAATGATATTTCTCATTTTATCACTTCCTGATTAACTAAGTCAGTGGTATATAGAAATTAAGATATTTCTTTGGGTTTATTTTATATCCTGCAATTTTGCTAAAGCTGTTGATTGTTTTGAGTAGGTTTGGGATGACTTCCTAGGATTTTCTTAGTATATTATCCTGTCATGTGCAAAGATTAAAACTTTATTTCATTCCTGATTATTTTAATTCTTTTAATTTATTTTATTTGCTTATTGCTAAAGCCAACATTTCTAGTACAATGTTGAATCATAGTGTTTATAATAGATATCTTTGTTTCACCCCAAATCTTATTGGGAATACTTGTAAATTTCTTTCCTTTACAAATAATTCTTGTCATTGGTTTTAGCAAGATATTGCGTATTGCTGTTTTATGTCTTTTTATCATAGCTTTTTATTTACACAGCATATGCATGAATATTTTTTTCAGCACTGACTCTTACAAAATCTTCTGTTCCAAATTTTCCTTTTTGAGTATAGTTCCAAATTGCTTTCCTGAATGGTTGGATCTGTTCACATTTCCAGCAACAATGTATCAGTGTCCCAGTTTTCCCACATCCCCTCCAACATTCCGCATTATCTTTTCCTGTCATTTAAGCCAATCTGACAGATGTGTAGTGATATCTCAGAGTGGTCTTAATTTGCATTTCTCTGATCAATAGTGATTTGGAACACCTTTTCCTATGACTAGAAATAGTTTCAATTTCTTCATTTGAAAATTGTATGTTCATATCTTTTGACACTTTTATCAAATGGAGAATGGCTTGATTTCTTATAAATTTGAGTCGTCTATATATGTTGGAAATGAGATCTTTATCAGAACATTTGAATGTAAAAATGTTTTTCCAGTTTATTGCTTCCCTTCTAATCTTGTTTGAATTAGTTTTGTTTGTACAAAGACTTTTTAACTAAATATAATCGATATTATCTGTTTTATGATCAATACTGATCTCTACTTTTTCTTTGGTCTCAAATTCCTTCATCCTTCACAGGTCTGAGAGGTAAACTATCCAATGGTCTTCTAATTTATTTATATCATTCTTTATGCTTAGATCATGAATCCATTTTGATCTTATTTAGGTATATGGTGTTAAGCATGAGTCAATGTCTAGTTTCTGTCAGACTAGTTTCCAATTTTCCCAGCAGTTTTTGTCAAATAGTGAATTTTTATCCCCAAAACTGGGATCTTTGGGTTTGTTAAACACTAGATTGCTATACTTATTTAATATGTTGTTCTGTGAACCTAACCTATTCCATTGATCAAAGTTTATTTCTTAGCCAGTACAAAATGGTTTTGATGACTGATGCTTTAAAATATAATTTTAGATCTGATACGGTGAGGCCAATTTCATTTTCATTCTTTTTTCATTAATTCCCTTGAAATTCTTGACCATTTGTTCAACCACATGAGTTTTGTTGGGAGTTTCTTGGGAGTTTGATAGTTATAGCACTAAATACATAGATTAGTTTAGGTAATATTGTCATCTTTATTATATTCTCTCATCCTATCCAAGAGCACTTGATATTTCCCCTTTTGTTTAGATCTTTCTTTATTTGTGTGGAAAGTGTTTTGTAGTTTTGTTCATATAGTTTCTGACTTTCCCTTGCCGGAGAGAGTCCCAAATATTTTATACTATTGACAGTTATTTTTAAATTGAATTTCTCTTTGTATCTCTTGCTGTTGGATTTTGTTAGTGATGTATAAAAATGATGATGATTTAGGTGCATTTATTTTATATCCTGTAACTTTGCTAAAGTTGTGGATTATTTCATTTTTTTTTAGCTTTTTGTGCCCCAATATATTTTTATTTTTTTATTATTTATATATATATATATATATATATATATATATATATATTTTATTTAATAGCCTTTTATTTACAGGTTATATTATATGTATGTATAAATTACAGCATTTATTAAAGAATATATATTATCACTAAAGAATGTATTCCTATTCCTAAGCTGGTTTGACTAAGTAATGTTTGATACCTCTTCCAACTACAGGATAATAAGAAGGCATTTTCAGGAATTGGCCAATAGAGGCCCTTAAACACTTATGAATTTTCCTTGTTTATCTATTATCAATTATCTTGATAAAGTCCCAGAATTCTTTTGCTGGGCGTAGCTGGTTTAGTTCATTACTGCTCCATTGGAAATGATTTGGTTGATCTCATTGCTGAGGATGGCCAAGTCCATCAGAATTGGTCATCATATAGTATTGTTGTTGAAATATATGATGATCTCTTGGCCCTGCTTGTTTCATTCAGCATCAGTTCATGTAAGTCTCTCCAGGCCTTTCTGAAATCTTCCTGTTGGTCATTTCTTACAGAATAATAATATTCCATAATATTCATATACCGCAATTTATTCAGCCATTCTCCAACTAATGGGCATCCATTCAGTTTCCAGTTTCTTCTACAAAGAGGGCTGTTGTGGATTATTTCTAATAACTTTTTAGTTAATTCTGTGGGGTTCTCTAAGTATACCTTCATATCATCTGAAAAGAGTTATATTTAGGTTTCCTCATTACCTACTCTAATTCCTTTGATCTCTTTTTCATCTCCTATTGCCAAAGCTAGTATTTCTAATATATCATCATTACTAATGGCGATAGTAGGCAACCTTGTTTCACCCCTCATCTTATTGGAAATGGTTTCAATTTATCCCCATCATATATGATGCTTACTGATTGTTTTAAATAGATGCTACTGACTATTTTAAGGAAAAGCCCATTTATTCCTATATTTTCTAGTGTTTTTAATAGGAATGGGTGTTTGATTTTATTAAATGCTTTTTCTACATTTATTGAGGTAATCATATGGTTTTGGTTAATTTGGTTGTTGATAAAATCAATTATGCTCAGTGAACCAGCCCTGCATTCCTGATACAAATCCTACTTGGTCATGCTATGTTTTCTTTGGGAAGAATTTCTGTAATCTCTTTGCTAAGATTTTATGTAAAGTTTTTTCATCAATATTCATTAGGGAAATTGGTCTATAATTTTCTTTCTCTAATTTCATTCTACCTGATTTAGGTATTGGTTCCATCTCTGTGTCATAAAATGAAATTTTTAGGAGTCCTTCATTCCCTATTTTTAAAAATAGTTTATATAGTATTGAAGTTAATTGTTCTTTAAATGTTTGTAGAATTCACAAGTAAATCCATGTGGTCCTGGGAATTGCTAATTATTTTAAGGAAAGTTCCCTTTGTCCTTTTGCTCTCTACTGTTTTTAATAGGAATAGGTGCTGTGTTTTGTCAAATATTTTTTCTATATCTTTTGAGATTATTTTATGAATTTCTGTTGGTTTTCTTATTGATATTGTCTATTATCATAATAGTTGTCCTAATATTGAACCAGACTTATTTTCCTGGTAAAAGCCACTTGATCATAATGTATTATCCTGCTGATAAATTATTGTAATCTCCTTGCTAACATTTTATTTAAAAATTTATATCAATATTCATTAGGGAGATTGGTCTGTAATTTTCTTTCCCTATTTAAGCTCTTCCTGGTTTGGTTAACAATGCCATATTTTGCGAATATTTTACATAGCATTTGAATTAATTGTTATTTTAATATTTGGTAGAATTTACTTGTGAATTCATCTGGCCCTGGAGACTTTATTTTTTAAGAATTCATTAATGGTTTGTTCAATTTCTTTTAGTAAAATCACACCATTTGAAGTAACTTATTTTATCCTCTTATAACCTGTGTGATTTATATTTTTGTAGATATTCATCCACTTAAATTAGATTTTCAGGTTTGCTGACATAAAATTGCACAAAATAGATCCCAATAATTGCTTTAATTTCTTTGTCATTGGTGATAAGTTAACCTTTTTCATTTTTGATGCTGGTGTTTTATTCTTTTTCTTTTCTTTTCTTTTCTTTTTGATGAAAGTAACCAAAGTTTATTGATAATATTTTTTTCCACAAAACCAACTCTTAGTTTCTTTTATTACTTCAATGTTTTCTTAATCTACATGTTATCTATCTCTCCTTTTAGTTTCAGAATTTCTAATTTGGTATTAAATTTGGGTTTTGTAGCTTTTTTTAACTTTTTTAGTTCCATGCCTAATTCATTGAACTCCTCTTATTCTATTTTATTTCTGTACCTATTAAGAGATATACAATTCCCCATAAGAACGGCTTTGGCTGCATAACTTTTGGTATGTTTTTTCATTATTGTCACTCTCTTGGATAATACTATGGATAGGTTTTTTTGTGTGTGATTTTGTTGTTTGACCCACTCATTCTTTATAATTAGATTATTTAATTTACAATTGGTTTTTAGTCTTTCTTTTGCTGGCCCTTTACTGAATTTATTTTTATTCCACTGTGGTCAGAAAAGAAAGCATTTGCCATTTCTGCCTTTCTGCACTTGATTCTGAGGTTTTTATGGTCTAATACATGTTCAGTTTTTGTGTAGGTGTTATGTACTGCCAAGAAATTATATAGGTATTTATTTATGTCTATATTCAATTTTATCTGGATATCTATCATATCTAGTTTTTCTAAAATTCTATTAACCTCCCTAGTTTCTTTCTTATTAATTTTGTGGTTAGAGCTGTCTGATTCTGAGAGGACAAGTTTGAGGTCCTCCATTAGTATACTTTTGTTATACTGTAACTGGTTTAAAATCTTCTCTAGGAATTTGCTGATCTACCACTTTGTGCATACACATTTAGTAATTGTTTACAGTACCCTATATCAAGATATACTTTGTTTCCTTATCACTTTTAGTTAAATTTATTTTTACTTTTCTTTATCTGATGTTAGAATTGCTACCCTTGCTGTAATGCTCTCTTCTCTAAAGTATATTGTTCTCTGTGAGCAGGTTTCTTGGAGAACTTCTAGAGACAGTTCAGAGTAGTAGTGACCTCAAATGCAGCCAGGAGTTAAAAGTTCAGATCCTTTATTGTCTCCTTCAAAATAGCCCAGTTAGCTTTCTTAGAGCCCTATCTCTCTTCTTGGTTCAAAGAGCTCTTGTTGCTAGTTCTTTTGCTTCTGCCAGCTTCAGCCTCCAACTCTCTCCAAATCCTTCATTCTCTCCAACTGGATCCTGGCTTCTCAATCTCCCCAACTGACTGATGGTTGAGGCTCCAATAGTTTCTAATGAGCTTGTCCTTTTTTATGTTCTTTTAGAGGTGTGAACTCAAAGATTGACTCCTCCTCCGAGAGAGTGGGATTGTGGGTTCCAGACTTGTGAATCTCCTGGACTTGTAAATCTCCTCAACTGAATCCTGACTTGTGAATCTTCTGGAGTGCCCTATCAATTCCAATAACTTAGCATCTTGTAAGACTCATAACACCTTGCTTATATTAGTTCATCTGAAGGACAGTAAATTCTGTTCCAGTCATTTACCTTTATTATGTATGTGTGTCTCTGTGAGAAATGTATTTCTTGTATACAACATATTGTAGTATTCTATTTTTAATCCATTATATTACTCACTTCTGTTTTATGGGAGAGTTCATCCCATTTACATTCACAGTTATGATTAACAACTCTGTATTTCTCTCAATCTTATTTTCTCTCCTGTATATATTTTTGTAATTTCTTTCCTTATCCTTATCCTTATCCTTTGTTTTTTACCCACCCCACCTACTACCTTATATTCCCCTTATATTATATAGGCCCCTCCTCCTTCTTTACATCCCTTTACCATCTTTTTCCTTAGTGTTTCTGCCCTCCCTTTTAACCTGCCTCTCCCTCCTCTTTTCTCTTTCTCCTCCTATTTCTTTATAGGGTTAGATAAATTTCTATACCCACCTGAATGATTAAGTTATTCCATCTTAGAGTCAAAATGGATGAGACCAAGCATCAGGCAATACTCCACCCTCTCTCTTCTTTCTCTATATTGCAAGAGGTCTTTTGTTCCTCTTCATGTAAACAATGTCCTATTATACCTTCCCTTTCCTCTTTTTCCAGTATAGTCCTTTTTCTACTCTTTAATGTATTGTCTTTGATGCAATTACGTTAATGGCCATTAACAATCACACCTCAGTCCATGTGATGCCCCCTCTCTCTGAACCAATAACAAGTGTGACAGATATTGTTTTCTCATTTGACATGTAAATAGTTCATGCTTTAAATAGTATGTATTTTTCCCTGTTTATCTTTCTATGCTTCTCTTGAGTTTTGTGTTTGTAGATAAATATTTTTGTTTAGTTCTGTTTTTTTTTCCAATAGAAATGATTGAAATTCTCTTACTTCACTGAAGATCAACCTCCTCCTTTGAAAGCTGATTCTCAGTCTTATTGGGGAGTTAATTCTTGGTTGTAACTCTAAGTCTTTTGCCTTCTGTAAT
This sequence comes from Sarcophilus harrisii, assembly GCF_902635505.1. Classification (NCBI taxonomy): domain Eukaryota; kingdom Metazoa; phylum Chordata; class Mammalia; order Dasyuromorphia; family Dasyuridae; genus Sarcophilus; species Sarcophilus harrisii. Next base: position 62,659,624 of record NC_045427.1, on the reverse strand, counting down.
ATCACATTCCTGCCCTCCCATTCTTTATTGTAATAGTTGCTATATCCTAGATAATACTGACTCTTGTTCTTTGTTATTTGAATTGTTTTTGTCTGGCAGCTTGCATTATATTTTTTTCTTGAGATTGTAATTCTGGAGTGTTGTAAACATGCTCTTTGGGTTTTTCCTTGTGGGACCTCTTTGAAGGTGATCAATGGGTAATTTCAGTGAATATTTCCTCCCTTGTTTCTAAAATATGAGGCCAGTTTTCTTTGATGATCTCTTGAATAATGTTAAGCAGGGTTTTTTCTGGTTTGTTTTTGTTTTTCCTTTTGTTTTTGTTTTTGTTTTTGGTCATGGAATTCAGGTAGGGTCAATAATTATTAAATTGTTTCTTCTGCATTTATTTTCCAGGTCAGGTGTTTTTACAATGAGATATTTCACATTTTTTTCATTCGTTTTTATTTTGTTTGACTTATTCTTGTTGTCTCACAAAGTCATGAGCTTTAATTTACCCTGCTCTAGTTTTTAATGTGTGATTTTCTTCAATTTTCTTTTGTATCTCTTTTTCATTTGGTTAATTCTACTTTTTAAGGAGTTGTTTTTTTTCAGGTGTTTTCTTTCCTTTTACAAGCTGTTGCTTTTCTCATGTATACTTCTCATTTCCTTTCTCATTTTTTCTTCTACCTTTCTTATTTGCCTTTTTAAAATCTTTTATGAGCAGTTCCAAGAAGTCTCTTTGGACTTTAGAGCAATTCCTATCTCATATCACTCTTTCAGATTTCTTTTGTGGACATTTTGTCCTAGTCTGAGTTGGTGTTTTGGTCTGCCCTGCCAGCATAGTAGCTTTCTATGGTCAGGGTTTGCTTTTGTTTCTTGCTAATTTTCCTTCCTTTTCTTTTGGTATTTCTTTTCTTTCTTTCTTTTTATGGCTGAGCCCTACTTTTGGGGTAAAGAGATGCTGTCCCAAACTTCCTATGCGGTTTTGAGCCTCAGTTGTGAGAATAGGGACCCATTTTGTTTGCAGTGGTAGCTTTGTCTGCTCTTTTCAGGAAACATCCTGGTTTTCCAAAATTTGCTTTCTGAGCTAAGACTAGACGCTGCCCAATTGATGTGCTCTTCTACTGAGCCTGGACTGAGAGTCTTAATTTCTGATCTGCTATTATTAAGACCCTCTCACCAGTTTTTCAAGGATTTATCTGACCTGGGGTTGGACAAGCTTTTCACCTCAGTGAGACTGACCTTTATTGAAGTTTTTTCCAGTCCATCTTGAGCTGGAGAGTAGTTAATTTCATCAGTCTCTGTTCATAAGCTTAGTTTCATGTGGTTTTTTGAAGGAAACTTGGAGAGTACCAGTAGCTTCCTAGCTTTACTCCATCCCCAGAAATCTTTATTCCATTAAATAAAAAAAATAAGCTTTATTACAAATAAAACTGATGCAACCAAAATCAAAAGGAAAGCAGAAGACAGGCAAATACTCTTTATACCAAGTGTCTGGTGAGGTGTCAAATATATAGAAACTGAGCCAAATTTTTAAGAACACAAGAAAATTCCCATTAGATAAAGGATGAAAAGATATGACCTGTCAGTTTTAGGTGAAGAAATCAAAGCTCTGTATAGATGTATCAAGAAATACTCATTCATTTTTGGTTAGTGAAATGGAAATTAAAACAATTGTGAGATACCACTTCACACCTGTCAAACTAGGCAATATGGCAAAAAACATAAAGTGATAAATTCTCAAAAAGATGTGGGAAAATTGGGAAATAATATGCTTTTGATGGAATGGTGAATTGATCCAACTGCTCTTGAAATCAGTTTGGAATTATGTCAGAAGTTCAACCAAACTTTGTATATATTTTGCCTCAGCAAAACCACTACTAAATCTGTTTCCAAAGAGATCATAAAAAAGAGAAAAAATCTTAGAAAATATTCATAGCAAGCTTTTTTTGTAGTGGCAAAATATTTGAAACTGAAGAGATGGCCATATATTAGAGAAAAGTTGAATAAGCTGCAGAAAATGGATGTAATGGAATAGTATTGAGCAATAAGAAATAAACAGGTAGATTTCAGAAATGACCTAGAAATCTCTGTATGAACCTTTGCAAAGTGAAAATATCAAAACAAGGAAAACATTCTATATAGTTTTAACAACATTGTGTGATGATCAATTATGATTAACTCAACTCTTCCCCATACAAAAATAACTGCCCAAAAAGAAATGCTATCATAAGAAGATAAAAAATTGATAGACTCAATTCAGATGGAAGAAATTTCTTTTCACTTTATTCTTTCTCATTTTTCCCTTTTGATCTATTTCTTCTTTCACAATAGTGATTAATATGGAAGTGTGTCTTACATGATAGCACATGTTAAATAAGGTCAAGCAGCCTATCTTCTTTGGAAGACTGAAAGGGAGCAAGAAAACACTGGAACTAAAAATCTTGTAAAAATGAATGATAATAATTGTCTTCTCTTGTTTTATGGGGAAAATTCAATTACTATTATTAAAAAAAACTACACATTAATATATATTTTTTAAAAAGATACACATCCTTAGAGAAACATTTTCCCAATCTTGTTAGGGTCTCTTTCTTTAAATTAGCATCCTTATACTTGTTAATGTGTTTGTGTATGTGTGTGTATACAATATTATAATCCTTTATGAATGAAGTACTATCCTTTATCTGAATTTTACCTTACATAATCATTTGTCACTTTATGAACATGTGTTATTTCCCCAAGAATACTTTCAAATCTGACACATATATAATCACCTTATTTTGTTCCTCCTGCAATTCATATTCTTACTCTCCCACTTTTTCTAATTCATTGCAGTCAATACTATGAGAGCAGAGCGTGCAATCTATAAGTGATTGCATATAATTTGCACAAATATCTGCTTTGTGGTACAGTAGAAGGAATTCTGGATTTGAAATGAATGTAATTAAGTTTGCGTTATAGCTCTGCCACTTAAATGCTTGATCTTTGGCAACTTTTTTTTTTCACTTTTTTCAAACTTTTGTTTGCTCATTTGTAAAATAATTGTGTTCAGGCCCCTTCCAGTTTTTCAGCTATGATGGGTGTTGAAATATGAAAAGTATACAGCATCAGGTGTTTTGCTTTTGCTTAAGTCAACTGGCTTTAAAGTGTATTATATTATTTTAATTATTTATTCTTTAATAACCAATATCATAGCATGGAATAGTTCAAGGTTGAGAATTTTCTGAGTATTTTTCTGAGTATTTTCATACATCAAAATGATGTAGGATTATCAGTCATAATTCATGGCTGTTTTTTAGGTAAAGATATATAAAATAGTCTGGAATAGAGAATCTTTAACTTTTTTTCCATTCATGACACGTTTTTGCCTGAGAAATTTCTTATGTGATCCCAGGTATGTAGTCATATAAGATAAGTATGCACATCAAATATTTATTGGCAATAAATCATAGTATTCTGACACCTACATTCAATTATGAGGCTCCATATCTGGGCACAAATAACAGTTTAAGAAACTGAGGGCAAGAGAACCTAGTGTTGTTTGAAGATTGTGTATTGAAAGCAAGTTTGTCCAAGAATAAACAACAAAAAGAAACTAAAATGAATATAACTTTTATAAAACTTAAAACTGTTTTAATTAATTATCCCAAACTTCTCCCTTCAATAATGATATTCTATTCAATTTGTTACATTTACTTGGATCATGGAAACCTTCGTCTTTATTACAGGCTAGGAAAGACATACACATGCTTATCTCCTAAAAACAAGTGTTGAGGCAAAAAAAAGTAGACTATGACACACAAAATAAAAAAGTAAAATGAGCCAAAATGGAATGAATAATGTTGATCTGTCAAACAAAAAACATATGGTAATACTATATGTTCATGAAAGACTTAAGTTTGAATGAATTCAAAAGAAGTTTAACTTATTATGATGATTAAAATAAGGAATAACCAAATGATATCTTCTTTCCTTATTTTGTATTCTCACAATATCAAGGAAATCAAGGCATCTTCCCAGCACAAAAGGGAACAGGCATATTTAAGCATCCTTTGTATGCCAGACACTGTTAAAATTTTTGCAAATGGTTTATCATTTAATTTTCACAATGGTCTTATGCTATTATTATCCCTATTTTTGACAGTTGAAGAAACTGAGATAGAGTTTAAGTTATTTGCCCAGGGTCACAGAAGCAGTAAGTTTGAGACTCATTTTGAACTCAGGTCTTTCTGACTCTAGATCCAGTATTATATTGTGTCACAAGTTTGGGGACAAACATTCCAGATTATGGAGAAGTGATACACATTGCTGGCAGACTTGAATAGATAAATCACTGGATGTAATAGCAACATGATGAAATCACAAATCTATTAGAGTATTCATACTGAATTTGGAGAAGGGTTGGAAAATAAATTTTTCATATCATTAGGAAGAGAATATTTTAGCATCCACATTTTATATATGAGAAAGCAATTTGCCTCAGATTATGCAGATACTAAATGGCAAGACCAGAACCTAGACTCACTAGCAATCAAGGCCTCACATATGTTCCCTGTCCTGTGCTTCTGTGAATAACAGCAAGATGGGTAAATAAAAGATAATGATATGACTCCATGAAATGGCATATGATTATATAAAATGCTCAAAATATGAGAGAAATGAATATTTCAATGACATTATTTTATAGAATGTTTCTAAAAAGTAAATATGAATTTTTATCACTCAAGGTCATGACCTCCAGCTTATCTTACACACTTAGCTTTGTCATCATATTTTTATTTCTTACTTCATTTTGCTATTTTAGCTTATTTTATATTCTGTTTATAAAGCAGTTCATTGTCATAGCCACAAAATATTGTCTGAAGGAGTTAAGGTATTCTTGTGTTATACAAAGCTCTGTTCTACTTGTAAATGTTTGCAAATCAAATAATTATTTTTTATTGATTGTTTCTCTTCCTTAAGTCTGAAGACACATCAAGGAATAGCAAACAGACCTAAGTAAGAGGTCAGAAGAACTCACTTGTAGTCTCAACCTTAATATTGATTTGCTTTATGACATTGGAGTTTCATTCTCCTGCATCCCCTCCTATTTCTTTAAAATAAGAAGGTTTTGGGTAGGGGATGTCTGGGACAATAATGTCTAACAGGATTTTGTAATTCTGACATTCAAGGATTCTAAGCAATGGTCTTGTACATACATCAAAAAAATTAAAAAAACAAATATAATAGGCTCTAAATATCTATATAAGTTTTCAATTATGAATTTATGGAAAGATGTGGCTAAGAAGTACATTGGGTGAGATGGAAAGATGGCTATCTGCAATGATGGAGGTCAGAAAAGAAATCATTGATGCATCCAAATTTGTAACTATCAAACAAATTTGATGCCCAAATAGATAGACTTTTTCAAGTTTTGTGGTAGATACATTATATATAGATGGTAGGAGAACAAATGCTCCTTTAAATGAAATTTGCAACTCACACCTGGATCACTTTTTTTTAAAGGAACCTCACCAATTTTAACAAATTTTAAGGTTCCTTCAGGAAAATCTTGCTCAATTTATTGCTTATGTAGTTATAGAAAATGAGTTTCATCATTTTTACATTTAATGGTTCTGATAAAGGTCTCATTTCTAAACTATATTGAGAATATACTCAAATTTATAAGAATTCAAGCCATTGTTCAATTGATAAATGGCCAAAAGATATGAACCAACGAAGAAATTAAGATGAAGAAATTAAAACCATTTCTAAGTGATGAGGCTAGTTAATGTAAAGAAGTGTGAGAATTGGGGTGGGGAATCCCCTCTGGTTGGCGCAGGTCCAATGCAAAAGAATTCACAAAACCTGGTCTGTGTGGCAAAAGAAAGGAATTTCATTGTTCACTAAGGAAAAAGAAAGCTTTCTTAGTGGGCAAAAGTCCTAATTAGGAATTTGTCAAGAGATGGATTGACAAATCATGATTATATAGGACACATCTTTGTCTGAGGTTGGGAGATGTCTGGGCTACTCAATAGAGCACCATCAGACAGAGATCTCCACTTGAACAAAATCACTTAACTGGGATTTTGAAGCCTTTTTCCAGATTCCGGAAACTCCCTGAAGGAGATCCGGACCATCCCCAAAAGATTTCAGTTTCAATGGAGGATGATTTGACCAAGATCCCTGATTGAATGAAAGCACTTAACTTTGAAAAGGCTTGTATGGGAAAGTTATGCTTTTCCCAGGGTTTGAGAGTCTCCCCAAAGGACACAGTTCACATCTGCCTCTTCCCCAAAGGTTACATCATTTTCCCCAAAAAGATCTCAGTTTACATCATAATCATATGAAAAGGTGCTCTGAATTACTATTGATCAGAGAAATGCAAATCAAGGCAACTATGAGATATCACTACACATAGATTGTCTAAGATGACATGAAAAGAAAATGATGAAAGTTGGAGGGGATGTGGGAAAACTGGGACATTGATTACATTGTTGGTGGAATTGTAAATGGATCCAACCATTCTGGAGAGCAATTTGAAACTATATCAAAAAGTTATCAAACTGTGCATTCCCTATGATCCAGCAGTGTTTCAACTGGGAATATATCCCAAAGAGATATTAAAGGAAGGAAAGGTATTCACATGTGCAAAAATGTTGTGGCAGCCGTTTTTGTGATAATAAGAAACTGGAAACAGTGGATGCCCATCAATTGGAGAATGGCTGAATAAGTTATGGTATATGACTGATATGGAATATTATTGTTCTATAAGAAATAATTATGAGGATGACTTTAGAGAGGCCTAAAGAGATTTGCATGAATTGATGCTGAGTGAAAAGGACAGAATCAGGAGATCATTGTGTAATGCCAAAGTTCACTTTTAATGGGGTGACCAGTTCCTCCATTTGTCCTATTTGGTAATTTTGCCTTAAGGTTATGACCATCCCCTCTTAATGGTTGAGATAAAGGTTTTATAGACATTCCTTAATGACATTAGAATATCAGTAAGCTCCTCTCTCTATTAGATTATCTCCACCTAGGTCCCTTTATTATGTCATTGTTCTTGTTCCATAAAAGGCTTGCTGCCCCAATACTCGAGGCTAGACTCTTTGAGATGATAGTCTCATCTAGCCCTGGGATCCATTGGTCCCAGTATTTCTCTCTATTTAATAAACTATTGAATTGCTCTCTAATCTCTGTCTTGCTCAATTTCTTTGGCATTACAATTGTTCATGGCAACAAATGATATAATTGAGGCTGGTTCCAATGATCTTGTGATGAAGTGAGCCATCTACACGCAGAAAGAGCACTACGGGAACTAAATGTGGATTGCACATAACATTCTCAGTCTTTATGTTGTCATTCCCTTGCACTTTGCTTTCCAATCATTTATTTTCCTTTTTTTATTTGATATTTCTTGTACAGCAAAATAATTATATAAATATGTTTATACATATTAGATTTAATATATATTTTAACATGTTTAACATATATTGGATTAGTTGCCATCTAGGGGAAGGGGTAGGGGAAAGGAGGAGACAATCTGAAACACAGTGCTGTGCAAGGTTCAATGTTTTCAAATTATCCGTGCATATGTTTTGAAATTAAAAAAGCTTTAAAAATTTTTAAAAAAAGAAAATAAATTTCAAAAAGCTAATTACTTATTCAAGGTAACATCACCAATAAATGGCAGAGGTATGATTCATACTTAATTATTTTGACTTAGTGTAGTAAATCTTCCATTGTAATCAGTCGTTTGTAAAAAATACTTTTAGGTCCAATACTATGTGAAGAAATTTTAGAAAAGCAGTCAGATGCATTAGACCAAACACTGGCTATTCAATGAACTAGCAACTAGTGAAGAACAGCTGGGGCTTTTTCCTAGGATGCTGAATTTTACTTGAAAGTCTTTTAGTCTAAATAAAACAATGAAGATTAGCTCCTACTTAGCAAAAAGAGTAAGTTATAGAAGAAAGCTACCAGATGTCTTGATTCTTTCCTAAGGCAGTATCAATCTATTCCTAGTATCCTCTCTCCTCCTAAGCATTCTTTACCATTTCTTGTGCAAATTTTTTGTTGTCTGGTGGGAATGTTTTATAATATTTTTTCAAGCCCTGTTTTTCCTTCCTCAGGTATTAAAAAAGAAATGCATGAATTCTGCTATTTAAGGTGATACACCATCTTGTGAGGCTACTTAAAGCAGTATTCCCTATTCCTCCCCAACCCCATTTCCTTAGCAACATTTATATTCATTTGAAGCTCATTTAAGTCATGTAGGACATTATGCATAAGCATACCTTCTTATCTCTTTGTGCTTTTTTAGGGAGAAATAAAGAAGTCTGTCTCCCTTGCTAACAAACACCATAGCAATGTGAACTGGGGCCAACTGTGAGCTAGAGATTTTTTGTTACAAAAACAGGACAAATCAGCAAGCCATGTGATATCAATACCAGTCTACAAGTGATATATCAACAAGAGTATCTCATTAAGCCTAACAAAAGCCCATTTTAACCTAGCCATTTTCCCATTGAATTTTAAATGTAATGGTTCTTTAAAGAAAATAAGTCATAACTGGGATATAGAGATAAGTATTTGAGTAAAGAAGTAGAAATATATAATTCTGATATATGCAAACAAAAATACACATATACAAACATGTATACATGGGTATTATTCTTTAGATAAATAGAATCAGTCTATTTACACACACATTATATTTAATATATGTATGATATATATATATATATATGTATACATATTCCATCTAAAATTCATAGAAAAAACAATGATATTACTACGTGAAGAAATTTTAAATAAATAACATTTTAAGAGATAGTGTTGTGTCACATAGTAGAATCAAGCTATGGTAAATGTGCTTGTTAGGCAATAATTTCTTTATATTCCTTTTTAAAATATATTCTCATCTCAAGCTGATTAACATAGTCAAAAAATGGCATAAATCACCACGTGACTACTGTGATGTTCCCCTAATGTCCCTTCAGCCAATAGATCTCATAGAAGAATTCCTTTGAAAGAAGTGAGGCATGTCAGATAAAGTCAAGGAACAGAACAGATGTAGATTAACAATGATGTAAATTCTAAGCCTGATCTTTTAATTTTGCTAAATATTATTTTCCTTCATCATGATCACATTACATTAAAATGTTGGGATTTCAATTTCCTCTACCATTTCATTTAATAAAACCTTTGTTTCATCTGAGCTCTCTAGAAGATTTTAGCTTTAAATCACACTGACTTCACCCTTTCCAATTTACATATGTTGAAGAAATAAAAGTCTTTTTGAGAGTTGCCATGGGACCTCCAGAGGCTCAAAAGAGTATTAAGACCTTGAGCTTAATGTGAATTGCCTCCAACACAAAACACAAATTCTCCCTGCTGAATACTAATGGCTTTGGAGGACAGTTACATTTTCCTTGTGAGTAGTGAAAGCAGAGAAACAACCCATACATAAAATTGGGTTTGAGGGAGTGGGGATGTGAGGCAACAATCTACCTTTGTTTTAGAGATCAGGAACTGAAATCACAGTACCGAGGGTAAATAGTGTCTTCCATAGGTCATCATTATATTGCCTATTTTACACTAGCATGATTAGGTGAAGTTTTTAAAGGCTGGAGACCAGAATAGATTAAAAGTGCAACTCATGGATTATATTATTATGGGCTAGAGGACTGAAAACTCTGAAAGGTTTTATGAAGATTTATTCAAGAAGACATTTTAAATGCCTGAAAATATAGTCATTAGTTTGGTCTTTGATATGTAAGTGCACATATATTCCAGGAAGCAGCCCCCTTCCCTCTTCTTGAACAATCTGTTTTATTTTATTTATCAAATAATAGAATGCCAAAATTGGAAGGGACCTCAGAGGTCATCTAGAACAACCCCCTCATTTTACAAATGGGGAAAATGAATGCCTACTGTATTTTAAAAGATCAACAGACTTCATTACAAGTGCTCAAACAGGAGGGAAAATGTTTTCCCAAAATGACCTCTACACTGCCCTTATAATGGGTTCTTATTAGAATAATTATATCCCATTAAAATGTCAAGGCTGGTTTCAAAGATAACAAAAAGGACAGCTCTTTTGACAAACGGCAAAGCAAGATCCTCGGTACTAATTTTCTCTGTAGTACTTGAGGGACATGGAGACCATAAGGGCCTGACACAAAATGTTCAATGAAGGAGACTCAGTTTTTGATTTATTAACCTTGTAAAAGGGAAAAAAAGAAAATGTATTTTTTTTTTCTTTTTGTGAGTATTTAGACTCATGCACAGAGTTGGAAGGAGTCTTACAGATTATAGAATCACAGAACTGGATAGAACTTTATAATAGAATATCAGATCAAAGAAAATAAAATACAAGAACTAAAAGGATTTTAGAACATAGAAGGTTAGAGTTTATAGTGACCTCAGAGGTCACTTTTTCTGGCAATCTCATCTGAGAGATGAGGAAACTAAGATATATAATTGAAGAAATAATTTATTCATGGTTACACCACCAGAATATGCCAGAGTTCAGCCTGAAACATGATTGTTCTTATACAAAATCCTTTTCTCTTTCTACTATACAATGCTTTCTCATCTTATCACACACTTCAAAAAATGTGGAAATGGAGCCACTGAATTCATGTCACAAATTTGAGAGTTGAGACCATATTGTCCAAACCACATGAAAAAGAAAGTTCAGCTCTCTTCCCAAGTAAATGATTGTTCAATGTTTACTGGAAGATTTCCAAAGGAGATGGAACATAATACCTTCCTAGTTATTTCCTTTCAACTTTTTATTATTATCAAGAAGCATTTCTTATTTTCAGACAGTTTTTCCTCAATATCAAATCTAAGTTTTCCTGTCTCTGTAGTCAAACATAATAACTAATAATTATAGACAGTCTTCGTATAGTAGCTTAAGTTTTATGTGATTCATTTGATACTTGCAAAAACCCTTTGCATAATGGCTATGATAAACTTTAGGAAACCCTTTGAGAGATTGAGGGACTTACTCAGAATCATACAATTATTAAGTATCTGAAGGTGGAATTTGATACTATGCCTTGCTAACTCAAAATCCAACACTCTCTACTGTGCCACTTAGCTATATTCATTAAGATATTTGAAGAAAATTATTATATCACCTCTAACTCCTCTCTTCTCCAGGCTAAACATGTCTAGTTCATTTGACTAATCCTCATGTTAGGAATTCATGAACCTTCAGAAGGAAGTAAAATGAATTTTCTTCATTTAACACATCAAATGTTTACAATGTTTAGCATGTAAAGAGTATTGTTCCATATGTATATATAGGATACCACCCAGTTCTGCCTTCATGGAGTTCACAGTCCCTCAGGAAAATAAGACATGATCAAAGATAATAATAGTAAACAGTGATTCCTGAGAATCTGAGAGTTTTAAAACAAGGTCAGTGTGAGATGAGAAAAAGGGGTCCTCAATGATTGGAATGTGAAGGAAGGTTTAGGGGAAGTATATGGTATATGAGCTGTTTTTAAAGAATAGGCAAAAATTCAAAAAAAAAAAAAAGAAAAGAAAAAAAGTCAACAGAATGGCCTATAGAATAGCATGACCAAAATCAGAGTTTTGAATGAGCCCAGGATATACTCATGGGATTGGAAATAATCGTGGGTTTGGCATAAAATGAATGTGGATGTGAGATAGAGTATAAGATTGTTATGCATGAACACCTGGGGGGGGAGGGGGGAGAATATATGCATTTTCCTTGGTAAAAAATTGCTAAAGACTTGATCAGAGACACAATAAGAATTAAGTATAAGAATGATTCATTTGTACATTATAAAATAGCTAAACACCATACAAAAGCTGTGAAACACTTTGTTTCTGTGTTTGTTTTCCTTAACAAATAATTATCTTTCTCTCTCACTCTAATTATTCTATTCTATTCTATCCAGATTTTAAGACTATGGAATCTTCTTTGAGGAGCTTTTGAAATAGGAATTGTTCTCTCTCTTTGGTTGTGTGCCTATTTTTCTGTCCATTTCCCTTTTTGTCTCTTTGTATCTTTCTCTTTTCTTCCTCTCTTCCACCTTCATACTCTTCCTCCTTCTCCTTCTCCTCCTCCTGTTCCTCTTCTACCTCTTTCTCTTTCTCCTCTTCTTCCTCCTTTTCATGTTCCTGCATTTTTCTTGTTCTTCTTATTTATGTTCTTGTTTTTCTTGTTCTTTCTCCTTCCTCTCTCTCTCTCTCTCTCTCACATGCACACACACACACACACATACACACATACACACACACACACACAAACACACAGACTCAGAGCACACAGAGTAGTATCTAAGCATCTTCTGGGGAGTCTGCTGTACTAGGGAATTTAAATCAGTGCTCTTCCATGATAATGGATTACATATGTCCTTGAGCCAGGAGAAATCTGGGAAAACATATGAGCCACTCTCTTCTCATTTCCTCAAGAAAGGGTGTGATGACCACGTATTTAAAATCAGCCAGAGTCAGGAATTCAGGTTAAGGGAAAATCTTCTATCTTTATTCTCTGTGGAGATGAAGAAGGATCAGAGGTGAAGGGGGATCAGAGGTGAAGGGGGATCAGAGGTGAAAGGGGGATCATGATAGCAATGTGAGTAGCTGGGACAAGATGCCAGCCAGCAGTCTCTCCCTGCCTCTCTCCTCCACCCAGCAAAATCGTCATTTCTATACAACACATCAGGACTTGCACAAAGAGTAGGTGGGGGCCATTCTTTCTTCAAGCATATATATTAATAGAGTATGATCCAATTACTATTTAGCCTCACATGCTTGGGACCTCAGTGCATTACCTCTAGTTTCAGCCCATTACAAAAGGGTACTCATTTTCAAGGCCTTTGGAGCTAAGTATCTGACCACATTGGAATAGATGCAGGAAATACTATTTCAGAAACGCTGAGACAGAGAATAATTTGTAAGAGAGGGTGACAGTTGTGCTTGATGACAGCAAAACTCTATTAGAAATAATGTCATTTCTTTAATCTCATCATCATTCACATTAAATGTAGTCTAATATCAACAACGTTTTGAACTCTAGAAAGAACTTTCTATGAAACTTAAAGACCAGAATTTGATTTCCACCCTTTTCCATGCATAGTTGTGTTATATTTGGGTAATCATTCAACATTTTCCAATAACAGTTTCTCCAACTTGAATAGTAATAATAAAGCTTGCATTAATTGCATTCTCTGTTTATTATATTATCATAATGAATATTATATCTCAATATTAAAAATTATGTACACATACACTTATGTATACAGATATGGAAATGTATATACATATGTATGTACATAGACATATATATATATATGTATACATACATACAAATTGCATGTCTTGCTGTATGTAAGTCATTAGGTATGTCATCATCTTTTTTTCTTTCCTTGGTACCTTTCCATACTATGGAGCTAACTTGGAATTTTCCACTGCAATACCAAGAAAGAACAATCCTAGAAAGGTGCTAGAAACTTGAAAAGTCTCCAAGTAGTTATTCAATAGTGGACTAGATGTCTGTTATCCAAAAATAAGTCCTTGCATGACTGTGGAGGATTAGTAGTATGTGTTTCACTAAAAGGAATGATTTATTTTGATTATAGTCAACTATAAGATTGCAAGAAAGGACTGAATTCTAGAAGTAAATTATCTGCATATGTTGCTGATGCTGCTTATTACATAAGAAGCTCATGGAGGTCCATGTCCTATTACAGCTCTGTGTATATTCTTAAGCATTTTATTCAGTCCATGATAAGTGCTCAGTACAACAACTTGGAAGGAATAAGTGGATGGATGGATGGATGGATGGATGGTTGATGAGCAAAATATGAATGAAATTAAGGACATGCAAATACAACTTAATAAATCAATATCAGTAAAGGAAGCAATATAGGTAAGAGAGGAATCATTGAAAATAAGTAAAGAAGCTAAATAGCAACAAAATAAAAACCTTAGATTAGGATTATATATAAAGGAAAGCTTACTAAGAATAACAATGCTACAAAAGTAGTTTAGGATGTCTTAGGAGGTTGTGAATTGTATTTCACCAGAAATTTTCAAGCTCAGGCCAAATGTCTAGTTTCCAGTTATGCCAGAGAGAAAAGTGCATCTATATTTGGTCATTAAGCCCTTAAAACAGGAATTATATAAAATACTACTTGCATAGTGATTGGCAAAACTCAAAAATCATATAAATGAGAGAGATGATGATAACGAGAAAAGAATTCAAAAATTATCCTCCAAGAGGCTTCCTAGTTGTAAGTAGTAATAGTATATCAATAGAAGTAGTAGTAGTAAGAGTAGTAGTAGCAGCAGCAGCAATAGTATTAATAATATTAGTAGTAAAAATAGTAGTATTAATAATTATGTAATTAATAATTAGATCATCTAATCTAGCATTTTATACCATTTTAAGATTTGTAAAATATTTTAAATATTTAATCTCATTTGACCCCAGCATAAATTTAATCACCAAGGGGATTTATAGTCTTTATTCTACCTATTAGCAAACTGAGGCACAAAGATATTAAGGGACTTGCCTAGGATCATATAGCTAGTAAGTATCTGAGGGAGGCTTGGAAATTAGGTCCTTGACTCCAAATCCAGTCCCCTATACAATGAAGAACCTATTATATTTCTTAGATTAAAATCAGAATGCTGAGAGATACATAACTGAAAAGCAAAATACCATAAACAAAATATTGAATTTTATTGAAAGTCATTAATTTTATTTAGACATGTATTTTTGGTCACATTTCTGTTATTACTACAAAGGAAATGTTAGACATTGGTCAATAAGACTTGGTCAAGTAATATTTGGATTGTAAATTTTCTGAGTATGATTTTCCACATTCTTTTTCAGAAAAGAATATAACATATGTAACAGTGGCAAGAGGAGTCACCTTTATAGCAGAAACAAGCTATCTTCAATGTTCCATATATATATATATATATATATATATATATATATATATATATATCACATGCATGCACACACACACATATATGAAATGTTTATAAAACAAGAAGATTTGCTTCTAAAATATGATTTAATATTTTTTGGTTCTCACA
Organism: Sarcophilus harrisii; assembly: GCF_902635505.1. Taxonomy (NCBI): domain Eukaryota; kingdom Metazoa; phylum Chordata; class Mammalia; order Dasyuromorphia; family Dasyuridae; genus Sarcophilus; species Sarcophilus harrisii. The sequence goes on along the minus strand of NC_045427.1, from coordinate 62,644,567 downwards.
ATAACTGTGAGGCAAGTTGTAAAACTTTATTTAATAAAGGGAAAACTAAAGTTCAGGAAGGTTGTGATTTGTTCACAGTCATATGAACAGAGTTGAAATTTGAACCCATATCTTCATAAACTCAATGTCTATCACTCTTTTTACTGTCTCATATTTTGTTCTTGATGTTGGGTCAAATCAAAAATCCAATTTCATTGAAAAGAACAATACAGAATAGTGGACAGAAAGTTTGCCTTAAAAGCTGTTTTAAGAGGAGAGAGGAAGAGAAGAGAAAGACTAAATCATATTCCTTTTCTGATATGTAGTTGTATAGTCATATAATCTACTTTTTTATTTTTTCCTTATCCTGGAAATCTCAAAGACTATAAATTTTGGATAAGATGCCCATTTCCATTGGCAGACAGGTCTTTGTATTGATGAGTGACTGGTTTACCACAAGCCCCAAATGCATATCTGTGTATGCACTCAAATCAAACCCAATAAATAATAATTATAGGTATTTCTTTCATGGGAACAGCAACAAATAAACAATTAGATTCCATGCCTCAATGTGGCAAGATGGTAAAGCTAAGTAAATATTTTCTAGGTCAAGAGATTTCAAGCTAAGACAGGTTTTTCCATGTTGAAATGACTTTGACTAAATTTCAAAGGTAGATTGTGCCTCATCTCCAAAAGGAAATCTAAGTACAGAGCAATATGTCACCAACACTACAGTGAACAGATAATTTTTTAAAGGCCAGCAATGACATAATACAGTAATATAACATGATCCTAGACCCTGTGTAACCCCTTTGTGTTTATGCTATGATGGTGTTAGAATATTAGAAAAGAGCAGAACCAAGAGGGAAATAGAAATAACACTATCAGGTAAAAAGTGAAATCTAAAAAATGAAATCAACAAAATTTATGGAAGCACTGGTTGTCCAATGGCAGATCAAAGAAGGTATTAATGTGAGGTCTCCTGATTTCTAATCATATTAATTTGTCCCCTCAAATACTCTGCCTCTTCATCTATCTGTCCTATCATTTGTTCCATGTGCCATGAGTAAGGTTGATAGAAGGAACCTAGCAGTTAATTAAGAATAATTATCAGAATAATTAAGATTCAGATGCCAGGAGAAAAATGATTTTTAAAAACATTTTACTGGTGAATTTGGAAAGAGACACTTATTCAGCAAAAATAATTTCACTTTGCTGATAAAATCATCTTTGCTCATTTAAGAATCACCTGCCAGGCAGAGAAATGCTTATGTTTTTTTCACCATGGCACAGTTTTCTTGGGAGCTACTCCTCATTTAATGGTTTTAAATTGCAAGTTTCTGACTCATGGTGTTTCCTATTAACTCTTCCCTGTTGTGTTTGCTCATCTAATTATCTTATTCTGCCTCCTGTATTCCAGTTTTTAATTGATTCCTTTTCAGAACTAAAGGGATAACCAACAGGTGCTGGCAGCAGAACAGGTAAACTTTGAATCCCATAATAGTAGAGTTGGAAGGAATCTTAAGACTTTAAAACATACATTATCAGTGCAAGATGGAAAAAAAACCACCCATACATACTTATACATCATGGTATGGAATAATAGATGACATTAGATAAAAGTTATGATTAGCAAGTATCTAGGCTTTGGAATATGGGGAGAGAGAATGGGAAATAGAGAGGGTAGAGAAAAAGGAGAGAGGGAGAGAAAGGAGGGAGGGAGAGGAAGAGGAAGAAGAGAGGGAGAGGAAGAGAAAGAGGGAGAAGAAGAAGAAGAAGAAGAACAAGAACAACAAGAGAGAGAGAGAGAGAGAAGAGAGAGAAAAAGTAAAGATTTGTGTATTTTATTTTTTTCTTCAAAAATGTATCAACCTGATTAAACAATCCTTTCTCCCTTTGTTAACCCCCAGATAATACTTGCTGTAATTCTGTGGAAACAATACTCTTCTTTTGAAGCCCTAGCTTCTTACCAGGTAAATTGTTCTTAAAAGGATATCTACTTTAGGGGTTCATATTGATACGATGTAACCCTTAGGAATAACCCCAAGGTTATATGGCCTTGGGAATGATGTAGCTTAAAATGATGTATTTCTTCATTTAGGCTATCTTGCCTTAATTCACTTTATATGACCAGGATGCTAAGCCCAAAAGATTGCTGGCTGGTAAGGATAACAGCTTATTGGTCAGGGAAAATTAGGTTTCTAAGACTAATGAGCAACATGAGCAACTTGAAGTTAAGGCAGGATCAGAACAAAATTGGATGCCTGCCACTTGACCTAGTGACATTTCATGCCTAAAAACACATCTCTGGAAGGTTTCCCTTTTCACTTTCTCCCTTCCCAGGAAAACCCTTCCCAGGAAACTTTAGGAACTGTACTTGCACAAAAAAATCAAAATCAGACCACTTCTCAACTCTATCTCTAAATCATAAAATTTGCATATCAGTGGCATGAAGCACCTGGTTTCTCTTACTTTTTCTATAAATTTATCTTCTTGCTCTTGGTTCGTTGCTATCTTTTTTTTTGGAATTTAACTTGCCTTAATTGCAGTCACAATTATAAGAAATTCGTCCCTTGACTTGAAAATGGGTCTAAACCTAAAAATTCTTTTGAGACACTTCACAACACTGTTCTAGAACCATAACACTTATGAGATCCTCCTCAAATCCCAGTAATATGCAGAGTTGCAATATCAATGGCAAGGTTAGCACTGGCAGCATTTAAATCCATCTGATAGCCAATATAATTTAATGCCACAGTCTCTCACTTTTTTCCCAGTCTCCCCAACATTTAACACAATACCCTGCTCAAAATAGACCATCTGCTCAATGTTTGTTGATGATTCTAAGAAGTTAATATTTCTTGTCAAACAAATAATCAACCCTTAACTCCAACTCCCCACTAACCCCATAAGCTAATAGAAGGGGTTCCCTATTATAGTCAGCATCTGTAAAAAAGCTTGCAGATCATTCTATTTTTTTTATTAAAGCTTTTTATTTACAAAATATATGCATAGGTGATTTTTGAAATTGATCCTTGCAATACTTTCTGTTACAAAATTTTCCCTCTTTCCCTCCACCCCCTCCCCTAGATGTCAGGTAGTCTAATACATGTTAAATCCAATATATGTATACATATTTTTTTACAGTTATCTTGCTACACAAGAAAAAAATGTTATCTATAAAGAAAAAAAAATCTGAGAAGGAAAACAAAATTCAAACAAACATCAACAGAAAGCATGAAAATGCTATGTTCTCATCCACACTCAGTTCCCACAGGCCTCTCTCTGGATGTATATGGCTTTCTTCATCACTGAACAATTGGAACTGGTTTGAATCATCACATTGTTGAAGAGAGCAACATCCATCAGAATTGATCATTGCATAGTCTTTTTGTTGCTATGGATAATAATCTCTTGGTTCTGCTCATTTCACTTAGCACCAGTTCATGCAAGTCTCTCCAGGCTACCACAAACATTTTTGCACTTGTGGGTCCCTCTCCTTCCTTTAAGATCTCTTTAGGATATAATCGAAGGAGAAACACTAGCAGATCATTCTACTCAGACTCTTAGGGCCTATTTAGCTTCTCTAGGCTTATTCACAATGACTAGCAAATTCCTACCTCCTGCTCTTCTAATTCTTAGCATTCAAAATGCTATTTTGCTTAAAGAAATATACTCACAAGAACAACAATGTTTTCCCTACCATATTCTTTAAAAATAATAATTTTTCACTTATGGAATAAAACACGAATTTTCATGAAATAGTATAATTAAAAAAGATGATTGCACATGGAATTGCAAATTTCTTACTATATTTTTAACATGTTCATTCCTTTACTACCTAATTATCTTCCTTCCTCTATACAATGTTATCCAGAGCAGAGTTTCTTAAAGTTTTTCCACTTATGACCACTTTTTGCCCAATACATGAACCCGTTGATATATAAAATAGTAAGCAAATTAAACATTTACTAGTAACAAATTACACTGTCATGATCCTCACAACCAGTTATGAAACTTCATTTTTGGTCACAAACCGTTTAAGAAACTGAGCTCTAAGATCCTCATCTACAACTAACTTGATGTTGCCTTACCATGATCTCTTTCTGTCATGTCTCAGGCTCACTAGCTTTATCCTGAAAAATACTAGGTCTCCAAGGCTGACTATACCTTCTCTCATCCCTACCTCCCTGAAACCCTCATGCTTATGGTCTATAGGAACAAGAGAAAAGGAACTCAAGTGGTTCCTTCATCCTCCCCTCTCATTTTCTACATAAGGTAGGAGAGGTGAAATTATTCATCAAAATTAATGCCATATTTTTGAGTAAATTAGGACTCAAATCTATATCTTATAAACAGTGTTGATTTTTTTTTTCTCCTACACTGTCTCCCCTGGTATAATGTCCTGGATAGCTAACTGGAGGGCCTCAGGATCAGTCAGAATCAGGATTATTTAAAGTCCTTTGTCTAGTGAAGTGAAGAAGGAAAGCAAGATGCCACGGAGTTTGCCAATGATGTATCCTGGATTCTGGAGTCCGGAATCTCCAGCCTCCCTCCTCCTCCTCCTCCTCCTGCAGCCAAGTTACTCTGACTTCTCTCCCTCAGCCCTCCAATCCTTGCCTATAATTATCTCACCACCAAACATCCAGCAAGCACCAATGGTGAGGAGAGCCATCACATCACCATATCATCTAAATATATGTATATAGAGCCATTATCTCAAATTGAATAGGTAATTAGTTTTAAGTGCTCTGTTGTCTGATTCAAGCACACCTTTTCAGAGTCTGAGCCCTCTACACCCTGGAACTAAATTAATCTTTTTACTGCTGACTTTATTATATACTCAACATTTACTAGAGACTTTTTCCCTTTTTATCTTTTGTTTTTTGTGTTCTTTTCTTCTGTTCTCTTTAATTTTCCTTTCTTTTTTTCTTCCCCATCTTCCCCCTCCTCCTCTTCCTCCTCCCCCTCCTTCTCCTCTTCCCTCTCCTCCTTCCTTTTTTCTCCTCCTCCTCCTCCTTCCCCTTCTTCTTCTCCTCCTCCCCCTCCTTCTCTTCCCACTCCTTCTTCTCTTCCCCTCCTCCCTCTCCTTTTCCACCTTCTTTTTCTTCTCCTCTTCCTTCTCTTTCTCCTCCTCCTCCTCCTTTTCTTCTTCTTCTTCTCCTTTTTCTTCTTCTTCTTCTTCTTCTTCTTCTTCTTCTTCTTCTTCTTCTTCTTCTTCTTCTTCTTCTTCTTCTCCTCCTCCTCCTCCTCCTCCTCCTCTTTTTTTTTCGCAATTGGATTTAAGGGACTTGCCCAGGGTCACATAACTAGTAAATGTCAGCTAACTGTCCCATGTCAGAAAAATATAAACTTATTGAGAAAGTCTATATTGCACTGATGAATAATAGTTTTATTTTTTTAAAGAACTTGCTACACACACACACACACACACATCAATAATAGCAGTTTTTCTTCAGATGCTGACTGTGACAGGGAGCCCTCTATTAATTATAATGGAAAAGGTGAGGGTGTGAGTTGATTATTGGTTTTACAAAAAACATTAACTTCAGAAACATCAATCTTATAATTTTGCCCCCATTATAAATCATATACAATTTTCTTTTTTTCAGATAAGAATGAGCTGGATTATTTAATCCTTTTACTTATCAATAGGCAGCTAGGTAGTATAGTGAATAGAGTGCTGGTTCTACACTCAGGAAGACATCTTATTGAGTTCAAATTTAGTCTCAGCTATTTGCTAGCTGTGTGACTCTGGGCAAATCATTGGATCTTGTTTGCTTCATTTTTATCAATTGCAAAATAGATTGGGGAAGGAAATTAAAAACCACTATTATATCATTGCAAAGAAAACTCCAAATCAGATCAGGTACAGCTGAAAAACAATTGAATAACAACAGCTTTTAATTCTCTCATGCAAGACCTACCACCCCCCAGAAATGTTGTCATATTATTTGCCCCTGTTGTATAAGTAAATGCTAAAGGGAAACAATTTATGAAGTATACACAATGACAGACAAGGTTCTTGTTCTCCAACTTTCAAAATATCTTTGCTTACAGAAATAAAGCATCTGTTCCTCAAGGTTTAGCCTCACATTTTTGTATCTTCTATACTACCTAGCATAATATCTTACCAACAGCATCATTTAAAAGACTAAAGTAGTACGGTTTGTGTAATGCTTTCAGATTTATAAAGAACTTTCCAAATAAAATTTTGGAAGGTAAATTGCTTAAGTATTACAATCTCTATTTTGCAAATCAAGTACCTTAGAAAAGATGAGGAAGCAGTTCAAAATTACTGGCCCATAGGGTCTTAGCTAGTAAGTGCCACCACAATGCTTTTGACCTATGTCTGCAAACTCTAAATATGGTCTCTAAAGGGGGAGGGCTGCCTGAGGCAAATAGTGCTCATAAGTAAAATACTGGAGAGGAGGGAAAGGGAAAAAGGAAAGAGAAAAGTATAATTTGGAATAAATAATATGTCAGAAAATACAGATTTAGTAGTTGAGCTATAAATGTGAATGGAATGAACTCTCCCATAAGGGGTAAGCAGATAACAGATTGGATTGAAAGCCAAAATCCTACAATATGTTGTTTAAAAGAAACACATTTAAAGCAGAGTAATATATACAGAGTAAAGGTGAAAGGCTGGAGGAGAATCTATTATGCTTCATTTGAAGTTTAAAAAAAAAAGAGCAGTGGTAGTAACCCTGATGTCAAATCAAACAAAAACAAAAATTGATTTGATTAAAAGTTATAAGGAAGGAAACTATATCTTGCTAAAGGGTACCATATATAATGAAGCAATATCAATATTAAACATATATGCACAAAGTGGTAGAGTATCTAAATTCCTAAACAAGAAGTTAAGAAAGTTGCAAGGAGAAATATATATTAAAATTATAAAAGTAGAAGCTCCCAAACTTGTTCTCTCAGAACTAGATAAATCAAACCATAAAATAAATAAGAAAGAAGTTAAAGAAGTAAATAGAATACTAGAAAAGCTAGATGTGATAGATCTTTGGAGAAAATTGAATGGATACAGGAAGGAATATACTTTCTGCTTGGCTGTTCATGGAAGCTATACAAAAACTGACCATATATTAGGGCATAAAGACCTCAAAATCAAATGCAGAAAGGCATAAATAGTAAATGTATTTTTCAGATCATGATGCAATAAAAATTACATTCAATGAAAGACCAAGGGAAAATAGACCAAAAATAATTGTAAAGTAAATAATTTTATCCTAAAGAATGAATCAGTGAACAAAAGAACACTGGGACATGAGTGTGGACCACAATATAGCATTCACACTCTTTCTGTTATTGTTTGCTTGCTTTTTGTTTTTCTTCCAAGATTATTTTTACCTTCTTTCTAAATTTGATTTTTCTTGTGCGACAAGATAAGTGTATGAATATGTATTCATATATTGTATTTAACATATACATTAACATATTTAACATGTCTGGGACTACCTGCCATGTAGGGGAGGGGGTGAAGGGAAGGAGAGGAAAAGTTGGAATCAAAGTTTTTGCAAAGGTCAATATTGAAAAAATACCCATGTGTATGTTTTGTTGATAAAAATCTATAATAATAAAAAAGAATGAATGAATGAAAAAACAAATCATAAACACAATAAATAATTTCATCAAGAGAATAACAATAATGAGACAACATACCAAAATTTGTGAGTTGCAGCCACAACAGGAATAAATGGAAATTTTAAATCTCTAAATCCTTACTTGCATAAAATGGAATAAGAGAAGATAAATGAATTATGTTTACAACTAAAAAAGGTAGAAAAAGAAAAATTAAAAACTCCTAATCAAATATATTTAATCATAAAATTAATCTAATAAAGTGAGCTTTAATTTTTAAAGATATAAATAACTTCAGAATTTCGTGATGAATTGGCAGTTTGTGTAAATTAAAAAATAAAATGAAGCTATAAAAGAAATAGCTTATGGTAATAGAATTTGGGTTTTTTTTTCCCTAATCTAAACTTTTTTAGACTCTCTACCCTTCAAATTCATATTCTCAAACACATATTCCAGGTAATTTTGAATTCTTTGGTCATGACAGGTTCATTTTCAGGGTTTTTTCTTCATTAATTTTCTCTTTTGAATTTGAGTAACATTTGAATGATTTGGTGATTCAACATGAGAAATGAGAAGAAATGGAAGGACTCATTGGAATAGTTTTTATGTTTCAAAATATAAATTGATACCTTCTTTAATCAGATATGTCCTACCAAAGAAATTTTGTAGACCCAATAATAAGTCGATTGATATATTCAGGAATGATACTTGTTTCAGCTAACAAAGTTTACCTCCATAAAAAGTTTTGGTATCAATGTTAAATCACATTCTAGGGCAATAGGAAAGGGGAAAAATATAAAGATGGGATACATGAAGTTCCAACTAAAGAAAAAGTTTCTAATACAATTAGGCTATTTTCATGTGACAAAAAATTTGATGCTTTTCCAGCTAAGAATTGGGGTGATCCATTGCTCAGAGAAAAACTGACTGAAATTTTTCAGGTAATATGAAATGAGCAGATTATCCCTCGAGTTCAATGTTTTGGAGCCAAGATGACACTGTAAAGACAGGAAGCTGCTTGAAGTCTTCCAGTACCTCAAAAATCATAAGAAACCAAGCCTCTGAAAAGAGAGTGATGGAATGAAATCACACTCCACTCCAATTCAAGATAGAAAAACTTCAAGGAATGTCAGACTCACTGAGGTGAAAAGGGTCTTCAGCCTAACTTAGAGTTTGGGAAAGCCAATGAGATGGTTTTAATAATAACACATCAGCAGTTGAGACCCTCAGTCCTGGCTCAGTAGAAGAGCAGAGACGTGGGGCACCTTCCAGTCCAATCCCACAGGGCAATATCTGGTAAACCCAACTGTGTCTTGGAAACATCATATAAAGATACCTCTGCAAATACAAGGAGCCTCTGTGCACAAAGCCAAGGCTCATAACTGCAAAGGAAGCTTGGGACAGCACCTCTTTAGTCCAGGAGGAAAGCTGAAATATGAATGTAAAAAAAAGAGAAAATACTAAAAGAAAAGGAAAGAAAATGAGCATGAAACAAAAAAGAATCTTGACCATAGAAACTTAATATGGTGGGAGGAAAGACCAAAATACTCACTCAGATGAGGACAAAATGTTCACAGAAGAAATCTCAAAAGAATGGTATGAATTGATCAAGCACAAAGGGGCTTTTTGGAAGTGCTCATAAAAGAATTTAAAAGGCAAGTAAGAGAAATAGAAGAAAAAATGAGAAAAGAATGAGAGAAATTTAAGAGAGAATCAACAACTTGGAAAAGTAGGAAATTCTTTTAAAACTACAGTTGGCTAAATGTAACAAAAATCCACTGAAGAAAACACTGCCTTCAAATGAAGAATTAATCAAATAGGAAAAAGAGATACAAAAGTGGAGAGAGTGATGGTGCATGACTTTTTGCTTGCATATGATTGTGTACTCAGTATAACCTCTGAAATTGAAAGGCAACAAATTATGGAATAATGATGTGCTACTTATGCTAATTTTTGACTATGAGTTGTCAATGACAATTTCATTATGTTAATCATATATGTAGTATATAACAAAATTGTATGATGTATAATATATAACTATATTATATATAAATATGTAATTGTATATATACTATATCATATTATATATTTATATATAACACATTGTTTTATATATAAATATATATATATATGTCTGTGTGCATAAAATTTCTTTTCTTCATAGTAACAGCTATATTTTAATCTGTTCTTTAGTATTAACTGCCTTAATTTAAAGATATTCTTAATCATTTCCCTCCACTCCTATTCAAAGATATTCTGCTATATTTCATAGGTGACTTGAGAGATTTCCAGGAGTTATTGGGCAAGAAAGAAAGCTAGGCACAATAATATAGTTGGTAGAATATCTTCTTTAGAATCAGAATAATGCAGGACCAAGAACCTACTCTCATATATACCAGCTATAGCAAATACATATCCAAGTTCATGAGAGCTATATAAAAAATGCAAGGTATATTCTGGCAGCATTGATCACATTAATTCCTGTTCAATATTTATTAAGGACCTACTATATTCCAGGAACTACTGAAGATTATAAAGATAGAGTAGAAAATATTATTTCTATCAAAAATATATACATACTACTGGGGGCCAGTATAAAAGATCAACTTATCATTTCTCTACCAAGTATCAAAGAATCAGTGTATTCTAGATTTTATTCATCCCTCCCATCTTCCCACTGCTGTAGAATTAAAGGAATTAGGAGTAAAAAGGACTTCAGAGGCCCATCCATAATACAAAACCTCCATAATATATTTTTAATACGTTAATAACTTTTCATTGACAGAACCATGCCAGGGTAATTTTTTACATTATCCCTTGCACTCACTTCTGTTCCGATTTTTCCCTTTCCACCCTCCACCTCCTCCCCCAGATGGCAAGCAGTCCGATACATATTAAATAGGTTACAGTATATCCTAGATACAATATATGTGTGCAGAACTGAACAGTTCTCTCTGTTGCACAGGGAGAATTGGATTCAGAAGATATAAATAACCCAGGAAGAAAAACAAAAATGCAAGCAGTTTACATTCATTTCCCAGTGTTCTTTCTTTGGGTGTAGCTGCTTCTGTCCATCCTTGATCAATTGAAACTGAGTTAGATCTCTTTGTCACAGAAATCCACTTCCATCAGAATACATCCTCATACAGTATCGTTGTTAAGGTATAAAATGATCCCCTGGTTCTGCTCATTTCACTTACCATCAGTTCATGTAAATCTCTCCAATCCTCTCTGTATTCATACTGCTGGTCATTTCTTACAGAACAATAATATTCCATAACACTCATATACCATAATTTACCCAACCATTCTCCAATCAATGGGAATCTATTCATTTTCCAGCTTCTAGCCACTAGAAAGAGGGCTGCCACAAACATTTTGGCACATATAGGTCGCTTTCCCTTCTTTAGTATCCCTTTGGGGTATAAGCCCAGTAGAAAGACTGCTGGATCAAAAATATCAAGTTTGATAACTTTTTGAGCATATTCAAAATTCTCTTAGAAGTTGATGTGTTCAATTCCAAACAATTTTATCATGTCCCATTTTCCCACATCCCCTCCCAACATTTCATCCCAAAAATCTAGAGGTGTGTATTATTTCAGAATTTTAATTTGTATTTCTCATTAATAATGATTTGGACATCTTTCATATAGCTAGAAATAGTTTCAATTTCTTCATCTGAAATTTCTGTTCCCATCCTTTGACTATTTATCAATTGGAAGGATTGATTTCTTATAGAGTCAATTCTATATATATTTTAAATAGTCCTTTATCAGAACCTTTGACTGTAAAAATGTTTTCCCATTTATTGCTTCCCTTCTAATCTTTCTGCATTAGTTTTGTTTGTACAAAAAACTTTTCAATTTATATATTCAAATTTTCTATTTTTGTAGTAAAGGTGATCTCTAGTTCTTCTTTTTCATAAATTTCCTCTTCCACAGGTCGGGGGTAAACTATCCTATGTCTTCAATTTTTTAAAATCTCATTCTTTTTAGGTCTGAACCCATTTGACCTTATCTTGGTTTTATTTTAATTGGGTCAATCCTAGTTTCTCCATATTAGTTTTCAATTTTGAATTTTGTCAAATAATATTCTTACCCCCAAAACTGGGGTCTTTGGTTTCAAACCTAGATAATTAAAGTTTTTTTGTTTTGTCCTTTGAACCTACCCTATTTTTGATCAACTATTCTATTTCTTGAATACGATGGTTTTTAGTAACTATTGCTTTATAATATAAATTTTAGTCTGGACAGCTAGGACCTTCATTTGATTTTTTCATTAATTCCCTTCAAATTCTTGACCTTTTGTTTTCCATATAATTTTATTTTATTTTTTAGGTCATCAAAATAATTTTTGGGATATGATTGGTATATGTAAATAAATAGATTAGTTTAAATATTATTTTATTTTTCCCAAAAAAGAATTTGATATTTTTCTCGTTGGTTAGATCAGACTTAATTTGTATGGAAAGTATTTTATAGTTTTGCTCCTAAAGTTTCTAATTTTACCTTAGAAGATAGATTCCTAAATATTTTATACAATCAGTAGTTACTTTAAATGGAATTTCTCTTTTAACTCATTTAGGTTTTTAGTATATATATAAAATGCTGATGACTTTTGTGGGTTCATTTTGTATCCCACAACTTTCTAAAGTTGTGGATTGTTTCTAATCTTTTTTATAGAATTTGGGGTTCTCTAAGTATACCATCATTCATCAACAAAGGTATAATTTGTTTTCTCATTTGCCTATTCTTATTCCTTTAATCTCTTTCTCAACTCTTTTTGCCAAAGCTAGCATTTCTAATACAATATTAAATAGTAACAGTAATATAGGCAACCTTGGCCTCCTGATCTTATTAGGGGATGGTTGCGTTTGTCCCATTAATATATCTTACACTGGTTTTTAAATAGATGCTAATTTATTTTGGAAAAGTCCATTTTTTCCTATACTCAAATATTTTAATAGGAATGGATGTTGGAGTTTTCAATCTTTTCTGCATCTATTGAGATAATCAATGGTTTTTTGTAATTTGGTTTATTAATATAATATACTTATAGTTTTCCTAATAAGACCAGCCTGCATTCCGGTATAAATCCTACTTGATTGTGGTGTATTATCCTGGGGATGATTTTCTGTAGTCTTTTTTGCTAATTTTTTTTAAGATTTTAGCATCAAATTATTCATTAGGGAGATTGGTCTAAATTTTCTTTCTCTTTTTCCCTACCTGGTTTAGGTATCACCATGTCTCTGTTAAAAAGGCATTTGGTAGGCCTCCTTCATTCCCCTATTTTTCAAATAGTTTAAAAGCATTACAAATTGTTCTTTAAATGCTTGCAAATTCACATTAAATCCTTGATCCTGGGGATTATTTTTGAAATTTGATTAAAGCTTTTCTATTTCTTTTTTCTGCAATTACTATTTCAAATTTACTTCCTCCTCTTTAAAATCGGAGGCCTATATTTTTTAGGTAGTCATCATTTCCCTAAAGTTATCAAATTTATTGGCTTAAATTTGGGCAAAACAACCCCTTTTATTTCTTTAATTTCCTCTTCATTGGGGAAAGTTCCCCTTTTCATTTTAAGACTACTAATTTCATTTTTCCTCTCCCCTTTTTCTAATCAAATTTCAAAGGTTTTATCAATTTTATTGTTTTTTTGTCTAAAATCAACTCTTTTTTTTTTTAGTTCAATGTTTTTTTTTTACTTTCAATATTATTTTCCTTTTTTTTAAATTTAAATTTATAATTGAGGGGCTTTTAATTTGGTCTTTTTTTAGCTTTTTTAAATTTTAAGTCAATTCATTTATCTTCTTTTTTTTTTTTATTCAATAAATCTCTAAGAATATAAAATTACCTCTTTTTCGCTGAATCCCACAAAGTTGATATGTTCTCATCATTTCATTATCTTGGGAAATTATTAATTTATTATAATTTGCTCTTCCCTGATCATTCTTTAAGATGAGATTATTTAGTTTTCAATTACTTTTGGTCTATTTACCTAACTTTTTTTGAATTAGTTTTTATTGCATCATGATCGAAAAAAAGCATTTTTTCCCTTCCTGCATTTAATTTTTGGTCTCTATGTCCTAATATTGGTCAATTTTTTAGATTCCATGAACTGCTAGGAAAATATATTCCTTTGTGGCACCATTTGTTTTTCAGAGATCTATCATACCTAATTTTTTCTAATATTCTATTTACCCTTTAATTTCTTTTTCTTATTTGTTTTGTGATTTATTTATCTAATTCAGATCCAAGATTAGGATTTCATATTATATTTTGCTATCTATTTCTTTCTTGCAACTCTCTTTTCCAAAATTAGATGCTATAAAATTTTCATGTTTAAACTATTTTTTGTCTAGTATCCTTTAGCAAGATAGTTTCCTTCCTTATTCTTTTAATTGTCCTTTTGTTTTGCTTGATCTGAGATAAGAATGGCTACCCCTGCTTTTTTGACTTCACCTGAAGCATAATAAATTCTGCTCCAGACTTTTACCTTTACTCTCTATGTATCTCCCTGTTTTAAATGTTTTTCCTGTAAACAACATAATGTAGGTTTCTGACTTTTGATCCAGTCTGCTATCTGCCTCCTCTTTGTGGGAGAGTTCATTGCATTCACATTTATGGTTAAAATGAATAATTCTGTATTTTCTGCCATGCTAATGTCCCCAGATTGTACTTTTCCTTTTCTTGTCCTCCTTCCCCCGTTCCCTAATATTAAACTTATTGTTCTCCTTTGTGTCACACATCACTCCCTTTTTAGGATCCCTCCCTTCTCCCTTTGAATCCCTTCCCCTTTCTTGTACCCTTCCTTTATTACTTTTTTCTTTTCCCTTTTCCTCTCCCACTTTTTAAGGAGGTGAGAGAAGATTCTCTGTAAAACAAATATGTTAATTACTTCTTCTTTAAGCCAACTCTGATGACAGTAGGATTCATAAAATGCTCCTCCCCCTCTCTAAGTTCCCTCGTAATAGGTTTCCTTTGCTTCATTTTGTCACATGTATTTCCCCTTTTTATCTCCCCTTTTTCCCCTTTTGTGACACTTCCCTTTCCATTTCTCCCCTTTTTATTTATATCATGCAAATTAACTGTGTTTTTTTGTATATCCCAAACAAATACAGTTATCAAAATTCCCTTTTTCCTTTTCTGCTTCTTTTAGTTTTTGGTTTGGAATCATTTTTTTTGTTTAAATCTTTTTTTCCTTAAAAAAAATTCCTTGTTTCTTTTCCTTTTCCCTTGTACCTCTTATTCTTTTTTTTCCTTCTTTTCCTTTTTAATGAGATTAAAACCCTTATCCTTTTTTAAGGCACCAACTTGAAGTACCCTTATTTGGTCCTCTTTTAAAATTTTTTCTGGGTTGGAAATTTTTTTCTTTGTCTGGTTCTTTTGGTTTTTTCTTTGGGCTTTCTTTTATCTTTTTAAAGGTTTCAATGAAAATTTTTTTTTTTTTTTTTTTAAACATTTTTTTGGGATTTACTTCTTTTTTTTTTTAAAACCTTTTTAATTTTTTTCAACCCCCACCCCTCCCTAATCAATGCCATAATGAAAATTTAAAAATTAGTCAAATGTTAAAAAAGGTTTTTTGCTTAAAAAAAATTCCAAAAATTTTAAAATTTTTGGGGGAAACAAAAATGGTGCTAAATTGGATTTTCAATTAATGGTTTTTTTCCCAGAGTTTTTTTTCTATGGTTCAGATTCTGCTCCTTGAAATTTTTTTGTCTTTGGGGAATGGTTCCTTTTTAAGTTTTTTTAAGATTAAGATTCCTTTGCCATTTCCCCAAATTTCCAATTTACCTTTGGGGAAAATTTTGTTAAATTTTTAAAAATAATACCTAATATTATAACCAAATTTTTCGCCATTTCAACTTGGAATCCATTAGTTTAAAAAAATCAAAAGGGTGCCAAAAATTTTAAAAGGTTTTTCTTTTAAATTTTTGGGATATAATCCCAGTATAACATCTAAAAGGGTTGGGTTTGATCTTTTTGGGCCCACCCCCGGGTTGTTTTAATAAAAATGATCTGCCCTTCCCCCTCCAATCATTTTTTTTTGTCTCTTAGCTCGAAGGTTGTTTTTTCTTAGGTTTTTTTATTTCTTATTAATAATGACTTGGGCATCTTTTCATTTAGTAAAAAGTTTCCACCACTGAAATTGCGTTCAACCTTTTTTTTCAATTAGAGAAGCTTTTTTTTAATTAATTTCCTTTTTTAAATAGGGTTTTAAAATTTTTAAAATAAATTTTCCCGTTTTTCTTCCCCCAATCTTGCCATTTTTTTTTCAAAAATTTTTCGTTTTTAAAAAATTTTCTTTTGTGATCGTAATGTCCTTGGTTTGTTTTCTTTAAATTCCCTTCCCGTTGAAATAAAATTTTTTTTTTTTTTTCATTCTTTTGCCTTCATAAAATTTACCTTATTTTAAAAGGTTAATTATAATTATTTCCCCTATTAGTTTCCATTTTAAAATTTTTTTTAAAAATTTCTTATCCCGCTGGGTTTTGGTTTGTAAAAATGGTTGTATATTTTTTTTTTTTGAACTTTATTCCCTATAACTTCTTTCCTTTTCCAAAAGGTTTTTTCTGTTAAATATAATTTTAATCTGGTACAGTAAGACCATTTGATTTTTTTTTTAATTTTAAATTCTTGCCTTTTGTTTTCCATAGTTTTTTTTTTTTGGGTATTAAAATAGTTTTTTTAAATTGGTTGGTTAAAAATTTTTGGAAATTTGTACTTTTTTTTAGCCCTATCCAACAAAATTTTTTCAATTGGAATCAATTTTTGGAAAATTAAAATTTTCTCATAAAATTTTGATTTTTTTTCAATAGTTCCTAAAATTTTAATTTTGTTTCTTTAAATGGAATTTTTTTTTTTTAATCTATGTTATTTTTGGGATATAAAATTTTTTTGGTTTTTTTATTTAAAATTTTCCAAATTTGGGATTATTTTAATTTTTAGCTAATTTGGGGTTCAAATTTGTTCATATTCATCCAAAGGGATTAGGTTTCCTATTGTTTTTATTCCTTTTCTTTTTAGTCTTTTGTAACTCTTTCTAATAAATTTTGTAAGGTGTATGGAAATTTTGTTACGGGTTTATTAAAAGGCCGTTTTTTTAATTTTTTTTAAATAGTCTGGTTTTTTAAGGAAATCATTTATTATATATTGTTTTTTTAAAAGATTTAAATTTTTCAAATTTTTCTGCCTTTAAATAAATGGTTTGGTTAATTGGGGTTTTCCCAATTTTATTGTTTTCCTAAATTTAAAAATTTTGGTTAAATTTAATTTTAAAATTTTTTTTTTTTTTTTTTGTTTTTATTTAAGTTTTCTCAATTTATTGGAAATTGGTCTATTTTTTTTTTGTTTTAACCCCGGTTTTTAGGTTTCCAATTTTGATGAAGAATTTTTTGGGGGATCCTTCATTTTATTTTATAAATTTTTTAGCTTGGGAAATTTTTTTTTTTGGTAAAATTCAATTAAAATTGGTCCTGGTTTTTTTTTAAATTGTTTAATTTTTCTTTTTTTTCTGAAAGGGTTTAAACAATTTATTCCCTCCTTTTCAAAATTTATATTTTGGGTTTTTCCCTTTTGGTTTAAAAATTTATTGGCATGTTGGTAAATTTTTAATTCTTATTTCCCTTTCTTTGGAAAGTTCCCTTTTTATTTTAAACTCTTTTCATTTTCCTTTTTTTTAATCAATTTAAAGGTTATCTTTTTATTGGCTTTTTTAAATTAATCTTATTTTTATTAATTATTTTTTTTTTTCTTTAATATTTTTTAATTTCTCCTTTTTTTTTAAATTTTCAAAAATTTTTTTTTTTTATTTTTTTTTTTTTTAGTTAGCAATTTTTTTTTCTTTCCTTGTTTTTTTTAAGTTAAGGTTAAAATTTTTATTTTTTGTTTTTTTTGGTTGCATTATTTGATATTTTTTTTAATTGTTCTAAATTTGTGCTTCAAATCTTCTTTGATGGGATTATTTAGTTTCAATTATTTTTTTTCCCCAACTTTTTTTGAATTAGTTTTATTGTCATATTTAAAAAATTTTACTTTTTGTTTTTTTATTTTTTAAGTTTTAATTTTTTTTTCAATTTTTGAATATTCCTAATTGGGAAGGTAATTTCCTTTCTTCTATTAATTTCCTTCCAACCCTAATTTTTTAAATTCTATTTCTTTTTAATTTCTTTTTATTTTTTTTTTGGTTTGGTTTTTTAATTTGGGGAAGGTTGAGATCTCCCTATAATTTTTTGTTTTCTTCGCAACTCTCTTCTTTCCCTTTAGGAAGTTGGATGCCATACCATTGGTGCATATATTTTAAATTGATATCCTTGTTGTTTATCTCCCTTTGGGGATTGTTTCCTTCCTTATCTCTTTTTAATTGATCAATTTTTTTGCGTCGGATGGATGGCTCCCTACTTTTCACCTGAAGCTAATGATTTTGCTCAAATTTTACCTTTACTCTTATGTATCCTGCTTTAAATTGTTTTTAAACAACATATTGAGGGTTCGACTTTTTGATCCAGTTCTATCTTCCCCTCTTTTGGGGAGTTCATCCCTTCACATTTGGTTAGAATTCAAATCAGTTTCCTACCATCCTAATAACCCCAGATTGTGCTTTACTTTTCTTCCTCCCCCAATTTCTTTCCCCTTTTAAACTTATGTACCCCTCTTGTTCTGATACTTATCCTCTTTTAAATCCCTCCTCCCCCTTTGAGTCTTTCCCCTTCCTTCCATTATCTTTTTCTTTTTCCTTTTCCTCTCCCCTTTTTAATGGGGCAGGAAATTTTCTCAAAACAAACAATTATTTTTTCTTTGAGCCAACTCTGATGAGGTAAGATCACTGTTTCCTCCCCTCTAAATTCCCTCAGATTGTGGTTCCTTAGCCTCTTTGTGGGATGTGGTTTCCCTTTTTATCCCTCCTTCCACCTTGTTCCTTCCCTTTTCCATATCTCCCTTTTTTTTATATCAGTCATTCAAATTTTACATATTCTTTTGTATATCCCAAACAAAATACAATTTCAAAGTTATTTTACCTTTTTCTGCATCTCTTTTCATGGTTAATCAAATTTTTTTTTAGTTCTGGTTTTTTCTTCAGAAACAAATGGAATTCATTTGTTTCATTTAAATTCCTCTTCTTTGGAAGAAAATGCTCACTTAGCTGGGTAGTTTATTTTGGCTGCATCAAGTTCTTGTGCCTTTCAATATCATTTCAGGCCCTTCTTTCCTTTAATTAAGCGGGATCTTGGGTGATCCTTTTTGTGGCACCTCATTTTAAATTGGTTTTGGCTGTTTAAATTTTTTCCTTAATCTGATAGTTCTGAAATTTTTGCCACAATTTCCTTGGGTTTTATTTTAGGGTTTCTTTCAGAAGGTGTTCGTGAATTCTTTCAATTATTTCCTTCGTTCTTTCTCTGGGGTTCCTTTGATGATTTCTTGTAAAAATTTATCTAGGCTCTTTTTTTCATCATGGTTTTCAGAAAGTCCAATAAATCCTCAGATTATCTCTTGATCTATTTTCCAATCTTCGTTTTCAAATAGATAATTATGGTTTTTCAGTTTTTCCTTTTTTGGTTTTGCTTTGATTCTTGCTTCCCAATGAATCATTAGTTTCCTATTTGTTAGTTCTAATTTTTAAAAATTTTTCTTCATTGGCTTTTTTTTTTTGTATATTAATTGGTTTTAAATGTTTTTTTGGTTTTGGGAATTTTTTCCATTTCATAATTTTTTTTTTTAGTGTTATTTTCTTTTTCAATTCCAGTCCTTTCTTTGTTCTTTGTCTTTCAATTACAGATCTACTTTCTTTGGTTCTTTGTCTTTTCAATTCACAAATCTACTTTCTGTGATTCTTTATTTTTTCAATTCACAATTCTTACTTTCCAGTTTTTTCTTTTTCCAATTCTATTTCAGGGTTTTTCTCTTTGGCTTCTCTTTCCTTTATTTTCTTCTTCTCTTTTGGTTTTTGGGTCTCTTCGGGGAGCATCATGTAAGGAGGACAGTCTGATGCATGTTTGCTGTTTGAGGTCTCTTCATTTTTGACCTGCTCTTTTTCATGAACTGTAGATAATTCTTTTCAACTTTTTATTCATGTTTTAAAAGCCTTTGGGGTGGGTCCCTCTAGGCAAGGGTGCCAGCTTCCTCTGCAGAGCAGGGAGGATTAAACCGATTTTTGTCAGAGAGGTATGGGAGTGCTCTGGTAGGGTTTTTCCTTCCCCAACAGGAAGTGGTTCCCTGGCATAGGGAATGAGTTGGGCTTGTGGGTTGGTTGCCCTTGGCGAGACTAAGGGGTGAAAGTGTCACTGCCCCAGGCCCGGCCTCTTGTGGGACGAGTTTGCGTGACCACAGACTGCCCCTGAACTCCCCCAGTGTTTCTGCCCAATCTGGCCCTGGAAAAGCTCTATGGCCCCAAGGGGCTCCCCCTGCACAATTGGAAGGCTCGGCTGTTCCTCCTGCCATGCAGGTAACTCTCAAAAAAGCCCCATGTGGGTTGGGGCTGCGGGGCTTTGCTGAATCTGTGCTTTCACTTTCAGTTTGGGCTCTCCTCAGAACCTAATTTCTCTCCCAGTCTGGCTGATCTTCCCCTGGCCCCAGAACCAACCTTTTTGGGGCTGCAGATTTTCTTCGGCCGGTGGTTGTTCTTCTTATCTTTACAATGAACAGTCAATTTTTTGAGGCTCCATATAATATTGATAAAGAGGGTAAGAGAAGAGCTTAGAAAGTCGCATGTGTCTTCTCCGCCCCCCAATGAATTCTTTCAATGCCTATTTTACCTGCCGGTTCTATTACTTCTGGGCAGTTCTCTTTGATAATTTCCTGTAAAATAGTATCTAGGCTCTTTTTTTATCATAATTTTCAGGTAGTCCAATGATCCTCAGGTTATCTCTCTAGGATCTATTTTCCAAGGTCTTTGTTTTCAAGTAAATATTTGACATTTTAATCTTTCATTTTTTTTTTGGTTTTGTTTGTTTCTTCATGTCTAATGTATTATCATTTCTATTTTTCAGTTCAAATTTTTTGGTTATTTTTTCATTTTTTTTGCTTCTTTTTTGTGTATTTAATTATATTTAAAATTGTTTTGCTTATGGGTTTTTTTTTCCATTTCACTATTTTTTTTAGTGGTTTTTTTTTCACAAATTCCCCTCCTTCTTGGATGTTTTTTTTCCTTTTTCAATTCCACATTTCAAAGTTTGTTGTTCTTTATGCTTCTTTCCTTTCCCCATTTTTCCTTCTGTTCTCTTTTAGGTTTTAATAGTCTCTTCTGGAGGCCTTTTGTATTAGGGACCAACAATTGTCGGAGACTGTCTTTATTAGTCTCTTCTGGGTTGAAAATTCTCTTTCTGTTAGAAACTATTCATCCTTTTGATTTTTATACTCATTTTTTTTAAGCCTGTGGGTCTGCCTTCAGGGTCGGAGGTTCCAGCTTCCTCTGGGCAGTAATAGGTGTTGGACAGTAGCTGTCCTTGACTGGCTCAAAAGGGGTGAGGTACTGGGTCTCTGGAAAGGTTCCCCACCCAAGAGTAACTCACCTGCATGGCCAAGCTGGGGAAAGTGCCCCTGCAAAAACCCCTCCCTTCCCTCCAAATGCCCTGGGGCTGGGGGCTGGTGGTGGGGCTTCCTGCAGGAAATCCACCCCTGGGGCTGTGGGTTTTAGCAGCTGAGCAGTGAATGGCCCTACAGGGACCAGAAGTGTTTCTTCCCCAGAAGCACAGTCCTTCTAGGGAAGTTCTATTGCCCCATGCCAAGCCCCAATCTGTGCAGATTAGAGGCTTCCCGGGGCTGTGCCCTGCTGCCATGCAGATCTGTAACTGCCCCCGCAAAAGCCCCAAACTGCAGAATGTGATTGCAGGGCTGTGTTATGGTCTGCTCTAGTCATTTCCAGGTTTGAGTGGTTGTAGCCAAATCTCATTAGTTTCTTGCATTTTTTTGAGTACCCTCTTTTTGGCTTTTTTCTCTGCCAGTTTCCTTTGATCATGGACAGTTGGCCTATGCAGAGTTCTTTTCTCTGAAAAATCACCCACCTCTGGTCTGCTCAGTATGCTAGCCTCTCCCTGCCTGTGCTAGTCTGTTCCTGGCCCCTCAGGACAAACCTTTCCTGGCAATCTTCCAAATTATCTTCTGCTGGTAAATTGTGTGCTTCTAATCTTCATGAATTTAAGCAGTGAAGAACTGTTTTTGAGGCTGAATTAAATAGTTGGTTGAGGGGATGGGAGGAGCTTAGAAAGTCGCTTGTGCCTTCTTCGCCATCTTGGCTCTACCCCTCCTCCATAATAATTTGAAGTTCAAATAGGAAAAGCAGATTAACCCCAAATTCATAGAGGTGAAATTAAAGAATTGCAAAAAAAAGAATCAAATATTTGAGTTCATCTTGAAACCCAATTATTAAGAAGATTTTCTTAGAATCAATATTATAATTCCATCTTCTTCCAAGCACTACTATTTTCTCAGTTACTAGTTAACTGTGTGACTCTAGCTGTATAGGTCCTTATCTGTAAAATGAGGTGGCTGAAACAGGCAAATTTTTGTTACCTTATGCATAATTATGATTCAATTTAATTAATAATCTCTTGATTAATGATCCTTTGGTCTTTATGCCTGCTGTTGAAATGTACTAGACTTCTTATTTCTTTATATTTATTTTTTTCCTTAGTTAAAAGTTTAATCCCTCAGTTTTTCTCTTCCTTAAATTCAAAATTGAATTGAATTGATTAGATTTTTCTCTTTCCTCTGACTTATATATGATCCAGGACCAAAATATGTTCTCATTAACCTATTTTTTATTTACTTCTCAATTTTCTTATAAATTTTATTTCAATCTTCACTCTCCTCAGCAGGAAGGACTATGACATTGCCTTTCCAGTATGCAGTATGCTAGGATTCTTAATAACAAACAGGTAATGTTGTTATAAGTTGTCATCATCACCATTATCATAACATCAGCATTGTCAATTTGAGAACAACCTAGAGATCAAACTAGAATTTGACCAAGTTTTTCAAATCTTAAATATACATATTATCTTCTATATAGATTATGTGCCTACATATGAGTTCCTATACGAAGTATGCATTAATAGATGCATAGTGCATGTACAGGAGTACCAAGTAGCTCTATGAATACAGAGCCAAGTTTAAAATGAGGAAAACTTCTCTTCCTGTATTCAAATCTGTCCTCAGACACAAGTTATATAATACTATACAAGTCACTTAACATTGTTTACCTCAATGTTCCCGTATTCAACTTACGGTAGAAAATGAAATAGCAAGTCATTTCAAGATCTTTGCCAAGAAAGCCCCAAATGCAGTCAAGCTCAATGGACACAATTTAAAAAACAAAACAAAACAAAACAAAAAAAACATCCAAGAGAGCCCTAAAGTCTAAAAGTTGGAATGAACTTCAGAGATCTTCAGATAGCTAAGTGATACAGTAGATGAAATACAGGGCCTGAAGTCAAGATTTCAAATATATGCTCAGACACTTACTAGTTGTGTGATACAAGTAAATTTTTTACATCTATAAAATGGTAATCTCAATATCAGTTATCTCCCAAGATTGTTAAAGGATCAAATGAGATTATTGAACAGCATTTTTACAGTGGTGAAAACAGAGTAATTGTTATTATTATCAATTATTTGTTCAAACCGTACTTGAATTAACATTGTTGCTCTAAATATACTCAGAAACTTTGTGGACTTACTGAATCCAGACCATAATTTCTGTAAAATTATTTTATACTTTGGAAATAATCAAAATCTGACTTGATATGTTATTTTGTCAATTTCCCAGGTTTAAGAAAATTGTTGAGAAAATCCTAATAATGAAAAATTAAATGTAAACAGAGTTGTATATGTATTTTTCCCAGAAAGCCAGGACTTAACTATTTACTAGTATACACCTATTATTTAAAATATAGACATGCAGAAATACAAATAACAAATGATAAAACATTTATTAAGAACTTAGCCTATTCAGGATAGCTAGGTGGAATCATGGATAAAGTACTGGCCCTAGAATCTGGAGGATCTGCATTCAAATTTGACTTCAGTTACTTGACAGTTTTTAGCTCTATGACTCTGGCTTCACCTCTTTTTTTCTCCCCCCCCCAAAAAAAATACTAGCAAATAAAGCATCATTTTCCCTCAAAGAACTTGTATTCTAACTTGTTATTCTTGTTATTCAGCTATTTAGCCATGTCTGTCTCTTCATGATGCCATGGAAGATAACAAACCATACCCTTCTCTTTTTCATTATCTTTCCAAGTCTTTCCATGTTTGTGTTTTATGTTTTCATGATACTATCCATCTATCTATCACATCTTTTGCATTCCCCTTTTCCTTTTATCATAAATTTTTTCTCAACATCAAGGTATTTTAAAATAATCCAATCTTCTCATTATTTGGTAAAAGTGTTTAACTTTCAGCTTAAATACTAGATCTTCCAGTGGGAAACCTGATTTGATTTGTCTTTATTATTGACTAATTAGACCGCTTTGCTATCCTTGCTGGCCAAGGGACTCTAAAAATTATCTTAAACATCACAGTTAGAAGGTATCAATTCTACTGCACTCAACTTTCTTTATAATCTAACTCTTACATCTATTTATTGCTACTGGAGAAATAAGTTTTGATTCTATGGATTTTTGCTTGTAACGTGATGTCTATGTTTTAGTATGTTGACCAGATTTGCCATAGCTTTCCTTCCAAGAAGCTAGTATATTTATCTGTGTAATCTTTGAGCCAGAGAATGTAAGATTTGATACTGCTTTTATTTCATCAACTTCTATTTGCCAGAAAGTGATGAAAACCATTTTCAAAGTCTTAAGTTTTTATTTTTTGAATGTTAATCTTTAAATCAGCTTTTATACTCTACTTTTTCATCCTTATCAAGGGATTTCTTAAGTCCTCTTTACTCTGCTATCAGAATTGTATCATCTGAATGTTTGAAATTGTTGATATTTCTCCCAACAACCTTAATTCCAGCTTTTGATTCATTCAGCCAAATCACATAATGTATTCTTCATAAAAGTTAAACAAATGAACTGACAATATATAGCCTTGTTATATGCTTTGCCCAATCTTAGCCAACTATTCTCTCCATGTTTGGTTATAAATTGCTTCTTGGACCCCATATAGATTCCTCAGAAGACAACTAAGATGAAAAATTAGCCTTCACAACTTTCCACATTTTGTGTTGCACACAGTCAAAGCCTTTATTATTAATGAAGTATATTTGTTTTCATTTCATTTTGTTTTATTTTCTGAAATTTCTTTATATTCTCCATAATCAAGTGAATGTTGATAATTTGGTCTCTAATTCTTCTGTCTCTTCACAAAACAAACTGTTCTGGGAATTCTAACTGGCAAAGTCTGGTAAGTCTAACTGGCAAAACTTTTAGCATATACTTTCTGGCATGTAAAATAAGTACACTTGTTTGGCAATTTGAACATTCCTTGGCATTATCCTTCTTTAGATTTGGCATATGAACTGATATTTTTGAAACCAGTCACCACTGCTCACCTTCCCAAATTTGCTAGCATATTGAGTGAAGCACTTTAAGAACATCATCATTTAACATTTTGAATAGCTCAGATGGAATTTTATCATCTCCAGTAGTTTTATTGTTAGCAATTATTCCTAAGGCCTGCTTAACTTTATTTTCTGAGAAGTCTGACTTTAAATCAATAACTACATCATTATACTTATTGCTCTTATAGCGTATTCATTAGTTCATTAGTTTATTCTTGCCACCTCTATCATAATATATTCTGCTTCTGTTAAGCCACTAACATTTCTACCAATTTTTGCAAAATTCCCTTGAGATCTATGTTTAACGATATTGTGTTTCCCATTCTGTATTCTCGTTTATATTATTCTTTTAAGGAAACCTTATTTCTCTTTGCTATTATCTGGAATTTTGCATCCACTTGTGGGTCTATCTTTCCCTTTCTCCTTTCTCTTTTGCTTTCCTTCTTCCTCATCTATCTGTAAAGTCTCATCAGATAACATTTTTTCCTTGCTCTTATTTTTCTTTGGAATGTTATTTTATTTTTTTGATTTTTGTTGTTGTTGTTGCCTGCTATAGAGTAATTCAAACTAATCTTTATAATTATTCTAACATTCCAAATATGGGATAAAAATCTCTTAAATTTATTCATCACTTCCACTTGATATATATATATATATATACACATATATATATATATGCATATGCATGTGTGTGTGTGTGTGTGTGTGTGTGTGTCCCATGGCAATTGGGGTTAAATGACTCTAGGAAATGTTAAGTGTCTAAAGTCAGATTTGAATTCAAGTCCTTTTAACTTCAGAGCTGGTACTCTATCAACTATACCAACTAGCTGCCCCTCCACTTGATATTCGTAAAACATGTTATTTAGGTAATACTTTTATGATCTGAAGGTTTTTCCAACTTTCTTCAAGTTAATATTCTAACAGGAGAGGACAATCAGAAAAGGAGGGTGAGTTTGGCAATAAGCATAACAGCACTATTTATAAATGACCTAAAAGTCATGGGAAGACTGGTTTCATGCAAGATAATACCAATGCTCTCCAATCAAAACCTCATATTCCAGGAGCAAACTATAAGGTTTACTTAGAGGGAACTTGGCAAAAGTAGAAGGAAATATATTGTTGCACTTGACTATTCACTTTGAGCAAGAAGATACTTACCTTGTACTTTTGTGTACTCTTTTGAAACATGAGAAGTCCTGAAACATTGTATAGTGCAAAAAAGCCCTGAATGATGAAGTGTAGAAACTAGGTTTAAATTCCACTCTGACATTTACAATGTATGTGACCAGGAGCAAGTCTTTACATTTCTTTAATTTTTATATTCATAATGAAAAAAAATGAGCATTCTGTGTTAGCTGAAATCTAAAATTCCTTCCAATTCTAACATTTTGTGGTCTTAAGTCCCTGGAGGGAGTAAAATTAAATATTTTAAGGTTTCTTCGACCATTAACATTCCATGACTCTATAATTCTTCCTGCATGGTTTAAAGCTCAGCCTGGTCTAAAACTTTATAATCTTTTTAATTTTAAGGTACAATACCAAATTAGATCATAGGTTCTTGGATTTAGATCGCTAAGGGATATTAGAAATCATCTGGACAACTTCACATTTTTAGATGAGGATATTGAGGCTTAGTAATAATAAATATCCTATTGAAATCAAACAAAGAGACTGGGGCCTAGATTTGATCCTGGTTCCCCTTATTTCAAACCAGATTTTTATACCATTATATCACAAATGTTTAATCATAGTAACTGTCATTGCTCTTTTTCTGCATATTTATTTCCCATAGGATCAGAGGTTATGCCTCCATTATCACAGCATACATAATTTGTAAACATCTCTTCAATTAAAAATTACAGAGATTGATGTTGTAGCATGGGTTCCTGGCAGTTGCCCTATTCCTAACATATTCAGGAGCAATATTCTTTCTGGCCTGTGAAATGTTAATACATCATTGCAGCAATAATTCTGTTAGCCATTACTATGTTAATGCTATACTTAGTGTCCTTTACTTGATTCATTAAAATAGCAACAGCTACCAGGAATTAATTATGGAATGTCAATGTTCCTAGTTTTTTTTTTTTTTTCATGGTATGTAATTTTTTATAAAAGAATTATTTTTAGGTAAAACAGAAAAGAAATCCAAATCATGGAAGAATGGTGCCTAAGGCCATTAAATAACATTAAAAAAAATATAGTTCTAGTGGGATTGCCACTAAAAAAATTGCACACAGATTCTAGAAAGTCTAGCTGCTTGTCAAGATGGTAATAGTTTAGACAGGCAATGATAATTTTTTTTTAATGACACAATTGAAAAGAATGAATTTTCAAAGTATAGCCATAGATAAAGCTATGGATACAGAAAAAATACAGACATGGATATTGATATTTGAACAGCAAAGATTGTGATTTCTTATGTCTTTCCATTAACAAAATTCATATTCCCTTTAATTAACTTAATAAGTTAGCCAGTGTTTCTTAAGCAATTATACTGTATTATAAATTATTCTGTACACTGAGATCATTAAGCCACAATGATACTATCCCTGCTAAAGCAGACCTTAAAAGTTATTTAGTTCTTTTAATCTGTTATTGTAGCTAAAAAGTTTTCTAGAAGTATTATCTTTTAGAAAACAGAAATTGTCTAGGTTTGGGTATTTCTCTGTTTTATATATATTCCTATCTTTATTACTAATCATGGTGTTTTGTTTTTATTTTTGAATACACGAAGCACTTAATAAACCTTCATCCATTCTATTTCATTTCCACATTTATGTGAAACTATGAATATACACAAAATAAATTTATATAATATATCCTTAAATACTTATCCAAATATAAATTATCCATAGATACAAAAAACAAGGCAAATTTTGGAGGGAGAGTGTTTCTGTGTCAAAACAATCTAGATAATGATGAACAACTTTCCATGATAAACTTGTCTTGACATAAATAGGCTGGTATTTTGACCAAAAAAGCACTGTCTAACATGGATTTTGTGCTAGAATCTTATCCAACTTGGTTGAAATTCCAAGAATCGTTGATTAACCCCAAAGGACCATAATTCCAGAAAACTGAAAAGAAAGTAACATACCCATTTTCCAAAGTTATGGTGATAAATTTGTAATACATAATAAACATCACTTTTTTAAACATCTTTTTTTGTTTTTGAACATGGTCATTATAGAAAATTGTTTTGCTTATATATGAATTAGTTTTCCTCTTTTGAATGGTGAATGGAATAAAAAAAATCAACACTTGGTCAGTGAAAAAAAGAAGTTTAATAATTCCCAAGAGTTGCCACTTGATTAGCATAGACTTTGATGATTATAATGCTACTACCATAACATAATGAGTGCATAAGGGAGAATTTATTTTGACAAAGAAGTTTAACTTTCGGTTATCTTTCAAATAATGTCATAGTAAAAAAGAAAAAAAAAAATAGGAGGCAATACCAATTCTGAAGTTAAATATCAAATGATATAAAATTCATGTGGAAAAAGAAAAAAAAAACACTAGATTTGTGGATTGATATTAATTCTTAGATGGATATAGTATCATACACAAATAAATATTTAGGGATAGATAATAATGGTAAGAACTCCAATAATAATAGTAGGTATTTATATAGCAGCTACTATATGCTAGTGAAGTGTGCTATATAGTTAACAAATATGATTTTATTTAATCCTCCAAAAAATTCTAAGAGGTAAGCACTATTATTATCACCATTTCATAATTAGGGAAACTGAGGCAAATAATGTCTAACCAACTTTTCCACAATCACAAAACTAATGTCTGAGGAAAGATTTAAACTCAGAAGTTCCTAACTTCAGGCCTACAATACTATTCACTATACCATCTAACTATTTCTATCTGCTTATAGGTAAAGTGATGGCAGTGTGGTGTAGTAAGTAGAAAACCGTATCCAGGTCAAGAAAAATTAAATTCGTCTTCCAACTTTGTAGCATCTCTCAACACTACCCTAACCTTGTAGCTCCCTTAGAGCCACTCTTAATGCCCATCAGTCAATGGTACAGCTAGGCCACACTTACCCGTCTTCTAGCACCAACCCGGATCTAAGCACATATTTATAGCCTCCTGAGGATTCAGGGAAGGGGAGGTCCTCTAAGAACTTGTCATAATAGGACTGGTCAGAGAAGAGGGAAGTAAGCTTTGAGAGCACTAAGGGAGACATGATACCTGGGGTCAGACACTACCTCTTGAGGTTATGCCCCACCTCCACATAGAACTTCTCTGGGCCTCAGTACCTCTCATTCCTCAAATCCTCACACATGCCTTGAACTGCATTCCTTGATCCAGGAGGCTTTTTAACCCTTACACATCTCCAACAAATATTTATGGTGTGACTCAAGCAAGACACTTAACATCTCAGAGCTCCACACAATTCTTTTCTTTCTTTCTTTGCTTGCTTGCTTCCTTCCTTCCTTCTTTCCTTCTTTTCTTTTTTTTTTCTTTTTCTTTTTCTTTTTTTTCTTTCTTTCTTTTTTACCATTCTGAAGCTCAATTCTTTTTTAAAATTATGATAATAGCTTTTCATTTTCAAAATGCATCCAAAGATACCATTCAATATTCATATTTACAAAACTTTGTATTCCCTATTCTCTTTCCCTTCCCCTTACCATTCTCCCCAGAAAGCAAGCCAATATCAGTTCATCATGTTCAATTCTTCTAAACACATTTCCACATTTATCATTCTGCAATAATAATAATGAGAAAGTAAAAAAAAAAAAAGCAAACAACAACAAAAAGGTGAAAATACTACATTGTGATCCACAGTCAGCCCCCTTATTAGTCCTCTTTTTGAATGCAGATGGCCTCTCTCCTTCACAAGACTATTGGAAATGACCCCAAACACCTCCTTGTTGAAAAGACCCAAGTTTATCACATCTGATTATTATATAATCTTGACATTGCTGTGTACAACATTCTTTTGGTTCTAGTCATTTAGTTTATGCAAGTATCTCTAGGCCTTTCTGAATCTATTATAGAACAAAAATATTCCATTATATTAATAAATCATAACTTATTTGGCCATTCTCCAATTGATGGACATTTGCTCAGTTTCCATTTCCTTGCCACAAAAAAGGGCTACTAAAAACATTTTTTGCACGTGTGAATCCTTTTCCTTTTTTAATGATTTTTTTTTGGGAAACAGACCCAGTAGAGACACTGCTGGATCAAAGGGATATGCACAATTAATAGTCCTTTGGGCATTGTTCCAAATTTCTTTCCAGAATAGTTGGATCAGTTTGCATCTACACACCAATGATGTCTCAGTTTTCCCATATCCCCTTCAGCATTTATCATTATCTTTTTCTGTCATCTTATCCAATCTGAGAGGTGTGTAGTGGTATCTCAGAGTTGTCTTAATTTGCATTTCTCCCACCAAATACTGATTTAGATAATGTTTTCATATTACTAGAAATGGCTTCAAATTCTTCATCTGAAAATTGTTTGTTCATATCTTTTGGTTATTTATCTATTGTAGAATGACTTGAATTCTTATAAATTTGAGTCAGCTCTTCATATATTTTAGAAAGGAGGCCTTTATCAGAACCTTTGGATGCAATTTTTCCCCTAGTTTTCTGCTTCTCTTCTAATCTTGGCTGCATGGTTTGTATTTTTGTGTGTGGGTATCTCTCTCTCTCTTCTCTTTCTCTCTCTCTCTCTCTCTCTCTCTCTCTCTCTCTCTCTCTCTCTCTTTTTCTCTCTCTATACTTAATTTAATATAGTCAAAATTATCCAGTTTGCATTTCATAATGTTTTCTTATTCTTCTTTGCCATATATCCCTTCCTTCTCCACAGATCTGAAAGGTAGATTATATTTTGTTCTAATTTGTTTATATTATCAGACTTTATGTTTATGTCATGAACCTATTTTGACCTTATCTTGTTATATGATGTTAGGTGTTGGTCAGTGCCTGGTTTCTGCCATACTATTTTCCAATTTTCTCACCAATTTTTGTCAAAGTGACTGTGGTGGCTTGTGAACATAATCTATTTCATTAATCAAATACTCTTTCTTAGACAGTACATATGATTTAGATGACTGCTGCCTTATAAAATAATTTTAGGTCTGTTTCAGCTACTCTACCTTTATTTACAATTTTCCTATTAATTCTCTTGAAATTCTTGGCATTTTTCTTCATTATTTTTTCTAGCTCTATAAAGTAATTTCTTGGTTCTTTGATTGATACGATACTGAATAAGTAGATTAATTTAGGAAAAATTGGCATTTTTATTATATTTGGTTGATATAACCATGAGTATTTATATTCTTCCAGTTGTTTATATCTAACAATTTGTGTGAAAAGTGTTTTGTAATTGAGTTCACATAATTTCTGACTTTGTCTTGGCAGATAGGCTTTCAAATATTTTATATAATCTACAGTAATTTTAAATAGAATCTCTCCATCTCTTGCTGGTGGACTTTGTTAACAATATATAAAATGCCAATGATTTATGTGTATTTATTTTATATTCTGCAATTTTGCTAAAGTTGTCAATTGTTTCTAGTATTTTTAATTGGTTCTCTAGGATTCTAAGTATACCATCATGTCATATGCAAAGAATGATAATTTTGTTTCCTCATTAATTTCTTTAATTCCTTGTTCTATTCTTATTGCTAAAGATAACATTTCTGATGCAGTATTGAACAGTAATTGTGATAATAGGCAACATTGTTTCACCCTAATCTTATTCAAGCAATTCTTTAAGAGAGTAAATGAGAAAAGCTAGAATTTTAATTTAATGACCCATGACTAGGTCATAAAGCCAAAATAAATAAATAAGTGACCTTTCCCAGCATCACACAGCTAGTAAGTGTCTAAAGCTGCATTCAATCTCAAATCTTCCTGCATCTGGGATGTGCATTCTATTCACTCTGCCACCTTGATATATAAGAGGAATTTAATATACACTGATGTAATTAATAAATCTCAGGAACAGTTGCTCATTGTCTATAATAATGATATTCTCACTGTCATAGAGCAAAATTCTTCACTTGATAGACTAGACAACAATGAACTTATAGCCCTTACTTCACCAAAAAAGAAAATAGCAAAACAAAACAGATGCTTCAAGTTAAATATGGAGACATTAATATAGGCATTTTTCATCATTTGAACAATTTGTGTGTGTGCACATATATATGTATATGTATGTATGATTCTGTATATATATATGTATATTTGTATGTGTATATATGTACATATATGTGTATATATACATACATATATTTTTATATACTACAGAAATGGATCTGTAGTTATACAAATTTAATTATGCATATAAGTAATGACATTATTTATGTTTTTCTACCTAAAGCATTTTTTCTTATTCTCATTCTAAAATGGGGAGGAATATCAGACACTAAAATTTTGCAATGAGTTGTTTAAAATGAATTATACCGTATCGTAATAAATGATAGTTGTAATAATTATATGGTACTAAAATACTCAAAACAATTATTTTTCAAATATTGGTCACATTATCATCCTCTAGGCTTGTTTCCTATAAAATAGCTTTACTCTTCCAAATTTCCATCGTATATCAAAACCAATTTTGTCACTTATTCCTAAAAACAGCTTTAACTTTCCCTCCTCCTCAATTCCTCTCCACTAATCTAACCAACAGACTTGTTTCAGGTTCTTATCACTTCTGACCAGTCTTATCTCCTTTTCCAGCCATCATCTGTTTAGCTATAAAATTACCTGCCATTGTCAATTTCTTGTTCAAACAACATTCAGAGATTCCCCATTGTCTAAAATATAAAATTCAAATGTCTTATTCTATTCTTCAGGCTCTTTCCAATTTGACTACCAAGCTACTTATATGTATTTGTGCTCCCCATGCCTCATGGCTTTAATGCATTCACTCTTAATCTCTACCTCTCAGAATCTTTAAAATCATTTAAATCTGTTCAGTTACCACATCTTCCTTGAGGCCTTTCTTGGTTTCCCATTTGTTAGGGATCTCTAATTAAACACTTTTCCTGTGTCTTGTACATATTTGTGAATCAGTTGTATTCCCCTAAACAGAATGTAAACTCTTTGAGAAGCTAAGATCTCTTACTTGTATCTCTGAGACACAAAGCAATCCCTAGTAAATATTAAGTGCTTAATAAATGTTTGTTGAATTCACATGAAATTAGTTGACTATTATGTACTGAGACAGCTCTTTTGAAAATAGATTAGTGAGAAGATTTTGGAAAGATGACAGAGTAGTCAGAAAATTTTGTGCTTTCCAGATTTCTTCCATCTACAGGAAAGAATATTATCTAAGTACAAATTTAGAGGGGGGAGAATCAAAAAATAAAACACAAACAATAAACAACAATCAACAACAACAACAACAAAAGTGGGTAGAGCAGTTGTCCTGATGGGACACATTGAGGAGACCTCAAGAAAAACTCCAAAGGAGAATGTTTGGCCAGATAAATTACAAAAATCTCCAGGATTACTCTACTGAATTAACAAACAACAAACTCTGGGAGCAACAACCTAGATCTCAGGAACTTTCTCCTCAAGCACAGTGTTAGTCCACTGAATTGGGGGTGGGGAGGTAGGAGGAGATTGAGGGATCCTCTCCTGCTTCACTGCTTCAGGATTCTAGGCCAAACTGGGATTTACCAGACTTGGTCTGTGCTGTGGATGTTAATTAGAAGAAACTAGCATATACCTTGTGGGCTCACTAACATAGTGTTACAAATCTTGTTGGTTGTGAGAATTTATACACATTTCTCTTGGTTCTGGGCAGAGAGAAGACCTAAATTTTGTGATCACCAGATGGACCACAGGAAGCAAGAGAATTTACAGCATTCCTGTTTGTCATAGCCATTGCATAAAGGAGTAGAGAAATGACCCAAGCTCTGTCTTTAGACATAATTTAGAAAATAACATTGAAAAAAGAATATGAGGCCTAAGGCACCACCATCCACAACTCTGGACTAGCACCTCATTGTAATAATAAATACTCAAAATAAAATAAAACAAAATGAAAATAATGAATAAGTGGATTTATTAAATGATTTATTGGTTCACACAAGTGGCAACTATAAGATACCACATAGCAGTCCATTACTGGGGAGATAACTTACACACAGAGGAAGTGGACCATTTGGTAGTTCACTACAAGAGGTAAATGTTACAATAGGACTCATTATAAGAATCCTCATACTTTAAATAAAAAAAAACAAATAGAGTTTGTTAGGGTTCTTTATCTGTGGACTAGCCTAGCTGAATTCAAAGAAATCCTTTTAAGATTAGCTACAGAATTTTGATTTTATTTCTTCTTTCGTTTCCCCAGATCTATCACTTCCAATATATTAATATATTAAGAATAAAATATAATATCAAGAGACTGTATTTTATGTCAATAACAGAATGCCTAAATTAATAAATAATTGAAATATTAACCTTATTGATATTTTTTCTTATGTGCCTGATATATCCACTTTAGTGTTGGAAAGATTTAGAATCCTCCCCACCCCCACCTTGCCAGTCCATCCCTTTGCAAATGCTGGGCCTGCAGTCAGGAAGAATTGACTTCACATATGGCCTCAGCCATTTAGTAGCTTTGTGAACCTATGCAAAGCTCAGCCTTGATTTACTCATCAGTAAACAAACAAACAAACAAACAAAAAAAAGGTAATGATAGTACCTACTTCCTTGGGTTGTTGTGAGGATCAAATGAGTTAATTTATATATTTAGTTTCCAAATTGCATGGCACATAGAAGGGGCTTAATAAGTGCTAATTCTGTTCCCCCTGAATTAATTTTTTTTACCTCCCCTAAATATCCTTTTAGATTAATTTTCAGGCTTAAGTGTATTTTAGCAAAGTATATTTATTTCATGGTAATGAACAAAAATGTGACATTGGATAATCCAATGTGACAGAAAAGCAGTTTTCAATTCTAGGAGAAAACAATAGTTAGGAGAGATGGAGGCAAAGCAGCAGATGTAAAAGGAATAAAAGTAGATTGGCATAAACATGGGGGATAGTGAGGGTTGATCAAAGACTGAAATACAGAAGTGTGATCAAAGAAAATCTCATAAAGTACCAACTGCTTGCTCTGTCAACAAACTTCGAAGAAGATTTTATTCACAAATTTAGTCATGTTACTGTACTACATGTATATTTTATGAATATGCTATAAATATTCCTTTATATCTCTTGCAAAATTGAAAGTAGAGTGGTCGATAAATAACTTTGTTTTCTCCACTTATGGAGAGCAAAGATCGAGAAAAGGTATTGCTTGAATTTTACTTTAACTTATAAATAATATAGTTCAAGTCTAGTTGGAGATCAACTTAGAAGAAAGAACTAGAAAACCTAATTGGGAGTAAAGCTGTATACATTAGGCTTAAGTAGTTTTACTGGTTTTCAAACTTTCAAATTATCCACAAATTATTCCACTTGAGAATTATCATTAAAAAATCAGTTTTTCTCTTAAATGTGTTTTTCACAAAGGAAAATTAGCCTTTTTCTTTTCTCTTCTCTCTCTCTCTTTTTTTTTTTTTTTTTTTTGTATATATTACAATAGATCTTGGATGTATCTATCTCTTAGGGTCCTTGTGAGAAAAATGCCTTGCAAATTGTAACACATTATTGAAGCAGGAGTTATTTTATCTTCTTTTTATTGTATAAGCCTAAAGTATGGTTGGCACATTGTGGTATGTCAGCTTTTAAAAATCTATTGCATTCCTCTGGGTACCTGTTTCTACACCCAAACATTAGGTTTGGAAACCATTTTATGCATTTCTATTACCTTTCTTCTAAAGAGGCTTATTGTACATTTAATTCTCTTGATAATGATAATATTGTGAATTTATACAATGCTTTCCTTTTTGGAAGCTAAAGCACTATGTGTATAATCTCATTTATCCTCTAAAATTGTCCATTAAAAAGGAAAATGGTGTGTCATATGAAATGTAAAAGACCATGAAAGTCATTTCCTTATACAATTGCTGTCAGTGTCAATTTCCATTTTCTTGATTTATAACACATCTTTCTACCCAGTCTCTGCATTAATCCAAATTTTACAAAGACAACAATTAGAACACAAATAGAAATTAAGAAGTAATTAAGCTTCTTAACTATGCATTCCTGCTTTTCTTGTTTTAGGTTCAGAATTTTCATCTTTCATCATTGGATTCACAAATCCTACCTAATGATTGTTTTAACTGGTTCACATTTTAGGTATCAGGCACTCCAAGACCTGAGAATGTGGAATCAATTCAATTTGCAGATATTCATTAAGACCATGTATATGACCACTGTATTCACCAATAGAGATATAAATACCAAAAAGCAAATAAAGAAAACTACTGACTCATAAAATCTGATATTTATAAAGAACTTAGATTATCATCTATTCCAAATGCTTATCCAGTGTAGAAATTCTTAAAATATTCTTTACCTATTAACTGGAAAGTTACTTTTTATATTACTTTTAAAATTTTCCATTTGCTAGGTTATACATGGATGCAAACCTATTCTAAAATGCATACATACATATGCATCCAAATGTTATGTGTATTTTTTGTATAAATGGCATCTACATGATTATGTTTAATAGAGGATCCTGTCCTCACTTCAGAACTGGCAGAAACACTTTGTAATAATTTCATATTGACTGGGATGAATCAAATAGTTGGCTGTTACATCATACTCCATGATTAAATTCAAGAGGCAATCCCTTATCCTCAAGTCTTTCCATTCTCCAAAACCCAGAGAATTGTAAGGAGACAGCTTTCCTCTCTACCAAACTGTAATCTATGAATTTGTGGCTGCCTAGAAAAAAACTTAGATCGAAGATCCAGGTACTTCTTAGTTTTTTTTTTTGTTTTGTTTTGTTTTTTTTTTTTTTTTTTTTACAGGGACTTGTAAGATTGCAAAAAATGGTTGGTATATTACCTGCTTCCTAAATGCTGAAAACTGTTTTAATTGGCAAATGCAGATATTTCAGTGACAAAAGCAACAGCTACCAAGATAGAAGAAGATTGGACAAGAACAGAGTCACTTATAGAGAACAACAATTCAAGAAAGAAAAATTTATTTGGAACTCATTTAGCTACACCAACTGGAGGTAAAAATGCAAAGTCACATTTGAAGAGTTTTGTTGCAATGGTCCAGTGAAGCTTGTTTCCTGACTAATCATTCTGTCACATTTTATTGTTTAGCACTCTCTTTTATGTTTGATAGGGTTCCTCCCCTGATTCATGATTGAACTCTAGGTACTCTTTTTCTAATTCATGTTGAGAGAAAACTCCTGAGATTAAATTATTTCTAAGGACTCTGAAAAGTGAGGTTTATTACTGATTTAAGGAAAAAGGCAACTGTAGTGCAATGAGCTAAGGGAAAACCATAAGTTAAGAACTAAACAAAACAAAACAAAACAAAACAAAACAAACAAACAACAACAACAAAAAAAACAGTCTCTTGTCCATGGGGCCTCACACTATCTGTTCCTGATAACATGATTTGATGCATATGTGCCTAAACATATATATACCCTTAGTAAGGTCCTCTATTGTCTTGTAAAATCATGTCAAGATATAATAGAAATAGAAATTGTATGTAAAGATCTCTGCTTGTGCATATTGACTTAAAAACACACATTAATGTTGTTTCTTTGCTATTGTATTTTTATTTATTTTGCTAAATATTTTTCTGAATACACTTTAATCTGGTATCACCCTGGAATTACAATACTGCAGATCATGTGGCCTGTGAAATATTTGACACTCTAATCTAGTGGATCTAAAATATAAATCATCTGATTCTTCTCTTTATAGAGAAAAATGTAATTTTTTATAAATTCCTACTCTAATGATCTTGAGTGAGGAAGATTCCTGTCCCAATTCAGCCTTAGTCACCTATTAAAAGCTCTAGAGCCATATCTATGCCTCAGTGTTCTCATCCATAAAATGAACACAATAATAGCATCTTCCTTGCAGGGTTTGTATGACAATAAAATGATATAATATTTGTAAAGATGCTTTGCTAAAATTAAAATGCTATGAAATATCAGTAAGAAGAGGAGTAGGAGTAGTTTAGCTTTATTATTATGGGCCAAACAAGATGTGTTTAAATCCACTTTCCAAGTAATAACTATCATAATAATATCTAAATGATTATAATGTCCCTCTTTATAACTTCTCTAAGCTAGATATTACAAATTTGACCTCTAGATATGCTCCTTATTTTAATATAGTTCTAAAATTATGGTGCTCAAAGTAAAACATGATATTACACAAATGTCAATACTTCTGTGTAGTACAGTTCATTTCTACCCAACTTTCACATATTTATAAAGTGGTTATCTTAGTAAGCTGAAAATTATTTCCCCAACTTATTTCAGTTGTATTATCAAGCTGTTGGGTCAGTGAACCTATAGTTAAATTAAACCTCTCTATGGCCTTTATATGCTTAAGTCGTTGCCTAGTCATATTTCCTTCATCTTGCATTTGTATAGTTAATTTTTAAAAAGCAACTGTAAGATTTATATTTCTTCCAATTAAAATATTAACATCCACTCATTTGGATCAGATGAGCAACAAGATAGATGACTATACATTTTATTTGAAACATACAACCTCACAGACCTTTCCAAAATAGAAATTATGCAAAAAGATAAAATAACTTCAAGACCATCACCCTGCCCCCCAAATAGAAAACTACATGAATTAAAACACAAATTATACTGAGCTCACTCAGAATTCCATTTCTACATACATTGCTACCAAAAGCAATTTTACTCTGCATTAGCATACTCAAGTATATGGCATAGGCTTACAAGAAAACCGACATGCACAATGTGATTACCCTAAGTTCTTTCCTGTGCCATGGAGACTTCAGCTAAAAGTCCTAGGTTTTGTCAAAGAAGAAGAGAGAAAACAAGACAGGTAATCAGGAAAGGATAGTCTATGTGTAGGTGTATTGGAAGGTTGTACATGTGTGGTATGGGTATGTATGACAAGATGACCTACCCTACAAAACTGAGCTGATCTATACATAAAAAAATTAACAATCAATAATAAAGAAAACTTTGAAGCTTATTGATCTCCTCAAACAACAGAAACATGAGAACAAATAAATACATCAGACAAGGAAAACAAAAGCAGCAATGGTTTTAGAAAGAACAGAAAGAGAATTCATTCTAAGTATCAATTAGAAGATTGATGAAGGTTAAAAAAAGAAGTAAAGTTAACAGTGAAGCAACTGATAGGGACCATTAAAGACATAACCTGATACAAACCTACCTACAGCCAATTTTTTTTTAAATTTGTGGTACCACATTATAACACTGGAAGGTAAAAGGGGAGACAATGAGGCAGAAAGACTGAAATGTACCAATTAAAGAATAACAATGAAAGAAATATGATTTCTGTAGTCTCAGAAAAAGAAGAGGCCACAGGAGATTGGGTGAATGTTGTGACACAGTTCTCTTTTAAGGTCCTGACCCAGTTTCCCTAATTGTCCTATTCAGTTACTCTGCCTCAGGTTATAACCATTCCCTCTTTTAATGTGTGATAGGATAAAGGTCTTATATCTTAGATTTCAAACTATAATCATTCCCTCTTAATGTTTGATAGGATAAAGGTCTTTATCCATTTTAGATATCATTAGAATATCAGGAGTCTCTCCAGTATCTCCCATTATGTCATCTTAGGTGCCTCCCCCCATTAGGTCATCCCCATCTAGGTACCTTCCCCATTATGTCATTGTTCTTGTTATCCTTTAAAAGAATCTTGTATCTGACATTTGCTCCTGGATTCTTTGAGACTATAGTCTCATTCTGCCCTGGGACCAAACATGGATCTAATTGGTCTCAGTAAATCTCTCCCTTTCAAATACATTATTAAGTACTCTCTAATCTCTATCTTGCTCAGTTTCTCCGGCATTACATGAGGAAGGGGACCATGAAAATGATTGAAAAGGATGGGAAAACAAGGCCTTATATTTTTTGGATGGGGAGTGGAATACTTTTAAGGAGAGAGAGTGATAGTCTATGAAAATGTAGTGGATGGAGCCTAGGAAATTTGGTACTTGAAAAGTTTACTTGCTCTCTATTAGGAGAAGGAATTTAAATCCTGAGAGGTAACTGGCATTTGCTGGAATGGAAAAAAAAAAAAGATGAATACAGTTGTTTGTTTTAAATTAAATAGGGGGGGGGGAGGAGATAAATCAGGAAAAGTCTAAAATTCTAATGAACCACATAATCAGAGATATGGCAATAGAAGTAAATTCCCATGAGGCAATGTCCTCTCTGACACATATAAAAATTGGAATTGTTCTTGGAATCCATATGACACATACTACAAAGCAATGGCAGGAAATCACTAGAGGGAAGAGACTAAGAGAGGTACTTTGGTAGCTTTGATTGCATGAGCAATATAGAAAAAAGAGAACAGAAATCAGAAAAAAAAATGTTTAGGTTAGACAGACATATAATGGATAATGAAGAGAATGAGAAAAATCCATTTTCAAAAAGCGTGCAAAAATGAAATGAAAAAGAAATAATGATCAGGACTAGTCAAAGGGGAGGACAGAAAGGAGTAAACTCCTTCATTAACTGAGATGAAAAAGGATGAGGATTATATAACTAGATAAAACCAGGAAAGAAAAAGGAACTAATAAACAAAATTTCTTTGCAGATGGAAAAGATTAACAAATGAGAACAGATGACTGGGAGTGGGGGGAAGAGAGCTAGTGGGAAAAGGGCTACATTAAAATATAATAATAATTAACTGAAGTAACATAATATGGTGTTTTCAACAGAAGAGTGAAACATGATTAACTTTAAAAATAACCTCAATATTACAGACAGATGGGGGAAAATATAAACCTAACTCATAAATTTAGATGTGAAAAGATTAAACAATTAATAAAAATAGAGATAGGATAAGAAAGCAGAACCTGAAATATATTGCTTATAAGAAACACATTTAAAAAAAAACAAAAATGTAAACAAAACAAAACTTAGGAGATAGAGAAAAAATGATCTATGCCTCAAGCAAATCAAAACAAACAAAGAAAAGGCAGGAGTTGAAAATTTGCTATCTGAAAAAAACAAAATAAAATATTCAGAAAATACAAAAGGGAGATTAAGTTTGCATTTTGACCTAAAAGAAACTTTTAGCATCATTCTTCTATTATCTAATACTTCCATCAAAATTTGATGAGCATTAGATCAAAATATCTATTCTCTTTACTCCAGTCTCTTCTCTACACTCTTTGCTGTATCATTGTCTATATGATTCTCCCTATTTGTGGATACATGCTAAAACTCTGTCTTGCCTCCTATACCCTACTTTCTCAATTGGTAGTCACATAAATATTCTATATTTCTCTCCATGAATCCGAGAGGTTTACATTCTGCCCAAGGTTCTTTCCATAGTTTATTCTGACATTATCAACTACCTATTGAACAAGTTGTCCTGTAGGCAAATTGAAGTTAAAAGAATAAAATTAATTTCATCCTCTACTCCTTTCAAACAATGCCTACATTCACTTAAGGAGAGGGGCAGGTATTATTACATCATCATACCCCTTAAAATTCCCATTCCCCTTTAAGAATCAACTCAAATAATATGAGCACTTTCCTGATATACTCAGAAGCTAGTGTCTTCTTTCTGCCAATCTTTTTGTACATATTTTATGTACAAGATATATGTGTGTGTGTATATATACATATATACATATACAAATCTGTATGTGTGTGTGTGTGTGTGTGTGTGTGTGTGTGTGTGTGTAGAATAGCCAGTTTCCCCAGTGGATAGAGATCTCTGGATCTCATGTCAGGAAGTCATTTGCCACCTATGAAAACTTGATAAAGACATTAATCCTAATTGCCTAAGTTTCTTTATTTGAAAATGAACAAACAAAAGAAATAGTAAACCATTATATTGTCCTTCCCAAGAAAATTTCAAAGGTTGTAATGAAAATTCTGACACAGCTAAAATTACTTAACAATGGCAATTTATATGCGTGTGTTATGTACAAATCATATCTTCCACTAAATGTTAATCTCTCTGTAACCAGCGATTCCTTTGTGCATACCTAGATCATTTATGATGGAGTCCACCATTAAAAAATGCCAAGGACTATTTCTGGGAAGAGACATCATGTTCCCTTAAAATAAAATGTGAGTGTCCTCTACTGATTGGTTACTAGGCAGGATAGGCTATATGTGTGTGTGTGTGTGTGTGTGTGTGTGTGTGTGTGTGTGTTTTGATTTTATTTCTGTTGCTGTTGTTGCTGCTGTTTTAAGAAGCTGACTAAAAAACTCTTTTGCTCTTCCCTGCTAGGTTTTCTGGCTGAAATGAATCCTGGCTCTAAGGACAAACATGGTTTGAGTCCAGCTCCAGTGGGGTTTCTACCTCTTGAATCTGAGAAAAACAAACAAAACACAACAAGATAAACCTTTCAAATCCACTTATGTCCACCAGGTCTAAAAGGCAAGATTAGGTAAAAGGCTCTTTCCCTCGCTGATTCTGTTCATAGAGCTATCATTTAAGGTCAAACTTTATCCTTTCTGAACTTGAAGAAGAGCAAGACTTTGCCAATCTGTCAGTTTTAAACACATACCCACTGAGATATACAGAAAATGAAAGGATGATGCTTTCACACAAATTATAGGAGAGCCAAGAATGCCTTTTCCAAGTAAAAAGTGTCTAGC
Source organism: Sarcophilus harrisii (assembly GCF_902635505.1). Classification (NCBI taxonomy): domain Eukaryota; kingdom Metazoa; phylum Chordata; class Mammalia; order Dasyuromorphia; family Dasyuridae; genus Sarcophilus; species Sarcophilus harrisii. Next base: position 62,601,776 of record NC_045427.1, on the reverse strand, counting down.
ATTTCCCAAGTGATTGCTTCATTTTTAGGTAATATGGGGATGTGTAAAGCAAGTCTCAATTGCAGTCAGTATTCCTAGTACCAAACACAATGTTTGACATGTTACAGGTGCTTTGAAATGTCTGTTGATTAACTGATTTATACTGATGAGAACATTTTATGTCCAAATCCAAACTTCAGCCTTTATTATTCCTGTAAAGGGCAGCACTGTCCTTCTTGTTTCCCAAATTTGCTACCTCACTATCCATGACTTCTCACTTACCCTATATATTTAGTCAATTTCTGAACTTGTTATTTCTATATCCACATCTCACCATCTGATCCTCCTGTTTTCACAGATATCACAGACTTTCATTAGTGCTGCTTATCTGATCTCCATTAGACTATGAATCTTTGAAAATAAGGAAGATTTTGCTATTTTTCTTGTTATTTATTTCCTATCTGTTTATTTTGGGGCATTTGGCTTTTTTTTGCATCAGCAGTATTTTGAATAATGATTGGCACATACATAGTAGGAGATTAATAAAAAGTTTATTGCTTATTGACTTGACTAAGATGATTTTACTAGCTTACTACTTAATCTACTTGTCTCAAGTTTCTCCCCACTCTAATCCATTAACCACTAAACTACCAAAGGAATTTATAGTGTGAAGAATGTTACCATTTGTCTTTGATGGACAATATGTATTCACATTTTCCATAGTCATTATATCAAGCTTCCAATTCTTTCCTTACATCTTTAAATACCCTTATTCTTCTTTTTTATGGAGATTGATAACAAAAGCATAAACTCTCACCTTCCCATTTCCACAGCCCAAAATTCACATCTTCACAAATGATCTGTTGCTTTAAGTGAGTATCATAGAACAATGTGATTCTCTTCTATTGACTCTTAAATGCCAACCCTTGTCTGTCAACTAGGAACTTTTTTCATTGATCATGCAATCATTCTTTTTCTTTTTTGCTCAATCTTTTGCAGTCTTTCTCTTATACTCTCTATATTTATATTTGTGTCCCTGTGTTTGTGTCTGTGTTTCTGTGTATGTCTGTTTCTCTAATTTTGTTTATCTGTCTAATGGAAATAAGAATAATAAGCTTATTGCTAAGATCAACTTTTTTTTTTTTTGCTTCTGAAATGTTTGGTAATTGAATTATTTTCCCCAGGTACTCATTTTCTGACTTCTTCCTACTAAAGGACTCACTACTAAAGGACTTCACATTATAAAAGTTGGTTTCTGCTTCATATATTTGGGGTTACAGAATGACTTTTGCTGAGTCCCGAGCTCTTTCCCTCAGACTTAGTGGAATATCACACTCCTTCCCTTTACCACATCCACTCCCATGGTAATTCCATTTAATTTGTTTTTCAGTATTCTAGCCTTATTTCAAAACAATGCCACGTTGGTACTATTGCAGTCTGAAATAATTTCAGCCACTCAGAATTTGAATCTCCGTGATCTGAGAGGAAATACAGGGCTGAAGCTTCATTATAACTTTGGACATATGGCTTGTTCTTTTCTTTCTGTTCCTCTACTCTTCCTTAGGTTGTTACAGCAAAGAATTCAGACATAGAATTGTCTATTGAGGCCTCTGAAAATTTTTGCAATTTGTAATTTGGAAAGAGAGAGGTGAGGTCATCCTGTGGTTATGTTGTTGTGTCTATACATTTGGTTGGCTAGTAAATCCTTTCTGCCCCTAGCATGGTGAGTGGTGGTCTAAGGTGGTGGATCTAAGTGAGCATGGGTAAGATATTATCTATGAACTTTTTATTTTTACTTCATTTGAATTTTATGAAAGACTAGAGTTTTTTTTTATATTTGGCACATAATTTCTACTTTAGAGAAGTTTGAGAGGTTCTATAGACTACAGAAAATATGTAGTCCTCTATTTTTCTGATCATGTGGAAGTCTTGGGGATGACATAAGATAATATTTGTAAAGTGCTTATCATAGGACCTGGCAGATATTGGATGCTCAATAAATGTTTAGGGTAGCTAAGTTGCACAGTAGATAAAGCTCTAGCCCTGGGATCAGGAATAGTTGATTTCAAATTTGGTTTTGCAAATTTACTAGGTATGTATACCTGGGTAAATTATTTAACTAGGTTGCCACAATTTCCTCATCTATAAAGTGAGTTAGAGAAGAAACTGCCAAATCATTCTCAATATCTTTGCCAAAAAAATCCAAAATGGAATCATGAAAAATCAGATATAATTGAAACAACTGAACTTTTGAGAACAAAATTAATGCTTGTTTCCTTCTCTTATTTCTCTACTTCTATGTTTTGTTCTCTCTTTTTCTATTTTTTTTCTGACACTTCTTTTTGTGTGTGTCTCTCTCTCTCTTTTTCTATGTCTATGTCTATGCCTCTGACTTTCTGCTTCTACCACTAACCCCATTCCATTCTCTCTCTGACATCTTTCTATCTCAGCTATCTTAACTATAATAATAATAACCTTGACATTAAAGGAATGTTCAGTTGATCAAATGAATTGTCTTCCTCCTAAAATTTTTGGTAATTGGGGTGGAGCCATTATGTGGGAGAGGACAAAAATCTTCCTAAATTCTCCTTTTCCCTCAATAAGTTTTAATGTAATTCAGCCTTGGAATTAGTGCTTGACTCTCAGAACCCACAAATATTGGGAGTACAGCATATTACCCACCAAAGATAATCTGGTAATTTTCCAGGAATGATCTGTTTTTGCTCACAAAAGGGGGAATGTGTGTAGGACAGGGGCAGACTCAGGCAGACAGTGAGAACATGGGGAACAGCTCATGCTGAGCAGACCAGAGAGGGTACAGGGTGATCTCTGTTGGCAGAAAATCTGTGGGGAGAACTTTACCACAGTGTGGGCTACTCTGCCCTAGTAGCAAGGCAATAGATCAGCAGAAAAACTATAAACACATGGGGTAAAGACTATAACACCAAAATGCTAGAGTCTCTTGGGACTTGGTCATACCCACCCAACACCTGGAGTGACTCAGCATGACTCACACAAAGGCAAAGTCACTGCTCCCAGGGCAGATACTGCCTTCCTGCTGCTACTCATTTCAGCACAACTGCTAATCCCAATGAAGCCTGTGGGTGCTATCCCACTGCTGCTTCATTTCCACTTCCTGTTTTCTATAGAGGCATCTTGGAAATACTCCACTGCCATATATAATCAGACCTCAGCTTTTTTTTATATATTTTTAAAATTTTGTCAAAATGAACAAAAAGTCAAAGGGGGCTCTAGCTATATACATAGGTTCTATACGCAAAGAGAGCAGATTTAAAACACCAAGGAAACTAAAAAGAGTTTGTCTTTAGATCCAAATATGGATATGATCTGGTCCCCATCACACAAGGCTCCATAGAAGAAAATAAAAAGGATCTTAAAAGAGAGTAAGGAGAAAAATGGAGAAAAGAAAGGACAGCTTTATAAGAGGGTCAGGATGACACATGTAACTCATTAAAAGATAGAGTGGAAAAAGAAATCAACTTCCTGAAAAACAAAATTAGTGAATTGGAAAATGTAAACAATTCCAAGGAAAATAGAATTTGTGGATTGGAAAAAGAAAATAATTCTTTTTAAAAAATTCCATAGAACAAAACAACTCATTTAAAAACTCAATTGGACAAATACAAAAAGAAATTTTTAAAAAAGTAAATGAAGAGAATCATCCATTAAAAATCAGACTTGAACAAATGGCAATGAATGACTTGAGGAAACACCAAGAATCAATCTAGCAAAACCAAAAAAAAAAAAAAAAAAAAAAAAAAAAAAAGAAAAAAAAAAATAGAACAAAATTTTAAATACCTAATTTGGAAAAAAACAGACTTGGAAAACAGATCTAGGAGAGATAATCTAAAGATTATTGGACTCCCTGAAAATCATGATGAAAAAAAAAGCCTAGATCTTATTTTTCAGGAAATCATCAAAGAGAACTGCCCAGATGTTATAGAAACAGAAGGTAAAATTGACATTGAAAGAATTTATCAGTCACCTACTGAAAGAGATCCCAAAATCATAACTCCAAGAAAGATTGTGGCTAAATTCCAGAACTGTTAGTCCAAGGAAAAAATACTACAAGCAGCCAGAAAAAAAAAATTCAAATACTTAGGAGCCATAATAAGGATCACTCAGGATCTAGCAGCAACCACATTAAAGGATGGAAGGACCTGAAATCTGATATTCTGAAAGACAAACGAATTTGGTATGCAGCCAAGAATAACGTACCCAGCCAAACTGAGCATTTTCTTCCAGGGAAGAAGATGGACATTCAATGAAATAAATGAATTCCATCTATTTCTGATGAAAAAACCAGAACTAAATAAAAAGTTTGACCTCCAAATATAAGACTCAGCATAAACATGAAAAGGTAAAAAGAAATCTTGGGAGCTAAATTTCTGTATGAATATGCATAAAAAATACTTTGTAATCTGGTTTTACTGTTATAATATAAAAAAAGAATCTAGAGGTGGAAAGGAAATTGTACCAGAAAAGGGAAAAGTAGAAGTACTACATCTCACAAAGAGGCAAAGGAAACCTATTATATCTGAGAAAAAGAAGGGAGGGGATGAACACAGTGTGAATCTTACTCTCATCAGAGTTCAAAGAGAAAATTTTAAACATATTCAATTTAAAGAGAAACTGCTCCCATCACATTGAAAAGTGGGAGGGGAAAAGCAAAAAGAGAAGGAATAGGATAAATAGAAGGGAATATAGAGATTTTAAGAGAAAGATTTAAGAAAAGAAGAGAGACTCTAAGGGGTGAAGGGATCCTAAAGAGGGAGGGCTGCATGAAGCAAGTTGTGCTCATAAGTCTAATACTAAGGGGAAAAGGAAAGAGATTTTGGGGATATTAAGATGGCCAGAAATACACAACTAGTAGTTTTAACCATAAATGTGAATGGGGTATTCTCAAATGAAGAAACTGAAACTATTTCTAGTTATATGAAATAGTATTCCAAATTGTGGTGCTTTTCTTTTTTAAAATAATAATAATAATGGTTTTCTCTGGGATCAGGTTCTTGGGGAGGTTTTCTGGAGGCAGCCTTAGTTTCAGTTAAAAGTAAATAATCACTCAAATGCAGCCAGGTGCTAAAAGTTCAAATCTTTTATTGTCTCCAATATAGCTCGGTTAGTTTTTATTAGAGGCCTCTCTCTCTCCTTGGTTCTAAGAGCTCTTGCAGCTTTGTCCTTTGCTTCTGCCTCTGCTTTCTTCTGCCTCCAGCCAGCACCTCCTTGCCTGTTGGTCTCAGTGGGGGATGTGCAGGAGCCCAGCCAACACAGCTGTGTGAGATGAAGTGAATCTGGTTGCACCTCCGAGAGTGGGAGTCTGCTGAACTGAGCAACGCTCCCTTCTTCAATCTAATTTAGCTGAACTCTCTCCTGAGCCTCTGTCTACTTCTTATATATCATCTCCCAAAAGTTAACTCCTCCTCTGAGAGAATGGGATTATGGGTTTCTCCCAGAGTGCTGTCTGGCCCTGAGAGCTTCAAGGGAGGTGAGAATTCACAAAGTTACAAAGTTTACTTTGTGAATCTTCCATACTTGTGAACTCCAATGAGTACTTAAATACTTCTTGCTTATATGAGCTCTTTAAAGGTGTGAACACAACCATTGTTTCTATCAGTTGTACATAGTACCTTGTTTCAACTTCTGGCCCATAACATCTCCTCATAGGATCACATCAATACTGATCATTCATATACCACAATCAATTCATATACCACAATTTATTCAACCATTCTCCAAATGATGGACATTCATTCAATTTCCAATTTCTAGCCACTACAAACAGGCTGCCACAAACACTTTGGAAAGATTACAACACAAATCATTATTGATCAGAGAAATGCAAATCAAGACAACTCTGAGATACCACACCTGTCAGATTTGCTAAGATGACAAGAAAAGATAATGCTGAATGTTAGAGAGGATGTGGGAAAAGTGGGACACTTATGCATTGTTGATGGAGTTATGAATGGATCCAACCATTCTGGAGAGCAATTTGTAACTATACTCAAAAAGTTATCCAACTGTGCATATTCTTTGACCCAGCAGTGTTACTACTGGGTTTATATCCTTGAGATATTAAAGAAGGGAAAGGGACCTATGTGTGCAAAAATGTTTTGGCAGCCCTTTTCATAGTGGCTAGAAACTGGAAATTGAATGAATGTCCATCATTTGAAGAATGGCTAAATAAATTGTGGTATATGAATGTTATGGAATATTATTGTTCTATAAGAAATGACAAGATGAATACAGAAATGCTTGGAAAGACATGCATGAACTGATGTTGAGTGAAATGAGCAGAACCATGAGATCATTATATACTTCAACAACAATACTATATGATGATCAGTTCTGATGGACTTGGCTCTCTTCAACCATGAGAGGATCCAAATCAGTTTTAATTGATTTGTAATGAACAGAACTAGATATACCCAGAAAAAGAACACTGGGAAATGAATATGGACAACACCATAACATTTTTCATTTTTTCTGTTATTGTTTGCTTACATTTCTGTTTTTTCTTCTCAAGTTATTTGTATAAATATATATACATATATTGTATTTAACATATATTTTAATATATTTAACATAAATGGGACTACTTACCATCAAGGTGAGAGGGTGGAGTTAAAGAGAGAAAAAGTTGAAACAGAGGTTTTTCAAGGGTCAGTGATGGACAATTACCCATGCATATGCTTTGTACATAAAAATGTACAATAAAAGATTTTTTGGGGGTAATATCAGTCTTTTTTTCTTTTATTTCCCTCTATTGTCATTATTGGACTCCCTTTGTAATGATGGCGGTTTTCTTGAGAATTGTATCTCAAAATATGTCAACATCATTTTATACTGAGCAAATCACAAATTTATCAGCCTTCATTTCTTTCCTAAATAACTTTGCCAAGGATAGAAGTGTCTCTAAATGACTCTATGTTTGCCTTCACCTTAAACATTCTCATTTTTTTGTTATTTGAAATCAACCCATCCAAAAAACTTTTTTCTTATAGCTGTTTCTCAAATGATCATTTTAATATTTTAGCTTTATTCTCTAATTCACTATAAGCCTTTTAAAAGAAAGGTCTCCTCTACTTTTTCTCATTTATTCACTCCTCTGACATTCCCAATCTTACTTATTCCTTGAATTATATTAATTAGGCTCTATGTGAGATTGCTAATTACCACTTAATTGCAAAATAGAATCCATCCTCATAGTTTTATCACCTATCTATAGTTTCTAAACGTATAGACTTATATTCTAAAAATCTGTAGACATAGTCCATAAATTATAGCTATTTAATTTCCAAATAATTTTTGATACCCTACCAGTATCTCTAATATAAAATATCCAAAGTAACATCTTCCTTTCCAATCCTATATCACTCCCTGCAACTTACTCTTCCTTATTTTTGTTAATGGAACTACTATCATTCAAATCTCTCCAATTTGACTTCTTACTGTTCACAAATCTCATCCTATTTGTTTTTTTTTTTAATTTCAAGTCATAAAATTTGAGATCAAAATTTTTAACTGACTTGAGTCCTAGTTTTCTCAGATATAATCAACCTTTAACCAGAATGACATCTCAGTTTGCTTCCATCGCTAGATATTTGATCCCAGAGACATGCATGTGTACAAACCACTTTCCATATCTTGAATGGAATCATTCTTTATATATGTAGGTTGTAATTCTCTTCAAGAAGCAGCTTAGTGATTAATTCCTTTATCAGATTTACCTTAAACCATAAGCTCAAAGTGAGCTTTTTATCCTGAGATTGATGAAATCATTTGATCCTGATTTTTCATTTAGCCTCACAATTCTTTGTCTTTATCATGAACAATTGTTTTCTTGAAATATGTCCCTACAGTTAACTAATGATTTCTCACAGGAAAGAAAATTCTTTTAGCTTATTCATTTTGCATTTTTCTTTTTTTCATCAATTACAAGTATGAAATGTTGAAAGTAGAGGTAAATTTGTCTAGTGATATAAACATTGAATTTGAAATGGGTTTGAATTTGTACTCATTTGCTTTTATCTATGTGATATTGATTAAATCATTTCTTCTTTAAATTTCCTTTAAAGACTATGCAGGAAAACATTACACTCTCCTCATTCTGAGATTTATATATATATATATATATATATATATATATATATATATATATGTGTGTGTGTGTGTGTGTCTGTGTGTCTGTGTGTGTGTATGTATGACGTATGTATATATGTTTCTATATATTTGTGATGCTAGTTGTGATACAGTGAAGAATTCTGTGAATGGATGACTCCTGGGGATTATTAAGAAATTGTGAATTTTGACTATACCAAACTCAAGTTTTTTGTACAAACAAAACTAATGCCGACAAGATTAGAAGGGAAGCAATAAACTGGGAAAATATTTTTACAGTCAAAGGTTCTGATAAAGGCCTCATTTCCAAAATATATAGAGAATTGACTCTAATTTATAAGAAATCAAGCCATTCTCCAATTGATAAATGGTCAAAAGATATGAATAGACAATTCTCAGATGAAGAAATTGAAACTATTTCTAGCCATATGAAAAGATGCTCCAAGTCATTATTAATCAGAGAAAGGCAAATTAAGACAACTCTGAGATACCCCTACACACCTGTCAGACTGGCTAGAATGACAGGAAAGATAATGTGGAATGTTGGAAGGGATGTGGGAAAACAGGGACACATACATTGTTGGTAGAACTGTGAATACATCCAACCATTCTGGAGAGCAATTTAGAACTATGCTCAAAAAGTTATCAAGCTGTGCTTACCCTTTGATCCAGCAGTGTTACTACTGAGCTTATATCCCAAAGAGATCATAAAGAAGGGAAAGGGACCTGTACATGCACGAATGTTTGTGGAAGCCCTCTTTGTAGTGGCCAGAAACTGGAAACTGAGTGGATGCCCATCAATTGGAGAATGGGTGAATAAATTGTGGTATATGAATATTATGGAATAATTTATTGTTTATTTATTGTTCTATAAGAAATGACCAACAGGATGATTTCAGAAAGGCCTGGAGAGACTTACACGAACTGATGTCGAGTGAAACGAGCAGGGCCAAGAGATCATTATATACTTCAACAACAATACTATATGTTGACCAATTCTGATGGACCTGGCCATCCTCAGCAATGAGATCAACCAAATCAGTTCCAATGGAGCAGTAATGAACTGAACCAGCTATGCCCAGCAAAAGAATTCTGGGAGATGACTAAAAACCATTACATTGAATTCCCAATCCCTATATTTTTGCCCACCTGCATTTTTGATTTCCTTCACAGGCTAATTGTACAATATTTCAGATTCCAATTCTTTTTGTACAGCAAAATAATGGTTTGGTCATGTATATTTATTGTGTATCTAATTTATATTTTAATATATTTAACATCTACTGGTCATCCTGCCATCTGGGGGAGTGGGTCAGGGGAAGGAGGGGAAAAAATTGGAACAAGAGGTTTGGCAATTGTCAATGCTGTAAAGTTACCTATACATATAACCTGTAAATAAAAGGCTATTAAAAAAAAAAGAAAAGAAATTGTGGAGAGGATTGTTTGTTTTAGAGTTATGTATAGCTTTACTTATCTACTTCAAGGATCATCATGGGTATCTGTTCACCGTGGAAACTCTTTATCTTGGGAAGTATTAATTTCTAAAATTATAATTCACCAGTATTATTGATAGGGATAGAACTTAACCTATTTGAGAAGGACAAGATGTAATCTTTTTTTTTTTCCTTTAAAAAACACCAACTGTGCACAGATACTACACTTTCAAACTGATCTTTTCAAATACCCATATTGGCAATGGTTCAATATGTCAGGCCTTTTCAAGTTGTTTGTAAGTTTCAGGCTTTATGAAAACCCATCTGGGGACACCAGTGGGTGGCTAATAGGAACATAATTCTAATAAACATTTTGTTTCTTAACCCTGCTGTTCCTGTAACATTTTGTGATTGAAAGCACAGAGCCCTTTACTCTTATGTTCATATCCAAGGTTTATTCTACCTTGATGTAGTGAAATGCCACCACATTGTTTCTTTAAATAGTTTACCAGATGGATGAATTTGTACATTAATGTCAATGTCCCAATTGACTAGATAACCAAATGAAAATTAACTTTCATAGATAAATTGGAAGAATTATAATTTTTAATTCACATGAAGAAAAAAGGTCATATCTGTCCCTTTTACTTTGAGTGAATGTTAATAGAATATGGGAGACATATTCAGATACAAAGATCTAACTGCAATGTTTCTTATACATTTTACCCTCATGTTCAGCATACAACCATTAGTGTGCAAATCTAGTCAATTCTCTAATTCCTATATGATTATTAATCCACAATGCTACCCCCTTAGCTCAATTCAAATTTAACCATAAACTCTAGAATTCAAGAGACTAGAGATCATCAAATGAAACCCTTCAATAAGCATGTGAAACTATGGTCCATGAAGGATGAATGGTTCATGAAAGAACACACATCAGTAAAGGGATTAAACCTTAAGTCATTTGGCAGCAAAGTCAATTCTACTATGCTAAATATCCTTATACTTCTTAAACAAAAACCTTTTGAAATAAATTTAAAATAACTGTCCATTAAACATATAATCTGTATAGAACACTGTGCTCTGAACTGCAGAAGACAGTTTCATCAAGATATTATAAATTAAAATGCAAAATCCTAAATTTTACATTTTAATAATCATAAATAATCCTAGTTTGAAAAAATAGATGGTCCCTGTTTCCAAAGAGCTTACTTTATGGATAAGACATATCCATGAAATATACAATTTTAAATTATAACTCCATTAGAGAGGTGTGATATAAAGTTATAAAAACTAAAGGGGATAAAAGGTGATATGGAAACAAGAGGATACAACATTCATACTCAACATTGACTTAAATAAGAAATAAATTATTTTCTTTATCTATTTTAGGATTTGACAACATGGTATATAAGATTTAAACATATTAAGATAACATCAGAGAACACAAAATAAAATAAATTAAAAATGCACATGTATAAAAATACTACCAATAGCAATGTATTCTCTTCTCCAAATAAAATTGCACATATCTAAATCTTATAATTACTTGCTATATTACAGCATTTGACCTATTAAAATTCACTGAAGTTTTATCTACCTATAACTAGTATAATTTAAGAATGTAGTTTTTACTTTGTTACGTAAGACTCAAATCATCTGGTTAAAATAATGAAATTTGATTAATGATTGATAAAAACCTTGGGTTCAGCTGAGTTAAAGTAGCACAAACCACCTCCTTCAAAGGGAACTTGGCTATTCACCTTCATTCCCCCCCCACTATTACTCTTTTACTTTTACATCAATTTTACATGATTTATTTTTTTTTACATAGTCAATTTGAGCTTGTTAGGTAGATATATTGAGAATACTTACCCTAGCAATCTCACCAGATTTCATCTTTCATTGCTACTGGTTTATTTCAGTGTTAACTTTTTTTTTTTCCTCTGAGTTTCAAAACACTTTCATTTGCCTAAATAAGCAAAGGTTAATAAAATTTTAGAAATTCTCTCTCTAATCAACTTTCTCCTCTGTTAAAAATGGCTAACACTTTAAGGTTGGGTTTCCCTTTCTGAATCTTAAAACATGATTGTGGGCTTTGACTTCAATAACTGTCATTGCTTTTCTTGCCTAATAGTGGCTTCAAATAAAAGAGAAGCACAAATATGCATTTAAAGCAATAAGTACAATCATTGACTGTGATGCCTATAAACCTAAAGGATGATGGTGTCTATCAATCTTTTCCTTACTGCCCCTCTCTTCAGCTTGTTAAAGGGGTAATGCTAAGATTGTTGGATGGGTAAAGAAGAGCTGTAATTTTTTTCGAAATATTATTCTAGACAAGAGTAGAGAGTGGCAGTGAGAAACAGGTGCTGCCAACTGCATTCTAGTGGTCTTATCCATCACTGCAGCAGCTGTTTCTCAAACAGTACACTGTTCTTGTCTATCCAATCCGAGTTACACAATCACATCTCTCCAAGCTTTTTTGCACACTTCATCATGTCACAAAGTCTCATTTTGATATTTTCCCCTGTGAGATTTCTCACAGGTGCAACATCCAAACTGTAGCTTTTCAAGAAAAGCCTTTTGTGGAGAAAAACAGGGAGGGGAGAGGAGATATGGCTCATAATCCTCATTCTCTTCTTTCTGTCTTATTAGCATGCCTGCAAGTCAGCCTCGTGTTTTTGTTTTTATGGAAGAGAGTTTTTCTTAACTCAAAAGATTTAGAACCTTTGGAAATTTTGGAGGAAATCATGTGTCCACAAGTAGATAATCCCCTCATCTTTCCAAGATTCTGTAGCATCAACTAACTCAACTTGAAGATTTATTCCATTTGAATGGAATAAAGAATTTTCCCTTTTTCCCTTTTAATTTGCAGATTATTCTACATCTATAAATTTTAATCTGTAAATGCTACTACATTGTGATGTTTCAAAACTGTTTATGAAATTGAAATAATAATCTCCAGAGAGTAGCTGAAGGGAGAAAGAACATAGTTACTATCATGCTGATTATAGAAAACAAGCAAGAAATTATTGAGAGAATGATTCTCACACATCCCAGACATAGGATTTCTAAAAACAAAAACAAATAACAACAACAAAAACTGTTATAGCTTTTCTAGTTAATTCAAATGTAATTAATATTTTTTCCTACTAGAGTCTATACTTGTCATTCAGTATTATAATAGTTTGTTCCATGTTCCAAAACATATATGAGGGGAAATAGAAGTATTATCCCCTTACAATGCATAAATCACCTTTAAATATATGTAAAACCCCTGATTAAATTTAATCATATAATTCATAAGGAGCCATACATATGCCTAAAGTCAGTAGTTCTAGATAAACTTGAAAAGGAGAAGAAGTTTTACTCCCTTATTACAAATATCAGAATGGTTGACATAAACATTTATATAGTATTTGTTATGTACCAGACACTATGTTTAATGTTTTATAAATATTATCTCAATTTAAACCTCCCAACTCTTTCAGGCAGGTGCTTTTATTAACCCCATTTTATATTTAAGGAAAAAGAAACAAACTTGTAAGTTATTTTATGAGGGTCACAAAATAAGTAGGTGTTTTAACCAAATTAGAGGTCAGGTCTTCTTAACACCAGAAACAAAGTTCTTAACAATGTGTCACCTAGCAGCATCTGAAATGAAGGATATATCAATTAAAATTAAGATATTTCAAAGGATGGCCAAAGATATAGCTTCCTAACACAAAGCTTCTCATAGATTCACTATTTTATCAATGTGGTTACTTCATCCACTTTAAACTATACTCCATTTATGTCTTAGAAGATAAACTTTGTAAGAAGCAGTTGACAAAAATTATATTATGTGAAACTTCACTTTCTAGAAAATGCTGCATCTGGTTATATTTAGTGATGGTGATGATGAAAATGATGATGATGGGGATAATAAAAATAACATTCTTTACATAATGTTTATATATCTTTCAGGCTTCATTGAAGTAAATTTTTAGAGTTTATTCTGGACATTTAGATTTTTTTGGTAGTTCCAGTATGTTATGAGTTGATGAAAGGTATGGCCATTGCTCTTTTGTTCAAAGACCAATACTCTGGTTCTTACCCAGGAAAGGCCCTTGATCCCTTAGGATAAAAATCAATACTCCTCTCATGTAAAAATGAGTCATGCTTCTCTTCGTAATACTTGCTCCTTCATCATTAAAATGATTCCTTTCTGTTCTTAAACTGAGAACCAGAAGGGAGGGTATAGTCAATACATTTGCCAAACAGTATCTAGTTTTGTGCCATCTATATCCTTAGCTATAGATAAATAGATAGATATGTTTCTGATTAGTTTTCCTTACTACTTCTGTCTTGAGAATACTTAAAACTGCTACTGCTGTTGCTGCTATTACTACCAACCAATTCCCACCACTGGTATTGAATCCACATGGGAACCAGGTCACCCTCTACTTCTTTGTCATAGATCTCTTCTTCCAAATTCCTAAGTCATCTTCAGCTAGAATAATATTTCATCCTAAATTTTTGCTGACTTTACCATTCCAGAAATGTATTTGAGGTATTATTTTAAAGTTGGTTTCAGGTTAATCTTGAGCAAACATGGCTGTAGTGTTTCCTTTATTTAATCATCTTACTACTACCTCAAGAAGTCTGATATTATATATTTTGATAAAATTTATCTTTCATCTCTGAAAAGCTGATTATCTGAGACTTCCTTCCTAACTATAAGATATTTCTGAGAATTTTAGATGTTAGTCACATCCTTATAGACCTCAGATCATTTGAGATTTATTGTTTTATTACTATCTTCCTGTGTATTCTTTTTCACATCCTGGCTTTCCCCCTTCTTATCAGACTTCTCCTTTTTGGTGCCTTTTGAAGGACTTTTATACTTGCATGTTTACTACATGTGAGTGAATTTTCCAAGCATTCATTTATCATCTCTATAGAGATGACACTAAAATCTATATATCTAACCCAAGTCTCATTTTTGAGCTCTAGCTCTATACTACCAAAACATTTTTCTTGGCATGTTGAATTGATGTGTCTCTTAGGCATCTCAAAAGAATGTATAAGCAGGATGTATTTTCTTCCCACTGCAAACACTCTACCATTTGAATTAACTTGGTATTATTGAAATCCTCACCAATTTTCTAGTCACCCAGATTCACAATGCTGGTGTCATCTTTTATTTTTCTTTATCACTCATTCCACATATCTAATAAGACAGTTAATTTTGTCTTTTTTTTTTCTTCTAAAGTACCTAAAAATGTTCTCTTTTGTTCAGTAATGCAGAATCCATCCTGCTTTGGGTTTCTATCACATCTGTCTGGATTATTATATTAGTCTTCTAATTCATCTCTCTCCCTTAAGACTTCACCTATTTCATTTGGTCCACTAATTATCAAAATTATTTTCACAAAGCAAAGCAAAAAACAAACAAACAAACATAACATGTCATACTACATCATCCCACTTCAACAAACTCCATTCACTGCTCATTACATTCAAGGTTAACAGGGCGTTAATATACCTTACATATATATCTTTTTGGTAACACTGCAGTTTTCTATAAACCAACTCTTTTCTACATTTGCAATCTTCTTGCATTCTATATCCCTCCAAAAATCTGTAGTCTTACCATTTTGACCTAAATACAATACACCTATCTCTATCTTCATTTTTACTGCTATTTCCCATGCTTAGGATTTTTTCCCTTACAATCTCCAACTTCTGTCATCTCTGACTCCATTCAAGACTCTGAAGAAGTACCAACTCCAATAAAGTTTCTTCATCCTTTAGCTGGTTGTTCCATCTTTAAGACTATCCTCCGGCTATCCTGTATTTATTTATTACATGTTAATTATTTTCTGTTGTCTCTGAGTAAAATATAAGCTTATAAAACCTTGTATTTTTAATTCTATTGACTTCTCTATCATTATTGTTTATAATTTAGCCTGTATCTTTATTAGTTGCTCATGATTTTTTGTATATTGCATCCAATATTGTACTATTGACTTCTTGAGGGTAGTGATTATCTTCTGTTTTCTTTATAATGTCAGATATATAGTTAGCAATTAAAGTGTTTAGCAATCATACACCTTTTTTCCTTTTCATCCATATTATATAATATGTGGCTTATGACAAATGCTTAATAAAATTGTTGAGTAAATGAATAAATATTTAGTCAGAAATGTTTGAGTGGCTTACTCAAAGTCGTATAGCTAATAGCTATTAATAAAAAACAGATCATTTGACTTAAAGTCCAGGTTTGTTACCAATATATTCTACTGTGTCTAAAGTATCATAAAAGATGTTGATAATATTTTAAAACGCAAGGTCTGAATGTAGGAAGTTTTATTCATCCAAATAATATATGGTAGATACCACAACATGAAAGTAAAGTGATGTAAGTATAACAGAAGGTGTGAAATAAAGGCCCCCCAAAATTATCTTTAGAGTATAGGCTTTCTCTAGTATTCAACCCAATATGGATTACCAGAATGAGTCCAGATTTGAGAATGGCCCCTGAAGAGGAAGATGCATATTCAAAAACAGCCTCAAACAAGTAAAGACATTTAAATTGTTATACTCACAAAATGTCCTTTGAGTTATTGTGGACAAGAGACAATCTGGCCTTAGGCTTATACTGACTTTGTAATTTTGAGTAAACTATTTTGCTTCTAAGGGCTCTTTGAAACTGTCATGGATAAATATAATGATCAGATGCTGATATGTATTAGTAGAACAAAACTTATTTATTTGCACATAAAATTTAAATATAATACAAAAAGAAAATAAGCATTACTATATATAAGAGAGGGTTCAAAATATAAAGCAATAAATTTCCATTCCAAGAAAGTTTATATGATAAATACTACATATTGTTCAGAGCTGTCCATTTTTCTTTGTTTTCTTGTCTGTTTTCTTTTGTTATCTGCTGTGTATTTACTTATGTTACATAGGTAACCCTCAAGGTTTCAAGTGTACATATATTTATATGTATATTTGTACACACATGCACACACAATAAATGTACACTTAAATATGCACACAAGTACATAGGCACACATATAGCTATGTGTATGCATTTGCATATTGAACAAATATATAGTTATGCATATGCAGATGCATGCTCCTATGTATCTATTATCACACACACACACATATATATATATAGATATATATGCATTTATACACATCTATGTAAGGCAATGATGCATTTGTTTCTCTGAATGTGAATAACATGTCCCTTTATAAGTCTAATTTGCTGCATATTTTTTTAATCCAGCATGGGAGGGGTAGAGCCAAAATGGCTGAATAAAGCCAGGAAGTTACTTGAGCTCTCCCAGTTTTCCTTGAAAACAACATGAAATCAAGCCTCTATACAAAGTCTGATAGAATGAAACCATTCTCCATTTTAAGATAGGTTAGAAAAACTTCAAGATAAATAAGTCTCATTGAGGTGAAAAGGATGTTCAATCCAGTTCAGATGGAAAGCCGATGAAAGTGTCTTAATCACAGCAGATCAACTAGTGAAATTCTCAGTCTTAGCTCAGTACAGAAATAGAGTAGTGGGGAAGCCTCCAATCCCATCTTAAAAGTCAAATTCTTGGAAAGCAGATTCCTAGAAAGAGCAGATAAAATTTCCCCCTGCAAACACAAGGGTCTTCTGTGCTGAAAGCCACAACTTAGAGCTTCCTAGGAAGCTTGTAACAGCACATCTTTACTCCATGAGCAGAGTTAGACCAAAAAAAAAAAAAAAAAAAAAAAAAAAAAAAAAAAAAAAAAAAAAAAAAAAGAAAAAAAAAAGGAAATATCAAACGAAAAGGAGCAAAAAACAGAAAACAACTCCGACCATGGAAAGCTACTATGGTGACAGAGAAGATCCAAACACCAGCTCCCATATTTTATCTAGAGGGAAATTTGAAAGAATGATGTGAATTGACCATGCCTATAGAGGCTTGCTGGAAGAACTCTTTAAATTATAGCTTTTTATTGATAGAAGATATGCATGGGTAATTTTTACAACATTGTCCCTTGATCTCACTTCTATTCTGACTTTTCCCTTCCCTCCCTCCAACCATCTCCCCTAGATGGCAGGCAGAGTTATACATGTTAAACATGTTAAAGTATATCTTAGAATACCATATATATGTGCAGATCCATACAGTTTTCTTGTTGCAAAAGAAAAATTGAATTCTGAAAGTAAAAATAACCTGGAAAGAAAAACAAAAATGCAAGTAGTCCACATTCATTTCCCAGTGTTCCTTCTCTGGGTGTAGCTGATTCTGTCCATCTTTGATCAATTGGAATTGAATTGGATCTTCTCTTTGTCAAAGATAGACACTTCCATCAGAATACATTCTCATACAGTATTGTTGTTGAAGTATATAATGATCTCCTGGTTCTGCTAATTTCACTTAGCATCAGTTCATGTGAGTCTCTCCAAGCCTCTCTATATTGTTCTTGTTGGTCATTTCTTACAGAACAATAATATTCCATAAAATTCATATGAAATAATTTATCCAACTATCCTACAATTGATGGTCATCTATTCAATTTCCAGTTTCTAGCCATTATGAAAAGGGCTGCCATAAACATTTTGGCACATACAAGTCCCTTTCCCTTCTTTAATATCTCTAGGATATAAGCCCAGTAGTAACACTGTCAGGTCAAAGGGTATGCACAGTTTAATAACTTTTTGAGAGTAATTCCAAATTATTCTACAGAATAGTTGAATCCATTCACAACTCCACCAACAATGCATCAGTGTCCCAGTTTTCCTTCATCCCCTCCAACATTTGTCATTATCTTTTCCTGTCATCTTAACTAATCTAACAGGTGTGTAGTGGTACCTTAGAGATATCTTAATTTGCATTTCTCTGATCAATAGTGATTTGCAACACACTTTCATATGAGTAGAAATAGTTTCAATTTCATCATCTAAAAATTGTCTATTCATATCCTTTGACCATTTATCAATTGGAGAATTGCTTGATTTCTTATTAATTAGAGTTAATTCTATATGTATTTTAGATATAAGGCATTTATCAGAAACTTTGACTATAAAAATGTTTTATCAGTTTATTGCTTCCCTTCCAATATTGTTTGCATTAGTTTTGTTTGTACAAAAGCTTTTTAATTTAATATAATCAAAATTTTCTATTTTCTGATCAATAATGATCTCTAGTTATTCTTTAGTCACAAATTCCTTCCTCCTCCACAAGTCTGAGAGGTAGATGTTCCTCTAATTTATTTATTTATAATTTCATTCATTGTGCCTTAAATCATGAACCCATTTTGATCTTATCTTGGTGTATGGTGTTAAGTATGGGTTCATGGCAAGTTTCTGCCATATTAATTTTCAGTTTTCCCAGCTTTTTATGTCAAATAGTAAATCCTAATCCCAAAAGTTGGGATCTTTGGGTTTTTCAAATATTAGATTGCTATAGTTATTGACTATTTTGTCCTGTGACCCTCTGATCCACTGATCAACTATTTTATTTCTAAGCCAATACCAAATGGTTTTGGTGATTGCTGCTTTATACTATAATTTTAGATTAAGTACAGTTAGGCTGGCTTCATTTGATTATTTTTTTGTATTAGTTCCCTTAAAATTCTTGACCTTTTGTTCTTCCATATGAATTTTGTTGTTATTTTTTTCTAGGTCATTAAAATAGTTTCTTGGGAATCTGATTGGTATAGCACTAAATATGTAGATAAGTTTAGGGAGTATTGTCATTGTTATTATATTCCCTCATCCTATCCAAGAGCACTTATTATTTTTCCAATTGTTTAAGTCTGACTTTATTTGTGTGGAAAGTGTTTTGTAATTTTGCTGGCAGATATATTCCTAAATATTTTATGCTATCAATAATTATTTTCCATGAACTGCTGAGAAGAAAATGCACTCCTTTATGTCTCCTTTTAGTTTTTTCCAGACATCTATCATACCTAAATTTTCTAGTGTTCTATTTACTTCTTTAACTTCTTCCTTATTTATTTTCTGGTTTGATTTATTTATTTCTTAGAGTACAAGATTGAGATCTCCCACTATTATAGTTTTGCTGTGTATTTCTTCTTGCAGCTCTCTTAATTTCTCTTTTAAGAATTTAGATGCTGCACCACTTGGTGCATATATGTTTAATACTGATATTGCTTCATTATCTATGCTACCCTTTAACAAGATATAGTGCCCTAAGGAAGGAAATGTTTAAAAAATAAAATTGCGACTTCTGAGGTGGAGCCAAGATGGCGGAGACTACACACATTTTTCTCTGATGTTTTTTACAACCCTCACAATAATTATGAAATACAGCCTCTAAATTAGCTCTGGATGGGCAGAACCCAAAAATATTGGGAATGCTACAAATTATCAGCAGAAGATAATTTCAAATATCACTAAAAAGGTCAGTTTCAACTGGAAATGGGAGGGAGGCAGTCAGGGCAACCAATACAAATGCTAATGCCGACAGCTCAGAGTCCCAGGACAGAAAGTTTATGGGAGGGAGCAGATCAGAGAAGGTCTGTTTCAATCATAAACTAGAGGGAGATTCAGTGAAGTACAGCTGACTAGAAAAAGCGTGTAGACACAGCAGAGCCCTGAGGCAGAGCAGTCTCAGTGCGACAGTGCGACCTCCACTTGTGAAAGAGAGTTTGCAGGAGGAAGCAGACCAGAGAATGTCTGTTTCAATCAGAAGCAGGAGAAAGACAGCAAGGCCCAAGCAGCTGACCATAAACACTAGACCAGACAACTCAGAATCCTGGAGCAGTGCAGTCTCAGGGTGGCACAGATTTGGACCACAAACACCAGCACAGACAGCATAGAGCCCCAGGGCACTGCAGACTCCACTTGGCAGACCCAGCACCAGGAGTGAATCAGCCCTGACCCAGCCCAGCTGCAGTTGCTTGAAAAACCTCTCCTGCCCTAAAGGCAGATCTAACTTTACTTTAAAAAATGAGTAAAAAAGTAATGAGAACTCTAATTATTGACAACTTTTAAGATGAAAGTGAAGAACAGATTTCAAAGTCTGAGGAGACTAAAGACAGATTGTTTCCAAATGAAGCTCCAAAAGGTGAAATAACCTAATCTCCATCACACAAGGCTCTCCTAGAAGAACTTAAAAAGGATCTTAAAAGAGAGCTAGAAGAAAAATGGAAAAAAGGAAATGAAAGCCTTTCAAGAGAGTTTGGAAAAGGAAACACAAAAAAGATATAGTGAAATGGAAAAAAGATATAACTAATTAAAAGATGGACTTGATAACCTGGAAAAGGAAAGCAATTCCCAGAAAAACAGAATTTGTGAAATGGAAAAAATTTATAACAAAACACCTCATTCAAAAATTCAATTGGACAAATATAAAAAGAAGTAAAAAAGAAAGTAAATGAAGAAAACAACATACTAAAATTCTGAATTGCACAAATGGAAATGAATGACTCAATAAGACAATAAGAATCAGTCAAGAAAAACAAACAAAAAAAAAAATGAAAAGGAAAAAAAATGTAAATTACCTAATGGGAAAAACAACCAACCAGGAAAATAAATCTAGGAGAGACCATCTAAAGATTATTGAACTCCCTGATATGCATGATGAAAAAAGACCCTACACACTATCTTTCAGGAAATCATCAAAGAGAACTGCCAGGGTATCACAGAAACATAAGGTAAAATGACCATTGAAAGAATTCACCGAATGCCTCCTGAAAGGAGCCCAAAATTAAAAGGAATATCATGGCTAAATTTTAGAACTTTTGGACTAATGGAAAAATATTACAAGCAGCCAGGAAGAAACAATTCATATACTGAGGAGCCACAATAAGGATGACTCATGACCTACTAGTTTCCACTTTAAAGGATCGAAGGGCCTAGAAACTGATATTCTGAAACATAAAGAAACTTTGAATGCAGCCAATAATAAGGCAACTGGCTAAACTGAGCATTTTCTTTGAAAGAATAAAATGGACATTCATTAAACTTTTGAATTTCACGTAATTTTTTTTTTTTTATGAAAAGGCAAGAGCTAAACCAAAAAAAAAAAAAAAAAAAGACCCCAAATATAGAATTTAAGCAAAGCACAAAAAAGTAAAATGAAAAAAAAGACTCTTGAGAACTTTATTTCTGTTATGGGTATATATTGTGAATACATGTATAATCTGATTTTACTGTTATAACATAAAAAAAGAAACTAGAGATGGAAAGGGGATTATAACAGAAAAAAGGGGGAGAGTGGAGGTAAAATGAGGGAAATTATATCTCAAGAAGAGGCAAAGAAAACATATTATAATTGAGGGAAAGAAATGACAGTGATGAATACTGTGTGAATCTTACTCTCATCAGATTTAGCCCAAGAAAGAATAATAGATATATTTGGTTTCACTGAGAAACATCTGTTAACTTATAGAAAAATGGGAGAGGAAAAGGGAAAAGGGAAAGGATAGGCTAAATAGAAGGGAAAAGAGAAATAGTAGGAGAAAGATATAAGAAAGGCAGAGGTTCTCTAAAGGAGGACTGCTTAAGGGAAGTAATGCTAATAAGCAAAATACTGGGGAGGAGGGAAAGGAGAAAAAGAAAAAGAAAAGTATAATTTGTTGTTAATAAGATGGTAGAAAATACAGAATTAGTAGTTTTAACTGTAAATGTGAATAGGGTGAACTTTCCTGTAAAATATAAGCAGGTATCAGACTGAATTAAAAGCCAGGATCCTGGCTTTTAATAAAACAATATGTTTTTTTTAAAGAAACACATTTAAAGCAGAGTGATTTATACAGAGTAAATATAAAATGCTGGAACAGAATCGATTATGGTTCAGGCAAAGTAAAAAAAGAAAAAAAAAAGCAGGGGTAGACATCCTTATCTCAGATCAAACAAAAGTAAAAACTGATCTAATGAAAAGAGATAAGGGAGGAAATTATATGTTGCTAAAGGATAGCATAGATAATAAGGCAATATCAGTATTAAACATATATGCACCAAGTGGTGTAGCATCTAAATTCCTAAAGGAGAATTTAAGAGAATTGAAAAAAGAAATAGACAGCAAAACTATAATAGTGGGAGATTTCAACCTTACTCTCTCAGAACTAGATAAGTCAAACCACAAAATAAATAAGGAAGAAGTTGAATGGGTAAATAGAAAATAAGAAAAAACTAGATATGTTAGATCTTGGAAGAAAATTGAATGGAGACAAAAAGAAGTACACTTTCTTTACCGCATTTCATGGAACCTTTACAAAAATTGATCATATATTAAGACATAAAGACCTAAAAATCAAATGCAGAAAGGCAGAAATAGTAAAAGCATTTTATTTTGGATCATGATGCAATAAAAATTACATTCAATAAATGGCCATGGAAAAATAGACCAAAAGGTAATTGGAAACTAAATAATCTCATCCTCAAGAATAAAAGGGTAAAATCATAGGCAAAATCAATAATTTCAACTAAGAGAATGACAATAATGAGACAACATACCAAAATTTGTGGGATGCAGCCAAAGCAGTAATAAAGGGAAATTTTATATTATATTATGTAAGTATGGCTTACTTACATAAAATAGAGGGGGGGGAAAGACCAACAAATTGTGTGTTGGCAACTAAAAAAGCTAGAAAAAGAACAAATTAAAAAACCCCAATCAAATAAACTTGAAATTCTAAAAATAAAAGGAAAGATCAATAAAATTGAAAGTAAAAAAAAATCTATTAAATTAATAATTAAAACTAAGAGTTGGCTTTATGAAAAAAAAAACAAAATAGATAAACCTTTAGTTAATTTGATAAGAAAAAGGAAAGAGGAAAATCAAACTGCTAGTCTTATCTCAAAAATAAAAACAAAAGGTGAATTATCCATGAAGAAAGAGGCAATTAGAGCAATTATCAGGAGGTACTTTGCCCAACTTTATGCCAATAAATTTGGCCACCTAAGTGAAATGGAGGAATATCTACAAAAACATAGATTGTCCAGATTAACAGCAGAGGAAATAAATTACTTAAATAGTCCCATTTAAAAAAAAAAAAAAAAGAAAGAAAGAAAGAAAGAAAGAAATAGAACAAGATATTCATCAACTCCCTAAGAAAAAATCCCCAGGACCAAATGGATTTACATGTGAATTCTACCAAACATTTAAAGAACAATTAACTCCAATACTGTACAAACAATTTGGAAAATAGGAGATAAAGGATTCCTACCAAATTCCTTTTATGGTACAGACATGGTACTGACACTTAAACAAGGTGGGACAAAAACAGAGCCAGAAAATTATAGACCAATTTCCCTAATGAATATTGATGCTAAAATCTGAAACAAAATATTAGCAAAGAGATTACAGATAATCATCTCCTAGATGATACTCCATGACAAAGTAGGATTTATACCAGGAATTCAGGGCAGATTCAATATTAGGCAAACTATTAACATAATTAACTATATCAATAACCAAATTAACAAAATGGCACTTAGTAACAGTTATATAAATATTCATTTTAAAGTACTAGTTAAAATAAGTTATTATAAAGGAAGAAAATAAGATTCTATCTTCATCTCAGATAAATGAGTATTTTTATCATTATTGAGGCATATAAATAGCATAATTGATAGTGCTGCTCCTGTCATTTGGTTAGACAAGTTCAATAACTTCCTCAAACACTGGACACATCATTCAAATTTTCCCTACCTTGGACTCTTTACTTGCAATATAAGGATACTAATAATACTTATTTCACAGGATTGTTGTGATAATCAAATGATAATATTTGTAAAATGCCAAACATAATGTCTGGTACAAAGAAGGTACTTAACAAATTTTTACTCCCTTTTTGCTTTCTTTTATTGTAAAGATAGGTGAATTGACCTATAGGATGTTAAAAGATTATCTGTGTGTCTTTGAGCAAATTATTTCATTACTCAGGTTCTTAATTTTCTTTTATAATGAATGAAAAAGATGACATAAAACTCTTAGATTACTTCCAGGCCTTAAGTACTATAAATTTCTGTACCAGAATTTACTGGAACCCAGATTTCCTGACTCTTTCCCCAATGTGTTTCTACTTCATCATATTTGTTATACATTGCTAAAATCTTTCTTCTAATAATTTTGTATGTCACTTTTCAGAAACTAGTTCTTTCTGGATAGTCATTTCTTTGTGGCAAAATGAAGGGCTTAGACTAATTGATTTATAGTTTTTTTTTTCCTTTTCCAATATGCTGTGCTTCTATTTGTTAGTAATTAAACTGATAATGTCTACTAATGCCTAGATAAAGCTAAACTTTATTACACTCCTGTTATCAAAAGTACTATTTATAGTTTCTAGAAAGTCTTATTTTCCCATGATTGTTTCACAAGGACATTTTGCACCACCAATTTGCAATTTGAAAATAAAATTATCTTATTTTTTATTCATTGGTTAAAGTAAATTCCATAGCATTTTTATCCAAATAGTTTTGGACAGTTTTCATATTCAAACATGTCTCTAATAAAGTTTTCCTCCAAAAAGTCCTTTTCCAAGGACTCAAATATTTGTCATCTTCTAGTTCAAGAAAGAAAAACTCATACTATAGCTGAAATGTCCTTGCTGTCTTCATTCTAGCTGATCAAGATCAAATGATATAGCAGTTAGTGATTTTCCCCCTCCTAAAAAGATTTCAATGTAAGTGGTTTTCACTATATACTAGCCAGTGACAACTTAATTACCAAATACTCAGGAGGAAATGCAGGAACATTAATGCAACTTGACACGTAATTATCATTTTTCCAATAGAATTACCATGTAGTTACAACATGGTCCTTATGATAGGAAGTTTTATGAAATGTATTTATCAGTATGCTGAAATGTCAAGTTTTTTCTCCCCCTCCCTTACTTCATCCCCAGTGAAAGTTTGCTCTTTTCCAACTAACAGATTTGATGATAGAAAAAAAAATGATTGATTCAACATCTTTCAAGGGGGAAATTTAACATTTTTATGATATAAAAGGCAATTAGGATTTCTTGAAAAGAGGACTGAAATGAGAAACATCATGGCTGTCACAGCATTTTTATATTACCTAAAAAATAAAATCCCCATATATTCGTGGGACTCATTTCTTTCATATCACAATAAATTGAATTAGAGAACTTCTAACATCTTTTCTAAATCTAATATTTTCTTTTCTTATCCAACATTCTAATTTTTAAAGATTGCTACTGATTTTAACAGGTTGCTATCATCTTTCAAAGTTCCTTTTATCCATCTTCTTATATTATTAAAGTACCCAAGACCATATGAATAATGGCATATCAGCAATTTTTGAGTCCCAATGATTATCTCATGCAATATACTAGGTCATTCCTCTAAATATTTATTCAGTTTTTCCTCATGGTGTGGAGATACCTTCATAGTCTTGGATTTGTAATAGCAGAATTCAACTTAAAAGACCAGAAAGACTTTAACACTAAGGTGAGGGAATATCTAAAGATGCCAAATCAAAAGTGGAAAAAAAAGTCTTTCATTTAGTAGAATGAATATATTTTAATAAGAGAGAAAATTTGATCACATGTATATTTTTTTCAAAATGCTAAATGTTATCCTTGAAGAAAAAAAAGCTTAGTAACTGTGGTAATAAGGAATACTTAATGCAAAACATAGTACTTAATGTAAATCTTAAAGGACATGAGAGATTCCAAGAAGCAGAGGAAAGGAAGGAGAATATTCAGCTGGGGAGGTATAGCAGACTGTTGGACTTGGTCAGAAAGACATGAGTTCTAACTCCAGTCAATCATAAAAATAAAATAAAATGGGCCATTTTGGCAAGAGTATAGAATAGAGAAATGGAAGATGGACAGTAAAAATTAAAAAAAGAAAACTATTAGAAGAATATAATGGCATCAAGTTCTGAAAATCTTTAAATGATGAAGGGGAATATAAGTGATCTTAGTAGTAATAGAGAGCCACTGAAGTTTATTAAATGTTTATGACATTTTATTTTATTAACTTTACAAATATATTTATGGGTAACCTGTGATCCCAATTTGTCAGAGGGAAAATGACATGGAAAAATCTTTTGAGAATTTTATGTTTTGATAGCTTTTTGAAGCAGAAATAATAAACAATTGCTCATAGGGGATTCTCTTTAGAATAGTACATTGTCATATATCATAAAATATTATTAGCCAAATTTTAACCATTTGGAAATGAAAACTAAAACAGTAAAAGAGAATATTTAAAATATGAATTTAAAACATGTATTTTTTTACTCCAAGCCTAAGAACAAATATAAATTTCCAGAAAAGTCAGGAAGGAACTATACATTTTTACTATTGTGGAAATTCCAATTAATTAAATTTAAGCAACAACTTTGTGAAAAGAAGTAAATGGAAACAGGAATGGGTTGCTTTATTACAACTCTCATCATTTAGAGGTGCTCTAGAAGAAGTTGAACTGTTATTAAGTTAATTAATAACTGTTATTAACAAATAAGCATTTGTTATTAATGCTGCAAAAGGATCCATATATTAGACTGCAGTTGTAGAAGTGGTTTCCAAGAATATTTCCAGTTTTAAGTTATTTTTTTCCTGAGATTGTTTTTTATGTACAAAACATCTATTTTATATATGTTTATTTACATGTTTTTTTTCTTCATTAGAATAATTGCTTCTGATGATAAAATTAGGTTTATTGTTCAGAACATTATACAAGTCCCAACACTGTGAGTAGCAAATGCTTATTAACTGGCCAAACAAAAGGTTTTT
The DNA here is from genome assembly GCF_902635505.1 of Sarcophilus harrisii. Taxonomy (NCBI): domain Eukaryota; kingdom Metazoa; phylum Chordata; class Mammalia; order Dasyuromorphia; family Dasyuridae; genus Sarcophilus; species Sarcophilus harrisii. The sequence continues at coordinate 62,574,498 of NC_045427.1, read as the reverse complement.
GCCTATATTTCTTTTTCTCATTAGGTTACATACTCTTTGACACTAGGGACCATATTTGCCTTTATATTCATATAAAGAGTGGTTAGAATAGTGGTTGGCTTGTTGGACAGATTGACCAATGTTTTCACCTCAAACTAGATGCTTATCTTAAACTCACTGTCCAAAATTGAAATCATTATCTTCTTCCCTTCTTCCTACCTTCTGTATTACTGCCAAGTATATCACAATTCTCTAAGTCTTCAAAGCTAAAAACCTAAGTGTCATCTTCATTCCCCACCTCTATTACACTACTACTTCTGAGTCCAATCTATTGCCAGGGTCTATTGACTTTACCTTCAAAATAGTTTCCCTTTCTCTCCTTTGTCACTTGCTACCACTCCAGTTCTGGTGTTCAGACTTCATTCTTGGATTAATTTCTCCACAGTTTCTCTTTACTCCAGACCATTCTATATTTAACTGACAAAGGAATATTTCTAAAGCAGATATTTTATTATATTGCTGTCAGTATAATAAATTCCACTGGTTCCCTATCACTAAGAGAAACAATTATATAAAATCTTCTCTTTGCCATCCAAAATCCTTCTAGGTAATTGTACTTTATTTCTACAACATATTCTCTGGTTTCCTGACACTAGACTCACAGTTTCACCAATTCATCACCAAACAAAAAAACAAAAAACAAGAAACAAAAACAAAACAACAACAACAACAACAACAACAAAAATACCTTAAAGCCTTTTGGTAGGGAGATACCAGCAGAGTTTCTGGCCATAAAAAATATAGTTGCTATTTACACACATTGTACCAGCAAAATCCAAACAATGAACAAGTGGCTGGAAAGCTTTGTAGGCCAATCAGTAAAAGCCAGAATATTTTGCAGTTTAAGACATAATCAAATAGTTCCATTCCCAGTACCATCTCAGTTGTGTCTAAGGTCTGTTGATTATCTAAGATGGGGTGTGTCCAGATCTCTACTGCATTCTATTCTTACCCTAGTGAGGAAGAGAACTTTCAAACTTCTGAGTTGTTTTAGGATGCAAAATTGTTTCATCCTCTCCTGTTGTGCTGCTTAAAAATTTGTTTTGAGACATTGTTGTGTTGTTGTTTGGAGTTCCTTTAATTTATCATTTTGGGTCCCAACACTCATAATAATTTCCTTCACCTTTTTCCTCAAAGATTATCTCCTTTATAAACCAGTTTAAGACACCAAAAGGACTTAGTTTAGTTTTGTTTTGCTTTTCCTCCTATCATACTCTTAATATCTTGCATTTATTTTGTATATATTGTATTATATTTAAATATATCCACTGTACCTCCAATAGAATACAAATTTCTGGAAAACAAGAGATGTTTCACTTCTTTTTACATCTCTAATAGCAACACAGTGCTCCTCACATAGAAAGCATTTAATAAATGTCTCTTAATTGACTGATGCACATAGAATTATTTGTTCACAATTATTTTTGTTTTTTTCTCAAAAAATAACCTCTATTAGAGATCTGAAATATTATTATATGATCTATAAGCAAAGAAACTAAAGTTGTGCAGAATATAAATCAAATAACCAAGTTAAAATAGCCTAGAAAGTAGCAGCAAGAGATTGAAATCCAGTTCCCCTATAAAACTTCTTTTACCAAATCTGGTGATGTGAACAGACTATCAGGAAAAAGCCCCTTTGGCTATTATCATCAGATATAACCAATTCCCAGAGTATCCTGTTTGTATAAAGTGATTTTGATGACAACTCTTTTTGCTATTCCTCAAACCTCTGTGATTTGTGAAACAACTTTTGAGATATTGATTGGCATATCTTTAGACAGGTCTGGAATCTGGTCTGCTTGGTGCATTCTATCTGATGTCTCTAAGAAACCCCTAATAAAAAGATCTGCTTATGTTGAAGATGTTTGCAAAGTTATTTTCAGGTCTAAGCCTACTGTGAGATACTTCTTTCTCTCCCTCATAGTGCCTTCTCTCTAATGACATCTTTCTCCTTACTCTAGCTAACTGATGAGTCTGCTAAACTCCTCTATAGATCTAACCTACCAGTCAGTGACTTACTCCCACCATATGGAATATTTCCTTTCTCCTGGTTAAGTGTAATTTTTTGGGGGGAAACTTGTCTCTTTCTTTCTAACTATATTCCCTCCCAACTCTTTCATTTTACCATTTATTTTTGTCTAAACATCTTCTCCTAAATAACCTTTCTCTTTTTGTTTTACAAAGAGAATGGAAAGTGTGAATTTGTCATATATTTATTTCATATTAGGTATTATCCCAACTTCATCACTAGCACTTTTAAAAAGCATAGCACATAATTTTACAACCCTCTCCCTCTCCATTTTCTTTCTCTCCCTCTCTGTGAATTCCCTCAGCTATTCTTTGGAGCAACTAGGGAGAACCATTGACAGGATTTTCTTGTTGAATTCCATGTCCAATTCCTTGAATTTACAAAATTATCATGACTCTACTGTTACTATATCCCATCAAAAGGCCAAGTTTTGATGTCAACTCCCATTCTGTGTTATTTTTCTCTTATAAAAGAACCTACTAGTTCTCTACTCTTTTGTGAGTTCATTAGGAACTACCCTCTATATGGTAGCAAGTTTTCTAGGAATTTTGTCTACCTTAAGGCATCTTTCCCCTTGTTATAACCTTGTTCACTAGAACTTGGCTTGCTTTAATGGATTAATAATAAAATCTTTGCCTCTTGATTTAAAGATGAGATATTTTGTAACACTGACATGAAAACTCAATAAATATTTGTGGTTATATATTTTGTATTTCCATGCTCCCTCATCACCATAATCATCATCATCATCATCATTGTCATAATTTTTTGGAAAGGATTATTATTATTATTATTATCATAAGTATAAATTCTCTCTCTCTCTCTCTCCCCCCCTTACCACTCTCTTTTTCTGTCATTGGGTGTATGTGTGTATATACACATTATGATGATAATGAAGATGATGATGTACAATGTTCCCCTGGTTCTGCTCCCTTCACTCTAAATCAATTCATATAGGTCTTCCCAGGTTTTTCTGAAATCATACCCTTAATTATTTCTTATACAAGGAAAAATATGCCTTCACAATTTTATACTACATCTTGTTTACTAATTATCAATTAACTTTGTCATTTAATAATATTTTCAGTTTTTTGCCACCACAAAAAAAGAGCTTCTATAAATATTTTTATACATATGGATACATATTTTTATCATTTCTTTTATTTCTCTGGTTATTGTTTTATTAATGCTATTGCTAGATCAAAGAAAACCACAGGTTTATAAACCTTTGGGGGACAATTGTAAATCATTTTCTTGCATGGTTGTGCCATTACATCTACTAATAATACATCAGTATACCTATTTTATATATTTCTACCAGCATTTGTCATTTTTCTTTTTTTGTGTCTTAATCAATTTGATATATGTGTGGTGATATCTTAGAGTTGTTTTAATTTACATTGCTCTATTAATTAGAGAATTTTTATATGATTTTGGATAACTATGATTTCATCTTTTAAAAAAAGCTTGTTCATATATTTTGATCATTTGACCATTTCTCAATTGAAGAATGACTCTTTCACAAATTTGAACCACCTCTCCATATATTTGTGAAATGAGATATTTATCAAAAAGAAAATTTGCTGTAAATTATTTCCCCCAGTTTTCTGCTTTTCTTCTAATTTTGATTGCATTTATTTTGTTTGGACAATTTTAAAAATTAATATATCACAGATCATTTTATCTCATGTGATCCTCTCTATTTGTTTTTAGCTAAGGCAATTGGGAGTAAGTGACTTGCCCAGGGTCACACACTAGGAAGTGTTATGTGTCTGAGACCAGATTTTAACTCAAGTCCTCCTGACTTCAGGGCTGGTGCTCTATCCACTGCTCTACCCAGGTGCCTTGATCCTCTCTATTTCTTGCTTGCTCACTAATTCTTCCTTTATCCATAGACCTAAGAGTTTTGGGGATTTTGTTTTTGTTGTTGTTTTTTTTTTTTTTTACCATCAACCCACAAATTACTCATGATAGCTTCCTTTATTCTTAAATCATGGATTTGTTTTGAACTGATCTTGGTATATCATTTGTAATTTTCTTCTTTGACTAATTCTGTCATAAGGCTTTTTATAATTTCCCCAGGTTTTTTTGTGAAATAGTGAGTTCTTACTCCAAAATTTAGATCCATTGATCAACTACTCAATTTCATATCTATTAGAAGATTATTTTGAAAATCATTGATTGAAAACTGTTCTTGATTAATGCCTTATGATGTATACATGGAAGTTCTGAACAGCAAAACTTATTGTTCTCTTTTATTACATTTTCCTGAAACCTTTTATATAGATTGCTATCCTCCCCTTTGTCTACATCAATGGGCAGGTACTGAAGACAATAAGTATTAAGTTTTATATAGTAATGTAATTTAGAAACTTGTTGAGATAGGGTTAAAATTAATCAATTTTTATAATTTTATTAAAAACAAACATCAGTTTGTAACCTGAATTTTATTTACCATAATAGACTTATTTTGTTTATGCCCAACATGACAGACATATCTCCAATATAACTCTCCAGTTATATATCATAAGGGATTATATTGTGCACATAAGGAAATCCTAAAAAAATTTAGGGATTTCTCAATAGAATTTATGAACAGTCAAAGGAGATTGATATAACTATTAAAATATAGAAGAAAATATAAGTTATGTCAGAATAATTATTTTTCCTAATTATGACATTCATTCATTGCCAAGAAAAAACATAAAATACTAGAGAAGAATAGTAAGCTGGACCATGATATATGCTTGCAAGAGAGGTTTTAATCTTATTTTTGCAGTAGAAAAAAGGAATACATGGTGATGTTCATTATAAGGAAGAAAATACAATTCTTTGCTTGAAAATAAAATTTGATGCCTAAGTCCTTTTGAGAATTAAATCTATGGTGAGGGGGAGCAAAATGGAGAAGAAGACACATGTATTTTTCTGAGTTCTTTCAAACACCCTTATAAATACAGAAAAATCTAACCTCTGGATTAGTTCTGGACCATCAGAAAGCACAAATATTGGGAGTGTAACAAATTAACAGTAAAGATAATTTTGAACATCTCCAAAAATGGTCTGTTTCAATCTGACACAAAGGGAGGGGGGCCACATGCAAGCAGGCAGAGAACAGATGCTAACTAAGCACATTCTGTGCAGATCCTGGGCTGTGTTATCTCCACACACTATAGAATGTACAGGGATCAATCTATAGCAGTCTTAGCTACACTGCCCTGACTTCAAGCCAGAGGATCAGCAGACATCTGTAAATATCCAACACAGACACAAAAGGTAAATAGGTAACCCCAAAATACCAGAATGTCATGAGACCCTGGACCTGCCCACTGAGCATCAGAAATCAGCACTGATGCAGTGCAGTTGCTGTCTCCGCTTGTGGAAGTTGCTTGGACAATCTCACTCTTGGTCTAAAAGCAGACCTTAATAAAAAAAAAAAAAAAAGGCGGGGGGAAGTGAAAAGAACTCTGATCATAGCTAGGTGTTTTTTTTTTTTTTTTTAATGTTGAAAGAGAACAGATTTCAAACACTGAGCTCACTAAAAGCAGATTGTCTCCAGATGAAGCACCAACGGGTGATATAAACCAACTCACAAGGATCTCTTGGAAGAAATTAAAAAGGATCTTAAAAGATAGCTTGAAGAAAAATGGGGAAAAGAAATGAAAAATTTCCAAGAGGGTTTGGAAAAGAAACACAGAAAGTATCTGAAGAAAACTCTTACAATATAGATATAGTTAAATGGGGAAAAAAGCATAGAAGACCTTACAAAATAGATATGACTATTGGAAAACAGAAATGGAAAAAAAAACAATTCCTTAAAAAACAGAATTTGTGAAAAGAGAAAAAAATCATAGAACAAAACAACATATCTAAAAATTCAATTGGCCAAATACAAAATGAACTAAATAAAAGTAAATGAAGAAAATAATTCACTAAAAACCATAACTGAACAAATGAAAATGAATGATTCAATGAGACATCAGGAATCAGTTAAGCAAAACCCAAAAATGAAAAAAAAGAAGAAAATGTAAAATAATTACTTGGGAAAATAGCTGACCTGGAAAATATATCTAGAGAGACAATCTAAAGATTATAGGACTTCCTGAAAAGCATGATAAAAAAAGGAACCTGGATATTATCTTACAGGAAATCATCAAAGAGAGCTACCTCAATGTCCTAAAATCAGGAGGTAAAATAGCCATTGAAAGAGTTCACCAATCATCATCTGAAAGAGACCCTGAAATGAAAACTCCAAGAAATATTGTGGCTAAATTTCAGAATCATTGAGCCTATATATGTATGTAAGTATGTATATATACATATATATGTATGTATGTACAGGTATATTTTTATATATGTATATGTTTATATATATGCATATATATGTGTGTGTGTATATACATATATATATATATATATATATATATATATTTTATAAGCACCCCGAAATAAACAATTCAAATATCAAGGAACCACAACAAAGATTACTCAGGACCTAGCAGCTTCCACCTTAAAGGATCAAAGGGCCTGGAATCTTATATTCTGAAAGGCTAAGAAACTTGGAATGCAGCCAAAAATAAAATACCCAGCTAAACTGAACATTTTCTTTCAGGGAAAAAGATGGAAATTAAGTGAAGCAGGTGAATTTCATTCCAGAGCTGAACAAAAAATTTCAATTCTGAATAAAAAACTCAAAAGAACCATAAAAATGTAAAATGAAAAGAACTCTTGAGAACTATATTTCTGTTATGGGGATACATAGAGAGTAAATGTATAATTTGGTATTAATGTTATAATATATATAAAAAAAACTAAAGGTGGAAAGCAGATTGAATTGTAAAAAGGGGAAAGTGCAAATAAAAATGAGGGACATTACATCTCACAAAGAGACAAAGAAAACCTATTTTAATTGAGGGAAAGAAGGGAGGGGGATGAACATTGTATAAATCTTACTCTCATCAGATTTTGCTCAAAGAACGAATATTAGATATTTGGTTTCATACAGAAACCTTGCTCACCTTATTGGGAAGTCAGAGTAGAAAAGGAAAAGGAAAGGGTGATGCTAATAGAAGGGAATAGAGAAATAATAGGGGAAAAGAATAAGAAAATGGGAGGAGGTATAAAGGAGGATAGCTCCATGAAACAAGTAGAGAAGCTAAATACTGGGGATGATGGAAAAGGAACTAATTTGGGGTAAATAAGATGGCTGCAAATACAGAATCAGTTGTTTGAAATGTGAGTGTGTATTGGGTAAACGCTTCCATAAAGCAGAAGCTGATAGCAGCCTGAATTAAAAGCCAGAACCCTACAATATGTTGTTTGAAAAAAAAAAAAACATTTAAAGGAGAGTGATGAATACAGAATAAAGACTAAAAGTCTGATGGCATGGGAGAAACCTGCTTGTGGCTGTTGAATGTTATGGGAGCCACCTGCCACTGGTTGCTGGGGATCCAACTCAGACCAGCAGAATGGATCCCTTCATATGAGAGGATGATAATGATACAAGGAGACTGATGAGAGGCAGTTGCCTTCTCTGACCTCTCTCTTCTTTTTTCTTGCCTCCAATTTATTGCATTCCCAATCCACAAGCAATATTTGTGTCAATAAAGGCTGATTTGCAATTCCTTCATGGTTGTTCAGATTCACAGCTATTGGGGCTTTTGGAGAATCGACCTTCCCCTTCACACTAATGTGTGGTCCGTAAAATCTGGAAAAGAATCTCTCATGCTCTTCAAGTGAAGTTAAAAAAAAGGGGGGAGGGGGTAGCCATGATGATTTCAGATCAAAGAGAAGCAAAAATAGATCTAATTTAAAAAGATAAGAAAAGAAATTTTATCTTGCTATAAGGAACCATAAATAATGAAGAAATATCAGTACTAAACATATATTCATCAAGTAGTATAGCATCTAAATTCCTAAAGGAGATAGTTAAGAGAGCTGCAAGATGAAAAAAAAAATAGCAAAACTCTAACAGTGGGGGATTTCAACATTGCTCTCACAGAACTAGATAAATCAAACCACCAAATAAATAAGAAAGAATTTAAAGATGTAAACAAAATGTTAGAAAAGTTAAGCATGGCAAATCTTTGGAGAAAAATAAATGGAGATAGAAAGGAATACACTTTTTTTTCTTGATACTTCATGGAACATATACAAAAACTGATCATATATTAGGGGATAAAGACCTCAAAATCAAATGTAGAAGGGCAGAAATAGTAAATGCATTTTTTTCAGATTATGATACAATAAAAATTACATTCAATAAAAGGCTAGGGGAAAATGGACCAAAAATCAAATGGAAACTAAATAATCTAATCCTAAAGAATGAAGTGGTGAAACAGCAAATCATAGACAATAATTTCATCCAAGAAAAAGACTATAATATTAAGATGACATATCAAAATTTGTGGGATATAGTCAAAAATTTAGTAGGGGAAATTTTATATCTCTACAAGCTTACTTGCATAAAATAGAGAAAGAGAAGATCAATGAATTGGGCTTGAAACTAATAATGCTAGAAAAAGAAAAAAAAACCAAATACCAAATTTAAAATTCTAAAACATAAAAGGGAAAATTAATAAAATGGAATCCAAAAACAATTATTGTATCAATTCATAACACTAACGGTTTTATGAAAAAAAACAAACGAAAAATAATTAGTTAATTTGATTAGAAAAAGAAAAGAGGAAAATCAAATTGTTGGTCTGAAAAATGAAAAGGGAGAACTTCCCGAACATTAATTAAAAGTTATTTTGCTAAACTTCATGCCAATAAATTTGATTATCTAAGTGAAATGGAGAAATACCTATAAAAATGTAGATTTCCAGATTAACAGAAGACAAATTCAATTACTTACATAGCCCCTTTTTATAAAAAAGAAATAAAACAAGCTATTAATCAATTCCCTTAGAATAAAATCTTCAGAGTCAGATGAATTTACATGTGAATTCTACCAAACATTTAAAGAAAAATTAACTTCAATACTATGCAAACTATTTGAAAAAAAATAAGGAAAGAAAGACTCTCACCATATTCTTTTTATGACACAGATATGGAAGTAACACCTAAACCAGGTAGAATGAAAACAGAGAAAGAAAAATATAGCCAATTTCCTTAATGAATATTGATGCAAAAATCTTAAATAAAATATTAGCAAAAAGATTACAGAAGGTCATCACCTGGATAATATAACATGACCAAGTATGATTTATACAAGGAATGTGGGGATAGTTCAATATTAAGAAAACTAGTAACATATTTGACTATATCAATTACCAAATCAACAAAAACCATAAGATCATCTCAATAGATGCTGAAAAATTATTTGATAAAATCCAATACCCATTCCTATTAAAAATACTAGAGAATCAAGGAATAAATGGACTTTTCCTTAAAATAATCAGTAGCATCTATTTAATACCAAAAGCAAGCACCATATTAAGGGGGATAAATCAAAAGCATACCAATAAGATCAGGGGTGAAGAAGATTGCCTACTACCACCATTATTATTCAATATTGTATAAGAAATGTTAGCTTTGACAATGAGAAGAAAAAAGAGATTAAAACCTGGAATAGGATGAGGAAGCTAAATTATCAGTCTTCGATGATAATATGATGGTATACTTAGAGAACCCTAGAGAATCAACTAAAAACTATTAGAAATAAACCACAATTTTAACAAAGGTGCAGGATGCAAAATAAATCCACATAAATCATCAGCATTTTTATACATCACCAATAAAGTCCAATACCAAGGCACACAAAAAGAAATTTCATTTAAAATAACTGTTGATAGTCTAAAATATTTGGGAATCTTTTTGCCTAGGGAAAGTCAAGAATTATATGAACACAATTACAAAACACTTTCTACACAAATGAAGTATAATCTAAACAATTAGGAAAATATCAAGTGCTCTTCCATAGGTCAAACTAATATTAATACAATGATAATACTCCCTAATCCAATCTATTTATTGAGTGCTATACCTATAAAACACTCATGGAATTATTTCACAGACCTAGAAAAAATAATAACAAAATTCTGACCTTCTGGAAGAAGGTCAAGAATTTCAAGGGAATTAATGAAAACAACGTAAATGAAGGTGGCTTAGTTGTACCAGATCTAAAATTATATTATAAAGTTGTGGTCATCAAAATCATTTGCTATTGGCTAAGAAATAAAGTAATCAATCTGTTTAATAGGCTAGGCTCACAGGACAAAATAGTCAATGACAATAGTAATCTAGTGTTTAACAAACCCAAAGACCCCAGTTTGGGGGATATGAATTCACTGTTTGACAAAAACTTCAGGGAAAATTGGAAACTAGGCACTGATCCACACCTAACGCCATATCCCAAGATAAGGTCAAAATGGATTCATGATCTAGCCAGGGGTCCTCAAACTTTTAAAATAGGGGGCCAGTTCACTATCCCTCAGACTTTTGGAGGGCCGGAGTATAGTAAAAACAAAAACTTTGTTTTGTAGGCCTTTAAATAAAGAAACTTCATAGCCCTGGGTGAGGGGGATAATCATCCTCAGCTGCCACATCTGGCCCACAGGCCATAGTTTGAGGACCCCTGATTCTAGACATAAAGAATGATATCTTAAACAAATTAAAAGAATACAGGATAATTTATCTCTCAAACATGTGGAGGTGGAATAAATTTGTGGAGAAAGAATAATTGGAGATGATTATTGATCACAAAATAGATAATTTGATTATATATTAAATTAAAATTTTTTTGAACAAGCAAAACTAATGTGGACAAGATTAGAAGCGAAGCAATGAACTGGGAAAACATTTTTACATTTTAGTATTCTGATAAAGGCTTGATTTCTAAAATATATAGAGGACTGACCCAGATTTATGTAAATTGAAGCCATTCTCTAATTGATAAATGGTTAAAGGATATTCTCTCTCTCTCCCTCCCCCCATAAGTGTTAAATATATCATCTTCCCATATAAGCATGTAAACATTTTAACTTTAATTTTTTATTTTTATTTTTTATGCTTCTCTTAAGTACTGTCTTTGAAGACCTAATATTCCTGCTCAGCTCAGTTCTTCAGAAATGAACAGAATTCACCTGTTTCTCTGAATGTCCACCTTTTCCCATTAAAGATAATGCTTATTTTTTTCTTGATAGTTGATTCTTGGCTGTAGTACAAGTTCCTTTGCCTTTCAGAATATCATGTTCTAGGCCCTTCAATACTTTAAAATGGAAGCTACTAGGTTTTTTTTCATAATTATAACTTTTTATTGACAGAACCCATGCCTGGGTAATTTTTTTACAACATTATCCCTTGCACTCACTTCTGTCCCCTCCCCCAGATGACAAGCAGTCCTATACATGTTAAATATGGCAGAGTATATCCTAGATACAATATATGCATGCAGAACCAAACAGTTCTTTTGTTGCACAGGAAGAATTGGATTCAGAAGGTAAAAATAACCCAGGAAGAAAAACAAAAATGCAAACAGTACATTCATTTCTAAGTGTTCTTTTTTTGGGTATAGCTGCTTCTGTCCATTATTGATCAATTGAAACTGAGTTAGATCTCTTTGTTGAAGAAATCCACTTCCATCAGAATACATCCTCATACAGTATTATTGCTGAAGTATATAATGATCTCCTGGTTCTGCTCATTTCACTTAGCATCAGTTCATGTAAGTCTCTACAAGCTTCTCCATATTCATCCTGCTGGTCATTTCTTACAGAAAAATATTTCATAATATTCATATGCCACAATTTACCCAACCATTCTCCAATTGATGGGCATCCATTCATTTTCCAGTTTCTGGGCACTACAAATAGGGCTGCCAAAAACATTTTGGCACATACAGGTCCCTTTCCCTTCTTTAGTATTTCTTTGGAGTATAAGCCCAGTAGTAGCACTGCTGGATCAAAGGGCATGCACAGTTTAAGAACTTTTTGAGAATAGTTCCAAATTGCTCTCCAGAATGGCTGTATGTATTCACAGTTCCACCAACAGTGTATTGGTGTCCCTTTTTCCAACATCCCCTCCAACATTCCACATTATCTTTCCCTGTCATTCTAGCCAATCTGACAGGTACATGTAATGGTATCTCAGAGTTGTCTTAATTTGCATTTCACTGATTAATAATGACTCACAACATCTTTTCATATGGCTAGAAATAGTTTCAATTTCTTCATCTGAGAATTGTCTGTTCATATCCTTTGACCCTTTATCAACTGGAGAATGGCTTGATTTCTTATAAATTAGAGTGAGTTCTCTATATATTTTGGAAATAAGGCCTTTATCAGAACCTTTGACTATAAAAATATTTTCCCAGTTTATTGAAGCTATTAGCTCTTGAACAATCCAGCTTGTAGTTCCTCAATATTTCAATATTTAAATTCTTTCTGGCTGCTTGCAGTAGTTTCTCCTTTATCTGATAATTATGAAATTTAACTACAATATTCTTTGGAGGTTTCATTTTAGGGTCTCTTTCAGGACATGATTGGTGTATTCATTCAATGGTTATTTTACTTTCTGGTTCTAGTACATTGTGACAATTTTCCTTCATCATTTTTGAAAACTGTTATTTAGGCTCTTTTTTCATCATGGTTTTCAGTTAGTGGAATAATTCTTAGATTTTCTCTCTTGAAATCTGTTTTGCGGGTCACTTGTTTTTCTGATAAAATATTTTACATTTTCTTCTATTGTTTTTCCTTTTTTTAGTTTTGTTTGTTTATTGATGTTTTATTGAGTCATTCACTTCCATTTGTTCAATTTTAATTTTTACTGAATGATTTTGTTCTGTTAACTTTGTTATCTCTTTGGCCAATTGAACTTTTAAATGAGTTGTTTTGTTGATTGGATTTTTTCCCATTTTATCAATTCTATTTTTACAGAGTTGTTTTCTTTTCCATTTCATCAAATTTATTTTAAGGATTCTTTTCCTTTTGTTATTTTGCCAACTATATTGTTTAAGGAATAGTTTTATTCGAATATTTTTGTTTCCTTTTCCAAACTCTGTGGCAAAGCTCTCATTTCTTTTCCCCTTTTATCTTCCAATTTTCTATTAAGATCCTTTTTGAAAATTTTAAAAAAGCCTAGTGAGATTGAGAACAACTCATATCATCATTTGAGGATTCATCCAGAGACATTTTGCATTTTGTGTTCTCAGAGTTTGAAATCTGTACTTACTTTTCTCCACAAAAGGCATTTATTGTCAGAATTCTTGTTGCTATTCTGCTCATTTGTAAAACATGAGGTCTACTCTTAGACCAAAAGGGAGATTATTCCAAACTTCCTCTACAATGCTGTCCTGGAGGCAGGACTGCTGACCTCCTTATTGTGCTGGATGGGTGTGGTAAAGTTCTGGTAGTTATGTGGAATCACAAGGGCTCACTATTTGCTTTCTGGCTTTGTTTTGGAGGTCTCACAGCTAGTCTGCTGATCCAGAGGCTTCTGAACCAGGACAAAGTAGTCAACAATGCTGTTTTTCTTGGTTAAAAGCCATCTGGTAGATTCCCAGGCACATGGAGGCCTCTCCCCCCTGGGTCCTTGTGCTGTGCTTGCACTGGAACCCCCTCCTGCCATGCCTAATTGAGACAGACCTTTCCTGTAGTTCTTCCAAAATATCTTCTGATAAAAATTTTGTGAGAATCAAAATTTGTGTGGAGTGAAAATGGTTTCACTCCAAAACCATTTCAGAAGCTTGATGTTTTGTGATCTGAGGGAAGCCATGAAGTTCTCAGACAAAGCTATCTACTCTCCACCATCTTAACTGCACCCAACTCTGAAACACCTTCTTAAAGATGATTTCTGTACAAAAAAAAAAAAAATTAAAAATTATACATGAATTATATGATTAAAAAAGCAGTTGAAAGTTTGATGCTACTTTGATTAGAACCATAATCCTGGAATCAGAAATCCTGCTTCAGATACTTATTAGTTATATGATCATCTTCTAGTCACAACCTCTGCCTTAATCTACTGGAGATGGAAATGGGAAACCATTATAGTATCATTGCCAAGAAAGTCTTATAGTGAATTGTCCTCCATAAAGTCATGAAAAATCTGACACAACTGAATAACAATAGGATATTTACAAAGTCAAGTAAATAAGCATTTAGCAAGATATTGGGACAACATGTACTGCATGGAGAACAACAAGTGGTATTTGCCAGAGTCAAAAGGTGTAATGTGTTGTTTAAATAATAGCAAAATGTGCTGAATCACTGAAATGCATTAAAGGAAGTAATATATAAGATAGCTATAAAGCTAGGAAGGGTCCAGACTATAAATTTCAGAAGAATTTGTATTTTATCCTGAAAAAGGATGAAATGAAGGGATGAAATTTAGAAATGAGATACTACTTTCAAAGATAAGTAAATAGAAGCATTTTCAGGAAAGAGAATATAGCAACACGTGGTGGTGGGTGGTGGGGAGAGCAGCATTCAGGGACTGCAAAAGATATTTGTAGGAGTTGGCATCAGACCTACTGCCTGAAAATTGCCAGGATTATAAGAGATAAGATGAAGGAAAAGAAAACATTGTATCCATTGGAAAAACTTATAAAGATATTGATCTGTCCATGAAGTTCACAGAACTGTTTATAGCCATTTATCTGGAACATAAGATTTTCTATATTGAAAACTCTGAAAGTTGGAATTCATTATTTTATAGATGTGGAAACTGAAGAACAGAAAAGTTAAGGAATTTGTCCAAATTTATATGTTAATGTGTCTGAAGCAACAAATAAAATCAGATCTTTCTAACTTTAAATGAAATGGCATATCAGCTATGCTACACAGCTTTATGTGGAAATGATCTAGAATAAGTGTGAAAATTTAGGTGGCAGGCAATCACTAGACATTTTTTATCATGGAAATAACACAGGCAGATGTATGATTTATGAATGTGGAGAATGGGTGGACAAAGGGAGAGATCAGAAAATGTGATGAAATAGCAGGGTTCTAAGATTTAAAACCTACTTTAAGATATTTATTTTTACCTTTGGAATTAAAATATTTCTTCAAACTGATTATCATGATAATGCTATCTATTCTCCTATTCAATGGTCTTCAGGAAGGAAGACTGGAGAGTGTCTGTTAGGAACCCATCAGATTCACAACTCCCATCATTCTATCTGACTTTAAAATCTCTCCATCTGTTCCTAATAGAAAAGAGCATTTGGGATAAGATTTGAAGAGAATGTGAATTAGTTTCCATATGATGATTTCAGATTTTTCCTAATGCTTTTTTCCTTAAAAAAAAAAAAAGTACCAGTGATAGAATTAAACCAATAAAATCTCACACTTTTGCTAAATATTAATATTTTAAAAGTGCTTCCCTGACCTTACTTCAGTAACATATACATTATAAAAGATAGGGATAGGGAACTAATTTGTGATTTAGTTTAGGTAACTTCCAGGTAAGGAAACTCTCCACCATGCAAGGTGGCACATTTTATGCAAATAATTTTAGTTGCTTATATGATATATATCATAGACAGATCTTGGATCTTGCTCTACTTGGTTTTCAGTCAAGGTTTTATTCTATCATACTTTCTTCTGATTATGTATTATTTTTGTTTCCACATTTTATATAGGAGGACAAAATATCCATTATGGGGAAAAAGTAGAACTTGACTCCATATCTGAAATAAAGTTTCATTTTATTTTTCATTACAGAAAGCTGGCTCTTTCCTTCCAATAAGGTCATCAGAAATATCATCAGTCAATGATAAGCATTAAAAAGAATTCTGGATTGCAGATCTAAGAACTTGGATGTGAATCCCTGATTTGATATTTAAACTTATATGAATTTAGATGAGCAACTCCATTTCTAAATATCAGGTTCTTCATTTGTAAATAAAAGAATTGATCTATATTGAACAGAAGGTCGTTTCTAACCCCAAATTTGTAGTCAAATGTAAAAATCATATATTTGGTCATTTACCTGTCCTCCCATGGATTGCTGGTCATTTAATATAATTCAAAAACTAGAATTCTTGCTTCAAAAATTTCAATATTTTGAGCAAATTCCTACTATATGACTCTTCCTTATTTTCTCAATTGGTACATTCTATTTTGAAAACAATGGAATCATAGTCTCAAATATTTAGAGCTGGAAGTGAACTCAGATGCCTTAGAAATGAAGTCCTTACTTTATACATAAGCAAGTATGACACAGAGAAGTTAATTGATTTGTCTAAGGTCAAATATATAGGAAGAGCTGTTTAATCCAATGAAGCATCAGAAAGATTCATCTGACTTTAAATCTAGCATCAGGCACATATTATTTGTATGACATAGGCAAGGCACTTAACCATGTTTGCCTCAGTTTCCTCACTTATAAAATGATCTGGAAAAGGAAATGACAAGCCATTCTAGTAGCTTTGCCAAGAAAACTCCAAATGGGGTCCAAAAAAAAAAAAAAAAAAGTCAGACATGACCAAAATGGCTGAACAATGTCACATGCTTAGTAAATGCAAGAAATGGCATTTAAACTAAGGTTGCCTCATTCTAAATACTCCTCAAACTATGCTCTCATAGACCATAATGATTTAAAAACATCAGAGGTGGAAAGGAATAAAATAATTCAGTTCAGCTTTTATTTTTTTACAGATGAGTAAAACAGGTCCCTCTCTGGCTGAAGAATTTCTTTGTGTGACACAGTTAGTGAAGTGACAAGTCAGTGACTCAAATGAAGTGCTTTGTACTCTTGGACTCATGCTTTTACAAACTTACTATATAAATGGTACTTGATTGAAAACTGTATTGTTAGTTTAGAAACAGCTTCCTTTTTCCCATTGTAGAATTCCTTAAATATGTGATTTGTGCATTTATTTAATGCTACTATTGTAAAATGGCTAATGAATTATTTATCTAGGAAATTGTATTCATCTAAAGCAATGACCTTTCTTAAAAAAAGATATCTACAGTTGCCTCCAGCTATAAGAATCACTTGGGTTTCTTTTGTGGGCAAAACGTTCATTAGTAAGAATGTTTTTTGGCAACTTAAATTCTGAAATGATATGTCAACCAAATGCTCAAATATTTACAAATTGACATTTTGCAACTTTTAAATATTCAGTATCTCTAGGTACATCAGTCTTCCTCTGTGTAGCATTCTGAATAAAACCAATGCAGGGAGGCAGCATGTGGGGGATGGGGGGAGAAATAGGACTGAAAAAAGCAAGTTGAATCATACATGACTTGAAATTTTAATTTGGCTGTCTGGATCTATCAGACCAGGAAAAACAAAGTTCAATGTCATCATTAGTATGGTTGCTCTCTGTTTCATCAGTCCCATGCTCACCCTGTTGTTTTTCATAGGTTTGGGTTCCATCAGGCTGCAGGTAATGTTTACATTGTAAAATTGAGGCCAGTAATTTAATCTCCCTATAAAATACACTCGCAATTACAATAGAATTGAAATTGTACATAAATTCATTCTTCATAAAACAGAGAAGAAAAATGGTGCCACAGTTAAGCTTTTTAATGATGGGCACTAAAGCAATGCTGCTGATTAGATTCTTTGCTAATTACCTTCTGTTCCTTCTATTGGATGTATTTCAGATGAACAAAAACATCTATTCATATGTAGTTGTTTTCTCAGTAGCGCCATAATAATGAAAACCAAAGAGTTCTAATATAATCGTAGAATAGAAAAATCTAAAAAGAATTGTATAACAAAAAATATTAAATCTGGAAAATCCCTTAGAAATTTAATCATAAAGCATAGAATATTAGAACTTATACTATAGAATTTTGGAATTGTTAGCTATTTTAATACATGGAACATCAGAAAAGCATATAAGACTGATGAGGAAGCTTAATAAAAATTTACAACCTAAAACATAGATTGTAATTACTGATATATCTTATATATGCTATATCATATTTAGAAAACAGGCCATTTTATGAGTATTTCTCTCATATGGCAGAGTGTTAGTTTCTTTAAACAGATTTCCTGAAATTTATTTGAGCTTTTTTTCTCCCTTGATGATATAATGCCTTTATTATGATTCTTTATTAGTGCATTAAAAAAGAAAGGTCACATTAAGGCACTATTGGGGTACCTTGGGATTTTCACATTTTTGCTAAAGATTCCTTGTTCAATTGCTCGGGTTTTCTAATCCTTTTATATTTGGCTCTTTTCTCTTCTGACACCTATCTGTTCTCTATGAAGCTATTCTCTGTCTTTCTAAATTGATTGCCTTAATTCATAAACAAATATTTTGATGAGGACCAGAGAGCAATGCCATTTTCCAACAGAGCAAATTGTATGACAGCTTGCCCATCTTGTTTGCTTCCTTATTTCCTTTTGAGATCTTGCCTATGTCATGGGTGATTGAATCCTGATCTTTGAAAGAGTAGGGGACTGACACATCTGTCTTTTGACATATGCAGAAGCCCAGGTTTTATTTTTTTCAGGTTTCACTTCATTTAAATGGTGACTTTTGAAACCCTTCTTATGATATTTCTTGTATCCAATTGAATTAAAAAAAAACAAAAAACAATACTTGTCCAGAGCTTTATGCCTGGCAGTAGGGGATATTAAGAAGTTAAACAGGGCAGCATCCCTATTCTCATGTTATGAAAATTCTGATTCAGTGATATAACATAGTCTCAGCAATAATAATGATCACAAATAGTGTTTGTACAGTTACATTTATTAATCATCTTGACACTGAGGAAGGTAATCAATAATAACAATAACAACCATAATAAAGCATATTTCTATGATATTCTGAGACCAACTAAGTTATTTTCCCATAAAAATTCTATGACATACTGAATAAAAACATCGCCCCTTTTCAATTATGGAGCAACTAACTGAAATCTGAGGAATAATTTGCCCATATGGTAAATATTTAGAAGATTTTATAATATTTAATCCCAAATCTAGCAATCTTTCAACAACTGTTATGCAAGTCTTACTATCTCCATTGTAAAATTATGAAACAAAGGTCCAGAGCAATGAAGTGACATACAAATAGTAACATCATGAAATCATAGGATAAAAACTGTATTTTAGTTGTTTAATTGAACTATTACTAGTAAAAATTACCTTAGAAACAACATAGTGAAATCTCTTAAAATTACAGATAAGCTTTGTGCTTCAAAAAGCAAAGATTTATCCTTGACATCACAGTTGACTGTGTAAATAAAACACTACATGTATAGAAGGAAGTTAAACTGCTCTGTAAATTAATTTTTCCTCTGATAATTACTCTTGATAAGTGCCTTTAATTTTTCAAAAAACATTCAATGAATGAATTTTCAACATTCATATTTGCAAAACCTCATGATCTAAATATTTCTTCCTCCTTTACTTTCACTCCCCTCCCATAAACACAAGTAATCCAGTGTAAATTAAACATGTGCAATTGTTCTAAGCACATTTCCACATTTATACTATACAAGAAAAATCAGATCAAAAAAGGAAAAAATGAAAAACAAGCAAACAAGAAAAAATGTGAAAATGCTATGTTGCAATCTACATTCAGTCTCAATGGCCCTCTTTCTGGATGCAGATGGCTCTCTTTATCACAGTCTACTAGAATTGCCTTGAATCACCTTATTGTTGAAAAGTACAAATCCAGTATGGTTGGTTATCACATAATCATGTGCTGAGAACAATGTTCTCTTGTTTGTAGTCACTTCATTTAGCCTCAGTTCATGCAGGTCTCTCCTGGCCTTTCTGAAATCAGTTTCTTATAGAAAAATATTTTCCCATTACAATATATGCCATAATTTATTCAGCCAATCCCTAATTAATGGGCATGGACTCAGTTTTCAGTTGCTTGCCACTACAGAAAGAGCTGAATAATCTCTTTGAGATACTGACCAAATGAAGATACTGCTGGATCAAAGGTTATGCTGTTTTATACATCTTTGGACATAGTTCCAAATTGCTCTCCAGAATTGTTGGATCAGTTCACAACTTCACCAACAAGATAGTAGTTTCAGTTTTCCCACATCCCCTCCAACATTTATCATTATTTTTTCCCATAAACTTAGCTAAGTTAAGAAATATGTGGTCCTCAGACTCATCCGAATTCTCTGATCAATACGGATTTGAAGCATTTTTTTTCATATGACTAGAAATAACTTTAATTTCTTCATCTGAAAATTATTTATTTACATCCTTTGACCTTTTATCAATTGGAGAATGTCTTGTATTCTTATAAATTTGAGTCAATTTTCAACATATTTTAGAAATGAAACCTTTATCAGAGTCTTTTGTTATAAAAAATTTTCCCCAAGTTTTCTGCTTTCCTTCTAATCTTGGCTACATTGGTTCTGTTTGCACAAAACCTTTATTTTAAAATTTAATATGATCAAAATTATTCATTTTCTGCAAATTATTAAAGAAAAAAGTCTTCTGGAAGGAGTTGTATATATATGTGTGTGTGTGTGTGTGTGTGTGGATAAAATGCTGAGAAACCTTGGTAATACAAGTTCTCTGTTATCATTTCTATAAATGTAATTTTGCAAGTAATATAATATATATGCATGTATGTATGCTATCTTAATTATCTCAACAATTTGATGTAGATATTATTGTTGTTATTACAATTATTAG
Organism: Sarcophilus harrisii; assembly: GCF_902635505.1. NCBI lineage: Eukaryota > Metazoa > Chordata > Mammalia > Dasyuromorphia > Dasyuridae > Sarcophilus > Sarcophilus harrisii. The sequence goes on along the minus strand of NC_045427.1, from coordinate 62,553,866 downwards.
AAGAGGGGAATAAAACTGAGTTTATGTGATTTGTACAAAGTCACCCAAATAGTGATATTTGAACCAAGGATCAAACTAATAAATAATAGCTTTAATTTCTTTTGTGATATAAGTTTTACAAAACATTTATACTACACCAATTATTAAAGGAAGACAATATAAATGTTTATCATTGTTCTTTTACCGATCAAAAAACTGAAACATAAACAAGTAAAATATTTTGACCAGCATATCTTTACAGTTAGCAAGTGTCTAAGTTATAACTTTAATTAACATTTGTTTAAGAACTTCAACTTTTACTGTGTATGAGTGCTTTTCCTTTCTGGACCAGTCATAGCCAGTAAAGGTCAGTATGAACTATTCAGATATATGCACAAGGAAATACCCAAGGCCATCCCAAATGCTAAAGGATTAAAGGAATCTTCTCTTTACTAATTTGTTCTAATTCATCAGCATACAAGGTTGTCCCTATATGCCTTAGTACTATGTGTTTCCTATCAAAAAAAAAAAAAAATTAAAGAGTCACTAATAGCTAATTGCATTTAATCCAATCTGATCCTTTAACATGTATATTGTAGTGGTCATGAAAAAGTATTTTGGAAATCAATCTATCTATGAGATACGCATTTATTAAAAGTACATTGAGCTAGTCAAATATGCAAAAACAGCAGTCCAGCCTACTATGCAATGCATTGGCAATGCAAGGTACTCAGTAAGTACCTTGAGTTAAAAAATTGATTGTTTGTATTATTCACTTATACCTCAGCCAGGGCCAATATACAAATGAAGAATAATATTAATTTAAAAAGCAGTAGGCAGATCAATAGAATATCTGAGTCTTCTAAAATTAACAATATTTTATGAAAGTCTTTTAATAAAATTTTCACTGTCTTAATTTGGAGAAAATTAAACATTCCCAAGAACAAAAAAGATAGGGACTCTAGTTGCATAGTGGATAGTGTGAGGGAGAAATGGACAGGAATCATAAAATAACAAACACACATAAATTTATCAGTATTTCATAACTGAAATTATTGTCCATGATCATTATGACTGGGAAGGTCAATAATAACCAAGGTATACTTTTACACAAACAAACACACATGTGTTGTTACCAAAAAAAAAAAAAAAAAGAAAAAAAGAAAAAGAAAGTCCAGGTTAATTTTTAAAATAAAATATAATAAAAAAGGAGAAATCAGACTGTGAGATCTTTAGTAAATTATGCACTTGATAAAAAAAATACATATTGTTTTATGAATTGTGTTGGGAAAGAAAAATTGGACTAAAAAGGATAAACCATGGGAGAGATAAATAAACATAAAAAAGGTAGACATAGCATGTATTGATTTACATTCAGTCTCTTTAGTTCTTTTTTCTGTATTATTGCATTATTTCTGTAATGCCACATTAGATGGCATTTTCTGTCCAAAATCTATTGAGATTGCTTTAGATTACTGAACTACTAAGAAGAACCAAGCCTTTTATCATACATTCTTGCTGTTATTGTGTACAATATATTGCTAGTTCTGCTTAATTTGCTCAGCATCAGTTCATATAAATCTTCCCTGGCCTTTGTATAATCAGCTTATTCATCATTTTAGAATAATAATATTCCATTACCTTCATATAACACAACTTGTTCAGCCATTCTCAATTATGAGCATCTACTCTGTAACAATTACCTAATATATAATTCTGAGAAAAAAAATGAGTAAAGATTTAATTAAAACTTTAAAGACATAAAAAGAAGTGGATAATTAACAGGAAAAAATTGTACTGCTAAGGTACCCCATGATATGATGATAATGATACATAGTGAAGAAAGACTCTAACTTTATATGTGGACTCTTTTTGCAAATTTTGGATAAGAGCTACATTCGTTGAGTAGCCATGAGGAGAATATTATTTGCACAGTTAGAAGGAACTACTGAATTGATGAAATTTTGGATACAATTATTATAGATGGTAAAAATAAATAAATAAAAACAAACAAAAAATGATGATGGCACAATCAGCAACTCTTAGAAATTAATTGAATTATGAGGTGTGTAAAAGATGATAATAGAAATTATTATTGGTAATTATTATTAGTAATGGTAGTGATAATAGTAGTAAATAAATAGTACTTATTATGTACTAGGCATTGTATTAAGTATGCTATAATTATTGTTTCATTTTATACAAAGAACTACCTTGACAGTTTGATATTAGTATTTTTCCCATTTTCAGATGATAGAAGATAGATAGAAGTATATATATATCTGTCTATGTATGGGATTCTTGCTTCAGATATGAAATAGACTAGAAAATTAACTCTGGGATACCTTCTGCATTTGAGATTGTATGATTTCCTTAAATGTTGCTTTTCAAGGGTAATATGAGCAGAATTTGCTTCTCTGCTTAAGGGAGATTGATCATTGAAACTCCAGCTAGCATACAATTCTGAGATGGACAGGGTTCAATGGAGAAAGTATTTAGAGAAGAGATATGTAGGGTACCTTGCACTTAGATGAATCAGGTCACATGGCCATGAAATTTAATGGAGAGAGCAGTTATGTGGTGAGAGAACAGGTAACTTTGATTTAAAAAAAAAAAAAAAAAAGACGTTGAGGTCAGAAATCATGAGAACAGCACTCTAGGAAATTAACAAAGTTAGCAATTGAAGATTCATGATAAGTATGGGGAAGGAGTGTTAAGTAGAAGAAATTGTCCATGGTGTCATGATTCTAGAGACATGGCAAAAGGCTTCTGAGATCATCAGCTGGAACTAAGGAACTGTCATCTTTCATTTTAACTTTTAAGGCTGAAGGTAAAAGAATTCCAAAAGAAGATTGAAGGACTGTGAACTTGAGCTAAATGTGTCCTTTCTGTGTTAAAATGCAGAAGCACTGGGAATAAAGGGGGAAGATTGAATTTAGTATATTTCCCTTGGAAGTATGAGAGATGGCAGCCAAATATTAAGAAATAGAGACCTTTTGATACTTTGTTTTAATACATTATTACCAAATTACTCTGTTTTTAGCATTTTCGACCTTAGATTTATTTATGTATTGCCTGCCAGAGAGCTATATTTCTGGGACATTGAGCCATTGATTTCTATCGTTTTTTTATCTTAAATGAGAATTGAATTTGAGGGAAACTACAGGTATCCTAGAATATATGGGAAAAAATTAGAACCCAAAGTGCTATACAAATAATAGGCATACAATAAATGTTTGAAAAAATATGTGAATGAACTAATGAATTGATGGATAAATGAATGAACTCATAGATTTGACATAATGGGAAAATGAGGAGTAAGTTGCAGAAACATACACAGCAATTTCAGATGATAATGGATTTAAGTCCTTTTCATCATGTCACAAAGTTTGCTTGGTTAGGAAAAAGTGTATTTGGAAAAGGAGATGATTCTCAGCTTCAATTACCATTAAAACAAAACAAAACAAAATAATTTGTGAAATCATGAATTTGAGGGACTTGGTCTCCTGCATACATGAACTGTTAATAACAACGCCTCTCACCCCTTGAGCCCAGAGATGCTCCTTATGGAAGTTATTCTAATTGTAAGCAATATGATCAAAGGTAAATACTTTTATCATTTACATGCAGGGAGGAAATACTGCATCTATTAAAAGAACAAATTAGTTGTGAAAACAGATTATGTGAGTCGTATGATTAAATATCCATATGGAATGAATTACATTGGGACACCAGTGGAGCTTTAAATATGCCAATGATAGAAGATAAAGGTGAGCCAATCATCAAGCGCAAACCCTTTCAGTAAGCTTGGGATTCAGAAGTAATCTGTGAGTATGTAATTCTCTGTATAGAAGAGATTGGCAAGCCTTTTTAAAGAAATAAAAAATACAAAGCAGAAGAAGGTATATTGATATATGAGTACAGCAATTTCCTTCCCCATGATTTAAAGAAAAAAAGAAAAAGAAAAAAACCCTACTATAAATTGTATCTTTGCTTTAAGATCAAGAAGCAATGTCTTCCTATGAAATGACTATTACATGAAAGTTACTGACATATCCAGAGCTTTCTACATAGACGTTACTTGATACATTAATTTAATTGAGATACATGAACATTGTTGGAACAGACCTGAGGACAAGTCAATGAAATAAAAAGAATCTACTTATTTCATCTTAATGAAGTGTAAGAGGGAAGAAGGTTATTATGCTGCACTTTATCAAAGAACAGTACTTAAGGCTTCCCAAATTGTCAGAGTAGTAACACATTTGGAATGACCAACCTCTGCACACATTTATTCATCAATTCATTCATATATTCAGTTATCTATTTATGCATTTAACATATATCTGTTAAGTACCTCAGAAGATTGTATATTTAAAGTTGATGGAATCTTCAAACTCATCAAAGTTAACTCAAACCAGGGAAGAGGGTGAGGCAAAGAGGTTAATTTACTTGATCTTGTTCATGTAATTAATAAGCATCTGAAGCATTATTTCCTGGTGTTATAACATTTAAAAAACATAATTAACTGGATACAATGTAGTGAGGAAAATGATCAAAGGAGATGTGAAATTTGTAAAACAATGTCTAGGAGAGTAATTGGTGTTCTTCACAAAAACAAGTGAGTGAACAACGGTCAGATGGGGTTTAAAGTAGGAGAAAATGAATTCTGTTTTCAAGCATGTTAAGTTTGAGATGGTTACAGAATTGGAAATACACAATAAGAAAGAAGTGATGTAGAACTAGTACTAAAAAGAGAGAATAGGTCTAGATATGTAGTCTCAATTGATCTAACAAAAAATGGCTATAAGCCCAAAATAACTAAGGATATCAATGACAAAGAGAGATTCTATAGAGAGGAGTATCTATAACGTACATTTGGTTGATAGTTGACAGATAGTTTAATTGTAATTGCCACAAGTGGGTGGCAGAACATGAGCAAAGATAAAAACAAAAAAGGACAGGAATGAACAGACATGAAATAGAAGCAAAGAGCAATACTAAACATACACATAAAACAAATAAATAAAAATATGAAACATAAATATACTGAGTAACACATGGAGTAAAAAAATTTAAGGAATCGTCAACTTCTGAGATGGGCATATTGGGATAAAAATATTTTAATATTATAAAACTAAATCTAATTTAAATAAGATGAAATTAAATATAGAAGAATTAAAACTATACAATTGATATTTTTTTAAAAAATGATCCTCTATATTGATACATTGTTGCAGTAACATTCTGAAGAGCAATCTGAAACTATGCCCAAAAAACGATAATCCAACAGTGCCCTTATTGTGTTTCACAAGCAGATCATAAAGGAGAGAAGAGGACCCACATATGCAAAAATGTTTGTAGTAGTTCTTTTTGCGGTAATAAAGAATTGGGGAAAGAGTAGCTGCCCATCAATAGGAGAATGACTGAATAAGCTATAATGTATGAAGATAATAGAATATTATTGTTTTATAAAAATGATGAACAAGCTGATTTTAGAAAAGACTAGAAAGATTTACACAAAATGATGCCGAAGAAAAAAAGCAGAACCAGAATTGCATTTGTATACAATACCAACAAGAATGTAACATGACCAACTAAGAAAGATTGGATTCTTCTCAGTAAATTAGTGGTCTAAAGCAATCCCAATAGATTTTGGACAGAAATGCTATCAACATCCAGAAAAAGAAATATGGAGTCTGAATGTAAATCAATATACACTATGTTCACTTCTGTTTTCTATTTGTTTGTTTGTTTGTTTGTTTTTTCTCTCCCATGATTTTTCCCTTTTGGTATGATTTTTATCTCTCTACTTGATTCATAAAACAATATATACTAAAAATAAACAAATAAAATTATCTAAATGCAGGAGGAATTTAGGTGTACTAAGTAAGTATGCAACAAATTCTGTCCTCTTATGTGAAGTAGACTGTCATTACTAAATGGCAATATTTTCCTTCTTCCTTGATCTACTTTCTTCCAATTTTATGTCTACTTCTTCAATCTACTTTTTCAATGGAACCCATTTAGATACTGGGCTGCTATCAGAGATATGTCCTTTAGTCGGTGTAGAATAGTCTTGTATTATTTAAACTTCCTTTTCTTTCTTTTTGAAGTTTTTTTTTTTATTGAATTCTTGAAGAATTTATGCTCTCTTAATTGAATTATTAAATTTATTTATTCTGTGTCTTGGAGTTTGAAGCTTTGTTTGGTTTTCCTGGAGGCAATCTCTCAATTCTTTCAATTTCTGTTTTATGTTCTATATTCAAAAACTCATTGGAGATGTCATACTACTTCTTGCATGATAGTTTTGAGATTTGTCTTTTCTTCCAGGAGACATATGATTCTTAGGTTTCCTATATAAATCCTGCTTTTGAATCAATATGTTTTGCTAGCATAGTAAGCATTTATTTTCAATGCTTTTTGGGGGGCTTTTCTTCATTCCTAATCATTTTTTTTCTCTTTTTGGTTTCTTTAGTAAGATGATATTATAACTTATAGTTTTTTTTCTACTATGCTTTTTATTTTTACTGGGCAGGTTCTAAGTTTCTGCTTCTATATTTCTTATTTATCACTTTAACCCAGGAACAGTATCATGTGGTTCCATGTTAGTTTTTGTTGTTGTCCAACTCTTCATATCTCCATGAACTATAACTTGCCAATATGATCCATATGATTTCATTGGCAAAGATACTAGACTGGTTTGTGATTTCTTTCTCTGGTGGATTAAGGGAAATAGAAGTTAAAAGACTTGCCCAGATTTATACACCTAGTAGTATCTGAAGCTTAATTTGACCTAGATTCTTCCTGACTCTATGCCCAGCATTTTATTTACTGAGCCAGCTATTCCTCTGAAATTCCAGAAAGCTCTCTTTCTCATCAAATGTTCATTTTTTTTCTAATGTTTTGAAACAGCTTTTCATAGATACCTAAATTCAATTATTAAATTAGAGGTCATGTTTCCTTCTGTTATTACTGTCTTCTTTGTTAATTTATCTGCTTTACATTTTGCTTAATGTATTTGATTTTCTTTATCTTGAGATCTTGAATTATTTCAGACACCCTCTCAATCCACTTCTCTTTCCTTAGTATGTATTTGTTTATCTTCTAATGGTGGTTTCTTGGGGGCTACATGTCAAAGCATCTCAGTTTTCTTTCATGCTGGGCAACTCACAGTTTATTAGCCTAAGTTTCTGTCTCAAATAACTTTTGGATTGTCTGAACTGACTGAAATTGGATGCTGAGATCTTTTCCTCAGGTTTAGTGATAGTACATTAAAAGGCTTAATAAATTTGGTAGTACTATGAATTTGTCATTTATTATCATTATTAATTTGACATGTTTTTTATGAAGTTGCCCTAATACTTAATGTTTATCAGTGCCCTTTGTAAGTGTTCACAAGCCTATTATTTAATATATATTGCAATTTAAAAAAAACTCATGGTCAAATTCATGTTATTACCATTTTTATTTTTCTCCTATCTTTTATTTTTGGAAAGTCATACCTCTTGTATTCATCAAGAATTGTCAAAGATCACTTAAAGTTGCTCAGAAGTCTCATTCATTTAACCCTTATTGAACCTGGTGATTCTTTTTTCTTTCTTTTTATCAAAGTTTTTTTTTTATTTATAAAACATATGCATGGGCAATTTTTTTCTGGATGTCGATAGCATTTCTGTCCAAAATCTATTGGGATTGCTTCACAAGAAAAATCAGATCAAGAAGGAAGGAAAAGAAAAACTGAGAAAGAAAACAAAAATGCAAGCAAATAACAGAGAGGTGAGAAAGCTATGTTGTGTTCCATCCTCTGTTCCCACAGTTCTTTGAGTGTAGATGGCTCTCTTCATCACTGAACATGTAGAACTGGTTTGAATCATCTCATTATTGAAGAGTCATGTCCATCACAACTGATTGTCATACCTTGTTGCCATGTATGGTGATCTCCTGTTTCTGCTCATTTCACTTAATATCAGTTCATGTAGGTCTCTCCAAGCCTCTCTGAAATCATCCTGCTGGTCGTTTCTTATACAACAATAATATTCCATAGCATTCATATGCCATAATTTATTCAGCCATTCTCCAATTGATGGGCATCCACTCGGTTTCCAGTTTCTTGCCACTACAAAGAAGGCTGCCACAAACATGTTTGCACATGTGGGCCCCTTTCCCTCTTTAAGATCTCTTTGAGCTATGATCCCAGTAGAAATATTGTTAGATGAAAGGGTATGCAAAGTTTGATAACTTTTTGAGCATAACAGAACCTGATGATTCAAACTCATTGAGTGTAAGTAGTTGCTTTCTATTCACCTCTTTACTTACCTTGCTATTTATGTATATCCCATGCTGTATATATTCTTCTATTTCTAACCATAATGTTAATACACTTGAAAGAAAATTTATGGTACAAAGGAATGAAAGCAAAATAAAATATGATTTTTTAAAACAATTTCTCCATTGATATAAATAATTTATAATCAATGCAACTATGCCAAACCAACCACCTTTCATTTCTTTGAATATTCTCCTGTCCTCAAGCTCTTAAAAAAAATCTCAGTTTTTGGAGAGAGAAGTATTTGTTGTTTTGATCCTTTATTTATTTGTTTTGCCTTAGAGTTTATTGCTAGGATCAAACCGTTTTAAACTTTTAATATTCGGCCTTGATTTTTGCAAAACAATTTATGAATTTTATTCATAGCATTCAAAAATTTGAGTTGTTGATGACTTCCCTGAGAATTCAGATTATTCTTTATAGGCAGCTCTCTTTCCACCCCTTCTACATTATATCATCTTTTAAAAAAAATCTTTCTTAAACTGACTTCCTTTCTGTAATTTTAAGTCTTAGATAAATAGATTAGAATGTGTAATTGTGTCCACTATGTGCCATACGAGGTGTTGAGGATACTCAAATACAGAACTGGATCTGTAATGTTATAGATGCTAAAATTACAATTCATTTTTACCTGCCCATTCTCTATAACTATGATCTATATTTAAAAGTGAATTCAGTGCAATTTATATATGTGTGTGTATGTGGGTGTGTGTATAGTGTTATTCTTCACATATCCCCACTTCCTAACACAATGCTTAGTATCTTATAAACACTCAGCAAATACTTGTTGATTATTTTTCAGATTCTACAGGAAAAGCTTCTTATACATTATTTAGTTCAGGGTTCAGTTTCCTTCTTTCCTCTAGAATTACATCTAGAACTGATTTAGTTTAAATAATAAATCCACTGAAGTAGTCATATTTTTCAAATGTACACTATTTCAATTGACTGAAAATGATTGTCAAAGCTTATTTAATTATAATTTCAAATAATTAATAATTCAATTGTGAATTTGAATATATGCTACTATATTATGAGATTCATTAACACTAATGAGAAACTAGTTGTATTTTTGTGTGAAACATTCTTTTATCCACTTATCTCCTGACAGAGGTAAAATATTCCCTTTGCTTCTTAATTTGGATTTTTTTAGGAAGAACTATTAAGACATTCAATTCTCATTGATAAATCAGAACATAGAGAAAAATTTAATCAACATTTTTGCTTGCTTTTGAGGGAGACCCACTTATCTGTATTTATTTCTATTTGATACTGAAAACAATATATAAACATAGTTGATTATTAAATTATTTTTATATTTCTATATTTTCTAAAAGTCAATTATAAATAGTCTTTATTCCTGTCAATAGCTAATTTGTAATTCAAATCCCTAGGGTCGAACTGTAGATGTATCAGAATTGTTTCCTTTTCTGCAAATACTTAGGGGCTCATTTTATATGTAAACAGAATCTATCTTTTTTAAATTTTCTGACACAAACTTCATTAGCTTTTTTGAAGAGCAAGTCCTACAAATTTTTAAGCAAAAGTTTTCCCTCTTCCCACTTTTACATTTTCAGAAATATTGAGAGTAAAAATATATATATATATATATATATATATATATGTATAATTATTAGCCAGATTTGATCTAATTAATATAATTTTCCTGTTCTTCCCTCCCATTTTATTACTGCTTAGTTAACTATTTTCCTTTCCATGTCCATACTGTTTTCTGAGATATCTGTGGTAAGGTTCCCAATTTTGACACAAATGTTTTTGTATAGCAACCATCATATCAATGCACATGAAGGGAATTCCCCTTAAGGAAATCATACTCTCTCATAAGCAAGACAATATAAGATATATAATGTTAAAATTTTCATAAATCTTATATTATGTGGAATTTGAATCGAGTGTATTCCTTGACATGCAAAGTAGTCTAAGGGATAAGTTTGGTTAAGTCTAAAGTCAGGATGCTCCAAGACAATTCCTTGATCAAACATTTACATTTTGTATGAGCAAGAATAAATCACATCATCTCAGGGTCTCTGCTTTCTTATGTGTTGTTTGAAAATAATAATAGTAATAGCAATGATATCTCATGAGACTATTACAAGAAATATTTTTCAAGTATTAAAAATATTTTCAAATATTAAAAATGAGTTGCTATATATTATTCTTTACATGTCTTTCCTACCCAATGCATATATGTGGTCCATATCAACTGACAATTGAGTTAATTGCCTTTTTAAACATTCAATCATTTTGATTAGAGAATAGAACACTGAATTTTTAGTGTGGAGGCTCTGTGTTAAATGTCTAGGTTTGTCATTTATTATGTTTGCAACTTGGATCATATCACTTAATTACCACCTGCTTTTGTCATTTGTTAATTGATATGATAGAGAAGAGACAGAATAGAAACTTAGATTTCTTATATGCAGATGTAGAAGAGATCCTAAAAATAATCCAATCTGACTTCTTACCTCACAGAGTTATCATGAAGAAGTTGAGTTTGTTTGTTTATTTGTTATTTTTTTTATGAAAGATATGTTGATCAAGTATGTATGAAAGTACAATTAAGTGTAAGTCAGCTAATAGCAGCTCTGAGGTGGACTCATTTCACCAGAAACTAATTATCTTTTCTGTCACTTGCACTCAATGTTCAGAATATTAGCGCTGCTGGTCAGAGAACAAGTTGACCATAGGGGCAGGTATTGGCAGAAAATGGGAAGGTTAATTTATTTTAACCCCCGAAGCAAGTTTGAAATGGCAAGGCAAAAACCATTATCTCTATAGCATCCCTCAATGAGATATTAATCTTTCAATAATTTAGGTTTATTAGTACATATGTGTCAAATCAACTCTTTGAGAAATGCCAGCAATCTAAAATCAACAGGCGACATCCCAGTGGTATGACAGTTTTAGGAAAACAACCAAATGAGATGTGCAAAGAAAGCCAGATATAAATTAACTACGACTTTATCAAGATTATACAATGAAAACAGATTTAATAATCACCTTCAACCATTTCCCTCTATACTTAAATTCTATCTCTTCCTAGGATCTATTTAATTAAATTGTCCTTACACAAAATCAATAATTAGTCACTATGAAGATAGTTGAGGGATTTTAAGGTCATTATGAATCATGAGAACTCAGCCCGACCAAATGTCTGAGTATATTAAATGGTAAACTCAGATTTAATAAGTTTTCCTTATTGTATTATTCACAGCATCATAAAGTTGAAAGGTATAGAAAAATAAAATATTAGAATTAGAAAGACCATGGTAAACTCAGATTTAATAAGTTTTCCTTATTGTATTATTCACAGAATCATAAAGTTGAAAGGTATAGAAAAATAAAATATTAGAATTAGAAAGACCATTTTAACATGGACTATAGAATGTCAGAAAATGAAGAGAAAACTGAAATAATAGAAGGAACTTTAGTTGTTATCAAGCCCAATCAAGGTCATTTAACAGAAAAGCATTCTGAAAACAAAAAAGTAGTAAGATGCTTGCCCTATGTCATAGAATAAACATGTGGCAAAACGCACAATTTATATTTTTGGAAGTCAGCCCAATTTTTTTTTTCCATTGTTTAAAGCAGTTATTCTTCTGTGTCCTGTAATTGGAGTATAAAATTATTTTATGATACTCTGAATAAGAAGTAATCTGTCTTCCTCTTGAAGACTTTGGGTGAGAGATAATGCTATATCTCAGATGTAAACCATTCACTGTTTTGAAGAAAACTAGAGAATTCATCTTTTTATTGACCCCCAAACTAATGTACTGCAAGATCCACCCATTTACCTTAGTTTTACCATCTGGAACAAATCAAAATGTCAAATATCTCTCCCATATGAGACATAGCTTCATAATTACACCTAGATAAAAACTAAATTTATTTAAAAGCCCCCCTCCCAATGCTTTTTTTTCCCTAATCCTTGAAGGTACTGGAAATAGTATCCTACATCATTGATATAATTACAATTTTTTTTAGTAGCACTGTTCATATATTTCTTGACATTGTTTGGTCATTTCAGGTTTGTCAGACTTCATTTTGACCTCATTTGAGGTTTTCTTGGCAAAGATACAGAAGCTTTTTGCCATTTACTTCTCCAGTTCTTTTTACAGAGAGGAAACTGGGATAAACAGAATTAAAGGACTTGGCAAGGGTCATTCAAACTCAGATCTAACTCCAGACCTGATTTATGATCTAGTGCACCATGTAGCTGTCTCCATTTATTCTTTACTAATTTTCTTAAAAACTAAAACAAAGTAAGAACAAATAAATTTCTGGGAATTTAATATTTATTATTAAAAGCTCCTCTTTTGTTTCTCATGAAAATGTATTGCATGCATATGTGAGTCAGATTGCAGCTGGATTAGGGTAGGAAGTATCTGAAGTTAATGTTGAAAAATTACCCATGCATATGTTTTGTCAATAAAAAAGCTATAATAAAATAAAGAAATAAATAGAAAAGAAAAAAATAAATTTCAACTGTACAATAATCTTCAGCTGTTATACTGAAAACAGCAATGGAAAACCTAGAGGACTACAATCTTCAAAAATTGAACCAAAATTTAAATCCTCATTCTGGTACAAGTACACATCCAATGTATTTGTTATCCCTGGGCCTCAATCTCATCATCTGTATGATGAAGAAAATGGAAATGAGATTTCTAACATGATTGAAGGAAAAAGATTCTATGATCCTATGATATGCCAATCCCATAATCAAAGAAAATTATCTCTGCTCCCAGGGAGCTCGAAATGTAAGTAAACTGAGGTTTTTTTTTGTCACTGGACAAGCAAGACTCCATAGGAGGCAACCAAAAATAGCTTTAATGCATGCTACCTGTAGAACAAATTAGCAAATACTGTGAGCATCTGTGAAAGGCACTAGGGCCACATAAGACATGGGATTATTTAATGTGTTAAATCCATTTAAAATGTTTGTATCCTGTTAGTTCTAACATAATTATTATGTTAATTTTGGTGTGCTTTGCATATTAAATGAAGCACACTCTGGGATGTTAATGGTCATGATGTCAACTTTTTATTAAACTGCAAAATAAACATTCAATAGACCTCCTCCAGAAGATCATGGCTTTATTATTCTTGTCTGGAAGTTTAAAAATAATAATGCTGTAACAATACCCAATATACTAATATCACTTTTAATACAGATACTTAAGTCCATAAGTAATTTCATGTGCTTATTTTTTAAAGTTAATTCTTCTACATTATTGATAGCAATTTAGCCACACTTCATATGCATATTTTAATGATATTCTCCCCAAAATTGTTGATATGTAGATATATTCAGGTACAAAATAGAGGTTTCTCTCTAGGTATTTCAGTATTTAATTTGTAACAATATAGCATTTTGAGTCAGCTAGGTTGAACAGTGGATAGAGCACCAGCCCTTAAATCAGGAAGACCTGAGTTCTAATCTGATTCAAATCAAACACTTCCTAACTGTGTGACACTGGGCAAGTCGCTTAACTCCAATTGCCTCAGGAAAAAAACAAAACAAAACAAAACAAAACAAAAACAAGAAACAAAAATCAAAAACAAACAAACAAAAAAAAGATAGTATTTGGAAGATATTGCTGTTTTTTGTGAGGGGAAGATCCATGTTATTTTTGACTTGCACCCCAGCAATTAGCATAGTACCCAACATTCAAATGTAAAACACTAATTGAGTATTTACTATGTCCCAAGGATTGTGCTAAGCATAGAAGGCACATAACATGTTTCATAAATTAAAATGGAAAGATTTATTAATCCCCTGCCCCATTTAATACTATTCATTATAACATTTCTCCCTCAACTTCTATTCAAGTCATTTTTGCCAGTGTTTTCTTTTATTTTTAAAATAATAATAGCTTTTTGTTTTTCAAAATAACTGCAAAGATATTTATTTATCAGCATTCACCCTTGCAAAACCTTGTGTCCCCAATTTTTCTCCCTACCTCCCCATTTTCCCCTTCTCCTGTATGGCAAGTAATCAATATAGTTTAATATGAGCAATTTTTCCAAACATATTTCCACATTTGTCATGCTGTACAAGAAAAATCATATCAAAAGGGGAGAAAAAAGTAAGCAAACAACAACGAAAAACCAAAAATTTTATTCCTTGATCAACTTTCAGTCTCCACAGTTTTCTTTCAGAATGCTAATGTCATTTTACATCCCAAGTCTATTGGAACTAGCTTGAATCACCTCATTGTTGAAAGGAGACAAGTTCATTACAGTTGATGATCACATTATCTTGTTGCTGTGTACAATATTCTCTTGAAGTAGTTATATAAACATTGTATAAGGACTACTTTTTGATACTGACTACTCCCTCTCCCAATATGCTCTCTCTTTTATTTTCCAACTATTCTAAATAGCCCATGATAGTATCCATATTTTATAAATGTGATAGCTATATATATCTCACTATTCTAAGTTAGGACAAGTTGTCACAATCACAACATCTTACCTAAAGTCAAGTTGCCTCTCTCAGCAATATTTATTTAATTTCAATATTTGTGTGCTAGTTAATGTATTTGAGGATAGATGATTGAAAGATGAATAGAGTCCTATATTTATCATAAGTGATTATACAATAGAATAGGGAAGATAATTTGCATTCATAAGTAAAAGTGCAACATAGAAATGATGGTAAGAACAAAGAGAAAATTTGAAGTAAAATGCTAATAAACATGGAGAGAGGTTACTTTCATCTGGATTATTTAAAATCTCTCTCTCAAAATCAGTTTAGTAATCTATCAGTCAATACCTGTTAATTGGTTCCTTACAGGTCTTAGTAGAATTAATTGAGATTAGCACTCACTAGGGAAAAGAGAGCATTTTCATAGACACCACCAAAAAAAAGTAGCATCCATTAGAACAATAAGTTTTAGTACTGAAAATACTAGTACACTGTAGAATATAGACTCTGTTTTAAGACCAGCCTTCACAGACATAATACCAGAATCAATTTATGTATTTTTTTATTATTAATAGCTTTTTATTTACAAGTTATGCATGGGTAATTTTACAGCATTAACAATTGCCAAATCTTTTGTTGTAATTTTTCTCTTCCTTCCCCCCACCCCTTCCCCTAGAGGGCAGGATGGCCAATAAATGTTAAATATGTTAAAGTATAAATTAAATACAAAATAAGTATACATGTCCAAATCGTTATTTTGCTGTACAAAAAGGATCAGACTCTGAAATAGTGTACTATTAGCCTGTGAAGGAAATCAAAAATGCAGGCAGACAAAAATATAGGGATTGGGAATTCAATGTAATTGTTCTTAATCATCTCCCAGAGTTCTTTCCCTAGGTGTAGCTGGTTTAGTTTATTACTGCTCCATTGGAACCGATTTGGTTCATCTCATTGCTAAAGATGGCCAGGTCCATCAGAACTGATCATCTCTTTTCATCAGAAATGAATAGAATTCACTTGTTTAATTGAATATCCATCTTTCCCCACCAAAAAAATGTTCAATTTAGCAGAGCAGTTTATTCTTAGCTGTATTTCAAGTTTCTTTGCCTTTCAAAATATCAGATTCCAGGCCCTTTGATCCTTTAAGTTGGAAGATGGGTAATACTTATTGTGGCTCCTTGGTAATTGAATTTTTTTTCTGGCTGCTTGTAATATTTTTTTCCCTTGGTCCCATAGTTCTGAAATTTAGCCATGATTTTCCTTGGACTTTTAAATTTGGGGTATCTCTTAGTAGGTGTTCGGTGAATTCCTTCAATGACTATTTTACCTTCTGATTCTGTGAAATCTGGGAAGTTTTTGTAGTGAATTTTCTTCTGATAATTTCTGTGTTGCCTTTTCCAAACCATCTTGCAAATGTTTCATCTCCTTTCCCCACTTTTCATCTTGTTCTCTTTTAAGGTTCTTTTTAATTTTTTTCTAGGAGAGCCTTGTGTGGGGACCAATTTCTATCACCTTTTGGGGCTTCATCTGGAGACAATCTGCTTTTAGTCTCCTTGGTGTTTGAAATCTGTTCTTATCTTTCACTATAAAAATGATCTATGGGCAGAGTTTTTGTTTTTTTATTCATTTATTTTTTAAAAGTTGAGACCCATTTTTAGGGATTCTGCAATGCTCTGGCTCTGTGCTGTCTGCACTGACATCTGTGCTTGGCCTTCTTGTGCTTGTCCGGCTTGAGCTTGGCCTGCCTCCCTCTATGTCTGATTGAAACAGACCTTGTCTAGCTTTTTTCTAAATTACCTTCTGCTGGTAATTTGTTGCACTCCTGATTTTCATAGATTCTGCCATTCTAGAACTAATTCAGAAGCTGGATTTGTTAATTAGTTTGAGGGCAGTGGGAGAAGGTCAGAAAGAAATGTGTGTCCTCTCTGCCATCTTGACTCTGCCCCTCATGTAATATTTTTTGAGTCATATCTAGGCTCTATATACATGATGCTAGCATATAGCATATATACAGAATTACATACACATATTGTGAGATTAATATTTTTGTTTAGTGAATGATTGAAATATAAAAATAATATATGGATATATTGAATGGAAGCAAGATCATTAAGGGAAAGAACTGTTCTTTTTTTTTAAACATTTTTTTCCTCCAGAATATACCATTGACCATAGTTACTGTCACATAGTATGTGTTCAATAAGTATTTCTTGAATTGAAATAAAATTAAATGAACTATTTTCTGAGTATTAAGAATTTTTAATTACCTCTTCAGGGTTCCTTGCACACTAATTTAGATTTTCTCATAAAAATTGCATAAATAATTTCACATACAAACAACAGTAATAAAAAGTTTGTTTTTCTTTGTCTCTATAGCTAATTGGAAGAAGATTATATGATAATTTCACAAATCAGTATGGAATAGAACTGAAATAATCTTCCTAAACTACATAATTTTCTTAAACGTTTTTCTCAAAGTCCCCATGATTTCTTATGGATGCTTCTTCCATAAATCCAACCACTCCACGTCTAGGAAGAATTTTAATTAATTTCCATAACAAAAAAGCATTTTTCCACCACTGATGTTTAATTCTCTGGTTATAAGCTTCTGGACATTTAACTAATCTAGTTCTTGGATGACAGTCACATACTCCATCTGTAGATGAGTGGGAATGTGAAACCTTTACAAATTAGGATGATTTTTTGCAACATTGGTATAAATATAAAATTAATAAATCTCCTCATGGGACATATAAAGAAATATTTATATTTTCTACATACACATATACATGCATTACATGCATAAATACATATGTACCTATATGAACAATATATGTGCATGTATTCATCTATATGTATATGTGTGGGGGAGAAAGAAGCAAAGTGACAGAGAGACAGAGAGAGGGTGGAGAGAAAGAGAGAGAGAGAGAAAGAGAGAGAGAGAGAAAGAGAAAGAGAGAAAGAGAGAGAGAGAGAGAGAGAGAGAGAGATAGAGATAGATAAAGGACAGCAGGATAAAAGAGGGAAAGCACTAGGGTTGAAGGGAATTGTGAAAAGCCTCTTGAAAAATATAGGATTTTAACTTAAACTTGAAGGTAGCCAGGAAAAGTGGAAGGTAAAGATGAATAGGGAGAACATTCTAATGTATGAGAGTTCAGTCAAAGAAAATTCCCTGGTGGCCTGATTTGAAGTGTCTTGTTCATTGAACAGAAAAAAGGCAACAAGTATTGCACAAACTAATACATGTGGGAGATGTTGGTAAGAAGATATAAAAAGATTAGAAAGGCATAGTAGTATTCTATTTATTATCGTAATATTTAAGGCAATCTTCTAAGAGTTTAAGCTATTTTACGATTGCTGTTTTAAAACTGTTGAAGGAATTTCTATGTCATGGATTATCTGAAGCAATTAAATCATAGGCTCAAAACATTACTATGATACACATCCTAAGCATTATTTTGGGAAATGGAATGGGAGAACTGTGATTTTACATATTTTGAGCAAATAACTTATCATTGTGAATCCTTCAAAAGATTGTGTTGATAATAATTTTGAAGGAATTGTGGTATATTGGTTGGGAGCCAAGAGAGAAATTACAAATTTCAGTTTGAAACTGATTGAGTGATATAAATTTGACCTCAATGGATCTCAGTTTTCTTATATGTAAAATTAGCAGAATAAGTATGATGGCCTCAAAATTCTTTCCTTCCTATAATCCTGTTATTCCAAGTTTTGGTATATTCTCAAGCCAAATTTTTTTAAGATTCACTGAAGTAGGTATTCCTTCTGCCACTACAGGTTTTTGCCTTTACAATTAGCTGGGTAGGCAAAGTGAATAGAATACTGGATGGAATACTGGAAATTCAGATAAATTTTGTTTCATTTCCATTCAGACACTTATTAGTTTTATGACCCTTGTCACTTAATAGAGATCAATTATTTCATCTGTAATATGGTCGTGATATAGCACTACCTCCTGGAATTGTTATGATTTTTTACATAATATATATAAAATACTGTAAAAGCTTAAATATGTTAGCTATTTCTCATCTTCATTAATTATTCAGTACAATGATCATGACTAGTTCTTTCACAAATATAAATTATCACACATGGAAATGTTCCTTTTTTTGTTTCTGATAGCATACATATGCTATTCTATTTCCTTTTAAAATATTTATTTTATTCTGAACAAAAGAAATGAAGCAAGCATTTCCATAACAAAGTAGAATAGAAAAAATATTATATTTCTGATACAGTTTGATTCAATACTTAATTATAATATATATTTTTACAGGAATAAGGCTATTTCCTTCACAGAAAAATCTCCTTCCTCATTTTTAGTATATGAACTTTATGTTTTAACATGTACTCTAAATTAAATAAACAAAGGAACAAATAATAAAAAATAGCACAGTACATAATAATCGTAATATATTATAGTATCTTAATATTCTACTTGAAAGCTGTAACATGAAATTTATAGTCTTTCAAAATCTGCCTTCCATTGAACATAACCTTCCACAGAGCAATCAAAAGTCATCGCCATACAACAAAGTACTGGGCACAATATTGGAGGGTTTGTTTTAATGAGGTTTCAAAAGCAAAGATAGTACAAGGTAGAGTTAAAGTTCAGTTTTAAAAATACATCAAATCTTATTTAAATTTTCTTTGGAGACTCAGTCATCTGATGGGCTTTCTATTGCTTTGTAATCTATGGTTTAGTTAGAGTCAAGTCCTTGGTAAGAAATAGAGAATATCAATCTTACCCTGTCAGAAAGAGCATATTTTTAGTTTTTCTTAACCTTGCCAAACCCATCCTCCAGCTATGTTGGGAAAGAGGAATGAGCTGATTGCAGCAAAATTTTAATTCACTGGTAAATGATACTGCAATTTAGTTTCCAGCCAAGATCAAATTTACTTAGTTTAAGAAAACATACTATGTTTGGGATGCTGGGATTTCTAAGAAATTATAAAATGTAGGAAAGATTTGACAAGTAGTGACAATGGGGAATAGAAATGGAGGATTCAGAGGATCTTATGCTATCCTATATACAGCCAAACCACTTTAATTAATTATCTCATTTAATTATTATGTATTGGAAATGGAGTTGAAAGCTGTAGAATTAATGTCATTTTGGAATGTGTCTTTTTTTAATAGTGCTGAAACTTCTGTGTGCATGAGGAGTTTTTAATCATTTATTTTTACATTATTTAGTCAAAAAATGGTGTTTTTATTCAAAACCAAATATAATATGACCATCATAAATGAAAATTACAAGCAGGACTTTTTGCAACACATAGCAGACCTACACATAATAAATGCAAAAGTTATCCAATAGTAATAAAGTTCTAAATTTACAGTGCTAGCATAACAGTTGTACCACAGAATTCTTAAAAGTAATTGTTCATTTTTTTTTCAAGGCTTTTCAAGGCAATAACTATTAAGCTGAAAGAGGAGAGAGATTCAGATACACACATGCAAACAGAGAGAGAGATTATATATAGATTACAGGTATGGGTATGGATATATGTATAGGTATAGATATGGATAGGTGTTAGAATCCTTACAAGGTGTTAAGTCACTGGAATTGATAGAAACAATGCTTATGTTTATATCTTTGAAAGTTCACACATTAGTTCACACATTAGTTCACAAGTTTGGGAGATTTCAAGATTCAGTATGAGATTTATAAGTTTACACCTCCCACAATCCCACTCTCTCAGAGGAGGAGTCAACCTTTATGTTCACACCTTAAAAAGATCATATATAAGAAGCTCTAAGAGGTTCAGTCAAGAGACTTAAAGAGATTGAGTGAGTGAGGAGTCAGATGAGGAGATTGACAAGCTAGAGACTGAAGTTGGGCAGAACTGGGGATTCAGAAGAGGAGAGGCTGAGGTTGGCAGAGGCAGAAGCAAAGGACTAGCAACTCTCAGAACCAAGGAAAACCGGGCTATTTTGGAAGAGACAATAAAGAAAGACTTTAATAGCTGGCTGCATTTGAGGTGATTATTACTTGGAACGGAAACTAAGGATGCCTCCAGAACCTCCCCAAGAAACCTGTTCTCAGAGAACCATCATATTTTAGAGAAAAGAAGAGAACATTATAGATAGGGATGATATAGAAGATATAAATGTAGACATAGATAATGTATTTATATTGACACAGATGCATATATAGAGATCAATGATAAAAGTTGCAAATATAAAGAAATAATAGAGTAAGCTAAATGGAGCACTGGATAGACTACTAGCTCTGAATTCACAAGGACCTGAGTAAATCCAGGCTTAGATACTTAATATTTTTTTGCTCTGTGATCTTCAGCATGTAACTTAACCTTAATTGCTTTTCTAAAAAAAATAAAATAAAATAAAAATAATTTTAAAAAAGAAAAAACATAATAAATAATATATGTTTAGTAATAAGTGTATATCTTCACTTGAGATATTTTCAATTTTCTAAGAAGAGGGTCAGCTATTTTAGAGGAATTCCCATGAAGTCACAAAACAAGGGATATTTCTTCTGAATGCAAATCTAACTTTCTTTTCATTGTGCCATAATCAACACAATTGTTGTTATGTTGTTCATGGTAGTTAATACTGTCCAAGAATGCTGAAGATGCTCACATGATGAGATGAAAAATATATTGTTGACAGCCTAAATTCTCCATTCATCAACTATAAAGTCCAAGCTAGCTCCCTGGAGGCCTCAGGATCAGCCAGAGTCAAGATAAGCAAAAGTCCTTGGTCTTCAGGGGGAGAAGTGAAGGAGACGGACAAAAGTGCCAGCAGTTTTGCTAAGGATCCCTCCTTGATTGTAGAGTCCAGAATCTCCACACTTTCCTCCTCCTCTTCCTGTGGCCAAGTGAAGTTCTCTCATCTCTCTCACTGCACCCTGTAATACTACCTACAATTCTCTTAACCCCAAACCTTGAGCCAGCATTGACTGAGAGAAGAACAATTCCAAACATATGCTAATAGAGTCATTGTTCAATAGGTAATTAGCCTTAAGTGTTCATTGTTTCATTCAAGTACACCTATTCAGAGTTTTAGCCCTTTACAATCAAGCTATCATGTAAAGAGATAACAAGAAATATTTTAAACAATTTCATGGAATTATGGACTGAATATACATAAGAATCACAGATATGGTGGTAACAGATATGTTATGACCTGCATCATGGTGGCTTGGGATCTGCATTCTTGGAGGGAATAACTATAACAATGAAATAACAAGACTTCTTTTCCATGCATGTATTGAATATATTTGAATTCTTTCATCATATCATCTTTCTTAACATTTATATTTTTGAGTGCAAATCATAATTTATTATATATATATATATATGTATATATATAAAACATATTATATTTGAGTGCAAATCTATATATTTACAACTAGTTATAGTCACCATAAATCTTCCAATTGTATATTTGTTAGTTTTCAATTTAACTCTTCCAATATATTTGTGCTTTATTACTTACAGCAGCATAAACTCACCAAGAGATTATTGGCCTTAAACTAATGGCCTTTTGCAGGGGTAAGCATTGTAGTATTACTGAAAGCATTGCACATTATTCTAATTTCTACCCAGCATGATTTTTGCTGCTTATTTAATAAAAAATATAATTGCATTTGCATAGCATATTGCAATTACAAAATACGTTTCTCAGAATAGCATTATGAGATAGAGTGAAAGTATTGCTATTCCCATTTTTAATGTAAGAAAACTGAGTTTGCAAAAGATTTTGTTGAGGTGATTCTCTGATCTCCTAGTTATAAGGCCCAGAATATTTCCACTAAAATTCTCTGAATCACAATACCAAATGAAGTATGCTTCTTAGTAAGATACAAAATTTTGTGCTGGATATGAGGAAGTAACAACCATTTTCTATCAGAGAAATCATAGAAAGCTGTTTGGAGGATGTGACATTTAACTTGAGACTCGAACGGTAAATTGGATTTCAATAGACAAATATGGGGACAGGGTATATTGAAGATGGAAGAAAAGACAGGGCTAAGATGAAGAAATAAGACAATAAGAAATACATCTTCTTAACTCCTCCAAATAGATCTAGTATACTTATCAGACTAATCCTGATTGAAAACTTTTTTTTTTTTAATTGCAGAATCATTTTTTATTTTTTTTTCAATTTCAGTCAAACAGAGAAACCTCTGGATATTATGGATGAGAAAAAGGCAGGACTACACATTAAATAGATACTCAAGCAATGAGGATATCTGCATTTATTTTGCAAATGAAGATTTTTGTACATAGGTGATTCAACCTGAAATCAGGAAGACCTGAGTTCAAATTCTGCCTCAGACTATCTCTGTTTCCCTATCAAAGTCAAAAAACTTCCCTATACATCATTTTTTTTTAAATCATCGAAACAGGGAGGATATTAATAATACTGAGCTCACAGGCTATTGTCAAGATAAAAAAAAGTCAGCATTCATAATGTGATTTACATTGTAAAAAAAAGTGTTTATATAAGCATTACCTATATTGTACCAGATCTAAAACTATATTATAAAGCAGCAGTCATCAACATCATTTGGTTCTGGCTTAGAAATAGAATAATTGATTACAGGAATAGATTAGGTTCATGGAACAAAATAGTCATTGACTATAGCAATCTAGTTTTTGACAAACCCAAAGACTCCAGGTTTTTGGATAAAAATTCACTATTTGACAAAATCTGCTGGGAAAATTAGTAACTAGTATGTCAGAAATTAAGCAGTGACCCACACCTACACCATATGCCAAGATACAGTCGGAATGGATTCATGATTTAGACATAAAGAATGATGTTATAAACAAACAAGAACTTAGGATAGTTTACCTCTCATATCTGTGGAGCAGAAAAGAATTTGTGACCAAAGAAGAACTAAAAATCATTATTGATTTCAAAATAGATAATATTGATTATATTAAGTTAAAAAGTTTTTCTAGAAACAAAACTAATACAGACAAGATTAGAAGGGAAGCAATAAACTTAGAAAACATTTATATTCAAAGATTCTGATAAAGATCTAATGTCTAAAATATGTAAATAATTGACTCAAATTTATAAGATTTTAAGCCATTCCCGAATTGACAAATGGTCAAAGGATATGAATAAACAATTTTCAGATGAAGAAATTGAAACTATTTATAATCATATGAAAAGGTGCTCCAAATAACTATTGATCAGAGAAATGGAAATTAAGGCAAGTCTGAGATACCACTATATACCTCTCAAATAGGCTAAGATGATAGGAAAGGATAATGACGAATATTTGAGGAGATGTGGGAAAACTGGAACACTAATACATTGTTGGTGGAGTTGTGAATGAATCCAACCATTCTGTAAAGCAATTTGGAATTATGTCCAAAAAGTTATCAATCTGTGCATATCGTTTGACCCAGCAGTGTTTCTATTGGGCTTGTATCCCAAAGAGATCCTAAAGGAGAAAAAGGGCCCCACATGTGCAAAAATGTTTGTGGTAGTACTTTTTGAAGGGACAAGAAACTGGAAACTGAATGGATGCCCATCAATTGAAGAATGGCTGAGTAAATTATGATACATGAATGTTATGGAATATTCTTTTTTCTCTAAGAAAAGACCAGTAGGATGAATACAGAGAGGCCTGGAGATAATTACATGAACTAATACTAAGTGGAAGGAACAGAACCAGGAGATCATTATACATAGCAACAACAATATATGATGATCAATTCTGATGGACATGATTCTCTTCCAAAATGAAATGATTCAAGCCAATTACAATTGTTCAATAATGAAGAGAGTCATCTACAGCCAGAGAGGACCATGGGAACTGACTTTAGATACAACATAACATTCTTACTTTTTCTGAAATTGTCGTTCATATTTTGATTTTCAAATTTGGAAATTTGATTTTTAAAATTAAGGTCAACCTATAAAATTTTGGAAATAAAGGCCTTTATCAGACAAAACTATTAAAAATTTTTCCCATTTATTTGTTTTTAATTTGTGCTGGTTCGTTGAAAAAAATTTTTCAGATGAAAAATTTTTTATTCTTTGATCATAATGATCCTATTTTCCGTTGAAAATTTTCCTCTTCAGTTGAGGAAAATTCGTTTTAAATTAAAACTCATTCTTTTGTTTGGGTCCAAACCATTTTGACCATTTGGAATTTGTTAAGTTATCATCTGTTTCTTAATTTCCAATTTTCCTTTTTTCAAAAAAGTTCTTATAAAAGGGGGGCCCCATTGTCAAAATGGTTTAAAATTTTGAGGCCAAAACTTCAGAAACTAATCATTCCTTCCAAAAACCAAATATTTTGAACTGTGTTATAAATATTTTTTCTTTAAAACCATTTTTTTCAAACCTTGAAATTCTTCAGTTTTTATGAAAAAGTTATTTTTCAGGTAAAAAATAGTTTTGATCTGTTGGATCTTTCCAAAAAATTTAGGAATTTCATTTTATTATATTTTCTTCCCCATAGGCATTTAATACAAATTAATCGCTTTTTTTTTGGTGGTTTTATTTTTTTCATTTTCTGATTTTTTCCCTTGGCAAAAATTACTATATTTATATATCATGTTATTTAAATGATTTTCTTTTAACCTTGCTGGGTTTTATTATCTAAAAGAAGTAAAGGGTTTTATTTTGAACCCCTTTCAAGTTGTGGATTTCTAATAATTTTTGAATTTAGTTTTAATATAATCATATATACAAATATAATTTTTTTCATTATCCAACATTAACCTTTCCAATTTATTTAAACTCATTTATAAACAAATTAAAGTTATAAGTACCCTTTTGTTTCCTCCTATTTACTAAGGTTTGGTTTTCCCATTAATATATTTTACTGATGGTTTTTTTTGGCCATTTTTTTTTTTTTTTTTTTTTTTTTTTTTTTTAGCCTTTTAATTTGGGTATAATGGTAACCATTAACAATTTAAACCTCTTTTTAATTTTTCCCTCTTACCCCCCCCCAAATGGGGGACCAATGATTTAAATATATTAAAATAATGATCAAAAGTATACATGACAAAAAATTATTTTTCTTACAAAAAATAACTCTGAAATTATTTACAATTACTGGAAAAAACAAAAATCAGGGTAAAATAAGGGAAAGAAATTCAATTAATTTTTATCATCTCCAATTCTTTTTCTGGGTAACTATTCATTCATTCTCCATTAGAAATATTTGGTTGATCTCTTCTAGGATGGCCACCATCAGGTTCATCATTAGTATTTTGTTGAAGTATTAAATCTCCTTCCCTCTATTTATAACATCATTTTTAAAAGTCTCTCCAATTTCTAAATCATCCTGTTGGTCATTTTTACAGAACATAATATTCCATAACATATACACAATTTTTCACCATTCTCAAGATACATCCATTTCTTTCATTTCTAACCACAAAAAGGGCTGCCAAACCATTGTCACATAAGGTCCCTTTCCTTCTTTATTCTTTGGGATATAACCCAGTAGTAACACCCTTATCAAAAGGGTATACAAATTTGTAAAACTTTTTTTGTTATTTCAAATCCCCAAAATGTTTAAATTCCCGTTTTCCCATCCCCAACAATTCAATTTTTCCCGTTTTCCCAACCCTTTTAAAATTCAATTCAATTTATTTTCCTGTTAATTCTTAGCCTTTCTTGACAGTTTTAATTCTTAGAGTTGTCTTTAATTTTGCCCATTTTCTTTCGATTTTTATAATTAAATAACCTTTAAAAATCCTTTTCAAAATGACTTAAAAAATATTTTCCCATTTTTCTTCCTTTCTAATTCTTGTTTCTTTTTTTTGACAAAAATTTTCATTTGGGAAATCGTTTTTATTTTTAAGTAATTCTCATTTTTTGGAAAACTTCCCTTACGGTTAAAAATTTTTTTCCCAATTTATTTTTTCATTCTTTTGTTGCATAAATTTTTTGACCACTTTTCAGGGTTTAATTATCTTTTTTCTATTTTGTTCAATTTTCCCACTTTTTCAAAAAATTCTTTCCACGGGGTCTTTGGTTTTTAAAACTATTTTATTTTTAATTTTTTTTAAAATTTAACTTTACTGATCAAAAAATTTTCCTTAAAAATTTTTTGGTAACGCCTTTAATATAATTTTAGTCTTAAAGTTTCCATATTTGTTTTTTTATTTTCCCGAAATTTTATTTTTTCCAAAAGTTTTAATTTTCTTATTAAAAGTTTTATTTTGGGTTTAAAAAAGATTAGTTTTGGTAATTTGTACTTTTTATTTTCTGCCTATCAAACATTTAATTTTCAATTTTAATCAACTTAATTTTTAAAAAGTTTTTTTGTCAAAAGTTTTGATTTTCCCCTTGAAATTTTAAATTTTTTATAATTTTGTTCTTTTGTTTCTTTTAACTTTTGTGTTTTTTTTAGGAATTAAAATTTTTGATTTATTGGGTTTATTTTAAAAGTTTTTGTAAATTGTATTTTTTAATAATTTTGGGAAATCCGGGTTTTAATATCCAATTTATCCAAGGTGAAAAATTTGGTTTCCCATTGTTTTTTCCTTTAATCATTTCCTCAGTTTATTTAAATGTTTTTAAATTATTAAAGTTGGTTATGGGGTTTTTTCCTGTTTTTGGGAAGGTTATTTTCCCAACATTATTTCGGGTTTAAATAATTTATTATTTAAAATATTTTATTTCTTTTCAAGTGTTTTTGAATGGATGGTTTTTATCAAATCTTTTTTGATCTTTGGGTGTCAGGTTTTTTAATTTGGTTATTAATGGCCAATTATTTGATGGTTTTCCCTAATATTGACCACCCCATTCCTGGTATAAATCCTACTTGATCATAGTTATTATCTTGGGGATGATTTTTCTGTAGTCTTTTTGCTAATTCTTATTTAAGTTTTGTAATATTCTGGGAAGTTGGTCTAATTTCTTTCTCTGTTTTTCAACCTCCTGGTTTAGGTATCAGTACCATGTCTGTGTCATAGAAGATTTGGTAGGACTCCTTCTTCCCTTTTTATCAAATAATTTTTTGATTGGGGTTGTTCTTTAAATGTTTGGTAATTCACATTAAAATCCATCTGGTCCGGTTTTTTCTTAGGGAGTTGTTTAATGCCGTTTATTTTTTTTCAAGAAAGGGACTATTCAACAATTTACTTCTTCCTCTTTATCTGAATTTATTTTGGGATATATCCATTTCACTTAGGTTATCAAATTTATTGGCATAAAGTTGGGCAAAATAACTCCTTTTATTTCTCTAATTTCCTCCATTGGTGGAAAGTTCTCCCCTTTTCATTTTAAGACTACTTTTTTTTCCTCCTCCTTTTTCAATCAGTTTACAAAAACATCTTTTTGGGCTTTTTCAAGAACCAATCTTGTTTATTAATTAGTTAAAGTTTTTTCTTTCAATTTTTTTTTTCCCTTTTAATTTTAAATTTCCAATTTAGTATTTAGGGGTTTTAATTTGGTCTTTTTTAGTTTTTTTGAAAGCCCAATTTTAATCTTTTTCTTTCTCTGTTTTATTCAAGTAACCTCTAAGGATATAAAATTCCCCTTATTACCCTTTGGCCATCCCAAATTTTGGTATGATGTCTCATCATTGCATTATTTAAATAAATTATTAATTGCCTATAATTTGCTTTCAAATCATTCTTTAAGATAGTTTTTTAGTTTCAATTACTTTTGGTCTTTTCCCCTAACTTTTGTTGAATGTGTTTTATTGCATTGATCTGAAAAAAAGCATTTACTATTTCTTTCTTGCATTTAATTTTGGGTCTTTATGTCCTAATTTGGGTCAATTTTAATAGGTTCCATGACTGCTAGGAAGAAAGTTATTCCTCTTCTATCCCTTAATTTTCTCAAAGATCAACATACCTAATTTTTCTAATTTATTTATTTTTTTAATTTCTTTCTTATTTTTTTGTGGTTTGTTTGTTAATTCTAGATCAAGGTTAGATCTCCACTATACAGTTTTGTTTTATTTCTTCTTTCTTTTAACTTCTCCTTTAGGAATATGATACCCTTGGTGCATATATTTTTATTGATATTGCCGTTTTTATTACCCTTTAGCAGGGATTGGTTTCCTTCCTTTCTCTTTTAATTGATCAATTTTCTTTTGCGTCGAGATAAGGATGGCTCCCCTAACTTTTTTTCCCTGAAGCATAATAGTTTTGCTCCACCTTTTACCTTTATTTATTATCCCCCTCTTTTGTTTTCTTGTAAACAAAATTGTGGGTTTGACTTTGATCCAGTCTGCTTCTGCCTCCTCTTTGGGGGGATCCATTCACATTTACGTTAAAAACTAATCTGTACCTGCCATCCTAATAACAATTGTACACTTTTCTTGCCCCCCAACCCCTTTTCCCTTTTTAAACATTCCCCCTTGTCAAATCTTACCTCTTTTAAATCCCTCCCTCCCCCCCTTTGGTCTTTTCCCCTTCCTTTTCTTATTACTCTTTTTCTTTTCCTTTTTCCTCTCCCCCTTTTTAATGAGGCAAGAATGAATTTTCTCTAAAACAAGTATGTCAATTATTTTCTCTTTGAGCCAACTCTGATGAGAGTAAGATTCACACAATGTTCCTCCCCCTCTCTAAATTCCCTCAGATATGATGTTTCCTTTGCCTCTTTGCGGGATGTGCTTTCCCTCTTTTTATCCCCCTTCCCACCTTTTCTGCCATCATCCCTTTTCCATATCTACTTCCCTTTTTTATGTTATATCAGTAAAATCAAATTATACATGTAGTCTTTTTGTATATCCACAACAGAAATACAATTCTCAAGAGTTCCTTTTACCTTTTCTGCATCTCTTGAGTCCTATAGCTGGAGATCAAATTTTTTGTTTAGTTCTGGTTTTTTTCTTAGAAACAAATGGAATTCATTTTAATTAAATGTCCATCTTCTTCCCTGGAAGAAAATGCTCAGCTTAGCTTGATAGTTTATTCTTGGCTGCGTTCCAAGTTCTTTTGCCTTTCAGAATATCATATTCCAGGCCCTTCAATTCTTTAATGTGGAGGCAACCAGATCTTGGGTAATCCTTATTGTGGCACGTTGGTATTTAAATTGTTTTTTTTCTGGCTGCTTGTAAAATTTTTTCCTTAATCTGATAGTTCTGAAATTTGAAGGCCTGGGGTTTTAAGAATTAAATGGCTTAGGGGTCTTGGAGTAATGAAGATTTAAGTAACAATGCTTCTTTAGATATCTACAACTGTGTGACCCTGAAAAATCATATAAACTCTTAATATTCAGGCTCCTCATCTATAAAACATGATACTTACCATACAGAGCTATTATAAGGATTAAAAACTGTATGTAAAGAAGTTTGTTAGCAGCTACTACCATTAAGAACAACTACAAATACTACTACCATTACCACCACCACCAATACTAGCACTATTACTACTAACTACTAATATTGTTCCTACTATCACTAATAGAAAACTGCCTGAGTGATTCCTTTTTATGTTCTATTTCATATTAATTATGCAGTCATAGGTAATGAACTTTTTGACGTGCTTATTGATTAAGGTATTTTAGTAAGGATATTATGTCCCAAAGCCTAGGAGGCAGTTGTCTTTCACATACATAGAATCTAAGGGAAAATACACTTGAGCATAGAAAGCATATGCAACAAATGTGTACCTTATATCTTCTGGTTGGATGAATAGATTTCTCTCCTTTCATGAAGATCTCATGAATTTTCCTTGAAGTGTATACAGTTCTCTTTTCACATTTATACTTAATGGGGCATTCCATGAGGACTCCTGGAAGAGAGAAATGATCACTAGCCAGGAGATATGACTTTTTCATTTAGTCATACTTGCTCTTCCACTTGATAGTATTATTCCTTATTAAAGTGAGTTTTCAAGGAGAAAATGTATACCCAATTTGAGGAAATATTCTTGTTTTAAATATATAGTAAATATATTTTTAAAAATCGAATTCTGATAATCAATGGGAATGGGAAATGGGAAACAAATTGCTGGAGGATAATGAATAATAATATCTGAATCCTTTTTCATTTAGGGTTACCTTCATAATTTAGAGTGAAAAAGTAGCTAGCATGAGGGAAATGATCTAACAAGGTGAGTGGGAATTGGGAAAATACCCCTAAAGACAGTGATACAATAAGATCAACAGATCACAAGAGGTTTTCAAAGAGTTTAGATAAATATTGCTATGATGTTAGATACCATATTCTTCCCCATATTATTTAAATTTCTATCTAGTTTCTCTATTTCTGGTGAGGATACCACCATCTTTTCATCCCTCAGCTTCACAATTTCAGAGTTCTCCTCCAAGTTCTCACCCTTCTTCACCATTTACTTGTTTTTTGATTTCTAACAAATTCTACCTTCATAATATCTTATCCATTCTCTTATTTTTCATATGCTCTATAATCACTTCAAGTGGTCTTAGTGCTATTTACAATAAACACTTCTTCTCCTATCTCCAAACTTTTGCATAGATTGTTTCCCATCCCTTGAATGATTTTTCTTGTTATTTATACTTCATTAAATTCTTCATTTCCTTCATAGTTCAGTTCAAACTTCACTAAATATGTGAGAATCTTCCTTAGGGAAATGGGCTCTTACCCCTTCAATAATTTTATGCAATATGAATATTTTTTTCATTTATGGCTAGATGTATCACAGTTTCCCTTAATAGATTATAAACTCCTAGAAAACATGATTGATTTTGTTTTTGCCCTATTTCCAGAGCATTCCATAGAGCTGGACAAGTAGAATACATAATATATGTCTATTAATTGATCAACTGATGAATTTTACACAGGGATTTATTTTTCTCTTGCCATCTGTGGTTCTTCCATTATATCTCTACAACTCTGTGTGAAGGAAATGAATTTGCAAAATTTTTTTAACACAGACGATGCACAAATCTAATAATAGTAGTAGTAGTAGTAGTAGTAGTAGTAGTAGTAGTAGTAGCTGACATGTATATAACACTTTATGATTTATAAAATATCTAGGGGAAAATGATTGGCAAGATCAGTGTGGCAACATTCTGTTGCCATTAATAAAATATTCTCTGAGATAAAATTGTCTTTGAGTATGTTTCAATAATATTTACTTACTTAACCTTACTTAAGCAGCACCATTTTGAAGAAAAAAGATATTTCATCTAAGTCAATTTCCTAGTAATTAAAATGCATTGTTTTGCATGTTCCATATTTTAAGGGTACTTTAGATAGAATATTACTTTAAATATTGTAAATTGCTTACATATTTCAATGCTCTCATAGAATTTATTGAACACAATTAAAAACAGGGACAAGTTCAGCCACAGTAAGCATCATATTGTGAACAATTTTAATAGCTATATTAAGAATTTAATCTCGTTCAATTCAGCAAAAATACCTTATGTGATTATTATGACTCAATGAAGATAAAAATAAATAAATAAACAAAAAGCATTCTTATTGAAGAATACACTGTATATACATGTGAGTAAACACAAAGTAAATATGAAGTAAATTGGGGGAGGGAAATACATGAACATATACAATTAAGGAAGTCAAAAAAAGTCTTATGGAAGAGGCAACATATGAATTAAACATTGAATAATCACAAGAGGTAGGGCTGAGGAAAAAGATCGTTCCAGATATTATGGAAAAGCACAAAGGCATAGACAGTAATCAAACAATTTGACTGAATTGTAGAAGTAAGTGAGAGTTATATGTCATCAGCCTGAGAACCAGACTGTGATAGGTTTTAAATAGCAAATGAAAGAGTAATTAATTTGATCTGAGAAAGAAAGGATGTTAAGTATATTGAGAGTTTCTATACTTTCCGGTGTTTTTTTTTTTTTTTTTTTTTTTTTTCATTTAAAGTGGTAGGAAATCTACTGAAGTTCTTAACAAGGATGAAGTGCCTAGACTTTATGATGGATATCAGGAATAGATAAAAGGAGTGAGGCAGAAGGGGAAAAAAAAGAACTAAAAGTCAATATTGGAGAAGATTTGAAGATTTTTAGATTATGGAAATCAAATATTTATTCATGATGACATAGTCAAGAGTATGAACTTCTGTGCTTGTCTCCTAGGTAACAGTAGAGTAAGATAATTTTAACATAAGCAGGGCATTTTTATACTATGAAATAAGTTGATTTGAAAAGAAAGAGTTAAGTTTCTCTTAGAATATCTGTATGATCTACCTCAGGGATAGCATTAATAGGCAGCCTTAGTTTTAATGTCTATTATTCCCTATTAGCATATGTCAACAGGAAGCAAGGTGTAGAGTTAAAACTTTCCAAGGGATGGAATGACCTTTACTTGTCTCTGATACATGGAAGGGCATATGTGTGACTTGCTAAATAGCCAATGATGTTTAATTGACTGAGTTAATGTATTTTTGTAAACAGTAAACAGAAGGCAAAATGTAATCTTTTTGTTGTAGTTTTAGTGCTCCATTATTACATAAGCAGATGAAAAATATTTTTAGGATGTGAATATGTTTTTCAATATTCTCACTAAAAGCAGCTTTAATACAGCTCCAGTGAGCTGGCAGGAAATTAGTGATGATTCATACTTCAAATTGTTTCTAATTTATTTTCATTTTCTTTTCTATATCTCTTCATTTTGAAAGTGTTTTTTCTTTTTTGTTATAGTTCAATATAGTTTCAAAATTATCAATATTTGCTATGGAGACACTTAACAGATATGTGATAATTTTGTTAGTATTATTTAAAAAAATAAACAAACATAGATTGCAGATTGCCATAAATATGGGTCAATATTAATAGATTTTAATATGAAGAATGATTTACTTTTAATTCACAAAAAAGAAGTTTTGAGGTCCATACTATCTACATAGTTGCTGAAATACAGATATCTTTTCCATTTGACCTCTAAATCAGTAATTTTAAGGACTTTAGGAGACATTTGGTGGGAGAAAGTTTATAGCAGAATAAAAAAGAAATGGATAGTGAAATATTTTTCAGGTTTTTCCCAGTTTTATTTCTTGTACAAACTGATTTTTGAAAATGTTTTTAAGGTCTCTGAATTATGGGCCTGCACTTTTGCATTTTCAACAATTTTTTATCTTATCTGACTCAAGATCAAGGCAAGATCTGTCTAATGAATCATAACTTATAAATCAAAGTATCATACTTAGAAGAAGAAATGTTTTTATTTTGTCGTTGTTTACAAAGAAACATGCAAAGAAACTTAGAGAGGTTGTGTCAATTTAATTCTACAAATATATACTTAGGAGCTGCAGCAGACCTATGCTATCTTCTGTAGATATTCAAAACTTAGATAAGAGATGATTCTTGCTCTCATGAAGATTTTATTTACTATTAAAAAAATAATGTTTTATAGCATTATAGGGTCTACAGAATGCTCTTCTCACTGAAAATAATACCAAGTGCAAATTCAAGGCTTAATATTCCCATTTTAGCTAGACTTCCATATATTCCTTCATTGATCCTCATAATAGCATTTGGAGGACCGCAGAAACTTAAAGACCATGCAGCTAAATATAAATGATTACAGGTTCTGTTATATTGAGCAGGTTTTGAATATGATCATAACAACAGACTATGTCTGCATTATCAGGACAAACACAGTTTTAAGTTGAGAATCTCTTCAGTAGTCTGGTCACTGAGTGATTAATTCTTTTGTCATGTCAAAGTAAAATTCAAAGTGGCCCTGAGGACTATGTAACTTTATTGTGCATTTGCAGTGATAGTGACTCCATGTCAGAAATAAAAATTGCCCCAAATGACACATTTTTGTTTTAATGTGATGTGTAAACATTTACCAAATTGAAAATATTGTAATTCTCTAATCCTTGTCCAGTGAGAAATAAACTGATGTATTACCAGAGTAGGTAAATAACATCAGCCTTTCAGTACTTTCTTTAAATGAATCAAGAGAGCAAAAATCACTTATAGCTGATTAAAAAGAAAATTCTCCTTTGACAATGGAGTTGCTCAGTTTGATTTTATGATACATCCAAAGGTACAAATAATTATTATCTCTTGTGATATTTGGTGATTTTTTATTGCAGAAGTCAGGTTTAGTATTTGCAAAAAAAAATAAAAAAAATTAAAAAAGCTCTATGAAAATAACTACAACTTGTACACCAGTGGTACAGACAAGCAAGAAAAGAAAATTAAAACAATGATGTAGCAATAAATGTGGGGTAATGGATTCCAAACATGGTTCCTAATTTACAAGTCAGGTAAACTTACAGAAAAAAATGTTCCTTATCCTCAAAATGGGAAGTTGAAAAGATAATCTTTTCTAGTTCTAGATCTATGATTCATAATCCTATGAAATTCTATGAAGAAGTTGACAAAATGTGAAGCAGGGAGAGAATGGAGAGAAAAATATTATTGGAAATAAAAAATGTTTAAAATGTTTAAAAATTATTTTAATCTGTAATTATAAATATATATGTATATATGCATGCACATAAATGTATGTATGTGTGTATATATATATATATATATATATATATAATGAACTTTCGTAGGAAGAAAGATAAGTAGATATGCAGAAAGAGACAGAGACAGAGATAGACAGGATCATTAAAAAAAAAAAAAACAGTAAGAAAGCAAACTTGACTAGAACAGAGAGTTCATGGAGAATAACATTGTGCAACAAGGCTGGGAATGTAAGTTGATTTTAAGCTGTGAAGAAGTTTGAATTCCATACAAAGATGTTTTTTGATGAACCCAAAAGAAGGAAAAAGGAACAGGAGAAGGAAGAGGAGGAGGGGGAGGAGGACAAGATGAGAGGCAACAATGACCATGATTACCAATGTTCCCTTTAGTTACAAGTGCTTTTTATTTTACAGAAACAACTATACAATAATATTTTCTTGTCATCACTGACTTTCTTTTTTGGAGGGTAGAATTACTATTAGACACATCAATAAATTGTTAAGTTATAATGTCGATTAATGCAGAAGTATTAGATGATGAGCAGAACATAGAAGTTTTCTGCTATAACTGCATCATGGATTCATGATAGTTTTGTGAACTACTTCCCAAATTTCTGTCCTATTAGCATTTTGGAATCCAGTTTGTATTTAATATGCTCCTTTGACAATTTAATTTCTGTTTCTTTCTCCCTTAATCTTTACCAAAATTCCTTTTTTGTGTTTCCCATATCTGGTCCTCACTTTGGCCCCATATAGATATCTTCTTAATATATAGTTATACTCTTCATAATCTTCATTTGTTAACCATTTTTATCTTTTGAATAATGTATACTCTTCCATTCTCTTATTATGAAACTTCCAATCCATCATATTTCAGAGTTAGCTTTCCAGTTAGGTTATCTTACCTTATTAACTATATTCTGTGCATTTGTTAATAGACAGGGTGCCACAAATTTTATCTCTGATTCTTTAGAGGCATACAAAGTGCTAGACATCGATTCAGGAAAATCAGGGTACAAATTTGGCCTCAGATATGTACTAGATATGTAATCCTGGGCAATTTATTTAACTTCTAGAAAATGAAAATTATAGTAGCTCCTACATCCAGTTATAAACTGGAGGATAAAAGCAAATAAAATTTGTATAACATCTAGAACAGTACCTGGTATAAAAACAGATATTTAATAATTTTATTCCCTTCCTTTTGAATAAGTGTACAATGTTCCCCATTTGATGACTGTTTTTTTTTTCTTTTGCTAAATGTATGTAGTTTCCTCTCCCCTAACGTATATTTAGTTTAAATCTTATTGTAAAAATATGTCAGTTATGTCTTTAAAAAATCTTCCTTAGAAAAATATCATCACTGACCAACATATCACAATGTATCCTTTTAAAATTATGATCTAGACCTCTAATTCTCATTCTTCTTATCTGGATATTCACTTTGCAAAATGTTTTTTGTTTGTTTGTTTGTTTGTTTGTTTTTGCAAAGTCTTGCCTTTGATTAGAAATGGTATTAAAAAAATAACTGTAGCCCTAAAATCTTCTTGATGATTGGATAATGTCTAATAATTTTTTCTTTCTTTTGTTGATGTTTTATCTTTCTTTTTTATTGAAGCTTTTTATTTTCCAAACATATGCAAGGATAATTTTTCGCTATTGACCCTTACAAAAGCTTGTGTTCCAATTTTCTCCCTACCCCACATCCCCTCCCATAGATGTCAAGTAATCTATGTTAAACATAGTAAAATACATGCAAATCAAATATAGGCATACGTATTTATACAATTATCTTGTTGCACAGAAAAATCAGATCTAAAAGGAAGAAATATGAGAAAGAAAATAAAATTCAAGTAAACAACAACAAAATTAGTGAAAATGCTATGTTATGATCCACATTCAGTTTACACAGACCTCTCTCTGGTTGTAGATGGCTCTCATCATCATGAGATCATTACAACTGGCCTGAATCATCTCATTGTTGAGAAGAGCCACATCCCTCAGAATCAGTCACCATATAATCCTGCAGTTGCCATGTATTATGATCTCCCGGTTCTGCTCATTTCAGTTAACATCAGTTCTCTGTAGGTCTCTCGGAAATAATCCTACTGATTGTTTTATAGAACAAGAATATACCATTACATGCATATAACATAACTTATCCTGTTACTCCAACTGATGAACATACTTTCAGTTTCCAGTTTCTTGACAGTACAAAAAGGGTTATCACAAGCGTTTTTGCACATGTGGGTGGGTCCCTTTCCCTCCTTTAAGATCTCTTTGGGATATAAGCCCAGCAGTAACACTGCTTGAATCATAGGCTAAGCTTAGTTTGATAATCTTTTGAAGCATAGTTTCAAATTGCTATCTAGAATGATTGGATTAGTTTATAATTTCAACAACAATGTATTAAGAGTCCCAGTTTTCGCACATCCCCTCCAACATTTGTAATTATCATTTCCTTCCATCTTCTCTAATTTAAAATGATTGTATGAATGAAATGTTGAGGTACCTCAGAGTTGTCTTTATTTGCATTTCTTTCATCAATGGTGGTTTAGAGCATCTTTTCATATGACTAGAAATGGTTTCAATTTCATCATCTGAAAATTGTCTGTTCGTATCCTATGACCATTTATCAATTGGAGAATGGTTTGAATTCTTATACATTTGAGTCTTGTTTCTTTGAAATAAGGCTTTTATCAGAACTCTTGAATGTAAAAATGATTTCCTGATTTATTGCTTCCCTTCTAACCTTGTCTGCATTCGTTTTGTTTTTACAAAAAAATTTTAACTTAATGTAATCAAAATTACCTAATTGGTGTTCAGTAATGAGCTATAGGTTTTGGTCACAAATTCCTTCCTTCTCCATAGAGCTGAGAGGTAAACTAACCTGTATTCTTCTAATTGGTTAATAATATCACTCTTTATGTGCAATTTTGAACCCATTTCCACCTTATCTTGGTATATGGTGTTAGGTGTGGGTCAATATCTAATTTCTGTCCTACTAGTTCCCAGCAGTTTTTGTCAAATATTGGGTTCTTATCACAAAATTGGGGATTTTGTCAAACACTAGATTGCTATCATCATTAATGATTTTGTTCTGTAACCAAATCTATTCCACTAATCATTTACTCTCTTTCTTAGCCAGTACCCAATTTTTTTGTTGTTGTTTATGACTGCTGCTTTATAATATAGTTTTAGGTCTGGCACATCTAGGCCCCCTTCGTTGTTATTTTTTTCATTAATGCCCTTGAATTCTTGACTTTTTATTTTTTTGGATGAAATTTGTTATTAATTTTTCCAGATCTCTATAATAATTCCTTAGGACTTTGATTGGTATGGCATTAAATAAGTAGATTCATTTAGGTAGTGTTGTCATTGTTATTATATTTGCTGGTCTTAACCACAAGCACTTAATATTTTTCCAATTGCTTAGATCTGACTTTATTTATGGGGAAAGTGTTTTGTAGTTGTGTTTATATAGTTCCTGATTTTCCCTTGGTTGATAGATGCCCAAATATTTTACACTATCAAAAGTTATTTTAAATGGAATTTCTCTTTTTATCTCTTGCTGCTGGACTTTGTTTACAATATATAAAAATGCTGATTATTTATGTGGGTTTATTTTATATTCTTCAAATTTGCTGAAGTTGTGAATTGTTTCTAGTTTTGTTGTTGTTGTTGTTGATTTTCTAAGAGTCTTTAAGATTACTATCATATCGTCTATAAAGAGTGATAATTTGATATCCTCATTACCTACTCTAATCCCTTTAATCTCATTTTTCTGTTATTACCAAAGCTAATATTTCTAATACAATATTGAATATTAATGGTGACAGTGAACAAACTTGTTTCACCCTGATCTTATTGGGAATGATTATAGTTTGTCCCCATTAGATATGATGCTTGCTAATGGTTTTAAATAGATGCCACTAATCATTTGAATGAAAAGTCCATTTATTCCGATATTCTCTAGTGTTTTAATAGGAATGGATGTTGGATTTTATCAAATGTTTTTTCTTCATCTATTGAAATTGAGGAGAATTTTTAAAAAGCAGACTTGGCCAAATGAAAAAAGAGGGACAAAATTCACCGAAGGAAAAACAAAGACTGGGTTTTTATTTATTTTTTAATTTCTTCTATTAATCTGAATAATATATATATATATTTTAGCTATTAATCCATTTCATTTAAAATGTCAATTTACTGGCATAATTGAACATACTAACTCCTAATTATTATCTTAATTTTCTTTTCAGTGGTGGTGATTTCATTCTTATATTTAATACTTATATTTTAATATTTGTATATTGCTTTTCTTCTTTCTCTGTTTAAATCAAACCAACCAGTAGTTCATATATTCTATTGATTTTGTTGTGATTTTCCCATTACAAAAAAGATTCTCATTTTATGCATTAGTTCATTCATGTTCTTTCAATTTTATTAATTCCTCCTTTGCTTTTCAGGATGTTCAATTTTGAGTGTAATTGGTTATTTTTAATTCAATCATAATTTTTTTTAATTACATGCTCAAATTATTGATTGCCTTTGTTCTATTTTGTTAATGTAATTAGAGATGTAAAATTTTCCCTAACTACCATTTTGGATATCTCCCATAATTTTTTCTATATTGTCTATATATAGTCATTTCAATAAAATTGTTGATTATTTCTATGATTTGTTCTTTGACTAGTATTGGATTATTTAATTTCCAGTCAATTTTTAATCTTTTTCATCTATTAGTAATGCATTTAATTGAATTATTACCTGGGGAGGAGTCTTTACTATTTCCTATTTCTGCTTTTTTTTTTTTTTTTTTTTTTTTTTTTTTTTTTTTTTTTTTTTTTTTTTTTTTGCTTTTGGTCATGTGTTATTTTTATGTACCTGAGCATAGTCAGTTTTTGTGTAGTTACCATAAACTTGAGAAAAAGACATTATCCTTTCTATACCCATTTAATGTTTGTCCAAAAGGCTATCATATCTAACTTTCCAAAATCATATTCACCTCCCTAAATTCTTTAATATTTATTATATATATTTTTAATTATGTCATTCTGATAGAGGAAAATTCAGATTCCCCACTAATATAGTGATCATCTATATTCTCCTGTTACACGTTCATTTTTTAAAATATTTAGATGCTTTACCATTTGGTGTATATGTATCTTTAGTGTTGATATGACAATTTTCAATGGTCTTTTCATAAGGGTATCAATTTCTTCTTTATCTTTTTAATTTGATATATTATTGTTGTTATTTGCTTTGTCTGAAATTATGATTTCAATCCCTCCTGCATATTGTAGGATTTTTTTAATCCATACACTATGTATCCATTTTATGAATAAATTCAACCATTCACATTTGTAATTATGATAATTAACTATTTATTTCCCTTTATGCTGTTTTTCACTGACTTATTTCTTTTCCTCTCTTGTCCCCCAGAAAGTTTCCTCTTCACAATTGTTTTACTTCTAATCACTGACTTTGCCAATTCTATTACCCTCACCATTTTTAGTTTACTTATAGAATAAGACAGATTTCTATATCCAACTGAATATATATGTTATTCCTTCTTTGAGTCAATTTTTTTTTTCATTTTAGCTTTTTATTGACAGAACATATACATGGATAATTTTTCAGCATTGTCCCATGCAATAACTTTTGTTCCAACTTTTCCTTTCCTTCCCTCCACCCCCTCCCCTAGATGGCAGACAGTCTCATACATGTTAAACATGTTAAAGTATACCTTAAATACAATATATGTGTACATATCTGTATAGTTCTATAGTTCTTTTGTTGCAAAAAAAAAATCAGATTCAAAAAGGTAAAAGTAACATAGAAAGAAAAACAAAAATGCAAGTAGTCCACATTCATTTCCCAGTATTCTTTCTCTGGATGTAACTGGTTCTATCTATCATTGATCATTTGGAATTGAATTGGATCTTCTTATTGTCTAAGATAGCCACTTCCATCAGAATATATCCTCATATAATATTGTTGTTGAAGTGTATAATGATCTCCTGGTTCTGCTTGTTTGAGCCAATTTTGATGAAAATAGTATTATACTATCTCTCTCCCTCTATCATCCCCTGTATTATAGTAATTTTTTCATGCCTCCTTTATGTGGATTCAGGTTATTGCCATTCACTATCTACCCTTATTCCAATACAATTTTATTTCTCATGTTTTAATTTTAATTTTGGGAGTATTATACCATCAGTTTTTTTTTTTTTGAAATTTATACATTGTAACCTAATTGTTCAAATAATAATTTTGTTAAGAATTACAAATATTATATTATTACATAGGAAAAGAAACAATTTATCTTTATCGGATTTCTGATGTTTTCTTTTCCTTGTATCTGTTTAATCATTTTATGTCCTCCTTGAGTCTTGTATTTGGATTTCATTTTTTTAATTGAATTTTAGTATTTTAATAAGCAATGACAGAGGACTTCTGGCCAAGATGGTGGCAAGGAGGCACACAGCTGTGTAAGCTCTATGTTTTCTCTCAGAATTCATTTCATTACAAATCTCTGAATTAATGTTTGA
Organism: Sarcophilus harrisii; assembly: GCF_902635505.1. NCBI lineage: Eukaryota > Metazoa > Chordata > Mammalia > Dasyuromorphia > Dasyuridae > Sarcophilus > Sarcophilus harrisii. The sequence continues at coordinate 62,512,195 of NC_045427.1, read as the reverse complement.
CTGAAAAAAAAAAAAAACCCACAAATAGTTACCAAGAGAAGACATTCTTGAAATTTGACAGGAAAGGTCTGTTTTTGCTCAAGGGCAGGGATGGTTTTAGATCGGGCACAGGCTGAGGACAGCAGCATCTAGAGCTAGGCAGGCAGCTAACAGTCAAGCAGACTGGAGCGGGGATGGGGTGTGATCTCAGCCATATCTGCGGGGAGAGTTTTGCTACAGGCTTGGATACTTTGCCCTGGTAGCAAGTCAGTAGCCCAGCAGAGAAGCTAAAAACACAGGGGGTGAGGAATACAACCCCAAATAGCTGGAGTCTCTCCTAGACCTGGCCACCCCTCCCCAACAGCGTCTCAGCATGCTCTCAGAGTCTGAGAGTGCAGGCCCAGTACAGTCCTGATAGTGCCTTGCTGCTGCCCCCTGCAGTCTATAGAGGAAGCTCAGTAACACCACCCAGCCCCTCACTCAAAAAAAGCAGAATCCATTTGGGTTTTTTTTTCTTTGCTAGTTTGTCTCTGATTCTTCTCTGACAAAATGAGCAAAAAATTGAAAAGCACCTTAACCATTGACAGCTTCTATATGGATAGAGAGCAGACTCTGAACCCTGAGGAGACTAAAAACAGACTGTCTCCAGGTGAATCCCCACAGGAGGAGATCATCTGTTCTTCAGCACAGAGGAATCCCATAGAAGAAATTAAAAAGGCTCTACCAAGAGAGCAAGAAGAAAAATGGGAAAAGGAAAGGGAGGCTTGGCAAGAGAGTCTGGAGAAGTCATCCCACTTATTTAAAAACAGAATGGATAAAGAAATCAAATCCTTGAAAAATAGAATTAGTGAACTGGAAACAGAAAATAGCTCTCTAAAAAATAAAATTGGAGAAATGGAAAAAAATTTCATAGAACAAAACAACTCAATTGGAAATTAGAAAAAGATATAAAAAAAGTGAGTGAAGAAAATACTTCATTGAAAATTAGAATTGAGCAAATGGAATTGAATGACTTGAGGAAAAAACAAGAATCAGTCAAGCAAAACCAAAAAAATCAAACAATGGAGAAAAATGTGAAATACCTTGTTGGGAAAACAACAGACCTGGAAAATAGATCCAGGAGAGACAATCTGAGAATCATTGGACTCCCAGAAAAATATGATGAAAAAAAGAGCCTGGACACTATTTTCCAGGAAATTATCAAAGAGAACTACCCAGAAGTCATAGAAACAGAGGGTAAAATAGACATTGAAAGAAGTCATCGATCACCTACTGAAAGGGATCCTAAAATCAAAACACCAAGAAATATAGTGGTCAAGTACCAGAACCCTCAAACAAAGGAAAAGATACTGCAAGCATTTAGAAAAACCCAATTCAAATATAGAGGAGCCACCATAAGGATTATCCAGGATCTAGCAGCATCCACATGAAAAGATCAAAGAGCCTGGAATATGATATTCTGAAAAGCTAAGGAACTCAGTATGCAACCAAAAATAACTTACTCAGCCAGAATGAGCATCTTTTTCTAGGGAAGAAGATGGTCATTCAGCGAAATAAGTGAATTTCATCTATTTTTTATGAAAAAACAAGAACTTAACAAAAAGTTTGATCTACAAACATAGAACTCAAGAGAAAACTAAAAAGGTAAAAAGAAATCTTGGGAACTATATTTCTGCTATAATGATGTATAAAGAATACATGTAGGTTCTAAAAACTAGAGGTAGAAAGCACATTGTACCAGAAAAAGGGTAAAGTGGGGTACTATATCTCACAAAGAGGCAAAGGAAACCTATTATATCTGAGAGAAAGAATGGAGAAGGATGAATATAGTGGGTATTTACTGCCATCAGAATTGGCTTTAAGAGAAAAATTTTAGACATATTCGATTTATGGTGAAACTTCTCCCACCTCATTGAAAAGTGAGAAGGGAAAAGTCAAAAGGAAAGGAATAAGCTAAGCAGAAAGGAATATGGGAACTGTGAGGGAAAGGAGTAAGATAAGGGGAAGAACTCTAAGGCGGGGGGGAGGGATACTAAAAAGGGAGGGCTGTGAGAAGCAAGTGGTGTTTACAAGTTTAATACTGGGAAGGGAAATAAGAGGGAAAGAAGGGGAAAAACGCATAAAGAGGGGTTAACAAGAAGACAAATAATACAGAATTGGTAATTTTAACCATAAATGTGAACAGGGTAAACTCCCCCATAAAAAGGAAGTGGTTAGCAGAATGGATTAAAAGCCAGAATCCTACAATATGTTGTTTACAGGAAACACACCTGAATCAGGGAGATATATGCAAGAGTAAAGGTAAAAGGTTGGAGCAGAACCTACTATGCTTCAGGTGAAGCCAAAAAAGCAGGGGTAGCCATCCTGATCCCAGATCAAGCAAAAGCAAAAATTGATCTAATTAAAAGAGACAAGGAAGGGCACTATATCTTGCTACAGGGTAGCATAGATAATGAAGCAATATCAATATTAAACATATATGCACCAAGTGGTGGAGCATCTAAATTCTTAAAAGAGAAATTGAAAGCTGCAAGAAGAAATACTCAGCAAAACTATAATAGTAGGAGATCTCAACCTTGCACTCTCAGAATTAGATAAATCAAACCACAAAATAAATAAGAAACAAGTCAAAGAGGTAAATAGAATACTTGAAAAGTTAGATATGATAGATCTCTGGAGAAAATGAAATGGAGACAGAAAGGAGTACACTTTCTTTTCAGCAGTTCATGGAACTTATACAAAAATAGACCATATATTGGGAAATAAAAACCTCAAACTCAAATGCAGTAAGGCAGAAATAGTAAATGCATCCTTTTCAGACCATGATGCAATAAAAATTAAATTCAACATAAAGCCAGGGGAAAGTAGACCAAAAAATAATTGGAAACTAAATAATCTCATACTAAAGAATGATTGGGTGAAACAGCAAATCATAGACATAATAAATAACTTCACCCAAGAAAATGACAATAATGAGACATGTTACCTAAATGTGTGGGATGCAGCCAAAACGGTAATAAGGGGATATTTCATAGCTCTAGAAGCCTACTTGCATAAAATAGAGAAAGAGAAGGTCAATGAATTGGGCTTCCAACTAAAAATGCCAGAAAAGGAACAAATTAAAAACCCCCAGTCAAACACTAAACTTGAAATTCTAAAAATAAAAGGAGAGATCAATAAAATTGAAAGTAAAAAAAACCTATTGAATTTATTAATAAAACTAAAAGTTGGTTCTATGAAAAAACCAACAAAATAGACAAACCCTTAGTAAATCTGATTTAAAAAAAAGGAAAGAGGAATATCAAATCGTTAGTCTTAAAAATGAAAAGGGAGAACTTGCCACTAACGAAGAGGAAATTAGACTAATAATTAGGAGTTACTTTGCCCAATTTTATGCCAATAAATTTGACAACTTAAATGAAATGGAAGAATACCTTCAAAAACATAGCTTGCCAAGATTAACAGAGGAAGAAGTAAATATCCTAAACAGTCCTATCTTAGAAAAAGAAATAGAACAAGCTATTAACCAACTCCCTAACAAAAAATCCCCAGCACCAGATGGATTTACATGTGAATTCTACCAAACATTTAAAGATCAATTAACTCCAATGCTATATAAACTATATGAAAAAATAGGGATTGAAGGAGTCCTACCAAACTCCTTTTACGACACAGACATGGTACTGATACCTAAACCAGGTAGGCTGAAAACAGAGAAAGAAAATTATAGACCAATCTCTCTAATGAAAATTGATGCTAAAATCTTAAATAAAATATTAGAAAAAAGATTACAGAAAATCATCCCCAGGATAATACACTATGACCAAGTAGGATTTATACCAGTAATGCAGGGCTGGTTCAATATTAGGAAATCTGTTAACACGATCGACTATATCAATAACCAAACTAACAAAAAACATATGATCATCTCAATAGATGCAGAAAAAGCATTTGTTAAAAATCCAACATCCATTCCTAATAAAACACTTGAGAGTATAGGAATAAATGGACTTTTTCTTAAAATAGTCAGGGGCATCTATTTAAAACCATCAGTAAGAATCATATGCAATGGGGAAAAACTGGAACCTTTCCCAGTAAGAGGTGGAGTGAAGCAAAGTTGCCCACTATCACCATTATTATTCAATATTGTATTAGAAACACTAGCCTCAACAATAAGAGTCGAGAAAGAGATTAAAGGAATTAGAGTAAGCAATGAGGAAACCAAGCTATCACTCTTTGCAGATGATATGATAGTATACTTAGAGAACCCCAGAGATTCTACTAAAAAGCTATTAGAAATAATTCATAACTATAGCAAAGTTGCAGGATATAAAATAAATCCCCATAAATTCTCAGCATTTTATACCTCACCAATAAAATCCAACAGCAAGAGATACAAAGAGAAATTCCATTCAAAATAACTGTCGACAGCATAAAATATTTGGGAATCTACCTACCAAAGGAAAGTCAAAAATTATATGAGCAAAATTACAAAAAACTTTCCACACAAATAAAATCAGAGTTAAATAATTGGAAAAATATTAAGTGCTCTTGGATAGGCCAAACGAATATAATAAAGATGACAAAACCCCCTAAACTAATGTATTTATTTGGTGCTATACCTATCAGACTTCCAAGAAAATATTTCAGTGATCTAGAAAAAATAACAACAAAATTCATATGGAATAATAAAAGGTCAAGAATCTGAAGGGAATTAATGAAAAAAAAAAATCAAATGAAGGTGGCCTAGCTGTACCTGATCTAAAACTATATTATAAAGCAGCAATCACCAAAACCATTTGGTATTGGCTAAGAAATAGATTAGTTGATCAGTAGAACAGGTTAGGTTCACAAGACAGAATAGTCAATTATAGCAATCTAGTGTTTGACAAACCCAAAGATCCAGACTTTTGGGATAAGAATTCATTATTTGACAAAAACTGCTGAGATAACTAGAAATTAGTATGGCAGAAATTAGTCATGGACCCACACTTAACACCGTATACCAAGATAAGATCAAAATGGGTCCATGATTTGGGCATAAAGAACGAGATTATAAATAAATTAGAGGAACATAGGATACTTTATCTCTCAGACCTGTGGAGGAGGAAGAAATTTGTCACCAAAGAAGAACCAGAGAACATTATTGATCATAAAACAGAAAATTTTGATTACATCAAATTAAAAAGCCTTTGTATAAACAAAACTAATGCAAACAAGATTAGAAGGGAAGCAACAAACTGGGAAAACATCTTCATAATTAAAGATTCTGATAAAGGCCTCATTTTCAAAATATATATAGAATTGACTCTAATTTATAAGAAATCAAGCCATTATCCAATTGATGAATGGTCAAAGTATATGAACAGACAATTTTCAGATGATGAAATTGAAACTATTACCACTCATATGAAAGAGTGTTCCAAATCACTATTAATCAGAGAAATGTAATTTAAGACAACTCTGAGATACCACTACACATCTGTCAGATTGGCTAAGAGGACAGGAAAAAATAATGATGAATGTTGGAAGGGATGTGTGAAAACTGGGACACTGATGCATTGTTGATGGAGTTGTGAACAAATTCATTCTGGAGAGCAATCTAGAATTATGACCCAAAAGTTATCAAACTGTACATACCCTAGCAGTGCTACTACTGGGCTTATACCCTAAAGAGATACTAAAGAAGGGAAAGGGACCTGTATGTTCCAAAATATTTGTTGCAGCCCTGTTTGTAGTGGCTAGGAAGTGGAAAATGAATGGATGCCCATCAATTGGAGAATGGTTGGGTAAATTGTGGTAAATGAATATTATGGAATATTATTGTTCTGTAAGAAATGACTAGCAGGATGAATACAGAGAGGCTTGGAGAGACTTACATAAACTGATGCTAAGTGAAATGAGCAGAACCAAGAGATCATTATATACTTCAACAATGATACTGTATGAAGATGTATTCTGATGGAAGTGAATTTCTTTGACAAAGAGACCTAACTTAGTTTCAATTGATCGATGATGGACAGTAGCAGCTACACCCAAAGAAAGAACACTGGGAAATGAATCTAAACTGTTTGCATTTTTGTTTTTCTTCCCAGGTTATTTTTACCTTCTGAATCCAATTCTCCCTGTGCAACAAGAAAACTGTTTGGTTCTACACACATATATTGTATCTAGGATATACTGTGACATATTTAACATATATAGGACTGCTTGCCATCCAGGGGAGGGGGTGGAGGGAGAGAGGGGAGAAATTGGAACAGAAATAAGTGCAAGGGATAATGTTGTAAAAAGTTACCCTGGCGTGGCTTTTGTCAATAAAAAGTTATTATACTAAAAAAATAAGCAATTATAGAAAGTCCTCTATTTTCCTAACTATCTGTTTTCCCTCCAAAATGTTCAATTCAGTTATACTAGATAGATGATTCTAGTTTGTCATCCTAATCCCATTGTCTTCTGGGAAAGCCCTCTAGTTCCTCAATATGGAAATTGCCAAATCATATAGAATTCTGGTTGAATTACCACCAAACTTGAAGTATTTCTTTTAGTTTGTTTGCAATATTTTTCCTTCATTTGTCAACTCTGGAATTTGCTTAGGGTGTTTTGGAGAATTTTCATTTGGTGATCTCTTTCAGGTGGTAGGTCTGATATTCAGGTGGTGAATATTCACGTGGTTCCTTGCTATTGGATTACTATGACAACTGAACCTTTCTGCTCCTTGGCCCTGAAGGCATACTTCTATTGCTGATCCACCCAAGAGGTGAGGTTTCCCTTCTGTTTGCTATGGAAACTCTGGCCCCAGGTTAAGGTCTTCTTGTTGGCTAGTTTCTACTTAAGGCTTCAAGAGAGATTAGAGATGGGGTGTAGGCCTTGCTAGTGGTTTGTTCTGGGAGTAGATTTCTGGCCAGAGCCTTTCTGAGCTATAAGGACTGCTCACTTGAATAAGGGCTGCTGGATGGAGGTTACATTGTCCTAGGCTTTGAATCTTGCTGTAGACCAACAGGTATGAAACTGGCTACTGCTCTTTTCTTGGACCTCACTAACCTTCCCCCTCAGTAAGATAAAACTTTTCTGCTATGCTGATAAGGTTGCCCCATGGTCCTATATTAATTTTGAACCATTTCTCTAGTTTTTTGGAGTGGAATTTGGGAAGGCTTCCAGAGGGTGTCTTCCTCATTGTGACATTGGAAGGTCTTAATTCTATTCTTGATGAAATGGTTACATTGTGAACTTCAAAAGTTTAGAAGAGGATCTCTCAGAAATCTGGGAGACAGATTTTTGCCATAGTCATTTCTATGAAGAACAAAATTCAGATATATGTCTTTGATGTAGCATAGACTGGAAGCAACCAAGAAAGAACAGCAATTATTTCTTCATAAAAATTTATATCATATTATTACTTAAATAAAATTGAAATGCTAATCAATATAGTTTAACTGTGAGGAAAACCTACCGAAATGGGATTTTTATTAACTGAGAATCACCCCTTAGTTCTGAGAGGTACCCTCAAATCCAGAGGAAGTTTCCCTTTGTTCTGGGAAAATCAACCTGTTAATATACATGTGGGTTGGGGAATAAAGGAGTGTGTGTGTGTGTGGGGAAAGACAGAGATAGGAAGACAGAGATATCCTATTTCAGAATCATTTTATTTTACTTTTTTTACATTATATTATGACATGTCCCAAAACTCTTTGTATAGTTTTAATTTTTAAAAAGTTAAATGGATGAAGACTTTTTGGTACACTATATATGAATTGCAGTATGATGTAAATATTATAAAATTAGTCAACATTAAGATTTGAATTCAACTCTTACTTCTGACACATAATGGCTGTTGTGACCAGAGGCAAAATACCTTTCTGTGTCCACTTCTGCCTGTGTGAGCCTTTAAGCAACAGTGAAATTATGAACCTGCATTTGTAGAAAAATTTTGCTTGTTATGAGTTCTTCATACCAATAGTTTGGTATGCCTCATGCCTAAAAATTATAATTCATCATTCACAATTTTAAAATTCATGGCTATGTATCATCACAAATCCACCTTGCTGATGCCAAGTCAAAGTGAGAAAAAGTGATCACTGGAGTCACAATCAAAAGATCTGCATTTGATATGTGTCTGTGCTTCCATTCCTGTATATCTTTGAGGAAAACACTCCATCTTCCTAAATGTTATTTTCCTATTTCATAACATATGTAGAAAAATATTTCTACTATATAATTCATGTAGTTTTACAGAGAATCAAATGAGATAAAATATATAAAGTACTTTGTAAATCTCAAAGTAATATTCATGTATCAGATATTATTATAATTCTAATGTATGCAAAATTTTCAAGTTCAAACAACTTAAGAGCAAATGTTTCAGGCAGAAGAAAAAGTCAATTCTCTTTCTTAATATATTCTATTTTGGGTTCTAAGAGGTAGTTGCCAATAAGACAGGACTTATTTATTTTCAGATGATACCTTTGGGCCGATTTTTCATTTTCATTTTGTTATTCTGACCATGACAAAAACCAACAAACATGAACATTTCCATATTCAAAAAAGTAGAAAAAATAAGAAAGTGTATAAAACTGCAAATTTTTGTTATTTACAACTGGTTTATTTTTCAAGGCATGAAATAAACTCAACATATTAATTTTAAAGCTGTCCTGTTTTTTTTTTTTGTCTCCCTTTGAAATTCCTTTTGTGCTCATCTATGCACATAAAAATTATTCAACAAAACTTTTTTTCCATTTCATCCTTTTTTATATCTTTAATATAAATATTCTCCTGCTTCTCTATTCTCCAAAAATGAATAATTGAAAAACTATATAATAATAATAATTACCATTCACATAATATATAATCTGTGCCAGTCACTCCATCAAGAACTTTGTTCTTTTCAATAACTTTGTTATTCCCATTTTACAGATGGAGAAACTGAGACAAACAGAGGTAACTTAATTTACCTAGGGTCACATGGCTAGTAAGTAAGGTGAGATTGGAACTCAAATATTAATGATTAAAAATTTGGCATTCTATTTCCTGTGTCACTTAATGACTAATCAATGAATGAATAAATAAATAAGTAAATAGACTGATAGGTTGAAAGATAGATAGGTAAATAGGTAGATAGATAAAGTACTCTCCTTGTTAAAAGAAAACATAATCAAGTTTCTATATGATATTCATAATCTTCACCACAAATTCTACCTGTCTATCAGGATTTAAGTAACTTGATTTATCATCATTCCAAAAAGTTAAATTCCACATGTTTGCTTTATAATGTTATAGTCATTATAAGTAATGTTCTCCAAGTTATACACACTGCTCTTTGCATCATTTTATAAAAGTATTTCAATAATTTTTAGTTGGCTATTCTGGGATGTTACCAAAAGTACAGTCATAAGTTTATCAATTCTTATGGAACTTTCCATTTTATTTGATTTTTGGCCTATATAATTAGTAGTAGCATCATTGAAGCAAAGGGTATGTAAAAAAAAATTTATTAGTATAAAGTGGAAATAGCACATGTAAAGACCTGCTCAAGTGACATGAGAAGAAAACTGGAAAAGTCAGACACTGATAGTGAGAAGAATTCAGTTGCTCTAATATTAAGTATTCTAAAAATGTGAATATTGGTAATCATCTAGTCCACCCCACTAATTTGAACAGATAAACTGAGGCCTAAAGAGATGAAGTAGCTCATCCAAAGTCACACAGAGAGTAAATGGCAAAAACAGAATTCAAATACAAATCCTTTGACTCTCATTCCACTTTACCACACTATCTATATTATGATATGGTTATTTTGGCATGCATAAATTACATATTTCCAAAAAAAAACATACATTATACATACATGTATAGTGTCTATTTTTTCTATTAATTCAGCATGAATATGGCACAATATCAAGCAATAAACATTTAAGTATTTTCTAACGTTTATGTGCAAAGAGGATATATACATACATATATATATATATATATATATATAAATTTTTAACAAAAATCCCCTCAAAATAATTAGGAGAGATTGGTAGTAACCCACCCTTACCACATAGTACTGCTGAAGCATTTAGGGCATAGAACATTAAATAACTTGCATAAGATTGAGCAGCTATTGAGTAGAAGCTCAAGTATTTGAGCCAGGATGTCTAATTTTATACTCAAGTCCTTTTAAATTGTGTTATCTCCATTCATACCCCATAGCCTAAATCCATATTCAATTTCTAGCTATTAGATTAGATGCAGAATTGGACTGAATCCAAAGCCTGTCACTATCTCTTCAATTTTTGTATAACGTGGCACAATCCATGGTTTTCCAGATACACCTTTGTCATTAATGACAGAGAACAGTGGATATAGTGCTTATAACTCAAGAAACTGCATAATATGACAGTGTTAATGAGAAAATAAATTTTCTAAATTTAAAGGCATTCATCATCAGAGATCTTCAAGTGTTGCACCCAAATCAAGCTTTTTCAGTTCTGTTTTATGTTAAATGCAACTTTCTCATTTCTAAACCAAAGACTTCAAAAGGCATCTCTGACATCACTTAACACTTAATAAGATTTTGATGAGTTAAGTGTAAATGAATCAGGGATGTGCTGATTGAATTTCCCATTGAAGTGCATAGGGGTTTTAAAATGTGAAGGTTAGCAAGTGCTTGGTAAAATGCATTCTGGATTTCATTTAACACAAATGGTTGGAAATTAGCCTGACCTCTCATTTTTATTTATTGAAATTTATAGCAGCTCTAGTCTGTACCATCTGGCCTCTAGGTGCATAGACTTAAATTTTTTTAAGTAAAATTAGAACTTTTAAAATATCATTTTAAATATCCTAAATAATTCAATTGAAGTGATATCCAACTAAGCAATGCTTATTTTGGCAAAGCTGAAATGATCATGTTCTAGCATTCAATGTCTCTGAGTTGAGCCAGACCAAAAGTGGAAAGGATTACCAGTAATTGGAACTCACTAAAAAAAAATCACTCTGTTCACTGAAACTGAGCAAATATAACTGGATCCAAAAACAATTTAAAACTCTTGAACAATGTCAGAAACCCTGACTCAACTACGTAGTCAACATTCCACAAAAAACAGAGATGGAGATGGATGAAGAAATCCAGAGGTAGAGCAAAGGTGATAGAGAAAACCCAGAAGCTGCTTAAGCTCTCCCAGTTTCCCTCAAAAGCCAAATGAATCAAGCTTCTGAGCAAAGTTTAACAAAATTGAACTATTCTCCAGCTCATCATAAATTGGAAAAACTTCAAGAAGAATCAATCTCATTAGGATGAAAAGGATATTGAGGCCAATACAGATAGACTCTGGGAAAGTCAGTGAGAGGATCTTAAGGCAAATCAGCAACTAAGACCTTCAGTTCAGGCTTGGTGGAGAAACAAGTCAGTGAGGCAGCTTCCAGTCTCCATTCAGAAGGCACAATCTGGGAAACTAGATGTTTCCTGAAAAGAGCAGGCAAAACTACCCCCTACAAACAAAATGGGTCCCTGTGCTCAAAACCAAGGCTCAGAGCTGCACAAGAAGATTGGGAGAGTGCTCCTTTTATCCCAGGAGCCAAGCTCAACCATAAAAGTAAAAAAAAAAAAAAAAAAACCCACCAAAAGAAAAGGAAAGAAAATGAGCAAGAAACAAAAAAAGAACATTGACCATAGAAAACTACTATGATAATAGGGCAAAACAAAACATAAACTCAGAGAAGGAAAAAATATCCATAAAAGAAATCTCAAAGAATGATATGAATTTCTCTCCAGCCTAAAGAGACTGCTTGGAAGTGCTCACAAAAGACTTTAAAAGGAAAATAAGAGAGGTAGAAGAAAAAAATGAGAAAGGAAATGAGAGAGTCAACAATTTGGAAAAGAAAGGAAAAATATCATCTGAAGAAAATAACTCCTTAAAAAGTAGAATTAACCAAAAGGAAAAAGAGATACAAAAGCTAACGGAACAACATTGCATATTAAAAACTGGAATAGGACAAGTGGAAAAAAGGATATCCATTATGACCATTATTATTCAACATTGTACTAGAAATTTTGACTAGTAATAAGAAAAGAAGAAGAAATGAAGAGATTTAGAATAGGCACTGAGGGAAATAAAACTATCACTCTTTGTAAATGATATGATTATATAGTAACAGAATCCTAGAAAATCATCCAAAAACTTCCTGGAAAAAAAATTAATCACTTTAAAAAAGTTTTAGTATATAAAATAAACCTGCACAAATTATCAGTATTATTGACAAAGCCCATCGACAAGAGATGGAAAGAGAAATTCCATTTAAAATTACTGTAAACAAAATAGAATATTGTCAAAACAAACCCAAGAACTATATGAATATAATTACAAAACACTTCTCACACAAATAAAGTCAGATTTTAAAAAGTGAAAAAATACTAATTGCTCCTGAGTAGGCTGAGCTAATACAGTAACAATGATAATTTTGCCTAAATTGATATATTGTTTTAGTGCCATACCAATCAAACTGACAAATATTGTTTTATACAACTAGAAAAAATAAAAACAAAATTCATCTGGCAGAATAAAAGGTCAAGAATATTGAGGGAATTAATGAAAAAAAACTACAAAGGATTGTGGCTTAACAATATCAAACTAAAAATTATATCATAAAGCAGCAGTCCTCAAAATCATTTGGTACTGGCTAAGAGAAAGAGTTGTGGATCAGTAGAATAGATAAGAAACACAGTACACCATAATCAAGACCTATATTAATCTAGAATTTGATAACTGCCCAAGATCCAGCTTTGGAATAAGAACTGATTATTTGACAAAAATTGTTGGGAAAACTGGAAAAAAATGTCAGAAACTCGGTATAGGCCTACATCTCACACAGCATACAAAAAAAAAAAAGATAAAAATGGATACATGATTTGGGAATAAAGGATGATATCATAAATGTATTAGGAAAGCAAGGGAAAATTTACTTATCAGATCTTCGAAGAAGGGAGGAATAGATGACCAAAGAAGAATTAGAGCACATTATCAAAGGCATTTGATCATATAAAAATTAACTGTTTTACACAAACAAAACCAACACAAATAAGTTTAAAAGATAAGTACAAAGCTGGGAAAAATCTTTAAAGCAAATGTTTCTGATAAAATCTCATTTGTAAAATAAAAACAAATATGTCAAATTTCTAAGAATAGAAGTCATTCCCTCATTGATAAATGGTCAAAGGACCTGAACAGACAATTTTCACATGACATAATTAAAGCCATCTGTAGTTACATGAAAAACATGCTCTAAATTGAAACAACTCTGAGGTGCTACCTCACAACTCTCATATTAGTTAAGATGTCAAGAAAAGGTATTGATAAAATTTGGAGGAGATGTGGGAAAACAGAAACACTAATGCATTGTTGTTGGAGTTGTAAAATGTTCCAGCCTTTCTAAAGAACACTATGTCCAAAAGACTATAAAACTGTGCATACTTATTAACCCAGCAGTGCCATTACTGTGTCTATATCCCAAGGAAATCTTAAAAGAGGAAAAAAGACCCCATGTGGAAAAATGTTTGCAGCAGCTATTTTTGTGGTAGCAAAGAATTGGAAAAGGAGTAAATGTCCAACAATTGGGGAATGGCTGAATAAATTGTAGCTTATGAAGATAACATAATATTATTTTTTAATTGATATTACACCTTTTAAAACTATTACAGCTTTTTGAACCACTATATAGAATTCCCAATCCCTCTATTTTTGTCCACCTGTATTTTTGATTCCCTTCACAGGTTAATTGTACATTATTTTAAAGTCTGATTCTTCTTGTGCAGCAAAACAACTGTATGGACATATATATATGTATATGTATATATATATGTATATACATATACATATATATAAAATATTGTATTTGAAATATACTTTAACATATTCAACATGTATTGATCTACTTGCCATCTGGGGGAGGGGGTGGGAGGAAGGAGGGGAAAAATTGGAACAAAAGGTTCTGCAATTGTCAATGCGGAAAAATTACCCATGCATATATCTTATAAATAAAAAGCTATGATAAAAAAAAGCTTGTCACAGCTTTTAATTATCCAAACATGTGCATGCATAATTTTCAACATTCACTTTTGCAAAATCTTCTTTTCTAACTTTTTGCATCCCTTGTCGCCATCCTCTTCGCTAGACAACAAGAAATCCAATATATGTTAAACATATGCACTTCTTCTATACATACTTCCATAAATATCATGCTGCATAAGAAGAATCAGATCAAAAGGGGAAAAAATGAGAAAGTAAACAAAAAGGAAGCAAAGAAAAACAAAATGAGTGAAAATACTGTGTTGTGATTCACATTCAGTCACTAGAGGTCTCTTTCTGGATGCAGATGTCTCTCTTCATCACAAGACAATTGGAACTAGCCTGAATCATCTCATTATTGAAAAAAGCCATATCCATCAGAAGTTATCATCATATAATCTTCCTGTTGTCATGTGCAATGAACTCTTGGTTCTACTCATTTCACTTAGCATCAGCATGTAAGTCTTTTTAAGCTTCTCTGAAATCATCCTACTGATTGTTTCTTTTAGAGCAATAATATTCCATAACATCCATATACCATAACTCATTCAGCCATTCTCCAACTGATGTGCATTTACTCAGTTGCCAGTTTCTTGGATTCATTTCCCTCCTTTATGATCTATTTGGGATACAGTCCCAGTAGCAACACTGCTGCATCAAAGGGTAGGCACAGTTTGGTAGCCCTTTAGGTCTAGTTTCAAATTACTCTTCAGAATGGATGAATCAGTTCACAAACCCATCAATAATGTATTAGTGTCCCAATTTTTCCACATTCCCTCCAACATTCATCATTACCTATTCCTTTCATTTTAGCCATTCTGAGAGGTGTGTTGCCTTATTGCATTTCTCTGATCAATAGCAGTTTAGAGTACTTTTTCATATTACTAGTAATGGTTTCGATTTCTTCATCTGAAAGTCATCCATAGCCTTTGATCATTTATCAATTAGAAAAAGGCTTGAATTCTCATAAATTTTAGACAATTCTTTCCATATCTTAGAAATTAAGTCTTTACCAGAACCCTTGAATATAAACAAAAATTTCTCTAATTTATTGCTTCCCTTCAAATCCTTTCTGCATTGGTTTTGTTTATATATATATATACATATATATATATATATATATATATGTATATATATATATATAATTTGCTTAATATAATTAAAATTATTCATTTTGCCTTTCATAACGTATTCCAGATCTTCTTTGGCCGCACATTCCTATCCTCTCCACACATCTGAGAGGTAGACTATCCATTGTTCTAATTTGCTTATAATATTATTCTTTATGGGTGAAACTCTTTTTGACCTTATCTCAAAATAGGTTATTAGGTGTGGGCCAATACTTAGTTTCTGCCATATTAGTTTCCATTTTTTTCCAGCAGTTTTTGTCAAATAGTAATTTTTTATCTCAGAAGCCACGATTTTGGGGTTTATCAGACACTAAATTACTATAATCATGGACTACTGTGTCTTGTGAACCTAGCCTATACCACTGATTGATCACTCTATTTCTTTTTTTTTTTTTTTTTTTTTTATTTAATAGCCTTTTATTTACAGGATATAAACATGGGTAACTTTACAGCATTAACAATTGCCAAACCTCTTGTTCCAATTTTTCACCTCTTACCCCCCCCACCCCCTCCCCTAGATGGCAGGATGACCAGTAGATGTTAAATATATTAAAATATAAATTAGATACACAATAAGTATACCCGACCAAAACGTTATTTTGCTGTAGAAAAAAAATCAGACTCTGAAATTGTACAATTAGCTTGTGAAGGAAATCAAAAATGCAGGTGTGCATAAATATAGGGATTGGGAATTCAATGTAATGGTTTTTAGTCATCTCCCAGAGTTCTTTTTCTGGGCGTAGCTGGTTCAGTTCATTACTGCTCCATTGGAAATGATTTGGTTGATCTCGTTGCTGAGGATGGCCTGATCCATCAGAACTGGTCATCATCTAGTATTGTTGTTGAAGTATATAATGATCTCCTGGTCCTGCTCATTTCACTCAGCATCAGTTCATGTAAGTCTCTCCAGGCCTTTCTGAAATTATCCTGTTGGTCATTTCTTACAGAACAGTAATATTCCATAATTTTCATATACCACAATTTATTCAACCATTCTCCAACTGATGGACATCCATTCAGTTTCCAGTTTTTAGCCCCTACAAAAAGGGCTGCCACAAACATTCGGATCACTCTATTTCTTAGCTAGTACCAAACAGCTTTGATGACCACTGGTTTATAATATGGTTTTAGTTTTCATATTGCTGGGCCATCTTCATTTGCATTTTTTCATGAATTCCTTTGAAAAACTCGACCTTTTGTTCTTCCAGATGAACTTTTATTATTTTTTTCTAGTTCTGCAAAATCATTTCTTGAAAGTTTGAGTGGTATGGCAATAAATAAGTCGATTAATTTAGAAAATATTGCATTTTTATTAGCTCAGCCTATCTATGAGCACTTGCTATATTTCCAATCAATGATGTCTGACTTTATTTGTGTGGAAAGTGTTTTATAATTATGTTCATATAGTTCCACATTTTGCCTTAACTGATAGACTCCCAACTCTTTTATATTATCTGCAATTACTTTCAAAGGAGTTTCTCTTTGGATCTCTTGCTACTGGACTTTTTTGAATAATATATAAAAATGATTATGATTTATGTGCAATTATTTTGTATCCTGCAACTTTGCTAATGTTGTGAATTGTTTCTAGTAGTTGTATAATTGATTCTCTAGAATTCTCTAAGTATACCATCATATCATCTACAAAGCATGATAATTTGATTTCTTCATTACCTATTCTGATTCCTATAATCTATTTTTCTTCTCTTATTGACAAAGCTAGCACTACAAATACAATAATGAGTAGTAATAGTGATAGTGGGCAACCTTGTTTCACTCCTGATCTTACTGGGAATGGTTCTAGTTTATCCCCATTACATAAGATGGTTGCTGATGCTTTTAAATAGATAACTACGGATGATTTCAATGAAAACTCCATTTATTCCTACATTCTCTATTGTTTTAATAAGGTTGGTTACTGGGTTTTGTCAAATGCTTTTTCTGCATCTATTGAGATAATTATATTATTTCTATCAGTTTACTTATTGACAAAGCCAATTACTCTAATAGTTTTCTTAATGTTGAACCAGCCCTGCATCCCTGGTTTAAATCCTATTTAGTCATAGTAAATTATGCTGAGGATGACTTTCTGTAATATTTTTACTAATGTTTATTTAATATTTTAGCATCAATATTCATTAGAGGGATTGGTTTATAATTTTCTTTCTCTGTTTTGATACTATCTGGTTGGATATCTGCACTATATCTTTGCCATAAAATGAATTTGGTAGGAATACTTGTTTCCCTAATTTTCTAAATATTTTGCATAGTATTGGAAATAATTAATTTTTAAATGTTTGATAAAATTCAGATGTAAACACATGTGGCCCTGCAAATTTTTTTCTTAGTAACTGATTAATAGCTTATTCCTTTTTCTAAAATGGGACTATTTTTGTAATTAATTTCTTTCTGTTTTTCTGGGTAATCAATATTTTTGTAAGTATTTATCCATTTCACTTAAATTATCAGATGTGTTGTCATACAATTAGGCAAAATATCTCATACTTATTGATTTAATTTCCTCTTCATTGGTAGAAAATTCACCCTTTTCATTTATGATTTTCAGCTGAAGCAAAATAGATTCTCTTCCAATCTTTTACCTTTATTCTGTATCACTCTGATTTAAATGTGTTTCTTGTAAACTAAACATTGTAGGATCCTGGATTTTAATCCAGTCTGGTATCCAATTACATTTTGTAGGAGAGTTCATTCCATTGACATGCATGGTTGAAATTACTAACTCTATGTGGTTTTATGAATATTATAGAATATTATTGTTCAGTAAGAAATGACCAACAGGATGATTTCCGAAAGGCCTGGAGAGACTTACACAAACTGATGCTGAGTGAAACAAGCAGGGCCAGGAGATCATTATATACTTCAACAACAATACTATATGATGATCAATTCTGATGGACCTGGCCATCTTCAGCAAAGGGATGAACCAAATCAGTTCTAATGGAGCAGTAATGAACTGAACCAGCTACGCCCAGCAAAAGAACTCTGGGAGATGACTAAGAACCATTACATTGAATTCCCAATCCCTATATTTTTGCCTGCCTGCATTTTGGATTTCCTTCACAGGCTAATTGTACAATATTTCAGAGTCCAATTATTTTTGTACAGCAAAATAATGGTTTGGTTGCGTATACTTATTTTGTATTTAATTTATACTTTAATGTATTTAACATCTACTGGTCATCCTGCCATCTAGGGGAGAGGGTGGGGGGAAGGAGGGGAAAAATTGGAACAAAAGGTTTGGCCATTGGCAATGCTGTAAAATTACCCATGCACATAACTTGTAAATAAAAAGCTATTAAAAAAAAAAAAGAAATTACTAACTCTATATTCCCCACTATCTTATTTTCCCCAAGTTATACTTTGCTTTTACTTTTCCCCTTTTCTTTCCTCAGTTTTTTGCTTACAGGACCCACCCCCTTTCTTATCTGTTCCCCTTCTAATTCTGTTTTCCCTTTTTTTTAACCTTCCCTTTTACTTTACCCTTTACCCTCATACGTCCCTTTTGGGTGAGAAAAAGTTTCTCTATAAAACTTAATAAATTTGATATTCTCTTTATGAGCCAAATCTGATGACAGTAAGATTCACAAAATGCTCATCCCTCTCCCTTCTTTCTCTCAATTGTATTAGGGTTTTTTTGGGGGGAGAGTTGCCTCTTCATTAAGCGTTATTTACATATTTTATCTCCATTTTTCACATTTCCACTTTTAGTTTCTTTTCCATCTCACCACAATAAAATCAAATTATCTTGAATGCTCTAAACATACCCATTACAGAGATGTAGTTCTTAAAAGTTAAACATATCGTCTTCCCATATAATTATTTAAACTTTTTAACTTTAATTTTTTTATAGCTTTTTATTTACAAGTTATATGCATGGGCAATTTTACAGCATTGACAATTGCCAAACCTTTTGTTCCACTTTTTCCCCTCCTTCCTTCCACCGCCCCCCACCCCCAGATGGCTAGTAGGTCAATACATATTATATATGTTAAAATATAAATTAAATACAGTATAAGTATACATGTCCAAACAGTTATTTTGATGTATAAAAAGAATTGGACTTTGAAATAGTATATAATTAGCCTGTGAAGGAAATAAAAAATTCAGGCAGACAAAAACCTGCCTGGATTGGGAATTCTATGTAGTGGTTTATAGTCATCTCCCAGAGTTCTTTCACTGGGTGTAGCTGGTTCAATTCATTACTGCTCTATAACTTTTTAAATTTTTAAAGAGACAGTTATTTTTTTATTTCTTTTTCACTTTTCTATGCTTCTCTTCAGTTCTTAATTTGAAGATCAACTTTTCTGTTCAGTTCTGGTCGTTTCATCAGAAATAAATGAAATTCTTCTATTTCATTGAATGTCTGTCTTATCTCCTGAAAGATAATACTTAATTTTGCTGGGTAGTTGATTCTTGACTGCCAAGTTCCTTTGCCTTTCAGAATATTAAATTCCAGACCGTTTGATCCTTTAAAGTAGAAGCTGCTAGGTCTTGCATAATCCTGATTGTGGCTAATAAATAAATAATATTTATATTATTTCTTTCTGGCTGGTTGCAATATTTTTCTTGATCTGATAATTCTGAAATTTTGCTATGACATTCCTTGAAATTTTCATGTTGGAGTCTCATTCAAGAGGTGATTGGTGAATTCTTACCATTGCTTTTCATTCCCTGATTCTAGGAAATGAGAGCAATTTTCCTTGATGATTTCCTAAAAGATGATGTCTAGGCTCTTTTGTTTTCATCATGGTTTGCAGGTAATACAATAATTGTTAGATTATCTCTCTTGATCTATTTTTCAGTTGTTTTTTTTCTATGAGGTATTTTACATTTTCTTTAATTTTTTCATTTTCTTTTGTTTTGTTTGATTCTTGATAATTCATGGAATCATTCACTTCCATTTGTTCAATTCTAATTTCTAGTGAATTATTTTCTTGAGTTAGCTTTTTTATCTCCTTTTGCATCTGGCCAAATTAATTTTTCGTTGAGTTGTTTTGTTCCTTGGATTTTTTTTCCTTTCACAAATTCTGTTTTGCAATGACGGGGTTTCTTTTTAAACCTATTTTGTAAGGAGGTATATGATTTTTCCATTTTACCACAACCATTTTTAAATAGTACTCTTTAAATAATTTTTGTTTCCTTTTCCAACTTCTGCAAAGTTCTCATTTTCTTTTCCCATTTTCTTTCTAACTCTATTTTAAGATAATTTAAAAAAATTTTTCCAAGAAAGCCTTTTGAGATTGGGATCAACTCATATCATCTTTTGTGGCTATATCTAGAGACAATTTGCCTTTAATGTCCTTGGAGCTTGAGATCTGTTCTTCTCTGTCTCCATAAAAGCTATCTATGGTCAGAATTATTTTTCATTTTATGTTAATTTTATAAAGGGTAAGGTCTACTCTTAAAGCAAAGGGGAAATTGCCCCAAGGTTCCTCTATAGGCGATTGTGGTTTTTTGCTGCTCTGATCTGGTCCAGCTGACTTCCTTCCTATGCTGAATGGGCATGGCCAAGTCTAGTTATTGTGGACTTCAGAGGCTCACTACTTGCCTTTTGTATTAGTGTTATATGTCTCACTGCTAATCTGCTGATTTACTGGCTTCTATATTTAGGACACAGTAACAAATGCTGCTGTATGTTGACTAATAGCCTTCTGGTAGATTCCCTGGCACAAGGACACCACACTGTCCTGGTTCCCTGCGTTGTGCCTGTGCTTGGCCACTTAACTCCCATGTCTAACTGAAACAGACCTATCTACTCTCTGCCAGCTTGGTTCTTCCTTCTGAAATATTTTTATTTACAAAAAATGAATAAAAAGGTGCTTTTAGAAAGACCTGGAAAGATTAGATTAATTGATGTTGAGTGAAACAAGCAGAACTAAGAATACATAGTATACAATAAAAGCAAGAATGTGTGATGACCAACTATGAAAGATTTGGTTATTCTCAGTGTTCAGTGATCCAAAGCAATCCCAATTGACTTTGAACAGAAAATGGCATCTGCATGCAGAAAAATAACTAAGAAGACTGAATATAAATCAAGACATGCTATGTTCATTTCTTTTTTTATGTTTTTTTTAATCTTTCCCATGTTTTTTTTTCCCTTTTACTGTCACTTTTTTCTCCCCAAATTGTTGGGCCCCAATGGGGCTCCCAGATGGGTGTCACAAGTTTTTAGAAAGAATTCTCAGTCCCAATCTCCAAGTGAAGTCTTTGGCAGAAATGGGTTTATTATCATTGAGCAGCTCTCAGGGGGCTAGTTCCTGATTAGGAATTAGCAAAGATTGGGATACAGAGTCTTCATTTTTATTTAGCTTTCTATGGCCCAGGGCTAAGTAGGTATCTCCAGATGAATGGAGGGACTAATTTCCAGGTTAATAATGAGTGGTAAGTCAACAGGATGATTTCAGAAAGGCCTGGAGAGACTTACACAAACTGATGCTGAGTGAAATGAGCAGGACCAGGAGATCATTATATACTTCAACAACAATACTATATGATGACCAGTTCTTATGGACCAGGCCATCCTCAGCAACGAGATCAACCAAATCATTTCTAATGGAGCAGTAATGAACTGAACTAGCTATACCCAGAAAAAGAACTCTGGGAGATGACTAAAAACCATTACATTGAATTCCCAATCCCTATATTTATGCACACCTGCATCTTTGATTTCCTTCACAAGCTAATTGTACAATAATTCAGAGTCTGATTCTTTTTGTACAGCAAAATAATGTTTTGGTCATGTATACTTATTGTGTATCTAAGTTATATTTTAATATATTTAACATCTACTGGTCATCCTGCCATTTAGGGGAGGGGGTGGAGGGGGGGTAAGAGGTGAAAAATTGGAACAAGAGGTTTGGCAATTGTTAATGCTGTAAAGTTACCCATGTATATATCCTGTAAATAAAAGGCTATTAAATTAAAAAAAAAAAAAATAATGAGTGGTAAGTATGCCCCAGGCCAAGATCTCCAAATGAATTGTAGATGGGGATTATTGTGAGAGTTTCTCCTGAGAATCAAGTAGGTTGGTGGGGATGCTCCCAAAGGCCAAGAGAGGTTGAGATTCAGTTTGACATCACTGACCCCTTTTACATCTTTAAGGTCATATCGTTCAGAAAACAATAATTATTGATACCAAAAAAAGATGAATTACCTATTTGGATTTACTTGTATCTATCTGTATGCTTATGTTTTCTTTGTATTAGATGTGGGTATGTGGAGGAGGGGGGAAGAGGAGAGTGTTATCCCTCTCTCAAACCAAAACCCAAAGGTTAATGTTTCCATATTTGTTACTGAATACATGAAATCAGGATAGTTGAATTGTGGAGGATGAAGACAGAAGTAGTTGCCAATTGTCATAATAAAAGTTAAGCCTCTCTTCAAATTCAAGACAAGTGACAGGCTGTTTTTAAAAGTTGAGAGACATGTTAACCCTGTCTCAAAGACCATTGGTTTGGAACTTTCATCTAAGTGACAGAGATGAAGGCTCTGTCAATATAAGGGCTTTATGGAAGGGAAAGCTGGAATTCATGAAAGGAGTAAATCCTCATCCATTTTCCCTTTGGATACTTTCAGTTAGAGTCCTATTTCAGTTTGAGAGTTCATTTCCAATTTTGAAAAAGAAGATGGAAATCCCAATCCCACTTCTTGTTAGTAAAAGAAAAGACTAGAAAACATGAAAGGAACTAGCAGTCTCCTTCATGTTCCTATTCTCAGCCTGCTATTCTAGAGAGCTGTGGATGTTTCCCCTTGGGTGGAATTAGGGACAATTTTTCATGATAGAAACATGGTATCCCATGTTTCCATTGGGATAATTGCCTTATTTTGCATTGTCTGGTATATACTTCCCTATGTATAGTTCTCTGATTATCACTTTGCTATAATTTATATGAATAGATTTCTTTGTTATCCATTATATATGGATATTCATTATGGAACTTTTATTAGGGGGAAAGGGCCAAAGCTTGCAAATAGTTTCAGTTATCTCTTTTGCCCCAAATAACAAAGTTATCATAATTATTTAGCTCAATCATATTCCCTAGGTGAATAATATTTAAGGACACAGATAAATAAAAATTATATCCTGTAGTCCTTCTTTCTGATGAGAGTAGAGTGATGCCTTCCAGACCCAACCTTGTGTTTTCCTTTCTAACAGCAATGGAAATCTTTCCAGGAAAAGGATAAGACCCTCCATTTTATGAAGGGGAGAAGCTAGTAACATCTATTGCACAGCCTTTTGAACTACATTCTAACATAGTCTCTTCTCCTTAAACATGGAGTGTACTGTATACTTGTAGGACCCACTGTGTACTTTCAGAACCTTCTCAAAGTCATTTAAATACACTCATTCCCACCTGGGCTACTGATTGCCAGGGCCATACATTTGTAATCTCCTGCCTCAGAGACCAAGCCTCATTTTACCTCCTGGGTCCACTCTACCAGCTGACGTGGCATACATAGCAATTCTCAGAAGGAAAGTCCCCTAACAAGCCATGATTTGTCTCTCTCTCTCTCTCTCTCTCTCTCTCTCTCTCTCTCTCTCTCTCTCCCTCTCTCTTTCTCTCTCTCTCTCTCCTCCCCTCACTCTGTCTCTCCCTATGTCTCTGTGTCTCTCTGTGTCTCTGTCTCTCTCTTCCCCTCTCTCTGTGTCTGTTTCTCTGTCTCTGACTCTGTCTCTCTCTCTCTTTCTGTCTCAGTCTCTCTCTCTGTGTGTCTCTCTCCTTCCTCCTCTGTCTTTCTCTGTCTCTGTCTCTCTCTGTTTCTGTCTCTCTGTGTTTGTGTCTCTCCCTCCTCCTCCTCCTCCTCCTCCTCCTCCTCCTTCTTCTTCTTCTTCTCTCTCTCTCTCTCTCTTTCTGTCTCTGTCTCTGTGTGTGTGTGTGTGTGTGTCTGTCTGTCTGTCTGCCTCTGTGTCTCTCTGTCTGTCTGAGATCTTGGGTATAACTAGTGCTGCAAATGGATAGAAGTCTCAAGAACAAAGGATGCCTGCAGTCTCACAATTGCTGTGAGAATAAAGATACAAACCTTTACTAGACCACTCCATCTCTTCTAAATCAACTTGGTTTCATGTGGCACCCAGGGAATGCAATATGTCAAAGAATCAACATACTCTATTGAATTCTACTTCCTATGCTAGGTCAAGGGAAGTTTTTAATTTAGTTTGAAATTTCTTAGTGCCCTCATAAAAGTTGAAGTGCAAAAGAACAATTTTAATAAGTCATCTCATTCTTTTCTTGGGCCTTGCATTTTTTTTGGCAGTGTGAGAATATTGCATTCTGCCATCTGCTACAAAAAGAATTTGATTTTTGTTCAGGGTCAGTTAAAATGTGCTTAAAACCCAAATCTGTAGCTAGGTTTTAATTCTTTCTCTAAAATCTTAATATATGTTGTTAAGTATTTAAAAAGGTGGCACTAAAATCTTCTCTCTCTTTTTCATGTAGTTGACATATTGTGCTAATAAAGTTTAAAATAAATTTGTCTCTGTTGTCTCTGTGGTGATCGGTGGTTCTGTTTTTTATAGCAACATAAATCTGGTACCACTGCTTTCAGTTGTTATTGATGAAATGTCTTCAGAGAACAGGAGTCATATTAGGCCTAGAAAATGTTGCTTATGAGAAGGGCCCCAAACAATGACCTGTTCTAAAGCCCTACAGCTGGAGACTGTCCTAATAATAAATAAGATTCTTTGTGGCAGGATAGACCAAGTGAAATTCATTTTGTAGGTCCAGCCAATCAATTATTGATCAATCAATGACCAAAACTTATTAATTTTCTATTTTTGCTGAGGTACATGAACTAAGTTCTAGGAAGAATGAAATGTTCCATGTCTGCAAGGATCATACATGCTACCAGAGATAGTATGTACACATATAGTCATATATAAGGTAATTTGTAGGAAAGCATTAGCAATTGTCAGACTTAGGGAGACTCTAACATGCTTATAGTAGAAGTTGATGCTTGAGGTAATCCTGGAAGGAGGATAGAGATTCTGAAAGATACAAGTTAAGAGAGAGTGAATTATATACATGGGAGATAGTAAATGCAAAAGCGTAAAAATGGGAGATGAGCGCAGTGAGTAGAAAAATAGTTCTTACTCATATTATAAATATCAATTTTGTTCAGAACACAATTTTTGGACTTTCTCTTCTACTCTTTTGTCCCTCCATCATTCTTTGCAATCCTACCAAATTTATTTTGTTTAGTTTAGTTTTAGGGACATCAGTCATGACTCAAAAATCATTAATGACTACCTGTTGCTTATAGAAGCAAATTCTATCTTCTCACGATTCTCAAGCATCTCTCACTACCATGTAATAACAGCCTTATTTGACTCTGACCGTTATGTTGTGCCATGTACAGAGTATGAGAGGTACATACAGAAAAAAATTGCATTGAAATTGAGTCTCAGAAACTTACTTCCTGTGTGATCCTGGACAATCACTTGACTTCCCTCCACTCAATTTCTTCATCTATATAATGAAGGTAATAAATGCCAACTACCTTGCAGAGCTGTTTGGTGGGTCATAGGAATAAAAACATTTGTAAAGTACTTTGCAAATGTTAAAAGCCAATTATCATCAAATCTTTCCTCAACAACTTTTATACTGTAGCCAAAGATGGAATAATTTCTGCTCA
The DNA here is from genome assembly GCF_902635505.1 of Sarcophilus harrisii. NCBI lineage: Eukaryota > Metazoa > Chordata > Mammalia > Dasyuromorphia > Dasyuridae > Sarcophilus > Sarcophilus harrisii. The sequence continues at coordinate 62,486,385 of NC_045427.1, read as the reverse complement.
AGTAATGCTTTCCAAAGTGGAGAAAGATATGCTAAAAAGTAAGAAAACAAATGACAAAAAGGCACTGCTCTTTGGGTAAGTATATTTCAGTTAATGTTTTAGCTTTTGCCTTATATATGTTATCTTTTGCAAGTCATTATTATAAAATGAATTGGGTAGACTTGATGATTCCTAAATTCCCTATAAGCTGAAACAGTTCTTTGCATGTATTGTATCCTCTGTAGGCTTTATCTCATATGCTTCAATTGCCTTCTTTGCTTCCTGTGGTCAACTATAATTCTATTATTAAAAAGCCAATTTCAAAATTATTTCCTCTATCAAGTATTCCATGAAATCCACTACCAATTGTAACTTTTATACTTGTGATACATTGCTCTCTTTTTTATCTCTCTCTGCTACACTTATCCTGTAATATTGTGTATTGTAATTATTAAATTTGATTTCTAATCTTTGTCCTAGATTGTTTACTTCATGATCAACCAGGTCTTCAGTGATTCACAAGATTAGAAAGAAAATTTAGAAATTGATAAAATATTGGAATTGAGTTAGAATGAAGTCAAAGAAGAAAATAAGTTTCTGAGCTTGGGTAACAAGAAATATGGAGGTGACCTTGACCATGTTGGGGAAATATAAAAAGGGAAATGATTATGGTTAAAATAATGCTTTATATTTGAGAAACAGTGAGTTTTAGATGTTTATGGGTTACCTAGTTCCATATGTCCAAAAACAATTTGTGATGTAAAATGCTAGATGAGAAGGTAGAATGATCAATCAAGAGGAATCTATGAGAATCTGGGAATAATCTTCAAAATAATGATAAGTGAGCACAAGACAGTTTTTGAAATCACAACCTATGGTGTAGGATATGGATAAAAGTGAGAAGTGGCTAAACTAGAGCATTGCAAAAAACTTGTGTTAAGTAGGTATTTCATAGATGAGGGTTAACTAGTTGCCCAAGTCAATAGAATGCTACACCTGGACTAAGGTGGACATGAATTCAAATACACATTAATTTTGTAAGCTTTACTTATCTTTAATTTAGTTTCCATATCCTCAAAATGGTGATACGGTGATAGAACCTAATAGAATAGTGTAAACCTAATAGAAGCATAAAAATCACCATATAAAGCTGCTATTACTGTTAATGTCACTAATAATAATATTTTAAGGACTGAAAAAAAGGCTCAAAACAATCAAACGAATAGGATGACAACTGTTTTGATATGAGAGCCACCTGCCAGTGGCTCCTGACAGTCTAACTCAGACTTGTAGAATGGATCTTTTCATGTGAGAGGATGATAAAGACACAAGGAGATTGAAAGGCAGTTGTATTGTCTGACCACCCTCCTCTTCCCTATTATCTCCAATTTATTTCATGCTAAATCTACAAGGAACATCTACTAAGGCTGCTTTGCAACGCTTTCAAGTGTTATATTCACAGCTGTGGAGGCTTTCAGAGAACTGACCTGCCCCTTCACTTAAGCATGGTCCTTAACAATACCCCTTTCTTTGTTTTATGGAAACGTGATTATTTTCCCCCCACAGCATGGTCAGCAAGTTTATACATTGGCTGTTATCTGAGTTCACATGAAATGAACTCAGCCCTATAGCAGGTGTTGAAGTTTGTGAGATGTCATGGAGGCATCTTTCAAATGGAGAAGAGGACTGTATTTAAAACAAGCATTTTTCATAAGTTCCTCATCAGTCTCTTGACTCAGCCCTTTGATGTGTTGGCCCATATAATTACCCCGACTAAAAAAGTCTTACCAGGTCTCTTCTCCTTTCCTTCCCCACGGGTTACTAAAGGAACTCTGGGAGGATCCTACTCACGAATAGCTCTCAAACACTGCCACTTCTTCTTGTAATTCTTGTGTTTCTTATTTCCCATGCTCAGCACAATATGTTGTGATACGTGAGCCACCTGACAGTGGCTGCTGGAGGTCTAACTCATACCTGTAGAATGGATCTCTTCATGTGAGAAGATGATGATACAAGGAGACTGAGAGGCAGTTGTATTGTCTGACTTCTCTCCTCTTCTCTCTTGCTTTCAATTTATTTCATGCCCCATCCACAAAGAACATCTGCAATGGATGCTTTGCAATATCCCTCAAGTTTATGATTTACAGCTATGGAGACTCTCAGAGAACTGACCTGACCCTTCAACTAGTCATGGTTTTTAACAGAGAACAAAGAGTGTCATGATAACCTAGAGAGTCAATCGGTGATTATTAATGTAAGATCCAAGAATCAGTTAAGAGAATAGGAAAAAAATGAAGGGGAAGAGGAAAAAATCATATTTGGCTTTAAAGTTTTCATATTCTACTGGGGAAAAATCATGCAAGTCTCTCTTTACTTTCCAAATATATACACAGTATAAGTAGATAATATAAAGGAGGAAAATACAGTTAATTACATTTTGGATAAGAATTAAGGAAATAGATTTGGTCCTTAAGTTATAATTGGTAACTTTGGGTTAGGTGTTTAATAATGAGACCAGTTGTGAGGAAATTATGAGTGTTTTGAAGAAAGTGAGAGGCCAGGAATTGGGCATGTCTGGTGGTGATACCATTTCCAAAGTTTTAGTTAATAATGGGAGTAGAGTTTAAGTGGCAGGATCAAGTGAGGACATATTATAAAACCTATTGTCCTTGGCTCCCATAGAAGCCATCTTACACATCACTACACACTTGTCAGATTGGCTAAGATGTCAGGAAAAGATAATGACCAATCTTGGAGGAGATGTGGGAAAACTGGGACACTGCTACATTTTTGGTGGAACTGTGAACAGATCCAACCCTTCTGGAGAGCAATTTGGAACCATGCTAAAAAAGTTATCACAGTGGACATACCATTTAATCCAGCAGTGCTACTACTGGGTTTATATCCCAAAGAGATCTTAAAGAAGGAAAAGGGCCCCACATATGCAAAAATGTTTGTGGAAGCCCTTTTTGTATTAGCTAGAAACTGGAAATTGAATGGCTGTCCATCAATTGGAAAATTACTGAATAAATTATGATATATGAATATTATAGATTATTGTTCTGTAAGAAACAATCAACAGGATGATTTCAGAGAGGCCTGGAGAGACTTGTATGACCTGATGCTAAGTGAAATGAGCAGAATCAGGAGATCATTATACATAGCAACAACAAAATTATGCAAAGATCAATTCTGATGGACATGGCTGTCTTCAACAATAAGTTGATTCAAACCAGTTCCAATTTTCAGTGATGAATAAAGTCATATACACCCAGAGAGAGGCCTGTGGGAACTGAGTGTGGACCACAGCATAGCATTTTTATTTCTGTTGTAGTTTCCTTGCACTTTGTTTTCCTTCTCAATTTTTTTTTCTTTCTAGATCTGATTTTTCTTGTGCAGCAAGATAATTATATAAATGTGTATACATATATTAGATTTAACCTATATTTTAACATATTTAATATGTATTGGACTACCTGCCATCTAGAGGAGGGGGTGGGGGGAAGGAAGGAAACATTTGAAACAGAAAGTTTTGCAAGGGTCAATGTTGAAAAATTCCTCATGTATATGTTTTGTAAATAAAAAGCTTTACTAAAAAGGAAACCATCTTACATAGCCATCTTATGGCATGATCTCCTTTATTAGAAATGTGAAAATTCACAATATCAATAGATTTTAGGGCCATATGGACATTTTTTCCTTCTTATATGTAATTTAACTATTTTATTTTACATATATGGAAACTAAGGCCCACCTGAGGCAAATAACTTTGTGAAGATTTAACAATCACTAAAAAAGTTTCGACAAAATTTAATTTCAGTCCTTTGAACTTTATATTTAGTATTCTTCTCACTGCATCATAATCCCCTCAGAATTATTCAAAATTAGAGGAGGATAATGACTCATTGGACTTTTGCTTTAGTCTAAAATGAATAGGCCTGTTGGTTGAGACAAACAGGTGTTGGTTGTCAGATGATAAAATTTTTGGCTGAAGCAATTTGAGTTAAGTGACTGACTTGCCCGAGATCACCAAGCTAGGAAATGTGTCTGAGATCAGATTTGAACTATGGTCCTTCTGACTTCAGGGCTGGTGCTTTGCACAGCCATTTAGCTGCTCTTTGGGGGCTTTATTTTAAGAAAATGTTAACAACTTTTTTATGAAGTTCACATTGAAACTTGGTGACATAAAGAAATGAATTCTCTGTCTCATTACCATAACTACAGCCCATACTACTACTACATAAGTTTTGATGCATAAGAAATTTGAAAATGAGGTGCTGAGGTCCCATTCCAAATGAAGATTGGAAGGTGATCTTAACCGCAGGGAAGAAAGCACATAGACATTGGTGACACAGACTAATAAATTTTGATAGTGCTTAGTTTAGAGAAGAGGGCAGGTAACTGCAAAATCTCAGAAAATAGAATGGGAAAGCTTAAAAGCAAGTCCAAGGGAATCTACATTAATCTTTTTATTTTATAGAGGATGAAACAGTCACAGGGAAGGTTCCGTGTCCTGTTTAATGCTTCATGGTTTGGGGAATGAATTGTTTTTATCTTCCCATTCCTCTGGGGAAATCCGCCAAGAAAAGTCTTCACATGTGGGAGTACATATCCCCCTAATTTATTGAGGGGTTTGAGGTCTGTCAGTTACTCTCAACCTGGCTTATACCATTTGCTAAAATGGGTTTATTAGAATGTGGTCGCTGTTCATTTCATAGCTTAGAAGCACAGGTAGGGATTGGGTAAGAATTGGGTACCAAAGGTGGAATACAAACTGGGTAGGAATACAAACTTGCCTAAACACATACACATATGCATGTGTTATTACCAGTGTATGGATATAAGATCATATGTGCTTTGCATGCACACACACATATGTACATAGAAATAAGCATGTGTGTGAATGCGTATGCATATATGTATGCATAAATATGTATATATCCACTTCCAGGGATTATATTTATGACTGTCATTTATTTCATTTTCAATATAAGCACTTATACTTAAGAAATCATTAATCACTATAATTCAGGGCTTGATGTCTAGCTAGACAGTCAAATAATAACATAATGGAGAAATTTTAAATAATGCCAATGAAACTTAAAATGTGTCATGCATACTTCCCTATCTCCTGCACCAAAAGAACTAGTTAAATTTACCAGCATACTTGTACCATTTCAATATTTGATTATAAAATGTCTGTCATATCTGCTCTGACTTACTACTCAAGTCAATTATAAAGTGCTTTCTGGACAATTATGTAATGGATATAGTAAAAATATTATTATCTCCAATTTGTAAAGTTAGGCACAAAGGTTCAAGAACAAAATGATTTCTTTAAGGAAATAACTCATTTTTCTTCAAATAATTCTTCTTGTCACCAGTCATAGAAATTGGCAAATTATCTTTGATTGTTATTAGGTCCCCATATGTCTATTTCTGGATGTAGGTCTCCACATACTTTATGCTCTGAGTAAAGAGAGTTAGGGAAGAAATAGAGAAATAGACTGGTCAAGATTGTGATGGGGTATGAAACACCTCTTATTCTACAGTGCCATATTTATATTTTTGTTTTTGTTTTTTTAATCTATATTTTCTACCACCCTAGCTTAGTCATTATTTTTTCCTTGATGGTCATGCAGTTCATCTCTATTGCCCAATAAAAATCTTGGTCACTCCCCTTCCTTCCTCAGTGTTCACACTGAGTGTTTTCTCAGCGGTCCACAATTTTTCTTGAATCCCCAAGTACTATCTTCATTTTAAGGATATCCAAAAAACTCTTAAAACTCTCCCAAGCTACCTAATCACTCAAATGAATAGCTTATTCACTTTCCATGTCCTACTCCTTCACCCCACCTCAACAATACACAGAGAGGTTAATACTTTTGATCTTTCTGTAACCCACAAAATTACTACTTTCATGTTCATGTCCATGTTGAAGAACTCCAAAATTCTCCCAAACTTTATTGGCTTTCCACTTCTTCCTCTCTCTCTCTCTATACCAAACTCAACTCCTTTTCAACATCACAACCTTCAGTTATTCATTTCCCCTCCCCCCAGGCCAACTCTCCTGTTCTATGCTCTCTTCCTGCTTCTCCTCATCTTGTCCTATTGGTGCTTTGATTCATCTCAATAATTTCCTCTTTTATTGAATCCCTATAGCTCTTAAGTTCAACAATTGTGCTCCACAAAATCTCAGCCTTGAATCCTTCCCACTATCTTTCTCTTGTATCCCTTATATAGATGCTTCTGAACCAAGATGTTAAAATAAAATCTCATTGCAATTCTGATTGGATCCAAAACAACAAAACCCTAACAGGGCATTTATTGCCACTAGGTTACCCTACCATATCTTCATATCAATTCACTATCACACTGTTCACAAAATATCTTGCAAACTTTTGCATCCCACTTCAACTATTTTATGATTTTCTATAACCCCAACTTTTCAATTGAGAAATTACTTTATATTCTACCAAAAAAGAGACTTTTCTTCATTAATGTTCTCTTCTTCCCTCTTCCTCATCTCATGTAACTCATATATCTACTTTCACTATTCATTTGTTAGACATCTTCATCCCATCTGATAAGATGAAAATAATAAGTACTCTTTAAGGCTTAATTATTTAAAAGATTTTGTAATGGGCGGGGAGTTGTGCACTGGGTCCCAAGTCAGGGCTAAATGTTTGGGCTATACTCTATTAATATATAGAATTGGATAAAGAATTCCCTCCCATTCTCCTGGGTCCTATGTATTGTATAGGAAATGATGTTTTGGTGGGTGGAGACAGAAAGGAAGGAAGAAGCTGGGAGGTTGGGCCTGGGTTCCTACCCGCTGTTGGTTGTTGGCTGCTGGTCTGGCTTCTTCATCCCTTGCCATTCTCTTCCACCTCAATCCTTCTTCATAGTAAGCGTGTTTCCCCCTTTTTGTCTGGCTGATTTTAAAATACCGATCTTCACATTTGGCCCCAACGGTGGGGCGGCTGCCTCCTGGGGTGGAAAGTCCCCCCACCCTTGCTCATTAAGTCTCCATGCCCTGGGGAGATGGTCATTAATCTTTCATTGTCTTCCTTCAATATACTTCCCTTTTGGCTACTCTGAGGAAGGGAATGGGTTTTTCTTTCTTCTGGGATGGGTTTCTTATTAACTGAATTATATTTATAAATAGAATGCCTCGATGGTGAATGAGGACCTTTTCCTGTAATACTGGACTATTTTGTCCAACCAGGAACCAGTTATCTCAGGAGATCTGCTCCTGCTCTTAACCAAGGGAATGCAGTTTGACACAAGTCTATCCTGTTCCCAAGTTATAAAGCCCTTGTCCTTCTATCAGCTTGCATGCTTTCTATACCCCACTATGGGTGGGGTTGAAGGGTTGAAGGGGTTGGGGGCAGGGATGGAGAGTCTTTGCTAGCATTTGTTCCATTTTAGCCAAAAAAAGATTACTGGTTTAGTTTTTAAGAAAATAAGTTCCCTGTTTGTCTATTAACAATACTCACCCAAGTTCCTGGTCACCGGAGACTTTATAAATCTTTTGGTCGTCTGTCTTTCATCCACGTTGTGGTAGACACCTTTTCGGGATTCACTTTTGCAATACCAGCAGCAAAGGACAGCCCGGGTACTAATTCCACATAAAGCATTTCCATTATGGGTGTCCACAAGCAATAAAAACAGACAATGGTCCTGCTTATACTTCAAAACACACTTTTTTGTCACAGTATAAATTTTACACACTACGGGCATACCTTTTAATCCTCAAGGACAGGCAATAGTAGAGAAGAGAAACAGAGATATTAAGACCCTCCTCCAAAAACAAAAAAAAGGGGGAGCCACAGGTAACCCTAGAGAACTTCTAAATCTAGCCCTTTATACTATTAACTTCTTGATTTTTGACAAAAATTCACTGGCTCCGGCAGACAGGTTTTATAACCCACCGGAAGGTCAGTGTCCAGTGTGAGTAGCTCCACTATCTTTAGATAATTGCCAGGTGATGTGGAGAGACCCAGAAAGTGGTGAATGGAAAGGACCAGATAGGCTAACTGCTTTGGGGAGAGGGTTTGCTAGTATCTCTACAGGTGGAGAAGAAATCAGATGGGTGCCAATGAGCCATATTTGCCTTGTCCATCGCAGAGAGACAGAGCAGACCCTTGAAACAAAAGGAGAAGACCCAAGAAAATATCAGTTGGTTCTTTTGCTGATTGTCTCACCATTGAAAGAGTGTGGCAATTATGGCGTTTGACTCATGGACATCAAAGATTGTTGGACTTGAAAACCCTCAGGAATCACTGGATTCTCTGAGACATAGGACTTCAAAACCCTCAGGAATCATTGGATTCTCTGAGACATAGGACTTGAAAACTCTCAGGAGTCATTGGATTCTCTGAGAAATGATAAGACTGTTACAGGACTTCAAAATCTGCTGGAATCATTGGATTCCCTAACACATAAAAAGACTTGCAGGACTTCAAAAACTCAGGGGGATCAATGGATTCCCTGATGTATGAAGCAATGGACAATAGATTGGTTTTGGACTATCTCTTGGCTGCTGAAGAAGGTGTATGTGTATCTGTTGTTTACATACCCTCCTTCTAGGACTGCTGGTGATCTTTTCCAACACCATGTTGATTTATATTGTTTGCTATTCTGCTACTTGCGTGTACAATTCATGTTTGTTACACCACATCAAGCCTGCACTGACTGTGGGGAGAGTCATCCCTAATAGCCTCTGCGTTATTGCTATATTTTTGTGTAATACCTCCCATGCTGATGGGTTTGTGCATAATAAGACCCTACAGCCCAGAAACCCACTAGCAACCCCGGTTTCCCTTTAGTGCTTTTTATCTCCCTTCCTGAGATGTCAGGGAGGGCGTGATCATCTCCTTTTTAGTGCTTTCACCGCCTTTCCTGAGAAGTTAGGGAGGCTGTGATCACCTCCCCTTGGAGGGGGTTGACCTGACCTCTGACCTCCCTGAGAAGTCAGGGATGGCATGACCACCTGTGTTTTAAAATAAAAGAAAGCGGGAGATGTAATGGGCTGAGGTTTGAGTTGATGCACTGAGGTCCCAAGTACATGACGCTAAATAGTAATTGGGCTATACTCTATTAATATATATGAATTAGATAAAGAATGGCCCCTGCCCATTCTCCGTGCAAGTCCTGATGTGTTGTATAGGAAATGACGATTTTAGTGGGTAAAGGCAGAGAGAGACAGGAAGAGAAGCTGGGAGAGATTGGGCCTGGGTTCCATACTCCTAGCTGCTGGTTGTGTGGCTGCTGGTCTAGCTAGCTTCTTGACTCAGCTACACACATTGCTATTGCCCATTCTCTTCCACCTCCAATCCTTCTTCACTGAGAATAAAGACTGATGATTTTCCCCTAACCTGAATTCCTGACTCTGGCTGCTTTTAAAATACACGATCTTCACAGATTTTATTCCATCCTATCTCTTTAAATAGAATATCTCTATCACCTCTACGCTTTGTTTTCCAGCTGTCCTTATCTACTGGATTATTCTCTATTGACTAAAATGTTTCCATATTTCTCCCATATTTAAGCAAGTTCTCTTTTAAGGAAAATGAAGTCTATTTTCTTAGAAAACATGGATAGTATATTCGGTTACTTTTTTCAAATCATGCCCTGAAATCATGTTTCCAACAGAGTTCTATCATCAGTCCACTTCTCCATGTATAGTGCTTCATTTTATGATCTCTTTGGTTGCTATTGAAGTAATTGCCATGTCTATACTGACAATTCTCATATCTACCTACCCTGGACTAATCTCCCTGCTAATCATAAATCTCACCAATTGCCTACCATACACCTCAAATACATGTCAAAAAAACATCTTAAAGTATACATCTTCAAAAGAGGGTTCATCATCTTTTCTACTAAACTCACCCAATTACTGTAGAGGCAATATCATCTTCCTAGTTGTTTGGAGTCACCCTCAAATTCTCACTATCTTGTTCCCATATTCAATCTTCCAAAGACTATGGATTTTATCTTTTCAATAGTTCTCAATTGTGTTTTTTCTTCTTTTCTCTGACACTGCCATAAATCTTATTTAGGCCATCATCACTTTATACCTATAATATCACAATAGCTTGTTGGCATGCTTGTCTGCCTCAAGTCTCTCTGCATTCCAATCTGCCCATTATTTAGTCAAAACATTAACATTCATAAAGTGCAAGTCTACCCATACCTATTCAATTCAATAAATATTTATTTAATAACTACTGTGTTTCAGGGACTGCCTCCAAGATCATGCAAATAGATAATAAAGTTTCTTCTCCTCCTCCCTCTAATCCTCCTCCTCCTCCTCCTCCTCTTGTTATTTTTCTCTTCCTCCTCCTCCTCTTCCTCCTTTTATTCCTCTTCCCTCTCAATGATGGACCAGTAAGAGATGCCATCCCACATCTCACTTACCCATTTTTTGGGTTTTTTATGACTCAGAGTAAGGGTAAGTAACAACTATTCTGTTCCGTTCAAAACCTCTGAGAATCTTCCCTTCCCAGACTGATTATGATGACAGAAAAGAGCATAATTTTGCCTCAATTTTACCTAGCATTTAATGTATCCTCTATAAAATTTATTTTCACGTATGCATTTATCTTTTGTCTACCCAACCCATAAAATGGTGAGATATTTTAGGGAAGGGTCTATCATCTGCCTCTCTGTATCTCCATCATTTCCATATTGTATATAGTACATGAAGGATTCAACTGAATGTATTTTCTGACTGATAGGATGTAGACTATAATACCATTATAAACTATATCTATGCTCAGAAATTTACCTGAGGATTATTTGATGTGTGAAATTATTTAGTCTAATAAAATGCACTTTGTTGTATTAGTTATCAACACTGAAGATATTCCTTCAGTAGAAACAAAATACAAAATAATCCAATTAGATATTTTGGGTAGCATAGATCATTTCCCTTTACTATGCCTATGATAGATGAACAGAGAGAGATTGAGAGAGAGAGAGAGAGAGAGAGAGAGAGAGATATTGATAGAGACTACAGATGTTTGTGTGTAGTATGCCCACACACACACATGCAAACACACACACACACACACACACACACACATATATATATATATATATATATATATATACACCCACACATTCACATAGGTATTATATGTGTACAAATACATACAGACATGAAAACATATCTAATAGATAGATAGACATATCTGTAGATATCTATTTATATCTATATCTATCTATCTATATATTATACTCATGAAGTTGGTTGATTTTTTTTCAGTTGGTGTATAGGTAATTGAAGATAGTGTTAACAAGAGCCTGAATCTCCAACATTATCCAAAACAGAAAAAAATCAGACTTCCCAGACTAGACATGAGGAGTGAAACTTTTAAGAATAATTGAGTGTTTTTTCTAGAAAAGACAGATATGGAAAATATGAATAATACCATTTTGATTTAATTAATGAATTGTATGGTAGGACCTGTATAAATATTGTAAAAATTCTTTGATCTTCCCTTTCTTTTGTTTGTCATATATAATCAGTGACCTACTCCTATCACTTATACCTACACAGTGATAAGGGGTTCCGTTATTATTACTTTCTACAACTACAGGGGAAATCTCCTAATATGACTTCATTAATCAACTGGCTCTCTTTTGTAAGTGATCCTTAACACTGTGGGAGATTGTTTTTTTCTTAACTCATCACTTAAAAAAAAATCTTCTAACTTCCATGCCTTACATTTTTTACCCTTTGAAATGTAGTATAATTTTATGATCCAAGCATCACATTATTTCATTTCCTTTAACCTATACTTTATTCAAAAGAAATTGTTTTCTGCCTAATACATAGACATTCTATAATCTTCATGACTTTGTTCCCATTGTTCTATACATTTGGAATATACTCTTTTTTTTTTCATGCATTTAATTAATTATCTCTCTTTAAAGCCCAATAGAAAAGAAATCTCTCTCAAAAAGGTAGTCACTTAGAGAGAATCATCTGCACCTAGAATGATGACTATTAGAACTGAGTGTGAATCACAGCATAGAATATGCACTTTTTTGTTGTTTGCATTTTGTTTTCTTTATTATTTTTTTTCCTTTTTGATATGATCATGTGCAGCATGACAGTTGTGGAAATAGTATGGAAGAATTGCACATTTTTAACATATATTGAATTACTTGCCATCTAAAGGAGGAAGAGGGGAGAGGGAAGGAGAAAAAAAAAGTTGCACAAAAGGTTTTGCAAGGATGAATGGTGAAAACCATTTATGAATACAATATGAAAATAAAAATCTTTTAAAAAAAGAGTCACCTTGTGATTCCCCTTCAGTCACATAATTTCTTTTTAACCTTCCATAAGGCTTTTCTTGAACTCATTATTTTATATTTTATATGAAAGCAATAGTTCATTTTTTCTCAAACACATTAATAATAAACATAAACATCAAGAATAGAAGTTTATTATGTTACATCTTTGTTTTCTTTTTTAAAATATATGATAAAATTGTAAAAGGGTCTGGCACAGGTAGAGCATTTGGGGATGTTGTTTTTCATGTTGAAAGATTAAGTAGTTTGTTTCTAAAAGAATTGTGATAACATAAAGAAAGTGCTTGGAGTGTCTTTGGAGCATGTGTAAGTAATATTTTGTGTTATATGTTTAAAATACTAAATATTTTATGTTATTGTTAGGCTTCTAATTTTTCTTGCATTATGGATTTTTTGAAATTCTTATAGAAGAAAAAATAAAAATTTAAAAGAATGATTATCATAGCACAATATAATTATATCTTTAGAAAATTAACTTCCCTTAATCTGGATGTTGTTTGAAATGTTATTAAATAATGTAGTCATATTTGTAAACATTAAGTATTTAATTAGGTGCATTTTGTTTTATTTAACTTCTTTTGGGGAAAAAAAGGTTTATGGATTCTCCAATCCCCCCCTTCTTAATCTTTGAGATTTTTGGAGTTTTCCATTTAGGTCAAGCCTTACCAGTCTTGTCAACAACATGTTGTAAGGTTCTAAAATTTGACGAGAAATTAGAACTACGCTTTTCTGAAGAAAAGGGATTTACAAAATGATTTATAATAAACAATAAATTTTAACTGATATATTGTTTTTTAATCACATAAATATTTTTAAATTGTACATTTTAATAAATAGAATATATCTAAATAATATTTTAAGTTCATAGAAATAGATTCAAAGATTCTATTTTTGCTTCAGAGACAAATTTAACAGATATCAGTTCAACATAATGTTTAGAGTAGATATTATTTTCTGGGTTTTCAAAAGAATTATCATATGTGGGTGGAGCCAAGATGGTGGCCAGGACCCATGCTTATTCTAATCTATCCTTCTACCCTCACTACCGGTTACCAAATTCAGCCTCTGAAATAGTGCCTGATTGGTAGAATCCACAAATATTGGGAGTACAACAAATTACAAGCTGAAGATAATCTGGAAATCACTAGAAAAGGTTTGTACTTATAGGGCAGGAGGAGGCCAGTGAATTGAAACTATTTCTAGCCATATGAAAAGATGCTCCAAGTCATAATTAATCAAAGAAATGCAAATTGAGACAACTCTGAGATACCACTGCATACCTCTCAGATTGGCTAGGATGACAGGAAAAGATAATGCTTAATGTTGGACAGGATGTGGGAAAACTGGGACACTGATACATTGTTGGTGGAATTGTGTATACATCCAGCCATTCTGGAGAGCAATTTGGAACTTTGCTCAAAAAATTATCAAGAACTATTACTGGTAGATTCTGAATGGATGACTTTGACTTATAAAGGTAGTATTCTTTTGATTTAGTTTCTTTATTGTGCTATTGTTTTTGTCTAAATAGGACATTTTCTCACCAGGTTAATTATAAGCTTTGTTATTATAGCCTATGAATAATGTGGAACTTTGCTATATGATTGGCTACTAACTCTGAGTTTTACCTGAAATCAAACAGAGTAAAGGACATTTTTTTCCCTTTTGATTTGCTTATAACAGATCAATCTGTACACCTGAAGGAACAGTTTAAATATTTTTATAAGCATTTTTTTCTCTTTTTCCACCTTTTAAAGAAAATTTCTATAGTCAGTACAGGATTTTTATGATACAGAATCTATTAATTCATAGATAATGAAACATATCTCTGAGTTACTCTAATAAGATGCAAGCAAGATTTTTTTTTAGTATTTTCTGTCTAAATTTCTATTTAGCAACTAGTTAAATGATTTTTAAGTTTGCTCCGCCTTCCCAAGAGTTAATTGTATTTTTTTTGACTGGTTTGGTTGGTAGTTTCATTTATTTTTTATAATCTCATTCTTTCAGATGTAAAGAAGTAAATATATATATATATATATATATATATATATATATATATATATAGAACGAGAGAGAGAGAGAGACAGTAGTAAACTGAGAAAACAACAAGATTAGATTAATGACCTTAGTGGATAAATTGCTGGACCTGAAGTCAGGAATATTCAGTGAGACAAAATCTGGCTTCAGACACTAGTAAACTGTGTGTCCCTGAACAAGTTAACCCAGCCTCAGTTTTTTCATGTATAAAATGAATTGCAGAAGGAAATGATAAACCATATACAGTATCTTTGCAAAGAACACCGAAAATAATGAGGCTATATAGAGTCAGATATTATTGAAATGATTTAACAACAACAATAACATATGTATGTAGGTGTACATGCCTACACATATATGATATTTCTATTGATTAGGAAACTATAAGTGATAGGAGTAATTCAAGATAAAATATGTTGATCATATGAATATTGGTAGTAGGTTACCCAGGAAAAGAAGACTTGAAATTATTTAATATTTAAGATCATCATTGTATTATTTTCGCTTAATTTTAATTATGTATATGTTAACATGAATGATACATGTGCTTAAATTACTTTTATTTATTGTTGTGGGATCAGGACTACTATTTTTACAAATTTTCATTTGTTTACTTGATGTATAGAATAATAATTTCAACTTTTTGACAAAGGGAAGTATGAGATACCTTAAGTATTCAGTCATCTGTCAGCTACCTTAGGTAACTGGTGATATTTAATTCTTCCATCTCTATCAATCTGTTCTGGACTTTCTAAATGTAAATCAATCTGTAGCCTGATTTATTTCATCTATAGAATCTGTTTGTTGTGATTTGTCTCATAAGTTATATGGGATAATGATTCTGCTTAACTGTATTCAGTTTTTTAATGACATTGAAAGAAGCATAGAGTTATGATTTTTTGTGATATTCATGATCACAGCATAATTTTTTCATGGTATAAGTTTAAGCTCCTTGACTTAAAGCCACTGAGAAATATTCAAATTAACTCTTTTGACAGACACTAGGAAAACATCACCACTAATACTGGCAATAATCCTCATTAAAAGCATTCTTAAAGATTCTTAATGAAATAGGAAGTGAATAGGATAATTTTGATTCAGATTATTTTAATAAAGTTTCTTTGATATCACAATTCAGCTTTTTTATTTCTATGTTAGTTCTAATATGATAATATTCAATTTAATTAGCACAAGAGAGAAATATTATGAAAATTGAATTATACTATTTGAAAACACTTATTATTATAATATTTAAATATAACTGTTTGTGACTAGAGATGGTTTGGACCCAGAATCTCATCCTGATCTTAGTAAATCTCCAGAAATGCTAGAGATAGTTATGATAAATTTGGCATTTTCCTAGGTCTTAGATTCAACAAAATATTCTTGTATGTCTCTTTTACCCAGGTCTAACTTCAAATCCACCCAGGCTTGTGAGTTTCTTTTTTTTTTCTTTTGACTTTATCCAAATTCACACTTGATGAGATCCATCTCAATCCATCTTATGTTTACCTTTCTGAAAAAAAAATGTTTAGCTGCATACACACGTATCACTATATAATATAATATTCACTACCCTAAACAAGAGATCAACTACACTGTCTTTCTTTCTTGCTCTCCTTTATGGGAAAAAAAATAATAAATCTTGGGAAAAAGAATTTGCTTGCTTCCCTGATCCCTAAGTAGTAGATTTGGTCAGCTTATAAGTGCCCAGCCCATCTTTTTAATTAAGAGGCTCTTAATCCTTTCCCCTAATCTACTTTTATCAGTACATTTAGAGCCACACAGTATGATTTGGGTGGAGGAAAGGGAATTTAGGTGATCAGTCTCTGATTCCTGCATAGACCCAGTTCCCCAAGCTAACTCCAGTACATTTAAACCCACTTGGAACAAAACTCTTTTTATTTAGGAAAATTTTTGTTATCATTTTTTGGACTTTGTTTTCCTTTATAAAGGATATGTATTTAACCAGGAATTATACTCTGTAGTATCAAATAATGTCAGTCATTTCTGCACCCCTTTCCATATATTCATCTATATTGCAATTAGAAGTTTTTGTGAAAAGATTTGATTTTATTTTTTAAGTACTGTGTATCATGAGTCTCCATAGTTGGATTTCAGTACTTTAAGAATTGAACTTTGTAGCAATAAGGCTCATTTATACAAAAGACCCCAATCATGTCAAAGATTTGCCATTGCCTGTTATATCTATGGAGCCAACTATTATCTTTGTGCCTTTCCATTTTTAACAAGCTATTCTGCATCAAAGTAAGCCAGTAGACCTGTCATATAAATTTTGACAAATAAGAAAATTCTAAAAATCCATTAAAAAACACAAAACCTATAGAATCATCACAGTTTCTGCTGATTGTGAATAAAAGATTAATATAATAAAAGATTCATAATTGAACAGAAAGAATAGATTTCATGTTCTCATGCATCCCAATTTATTGTCAAAACTTTCTTTGTCATTAATGTGTATTTTATTTCTTTGAATTTATTTTTCCTTTAAAAATGCAGTAAAACTTACACTAAAATACAAATATAATTAGTACCTGAAACCTAAATCTTTCCATGATGAAAATAGCAGTGAAGTTATTGTCATATTAGTGGGATTCAAATTATGTTTTTGCTATGTAGGCAAACTAATGTTTCTTCCTTCTAGGATTTTGTTTCAATATCCATAAAATATGACAATTAGGTGAAGCAATCTTTAGAGTCCTTTCCACCACTGAATTTTGATGACTTTCTGTAACCAATAGAAGTGATGAGGTCTCCTTCTATTTCCATTTTCTCAGTTGCCCTAAAGTTTACTAAGCAAATATATGAAGAACTGTGTCAAATTTATAAGAATACAACTCACTCCTCAATGGATAAATAGTCAAAGAATATGAACAGACAATTTTCAGATGATGATATTAAAGCCATCTATAGGTATATGAAAAATGTTCTATGTCAATCACTATTGATTACAGAAATGCAAATTTAAAAAAAAAAGCACTCTGAGGTAACACCTCACACCTCTTTTACTGGCTAAGATGAGAGGAAATGATAAATATAAATGTTGGAGAGAATGTGAGAAAACTAGGACATTAATGCATTGTTGATGGAGTTCTGAAATCCAATCATTCTGGAAAATAATCTGGAATTATGCCCAAAGGGCTATAAAACTGGGCATGCCAGGTACTAAGTCAGTTATCTAATTTAGCATGGTACTTAACAGTTCTGTAGTTCACTAATGAACTTAGTACTGTATTAGGGTTCCTCAAGATTCACACCTTTAAGAGAGCATATATAGGGAGGGAGCATATATATATATATCCCATATAACTTATGAGACAAATCACAACAAACAGATTCTATAGATGAAATAAATCAGGGTACAGATTGATTTACATTTAGAAAGTCCAGAACAGATTGATAGGGATGGGAGAATTAAATATCACCAGTTACCTAAGGTAGCTGACAGATGACTGAATACTTAAGGTATCTCATACTTCCCTTTGTCAAAAAATTGAAATTATTATTCTACACATCAAGTAAACAAATGAAAATTTGTAAAAATAGTAGTCCTGATACCAAAACGATAAATAAAAGTAATTTAAGCACATGTATCATTCATGTTAACACATACATAATTAAAATTAAGTGAAAATAATACAATGATGATCTTAAATATTAAATAATTTCAAGTCTTCTTTTCCTGGGTAACCTACTACCAATATTCATATGATCAACATATTGTCCCATAAAAGGACAAGCCCACTCTCAGAAGAGGAGACAGATTCATTCCAATGTCCACCCCTGTGCTGGCTGGAGAGATTCAGAGGGAGCTAGAGGCAGAAGCTGGAAGAGGCAAAGGACTAGCAGCAAGAGCTCTTGTAATCAAGGAGAGAGATAGACCTCTAAGAAAGCTAACCGGGCTATTTTGAAGGAAAAAATAAAAGATTTGTACTTTAATTCCTGGCTGCATTTGGGATTATTACATTGAAATGAAACTAAGGCTGCCTCCAGAAGCCCCCCAAGAAACCTGCTCCCAGAGAAGACTACACTTTAGAGAAGAACATTACAGCATCCCAAGGAAATCACAAAGGAGGGAAGAGGAAACCCATATATAAAACTCTTTGTAGCAGCTCTTTTTGTGGTAGCAAAGAATAGGAAAATAAGTAGATGCACATCAATTGGGGAATGGCTAAACAAGTTGTGGTATATGAAGGTAATGGAATTATTATTGTTCTATAAAAAATGATGAACACACTGAGTTTAAAAAGGCCTGAAAATATTTACAAAGCAGAAAAGATTTATAAAAGAAGCTAAGCAAAAGAAGCAGAATCAGGAATATACTGAACACAACAGCAAAACCATGTGATGATCAACTAAGAAAGATTAGGTTCTTTTCAGTGGTTCAGTGATCTAAAGCAATCCCAAAAGACTTTGGACATAAAATGCCATCTGCATCCAGAAAAAGAACTAAGGAGAATGAATATGAATGAAGACATATTATGTTCACTTTTTTTTTAATCTCTCCACTGGTTTTTGCCCTTTGTTCTGATATTTCTCTCCCAACATGACTCATAAAAAAATGCTGTGAAAAGTAAATAAAAATTGTATTAAATTTTAAAAAAGTTTTCTAAGCATTAGTGATTTACTCCATAACATTTCATTCCAAGATATTGCTCAAGCTACTGGCATTTTGGCAGAAGGAATATAATTTTGTAACAGGTATATATCATTTGTTTTACTTAGCTTAATGTTATATGAGATAAAAGAAATATGGCAAATAACCAATAGTTCCTCCAAATATTTATGTTTCTTAGAAAAGTCTTTAGTTGTTATAGAAAAAAAGGTGAATGATTTAGAATCACAGAGTCCTGAGATTAAATTCTGTGTCAGATGCTTGGTAGTTGCATAGCACTAAATAAATTAAAGTCCAAGTTTTCTTGTTTGTAAAATAAAGAAAATATCATCTGCCATATAGTTTTTGAATATTTAATGAGATAATATTTCCAAAATACTTCACAAACCTCAAGAATCTATGTAAATCATATTATTATTATTATTATTATTATTATTATTATCAGCCAGAAATAAATAAGCATTAATTAAGGAATTTCTATGTGCTAGGTATTGTGCTAAGTAATGGTTACAAAAAAAGAGGCAAAAGATTTCCCTTGCCTTCAAAGAGTTTGTAACTTAATGGGGAAGAGACCATTCAAACAAATAAATGTAAAGCAAACTCTATACAAAGAAAATGGGAATATTTGACATTGTAAAGACAACATAATTAAGAAGCGGTTTAGGAAAGGCTTCCTGTGAAAGGTGGAATTTCAGTTTGGACTTAAAAGAAGACAAGAAAATTAAGAGGTAGAGATAGAGAGTGAGATAATTTTAGATATAGTGAATACCCAAATTATTTTCCCACAGCTGAGAGATGAAATTTCTTGTTCATGGAAGAAGATGGCCAATGTCAGTGAATCAATGAGTATACAGTGGAGAGAGAGGTATAAAAAGACTGGATTCATAGAAGAAGGTTATGTTTGGAGATCTTTGGAAATCTAATATAGCCATTTTCATTTGGGAAACCTAATAATAGGGAAATGGAATTGGGGGAGGGCAGTTGTGTGACAGTCAGATGTATAAACCAATAATATAAATTTGGCAGATGACTGTAGGATTGATTGGAATAGGGAGGGACTTGAAGTAGATTAGTGCATCTGTAATCTATTGTAGTAGTACAAATATGAAGTGACAAGAGATTGGACTGGTGGTTAAAATGTCAAAAAAGAGAAGGGAGTGTATTTGACAGAAGTGACAAAGAATCAATAGACCTTGGCAAACATATTGGATTGGGAGAGTGAGAAATATTGAATTTTTTACCATAACTCCTAAGTAAGCCTGAGAGACTGGGAAGATGGTGCTATCTTCTACAGTAGCAGCAAAAAATATGAAAATGTGAGAATTTGGAGAATGTTCTTGAATTCTGTTTTGGAAATATGTGGTTGATGATTTCTATTACATATCTGGTTTGAGATATCTGAAAGACAATTAGAAATATGAGGTTGTAGGTTATCACAATTTGAGTTAACAGTATAACTCAGATTGTGAATTGTCATTATAGAGAGAGACAATTAAGTTTATTTCTGCTGATGAGATAACCAAATGATGTAGTTTACAGAGAGAAAATAAGATCAATTCAAATAGAATCCTGAGGGACATCTATGACTATTAGAAGGTGTAATGTGGATGAGAATCCAATAAAGGAAACTAAGAAGGAATGATCAAAAAAGGAAAGCCAAAAGTGATGGTTTATAAACTTAAAAAGTATCAAGGTGGCAAGGGGTGATCAGCAGTATCAAAGGCTCAAGAGAGATTAAGGAGAATAAAGAGAAAGAAAATGCCATTGGATTTGGTGACTAAGAGTTTGCCATATATTTTAATATCTGAAGTATATACAATGGAACTAGTTTCATCTTTGTGTATAGGGTGAAATCAAATCAAATTCTCAGTGTCTCCACTACTTAGGGGAAAGTTTTCTTCTACTTTGAGAAAAGTTTTTCATTTGGGTTAGTAAAGTTTTTTTTTTCCACTAATGAAACATTCATATCCCTCTTTTTATTGAGCATTTCTTTGTTTGTGCTAATACAACATTTATCTTAATCAAGCTCATTGAAGATGTTGCACGTGCACACTCAAAAACAGGAGAAGAGAGAAAGGAAACTGATTAAAGAAGAACCAAGGAGAAAGTTTGGGAAAACCAAACACAGTTAAATTTGTCTAAAAAAAGATGCTTCTCTTAGAATTCTTTAAATTTTATAATGATTACCAAAGTCTTTTTAAGAGTCTATAAACTGTAGAATTGAGTATATGAATGGCAGTTTTATTCAGCTTGGTAAACAAATTTATAAAATTTTGTCCTTCAAGAAAAAATGAAAAGATGTATGCTAAATAACTGTTAAGTGGATTTGGAACTGTCTAAAAGTAATGTCTACCTGACTAAAATGTATCTATTTTCTTCATTTTCTGATTTTTTTGTATAGAATATACCTTAGGATTACTCTCTAATCTGCGTTACAGATTTAAAAAAAAAAAAAAAAACTTAGACTCATGCAAGTTAGATCATTTGTTCCTGTCACACAAGTAACAAGTAGCTGGATTAAGATTTAGACTCATTTTTTTTATTGTCAAAGTAACTCCTTCCTCCATTATACCATTCTTTTTATTTTGTTCCTAGTGACAATATTCTCAGGGATTTCCCCTTACTCGTTTCATAATTTAATGGGAAGAGATGGCTCTACACATGGTATGAAGAGGTTGAGTAATAGATCAGAAGTGAAACTACATGCATTAAGTGCCATTTTGACATTGTTCAACATGTATGACCTCAGGCAAATAATTTCAACTCATTAAACTTCAATTTCCTCATCTGTAAAATGATAGTATTTGAGTAGATCTTTTTTCATATTCCATATAGATCTATGGGCCTATGCCTAGAACTGGAGGTCAATTACATTGTTTACTAGTTGTGTGTTCATGTTATATATTTGAAATATATCTGTTTGGAACTGATTCAAATTTCTAAGAATACAAGCCATGCCCCTATTGATAAAAGGTCAAAGGAAAAAGACAATTTTCAGATGAAGAAATTAAAGACATTTCTAGTCATATGCAAAAAAAAAAAAAAGATCCAAATCACTATTAATTAGATAAATTCAAATTAAGACAATTGTGAGGTATCACTTTATGTTATAGGCCAGAACTTGAAACAAGATTCTAAGTCAGTGGAATTGATAGAGACAATAGTTATCTCATTTAGCATGGTGTTTAACAGTTCTCTACTTCAGTATATGTACTTGGTACTTACTAGAGTTCTACAAGATTTACACCTTTGATAAGAGAGCATATATAAGCTAGAAGCTTCAGCCAAGATTCAGTTGGGGAGATTCAGAAGCCAGAGAAGGCAAGCAGGAGCTCAAGCTCTTGAAACCAAGGTCAGACTGAAAGATTTTCCAGAAAGCTACCCAGCCCCAGGAAGGAGATAATAAAGGTTCTGGACTATAAGAAAGCTAACCAGGCCACAAGAAAGAAGACAAGACTTGGAAAGAGACAATAGAGGATTTGGACTTTAACCCCTGGCTACTTGTGTGATGATTAGTGAACTGAAATGAAGGCTGCCTCCAGATACCCCAAGAAAACCCCAACAAGAGAACATTATATTTTAGAGAGAATATTACATTTTGGCACCAGAATATGGGACCAAGAACCTTCATCTGTGACCCAGAAATTAGGGTGAATACACAAATAGAAAAGGGAACTTTGTGGGACAGATGTTTAGGACACAACCTTCTTTTCCAATTCAAGGAAAATGTGTAGAGAGCATTGTTAGACTTATGAAAAGCCAAGACTTGATCATAATTTGGGAAGAGATCACTGAACTTTTAGAAACTGTACAGTACACATCTCCTTGGTTCTCTAAGGAAAAAGAATTGGATCTAGAGGAGTGGAAATTAGTAGGAGAGCAATGATGTCAATTCTACAATGAAAACTGACCTGACTCAATTTCCAAAGAAATACTTTATACATAAAATTTAATTCAACTGGCTTTAAGAAATTATATAAGTTATAGAATAAGGAAAAAGAAGAAAGTACAGGACAGGGAAGATCCAAATAAACTAGGTGAAAAGGATGAAGAATCAGATAAGAATGGAGTTCAGTAGAATTCTGAGTATAATGCTTCACAGCAAAAGCCATTATGTCATTTCCCATCCCCTGACCTACTTTGCTCAATTAACCCTTCATGGATGGACGGAGAAGGATGTGGGAGGAGAGGCAGTAGCACAATCAGCATCACATATGAAGCAGCTATGAGAAAATTACAAAATGCACTGGTTAAGGCAAAAAATGAAAGACAAGATGTATCTGATTTAACAAATGCATACACTGTGATTGAAGAGCTTGACTCTTCAAGTCAACAAAGGAGAAGATACACTCTTTTGATCTGGAAAAAAATAAGGATTTGAAAAATGATTGCACTCTTTATGGGGCTACATCATCTAATATTAAGATGTTACTAGAGAGTTTGGCTTATGAATTTTTAACCCCCAATGATTGGAAATCCATAGCAAGGACATGTTTAGAACCTGGACAAAATTTGTGGCTTTTGGAGGATCATGAATTATGTAGGATTCAAGCCCAATGCAATAGGCAAACAGGAGTTAATGTACAAATCGCTTTTGACCAACTAGCAGGTAAAGGTCAGTAGGGAGAGAATTCAGCACAGATTAATTACCCCATAGGAGTGTATGAGCAAATTGCTACTGCTGCTATAAAATCTTGGGGTACCCTCCCAGGGAAAGATCTAGGGGAAGCCTTCACAAAAATAGAACAAGGTCCCAATGAACCCTTTGCAGATTTTGTGGGACGTCTGCAGACAGCTGTCACAAGAACCATTGGAGAAAATGAGGCTACAAGAATTATGATAAGACAACTGGCTAAGGAAAATCCCAATGAGGTTTGCAGAAGAATTATATAAGGACTACACAAAGATGCTCCTTTAGAGGAGAGCATAAGACTCTCTGCCACAGTGGGCACAAATGCTTATTATACCCATACTATGATGAACATGGGAAGACAGGGTCCCTCTTGGCAAGGGACTTCTAGAGAAACTTTCATATCTCCTTCAACATTTGTCATCTTAGCCATTCTGACAGGTGTGTAGTGGTTTCTCAGACTTTTAAAATTCTCATTTCTCTGATCAATAGTGATTTGGAACACCCTTTCATATGAGTAGAAATAATTTCATTTTCATCATCTGAAAATGATCTATTCATCTTCTTTAACCATTTATCAGTTGGATAATGGCTTGATTTCTTCTTATAAATTAGAGTCAATTTTCTATATATTTTGGAAATGGGGTCTTTATCAGAACCTTTAACTGTGAAAATGTTTTTCCAGATTATTGTTTTCCTTCTAATTTTGTTTACATTAGTTTTGTTTGTAGAAAAGCTTTTTAACTTGATATAATAAAATTTTTCTATTTTGTGATCAACAATGATCTCTAGTTCTTGTTTGGTCACAAATTCCTTTCTCCTGCACAAGTCTGAGAGATAAACTATCCTATGTTTCTCCAATTTATTTATAATCTCATTATTTATGGCTAAATCATGAACCCATTTTGATCTTATCTTGGTGTACTGTGTTAAGTGTGGGTCCATGCCTAGGTACTGCCAAACTAATTTCCATTTTTCCCAGCAGTTTTTATGAAATAGTGAATTGTGATCCCTAAAGTTGGGATCTTTGGGTTTGTCAAACGCTAGATTGCGATAGTTATTGACTATTTTGTCCTGTGAACCTAATCTATTCCACTGGTCAACTAGTCTATTTCTTAGCCAATAACAAAATGTTTTGGTGACCACTGCTTTATAACATAGCTTTAGATCAAATACAACTAGGCCAGCTGCATTTGATTTTTTTTTTCATTAGTTCCCTTGAAATTCTTGACTTTTTGTTCCTCCATATGAATTTTATTGTTATTTTTTCTAGATCATTAAAATATTTTCTTTGGAGTTGGATTGGTATAGCAATAAATGAATAGATTAGTTTAGAGAGTATTGTCATCTTTATTATATTTGTTCGGCCTATCCAAGAGCACTTAATACTTTTCCAATTATTTAAATCTGACTTTATTTGTGTGGAAAGTGTTTTGTAATATTATCTAATTCTGAGAGTGCAAGATTGACTTCTCCCATTATTATAGTTTTACTGTCTATTTCTTTTTACAATTCTCTTAATTTCTCCTTTAAGAATTTAGATGCTTTTTTATACTCAAGGGTTCTGATAAAGGCCTCATTTCCAAAATAGTTAGAGAATCGTCTCTAATTTATAAGAAATTAAGCCATTCTCCAATTGATAAATGGTCAAAGGATTTGAACAGACAATTCTGAGATGAAGAAAATTTTTTAATAACTTTTTATTGCCAGAACCCATGCCAGGGTAATTTTTTACAACATTATCCCTTGCACTCACTTCTGTTCTGATTTTTCCTCTCCCTCCCTCCATCCCCTCCCCCAGATGTCAAGCATGTTAATACATGTTAAAGAGGTTATAGAATATCTTAATTACAATATATGTGTGCAGAATCGAAATCTTGTTCAATTCTCTTGTTGCTCAGGGAGAATTGGATTCAGAAGGTATAAATAACCCGGGAAGAAGAACAAAAATGCAAGCAGTTTACATTCATTTCCTTGTGTTCTTTCTTTGGGTGTAGCTGCTTCTGTCCATCCTTGATCAATGAAACTGAGTTAGATCTTCTCTTTTTCGAAGAAATCCACTTCCATCAGAATACATTCTCATACAGTATCGCTGTTGAGGTATATAATGATCTCCTGGTTCTGCTCATTTCACTCAGCATCAGTTCATGTAAGTCTTGCCAATCCTCTCTATATTCATCCTGCTGGTCATTTCTTACAGAACAATAATATTCCATAACATTAATATACTACAATTTACTCAACCATTCTCCAATTGATGGGCATCCATTCATTTCCCAGCTTCTAGGCACTACAAACAGGGCTGCCACAAACATTTTGGCACATACAGGTCCCTTTCCCTTCTGTAGTATCTCTTTGGGATATAAGCCCAGTAGAAATACTGCTGGATCAAAGGGTATGCACAGTTTGATAACTTTTGGGGCATAATTCTAGATTGCTCTCCAGAGTGGCTGGATGTATTCACAATTCCGTCAACAATGTATCAGTGTCCCAGTTTTCCCACATCCCCTCCAACATTCCGCATTATCTTTCCCTGTCATTCTAGCCAATCTGACAGGTGTGTAGTGGTATCTCAGAGGTGTCTTAATTTGCATTTCTCTAATTAATAATGATTTGTAGCATCTTTTCTTATGGCTAGAAAGAGTTTCAATTTCTTCATCTGACAACTCTGTATATGATGTCATCTGACAACATAGTATATGATGATCAATTCTGATGGGCATGGCCCTCTTCAGCGATGAAATGAACCAAATCAGTTCCAATAGAGCAGTAATGAACTGAACCAGCTACACCCAGCGAAAGAACTCTGGGAGATGACTATGAACCACTACATAGAATTCCCAATCCCTCTATTTTTGTCTGCCTGCATTTTTGATTTCCTTCACAGGTTAATTGTACACTATTTCAAAGTCTTATTCTTTTTGTACAACAAAATAACTGTGTGGCTATGTATACATATATTGTATTTAACTTATGCTTTAACATGTTTAACATGTATTGATTGGTCAACCTGCCATCTGGGGGAGGGGCGGGGGGAAGGAAGGGAAAAATTGGAGCAAAGGGTTTTGCAAATATTAATGCTGAAAAATTACCCATGCATATGTCTTGTAAATAAAAAGCTATAAAAATATAAAAGAAATATTTTAAAAAGAACTGAGATGCTATACCACTTGGTGCATATTTGTTTAATTTTGATATTGCTTCATTATCTATGTTATCCTTTAGCAAGATATAATACTCCCCCTTATCTCTTTTAATTAGATCAATTTTTGCTTTTGATAGATCTGAGATCAGTATGGCTATCCCTGCTCTTTTGACTTTACCTGAAGCATAGTAGATTCTGCTCCAACCTTTTACCTTTACTCTGTATGTATCCCCCTGCTTCAAGTGTGTTTCCTGTAAACAACATATTGTAGGATTCTGGCTTTTAATTCAGTCTATTATCTGCCTCTGCTTTATGGGGGAGCTTAACCCATTCACATTTATGGTTAAATTTACTAATTCTGTATTTCCTGACATATTGTTAACCTCACTTTATGCTCTTCTCCTTTCCTTCCCCCTTACATACTCCCCATTATTAAACTTGTGAGAACCACTTGACTCACACAGCCTTCCCTTTTTAGGATCCCTCCTCATTTTTTAGAATTTCTCCCCTTTTCTTACCCCTTTTCCTCACAATTTCTGTATTCCCTTCTACTTAGCTTACTCCTTCTCTTTTTCTCTTTTCCCCTCCCACTTTTCAATGAAGTGGGAGAAGTTTCCCTGTAAATCAAATATGTCCCATAGTTTTTTTTTTTCTTTAAGCCAATTCTGATGAGAATAAGATACACACTATGTTAATGCTCATCCCTTCTGTCCCTCAGATATAATAGATATCATTTGCGTCTTCAGGAGATGTAGTACCTCCACTCTACCTTTTTTTTTCCTGGTACAATTCCCTTTCCATCTCTAGTTTCATTTTTACAGTAAAACCAATTTATACATGTATTTTTTATATATACTCATAACAAAAATATAGTTCCCAAGATTTCTTTTTACCTTTTTATGTTTCTCTTGAGTCCTATATTTGTAGATCAAACTTTTTTGTTTAGTTCCAGTTTTTTCATCAGAAATAGATGAAATTCATCTATTTTATTGAATGACCATCTTCTTTCCTGGAAAAAAAATGCTCAATTTGGTGGGGTAAGTTATTATTTGCTCTTTTCCAAGTTCTTTTGCCTTTTAGAATATCAGATTCCAGGCACTTAGACCCTTTAATGTGGATGCTGCTAGATCCTGAGTAATTCTTATTGTGGTTCCTCTATCTTTGAATTGATTTTTTTTCTAGCAGCTTGTAGTATTTTTCCTTGCTCTGATAGTTCTGAAATTTAGCCACTATATGTCTTGGAGCCTTGATTTTAGGGTCCCTTTCAGTAGGTGATTGAAGAATTCTTTCAATGTCTTTTATCCTCTGTTTCTATAACATCTGGTCAGTTCTCTTTGATGATTTCCTGAAAAATAGTGTCTAGCCTCTTTTTTATCATAATTTTCAGTAACTACAATAATTCTCAGATTATCTCTCTTAGATCTATTTTCCAGGACTCTTGTTTTCCCAAGTAGATATTTAACATTTTTTAATTTATTTTTCATTTTTTTGGTTTTGCTTGAATGATTCTTGGTTTCTTCTTGAATCATTCATTTCCATTTGTTAAATTCTGATTTTTAATCAGTTATTTTATTCATGTTTAAATTTCTTTTTGTAATTGTCCAATTGCGTTTTTAAATGAGTTGTTTTGTTCTATGGAATTTTTTTTTCCATTTTGCCAATTTTATTTTTAAGAGAGCTATTTTCTTTTTCCAATTCATTAATTCTGTTTTTCAAGGATTTGATTTAAATGAGTGGGATGACTTATCCAGACCCTCTTGCCAAGCTTCCCTTTCCTTTCCCCATTTTTCTTCTAGCTCTCTTATGAGGGCCTTTTTAATTTCTTCTATGAGAGCCTTGTGTGATGAGGACCAGATCACATCCCCCTTTGGGGTTTCATCTAGAGGCAATCTGTATTTGTTCTTCTCACATATAGAAGCTATCTATAGTTAGAGTTCACTTTAACTTTGTACTCACTTTGACAAAAAAGAAACAAAGAAAACAAACAAATAAAGCAAAACAAAACAAAACAAATATAACCTGCTTTTTGGGCAGTATGGTTATTTCTTCTTATACAAACAAGAAGAACCAGTGAAGCAGCAGCGGAACAGCAATAGCTGCTTTAATTCTGCACAGAGGTTGCTCTCTGAGGTGCTGAATCACCCCGGGTGTTGGGTGGGTATGGCCAGGTCCTGAGAGACCCTAGTGTTTCAGGATTAAAGTCTTTACCCCCTGTGTGTGTAGCTTCTCTACTGGTCTACTGGCTTGCTGCAAGTGCAAGAAGTTCACACTTGTAAAGTTCTCCCCACAAATTTTCCACCAGCTGAGACTACACCCTGCTCCACTCCAGTCTGCTCAGAGTTAGCTGCCTTCTGTGCTCTCATTGCCTGTTGAGATCTGTGTCTGGTCTCATCATCCCTGCTCACAAGGTAAAAAAAGACCTTTTTTGGTGAATTTCAAGGATATCTTCTGTTGATAATATGTTGTATTCTCAATATTTGTGTTTTTTTTTTTTTATTTTTTCAGTCAAGTACTAATCCCAATGACTTATCAAAACAGTAGTCTGAGGGCAAGGAAGAGCTTAGATAGATGCTTGTGTCCTCTCGCCATCTTGGCTCCATTCAATTTCAATATATTTATTGATGGCATGTGACATTCAAATGGAAGACAATGCTCATCTACGTTCTTTTAAAAATTTCCAAGTGTCAAAGTCTTTTTAAAATTTTCTTTTAAAGACTTGTTAGTCTGACATCAAATATATCTAAAGAATTAATAAACAGCTATTTGGAAGGGTATAATAAGCCTCTGTCATGAATTTAAGATTACTGCAGTTTAATGATCATTAAACTTCTTCCCATTTTGAATTTATATGGTCAACTTATAAGTCATGGGTTTGATTTAAATGAGTGGAATGACTTATCCATACCCTCTTGCCAAGCTTCCCTTTCCTTTCCCCATTTTTCTTCTAGCTCTCTTACAAGGGCCTTTTTAATTTCTTCTGTGAGAGCCTTGTGTGGTGAGGAGATATTGGAAAAGTAACTTAGATACTTTGGGCCCAATCATCCTCCTTACCAAAATGATAATACAGGCTACATGCTCTCTAATTAGTTTTCCAGCTGTAATTATTTTATTCTTGTATGATGAAGAAAAAAGAATCAATGTTCTATATTGTAAGACTGATTATCTAATATCCCTTTCCTTTACAATATTTAATGATCTTGAAAATATTATTAAAAAGTCATGCAAACTTTGTAATTCTACAGGAATATGCATTATTAGTATTTTCAATTGTCTTACATTGCTGACATCTAACGACTGTAATTCTAAGTTATTAAACTCCATTGGGACAACATTTTCCTCATTTATCTTTCTTACACTCAATGATACAAACAAATTATCTCCTACCCCACCCCTTTTCTTGACATATGTTGTTCCATCTGCCTTCTCTGAACTGGTCATCCCAATTGTCTTGAAAGTATTCCCTCCTTACTTCTGCTTTACAGAATTGCTTCCTTTAAAGTACAGCAATAACTTTGGCAGTTTAAGGAACACCTTCTACAGAAATATTTCCCTGAATCCACTAACTGCTAATTCTCTCTTTGCTTTTTTAAAAACTTTGTATTTATTTACATTTTCCACATTTATTCTGTATATATATATATATATATATTTATGCATTTCTACCCTCAACAAATATAAGTGCTTTGGAAATAGGGATAATTTTCTTCTCTGCATATCTATTCTCAAATACAAAGCTTCTGGGACATAAGTTTTTTTTAAAATAAATGTTTGATTGATTGAGCAATTCTGAAAATAGAGATGGTAATAATTATTTACCTTAAATTTGACTTGAAAATCAAATGAGATTTTAGACTCTAAAATGCTCTTTGAATTGTAATGTGATAATGTAAAGATTGTTACTGTTATAACATTTTATAGACTTACCACACAAAAAGCAGGAAAAATTTTTCCCTTAAACTTTTCTTTTTAATTTTACTAAACCTAACACAGTGTCTATTCTATATATGTGTCTTGTATAGAATTGACTTTTTGAAAAATAACATTGAGTCAGAGAAAGGAATACAAATTTGGAACTGTAAGATATCAGAAAGGCCAACTAGTTCAAAGTAAGAGTTTGCAATGAGGAAACAGAGAATTAGGAAGCCAAAATGAATTGCTCTGAAATCACATAGGTAACTAATGTAAGAGTTGGGATTTGTACATTTGTTTTCTGACTCCACTATACAATAAACATGTCATGTAATATCATTGAGTTGTATATCAGTCTTGCAACATCAATCTCATTACACATAGATCAAGGATTGAATCATTTTTTAATGCTGCAACTTATAAATATTATCTACTAAGAACAAGAGAGTTTGAAATCTGCATTAGTGAAGGAGTTTCCACATTGATGGAATCACAGATCACAAAATAAGTCATTATTTGTATATCTACAATATTATGACTAAATTGTGGATGTCTCAAAAAATTTAAAAAAAAGAGATAAATTAAGCACATTGATCTTTGCTGTGATCCACCTTGGACAAGGTCTTACAAAGCATGGAGGAAGAGGATTATGACAGTTTGGGAGACCCTCACTACCATTCAAAACAGCTGCAATGAATCAAAAGTACAATTTTTGGCGGTATTTTTAATTCAACAGCATGCATGTATTACATATGTTACTGATTTCAGGCACTTAAAAATGCTTTGGTGAGAGAGTTGAGCTTATCCACTTGAGAGCTCATCTACTCTAAATTATTTTATGATTTCTTTAGAAAGTGTAATGGAGGAATAACTCCAGCTCACAGTCATTTCCCATTCTCTGCTCTAAATGTTTTGCATAAGAGTAATGTATTGTTATACATTATACTGAAAATGTGTCCCTTTGGTGCTAGATGAATTAAACATGGAGAGCCTGAGCATAGAGAATTGATATTGGATGAAACAATGCTTTTCTAAGAGAAAATGTGAAAAAAGCATAGCTTTAAAAAATTGTTTGTATTTTATGCTTAAATAGTTCATCCAACTTGCCAAGTAAGACAATCCAGCTGTTAAGGCTGGCCCTCATTAGGATGTACTACAAAACCATTCATCATTTTATGTTAATCAGATTATACTGAGCTTAGGTGGTGATAAACTGAGTCCCAAACATAATGAAAATGAATGAATTGCTGCACTTCAAAGCAAATATTTCCCATACCAGTGAGAAAATTTACAGAATGTATGCTGTGAGAGAGAGAAAAAAAAAAAACTGCAATGTAAGTATAAAGCAAAGTTCACATTAAGGAATTTTCTTTCAACTTTAAAGCTAGCTCTACCTAGTAATATATTGTTCCAACTGAAGGGAATATTAATCCATTAAAAACAAATCCAAATGTCACATTAGGAATAACTCTCCCTGGTGTATAGGCTAAATCTATATTTATAACCATATCTCTTTAAGATTCTCTGCACCTGGAATACATTTAAAAATAAGGACACCTTTGTTAAACTTAATGTCACATTTCCATGAACCAGTTAATACCATTAAGTGGGTGAGGGGGAAAACATCTGCATAGATTTTGAGCAAATTCCAATAATATATTTACATGATGTTCACATATATTTATATACGATTGCACAAAAATAAAAAAGTGGAATCCATACAAAAATGTTGCTGGTGAGAGGAAAAGAGAAGGGCTATAAGGCCAAGGAGATATTACCTGTAAGTGAAGCTGCCCATATACTGCCTGGTACTATATCCTGTTTCAATTAATTATTCTTCCTATATTTATTTATTTCCGTCTGATTACCTAAAGTCCTAAAATATGCTATGTGATGCCTCTACATATTGGTGTTCTAGAGAAAAAAATTGATCAACTCATTTTAGTTAGGTCTATGGGTTTTATAATAAAGTCAACACAGTTGGCAGCATCTATAAATAAACACTCTTTATTTAATTCTCAGAAATATTTGAAATCATAAACAGAAAATCACATGTATACAAATAATTTTGAAAAGGAGATTAGAAAAAGAAAAAAAGAGTAAACAAGGAAATAGAATATATAGAATCCAAGCTAGATAAATAATTCTCTTGTGTCTACAATAAAAAATTTCTGTAGTCTGGAAGTGAAGGTTACCCACAGTATGTTCCCAATACATATTTCCAGCCTTATTTTATATTACTCATTTTTATGTAATACATACTCTATACACCTGGAATACTTATAACTCAGCATAATAACTTCAAAAAATCATCTTGTAATCCATTTCTATTCTTTTAGAATCCTCATTACTAAGAATTAATTTCCTGTATACTCATCTTTTTTAGACTCAAATCAGGTGGTAACATATTTATGAATTCTGCCTGCATTGGCCAAAGATTATACAGCATAGATGTATATACCTTACTAGTGAAATGTAAGCACTTTGAAAACTTGAAATGCTTCTTTGCTGCCTATTTTTTGCCAAACATATAGTCCAGGATTTGGTACAAAGCAAGCATTTAATATGTCCCTAGGATCCATACTTAATACCATATACCAAGATAAGATCAAAATGGGTCCAAGATTTAGGCATAAAGAACAAGATTATAAATAAATTAGAGGAATATAGTACAGTTTACCTCTCAGACTTGTGGAGGAGGAAGAAATTTGTAAGCAAAGATGAACTAGAGATCATTATTGATCACAAGATATAAAATTTTGGTTATATCAAATTAAAAAGCCTTTGTACAAACAAAACTAATATAAACAAGATTAGAAGGGAAGCAACGAACGGGGAAAACATTTTCACAGTTAAAGGTTTTGATAAAGGCCTCATTTCCAAAATATATAGAGAACTGACTCTAATTTATAAAAAAATCAAGCCATTCTCAAATTGATAAATGGTCAAAGGATATGAACAGACAATTCTCAGATGATGAAATTGAAACTATTTCCACTCATATGAAAGTGTTCCAAATCACTATTGATCAGAGAAATGCAAATTAAGACAACTCTGAGATAACACTACACACCTGTCAGAATGGCTAAGATGACAGGAAAAAATAATGATGAATGTTGGAGGGGATGTGGGAAAACTGGGACACTGATGCATTGTTGGTGGAATTGTGAATACATCCAACCATTATGGAGAGCAATCTGGAATTATGCCCAAAAAGTTATCAAACTGTGCATACCTTCTGATCCAGCAATGCTACTACTGGGCTTATACCCCGAAGAGATAATAAAGAAGGGAAAGGGACCTGTATGTGCCAAAATGTTTGGGGCAGCCCTGTTTGTAGTGGCTAGAAACTAGAAAATGAATGGATGCCCATCAATTGGAGAATGGTTGGGTAAACTGTGGTATATGAATGTTATGGAATATTATTGTTTTGTAAGAAATGACCAACAGGATGAATACAGAGAGGCTTGGAGAGACTTACATGAACCAATGCTAAATGAAATGAGGAGAACCAGGAGATTATTATATACTTCAACAATGATACTGTATGAGGATGTATTCTGATGGAAGTGGATTTCTTCAACAAAAAGAAGATCTAATTCAGTTTCAATTGATCAATGATGGACAGAAGCAGCTACACCCAAAGAAAGAACACTAGGAAATGAATGTAAACTGCTTGCATTTTTGTTCTTCTTCCTGGCTTATTTATACCTTCTAAATCCAATTCTCCCTGATCAACAAAAGAACTGTTCAGTTCTGCACACATATATTGTATCTAGGATATACTGTGACATATTTAACATGCATTGGACTGCTTGCTATCTATAGGAGGGGGTGGAAGGAGGGAGGGGAAAAGTCGAAACAGAAGTGAGTGCAAGGGATAATGTTGTAAAAAAAATTTACCCAGGCATGGGTTCTGTCAATAAATATAATTATTAAAAAAAATAAAAATAAAAAATAAAATATGCCCCTAGGTATGTAAGAAAGTTGTACACATTTCAGGTATAA
The DNA here is from genome assembly GCF_902635505.1 of Sarcophilus harrisii. Classification (NCBI taxonomy): domain Eukaryota; kingdom Metazoa; phylum Chordata; class Mammalia; order Dasyuromorphia; family Dasyuridae; genus Sarcophilus; species Sarcophilus harrisii. The sequence goes on along the minus strand of NC_045427.1, from coordinate 62,451,714 downwards.
ACACATACATATACATGATGAATAAATTTATACACACATGTATTACATGTGTATATATTTTGATTCTTTATTAATTACATTAGGCTTTGAAAGCTTGAATACTTTGTACATATAACAGATTGCATACATATAATTTTAAATACCAAATTTATACTACACATACATATGTGTATGTGTATTTGAGCATGTAAATATGTCAAAATTTAAATAAATGGAACATGTATTTGTTTTGATCAATGTCACAAAATATAAGGGAGAGGCATTACTACATTTCTGGCCACCCTTGATGGTATTCAGAATAGCTGCAATAAATCAGAGTTATAGCATTTTGGGTATTTCTAATTCTACTGCATCTGTGTAGACATGGCGTCCATTTGTTAATACTTTCAAGTAATCAAAAATGCCATAAAGAGAGAGATGGAATAATCTATACAAGAACTCATGTACTTTAAATGATTTTATGACCTTTATTTTTCTTTGGAGGGTATAACAGAAGAATAACACCAAATACTGAATAAATGTAGGTATATGTATGTGAATGAATAAATACACACACACACACACACACACACACACACACACATATATATATAAAATTCTCTGCATATTTTGTGTTTATATTTATTTATAAATACATGTTTCACAATATATATGTGCATTACAACATTGTATATTTATATAAGTATATGTAAATATCTATGCTAACATATAATGGTGCCATGCTAACAATTAATGCATATTAATATGCATGTGTATAAAGCTACATATTTTGAAACATGCTTTATATTCATTATCTCATATGATCTTTTAACAGATACTGAAAATAAAATTCATTGGTTTTATTTCCAACTTTATTTTTCAGATAAGAAACAAAGACTCATAGAGTTATGACTTGTAGTTGATTAGTTTTGGTTTCTCTCTCTGAAAAATGATTTTTGTGAAACCATAGACAATTAATTTAATAACTTTCTGTTACCTATAATATCCATCTCATTGAATTGTTGAGGGACTCAAACAAATTATATATTAAATCTATTTTCTGTAAAGAGCTAAATAATTGCATTATGAAAATCCTGGGAAAGAATCATGACTTCTCTCATAACAGATTTCTTTGATATGGGTATATTAGACATATACATTTTAGCTGGCTTCTATTTGCACATCTCCAAGCAAAAAGAATTAAAGCAAACATTCATTTCTGAAGTTTCCATTCTAGAAAAAGGATAAAAAAAAAGAGTGTTCTAGATAATAAAACAATCCAATACTTCTTGCTTTCCTTTACAGTAGTCTCTGATTTACAGTTTTGTACACAACACACTTGTAAACTAGGTAGTACAGCAATTATTATTCTATTTGTTAGAGAAGAGAAAACTGAGCTTGCAAGAGGGGGAAATATCTAGTTTCAAATATGGGAGTTGAACACACAATTTCAAATTTCAATCCCATTGCCCATTCTATATTTTTATGCAACTTTTCTAGTAATCACAAGTTAGGTATTTGAAATTGAGTCGCCTCCTCCTAAAGCTGTTATCAGAACTTTTAGCACTTTTGGCAAATAGACCATATATTATTGAACCAATATTGGGAAATATATCAGAAAAGATTGATAGAAATATTTTAATAGCTTTTTATTTACAAATTATATGTATGGGTAATTTTACAGCATTGACAATTGCCAAACCTTTTGTTCCAACTTTCTCCCTCCTTCCCCCCACCCCCTCCCCTAGATGGCAGGATGATCAGTAGATGTTAAATATATTAAAGTATAAATTAGATACACAATAAGTATACATGATCAAACCGTTATTTTGCTGTACAAAAAGAATCAGACTCTGAAATATTGTACAATTAGCTTGTGAAGGAAATCCAAAATGCAGGCAGGCAAGAATATAGGGATTGGGAATTCAATGTAATGGTTCTTTGTCATCTCCCAGAGTTCTTTTGCTGGGCGTAGCTGGTTCAGTTCATTACTGCTCCATTTGAAGTGATTTCTTCATCTCATTGCTGAAGATGGCCAGGTCCATCAGAATTGATCATTATATAGTATTGTTGAAATACATAATAATCTGGCCCTGCTTGTTTAACTCAGCATCAGTTCATGTAAGTCTCTCCAGGCCATTCTGAAATCATCCTGCTAGTCATTTCATAGAAATATGTTTATTAAAGTTTTTTAATTTTATTTTTTTTATTTATAAAACATATGCTTGGGTAATTTTTTAAAACTGACTTGCAAAACCTCCTATTCCAATTTCTCCTCTCTTTCCCACATCTGGGTGTAGCTGATTCTCTTTATTACTGAACAAATGTAACTGATTTGAATCATATCATTGTTGAAGAGGGCCACGTCCATCATCGTTGATCATTATATAATCTTGTTGCTGTGTATAATGATCTCCTGGTTCATTATAAGGGGAAATTACCACTAATGAAAAAGAAATGAAAGCAATTATTATTTTGCCCAGCTGCATGACAGCAAATTTGACAATGTAACCAAAATGGATGAATATTTACAAAAATATAAATTACTTAGATTAGCAGAAAAGGAAATAAATTACTTAAATAGTCCCATTTCAGAAAAAGAAATGGAAAACAAGTCATTAATGACCTCCCTGAGAAAAAATCTCTAGGGTCAAAAGGATTCAAATTGAATTCTACCAAACAATTGAAATAAAATTAATTCTAATACTGTGCAAACTATTTGGAAAAATAGGTAAAGAAGGAATCCTGACAAATTCTTTCTATGACACAAATATTATATTGATACCTAAACCAGTAAGAGAGGAAACAGAGAAAAAAAATTACAGATTAATCTCCCTAATGATTATCAGTGCCAAAATTTTAAGTACAATATTAGCAAAGAGATTACAGCTACTTATCTGCTGGCCCATATACTATGACCAAGTGGGATTTTTACCAGAAATTCAAGGCTGAAGGAATTCATGGCTGGTTCAATATTAGGACAACTATTACCATAATTGACTATATCAATAGCATAACCAACAAAAATCATATGATAATCTCTATAGGTGCAGAAAAAGCTTTTGACAAAATTCAGCATCCATTCCTTTTAAAAACACAAGAGAGCATAGGAATAAAGGAAGCTTTTTTTAAAATAACAAGCTGTTTCTATCTAAAATCAATAGCAAATGTCATTTGTATAGGAGAGAAGCTGGAAGCTGGACACATTCCAAATAAGATCAGGGGTGAAACAAGGATGCCCATTACCACCACTATTATTCAACATTGTACTAGAAATTTTGGCTTTAGTAATAAGTAAAGAAAAAAAAATCAAAGGAATTAGAATAGGCAATGGGGAAATAAACTTATCTTTTTTTTCCAGGTGACCTGATGATGTAATTAGAGAATCTTAGAAAATCATCCAAAAGCCTACTAAAATCAATTAACAGCTTTAGCAGTTTTGCAAGATACAAAATAAAGTCACAGAAATCATCAGCATTTTTATTACTGAAAAAACAACAGTGAGAAATATAAAGAGATTAAATTTAATATAAGTATAAACAAAATAAATTCTTTGGGTGTTATATGTCAAGATAAATCCTGGAACTACATGAACATTATCATAAAACAATTACTTCCATGAATAAAGTCAGGCCTAAAGAATTGGAAAAATAATAATTGTTCATGGGTATACTGAGCTAAAATAATAAAAAGGAAATTCTGCTTAAATCATTTTTACTTGTTCTGTGTCATACTAATCAAACTGCCCAAAATTATTTTATAGAATTAGAAAAAATAATGAATAAATGTGAAGAATATCAAGGGAATTAGTGAAAAAATACAAAGGATGGCAGCTTAGCAGTACCTAACCTAAAATTATATTATTATGCAGCAGTCATCAAAACTCTTTGGTAGTAGCTAAAAAATCATGTGATGAATTAGTAGAATAGATGAGGCATATGACAGAATAATCAATAGAAATGTAGTATTGCTTAAACCCCTAAACTCCAACTTCTGGAATAAGAAGTCACTATTTGACAAAAATTGCTGGAAAAACTGTCAATTAATATGTCAGAAACTTGATATAGACCTACATCTCACACCCCATACCAAAATAAAGTCAAAATGGGTACATGATTTAGGCTAAAGTATAATATCATGAAAAATTAGGAGACCCAGGAATAATTTACATATTAGATCTTTGGAGAAGGGAAGAATTTATCACCAAAGAAGAGTTAGCGAATATTATGAAAAGGAAAATGAACTACTTTGATTATATTAAATTCAAAAGTTTTTGGACAAACAAAACCAACAGAAACAAGATTAAAAGTCAAATACAAAGTTGGGAAAAGATTTTTATATACAGTGTTTCTGATAAAAGAATCATTTTTAAAACATATAAAGAATGGTATCCAATTTATAAGAATAAGCCATTCCACAACTGAAAAATCAGTCAAAGGATATTAAAAAAAATGTTCAGATGATGAATTTAGATAGTAAAAATGCTCTAAATCACTATTTATTAGAGAAATACACATTTAAGCAACCCTAAGGTACTAACTCACCCTCCTCATATTGACTAAGACGACTGGACAAGATAATGATAAATGATAGAGTGGATGTGGGAAAACTGGGACACTATTACATTGTTTTGTAGTTGTAAAATGATCCAACCATTCTGAAAAGCAAACTGTAACTATACCCAAAGAACTATCAAACTGTGCATAATCTTTGATCCAAGAGTGAATCTCTGGGTCTCTATCCCAAGGAAATTATGAAGGAGGAAAAATGACCCATGTGTACAAAAATATTTGCAGAGAACTGTTCGGTTCTGCACACATATATTGTATCTAGAATACACTGTGACATATTTAACTTGTATAGGACTGCTTGACATCTGGGGAAGGGGGTGGAGGGAGGGAGGGGAAAAGTCGGAACAGAAGTGAGTGCAAGGGTTAATGTTGTAAAAAAAAAATTACCAGGCATGGGCTCTGTCATTAAAAAGTTATAAATATATATATTTGTAGCAACTCTTTTTATTATAATTACAAATTAGAGGAAGAGTAGGTGCTCTTCAATTGGGAAATGGCTGTACATGAAGGTAATAGAATATTAGTTTTTCTCTAAAAATGAGGAATATTGCTATAGTGGATAGAGCACCAGCCCTAGCATCATAAGGACTTAAGTTCAAATCTGGCCTCAGACACTTACTACTTCCTAGCTGTGTGATCCTGGGAAAGTCACTTAACCTCAATTGTCTTGGAAAAAAAAAAAAGCAAAGAAAAATGATGAACAAACTGATTTTAGAAAGGCCTAGAAAGATTTACATGAACAGATGCTGAGCAAAACAAGCAGAACCAGGAATACAATAACAATACAATTAACAATTAACAATAACAGCAAGAAGATGTGATGATCAACTATGAAAGACTTGATCTTCTCAGTGGTTCAGTAATCCAAGGCAATTCCAATAGACTGCACAGAAAATGTCATATTCACCCAGAAAAAGAACTATGGGGAATTAATATAAATCAATACATGCTCTGTTCACTTCTTTTGTTGTTTTTTTTTTTTTCTCTGCTCTGGTTTTTCCCTTTCGTTCTAATCTTTCTCTCCCAACATCATTCATAAAGCAATGTGTATTAAAATAAATAAATGCATTCAAAAACTTTTAAAAATGAGATGATATAGATCAGGAGCAAAATAGTTTGAAAAGAGCCATTGATAAAAAGAACACTTGTCTTTTTCTGTTTCTTATCATTGTGTTGAATTTATACTTCCAATTTTGAAGCATATTTTAGAAAGCTTCTTACTCTTACCTTATTCACTGCCCATGAACTTTGAAGAATGTTCAGATGTTTTCTTGCAACTTTTTGTCTGTCATGACAACACTTTTGATTAGTTGCTGAGTCAAAAATCCGTGGTCACCCTTGAAAGACAATCCTCAAAACTTTTGCCTTCCTTCTGGTTTTTATTTTAAAGGATTGAAATGAACTTTAGATTACACTAGGGCTACTTAAACTTTTTTTTCACTGTGACCCCTTTTTGAATGACATATTTTAACAAGACTCTAGGTATATAGGTATATAAAAATGTATAAAAATCAAATATTTACTTATAATAAATCATAATTTTGTGACACCCCACATTCATTTTCATGACCCCATTTTGAATTGTGAACCACACTTTATGAAGATTTGAGATAGACAATGAGTTCATGACCTCCTAAGCAAATATATGTGTCTGGAGTGAGATTGCTTTCTATTTGTATCGTCTTTCCTTTCTTACCAGGCTTTGTGAAACACCCAAAGGCTTGTATTTTCCTTCTTTTGGAAACCTGAGTAGTAGTATATGAGCTCTTCAAGCAACTATGGATGTAACAATAACAATGATGATGATGACAATGACAACAATGGAAAGCAAGCAAAGAGGAAATTGATTCCTCACAAATGGAGAAATCAGCACAGATAAGAGTCTAGGTGTAGCTGATTGGGCCATACTCAGAGGAAGTATGAAAAAGAATATGAGAATACTTAGTCCTCTTGCAAAAGTACCAAAGCAGACCCTTCCGCTTCATTCCAGCCCTTCAGTGAATGTTTAATGCTAAGTAATTCCCTTCCCTTTGGGGAAATATTTATACAAGGGAAACATTGATAAAAACATATACTAGGATGTATAAAAGTTCATACCTTTTTTCTTTTTTTTTTCTCAAGTATCTTATAAATTGATTCTCCTATATAAGAATACAACTGCTTGTTATTACTGGGCTTATATCCCAAAGAGATTATAAAGAAGGGAAAGGGACCTGTATGTGCACGAATGTTTGTGGCAGCCCTTTTTGTAGTAGCCAGAAACTGGAAACTGAGTGGATGCCCATCAGTTGGAGAATGGCTGAATAAATTGTGGTATATGAATATTATGGAATATTATTGTTTGGTAAGAAATGACCAACAGGATGATTTCAGAAAGGCCTGGAGAGACTTACATGAACTCATGCTGAGTGAAATGAGCAGGGCCAGGAGATCATTATATACTTCAACAACAATACTATATCATGATCAAATCTGATGGACCTGGCCATCCTCAGCAATGAGATGAACCAAATCAGTTCCAAGGGAGCAGTAATGAACTGAACCAGATAGACACAGCAAAAGAACTCTGGCAAATGACTAAGAACCATTACATTGAATACCCAATCTCTATATTTTTGTCTGACAGCATATTTTTTTTAAAATTTCCTTCACAGGCTAATTGTACAATATTTCAGAGTCCTATTTTTTTTTGTACAGCAAAATAACGGTTTGGACATGTATACTTATTTTGTATTTAATTTATACTTTAATATATTTAACATGTACTGGTCATCCTACCATCTGGGGGAGGGGGTGGGTGCAAGGAGGGGAAAAATTGGAACAGGTTTGGCAATTGTCAATGCTATAAAATTACCCATGAATATAGCTTGTAAATAAAAATGCTATAATAAAAAACAAACAAAATTTTTTTTCACTGTGATAGTATCTTGGAAATAGGCAAATGCTACAATATTTTATTGTTCTGATGATTATATGTAAGAAAAGTGATGGAAAACTGTTAATGATGCAAATTAAAATCAGTGTCTTGTGTACAAAAAAAAAAAAGAATACAACTTCTATTCCATTAGGTGATTCATGTCATACTCTGGGAATCATTTTCACTTTCTCCTCAACTTTTGTATCCCACCTGAAGCAAACACCTTAGAATTGAATCAAAAAATAGAATTGTTCTTCAGAACAGTGTCATGGGATGGAATGGGAACAATGCAACCTTAGATTCTTCATTGATGAGATACACTTTCCCCAATTAATAATCTCAGGACAAATCAAGAGGGCAGATAAAGTACAAGCATTATTGAAAATTGTTAGCTCTTGGGGTACCATTAGCTAAGTGTCAAACTTGTTTACCATTATTGGACTGAAATTTGAAGGGGTTTATATGAAGTAATAAAAAAAAAACTATTTTTTTTAAAAAACTATTTTAATTAAGAATTCATTAAATGCAATTTAATTTAAATTCTTTTAATACTTGCGTCACAGCGATTCAAAGTATTTCAGTTATGAGCAGAATGCATATCTACTGTATCCATCCATACTTTTCTAAAGTCTTGTGCTATTATCCCATGAGACTAAACATTTTGTGACATTTGAAAAAAATAATTTAACTTTCCTGAGGCTCAATTTTCATATTTCTAAAATAATTACAATCCCTACAACTTTGCTGTGAGGATTAAATAAGATAATGTGAGTAAAATGCTTTACAACCATAAATTGCTATAGGAATGCAAGTTTTTCTTGAATTTTTGTATCATTTAGAAATAGCATAATAAGCTCTTTTAAAATTGTACATAGAAATGCTGTCATTCCCACTCTGTGGGGTTCTAGGGTTGGTAGAAAATGAAAATAATATAGAGACTGAGAGATTTTAGTAGCATGCAAATTCACACTTTACAAACTGCTACAAAGTGATAATTAACAATGTGATAAGTACTAGGTGATAATGCTCAATAGAATAAGGTGAAAATTAATTGTCTGAGCTGAAATTAGGTGGAATAGTTTGACTTTTAATATACTTTAAGTCTACTAAAATATGATAAAGCCATAGATTTCAATTTAACTACTGCCAGTTATCATTAACACATTAGTAAAAATAAATTATAAGATTTAGAAGGATTGTTAGAGGAAAAATATTAAAACAGAACAGTATAACTAGACTGGAACTTAGAATGTTACACATATTATTTCAGAACTGAAAGGAATTTCACAAGTCATCTAGTACAACCCCATCTAGAACAATTTTACAGAGGAGCAAATAGTACTGAAGAGGATAAATTACATGTTCCAGTTCACACAGGTAGAATATGTAAAAAGTATGTTTTGAATTCAGGCCATTTGATTCACTAACTAGTGAGTTGACTTTACACTTTATCAAAATGCCTCTCCATAACTTAGATTATGTTTGTCATTTCTATAGAATTAAGATCTTTATATCTTACAGATATATTTCTGTAGTTCGAAGAGAGGAACATTAAAGTCTTCATTTTTTTGTGTGTAATAATTCAGTTAACTTTTTTTCTTTATAAATTTAGATACTGTACAATTTGATACATATTGTATTCATATCCTCCTAGTTGTTTTTTTCATCCTCTTCATTTCCTTATTGTATTATGCTAAATATAGTGAATGTCAGAATTTTATCTTCCATATTTATATTTCTATATAAGTGTCTTTCATCTGTGCCATCTTGCTACTTACATAGAAGCTATCAAAGCATCTCCCAACTTACTACTTGCTATTCTTTTAAACTTCCTGTCTTGTTTAGATCCTTGACTGTTGTTATTCTCCTACTTTATAGCACATATTTGTCATCTTTCCCAGGGTACCAGCTCTTTAGTAAATGACCTATTTTAAGAGATAATTATGCCAGCATAAATGAATATGTTAACATCTCCAAAACTTGTTTCCCATTAGAGACTTCATTCCATAATGCCTTAGCCCCACAGTTTCTGGCCTGTCATTAAATGAATTATGATATGATACAGTGATATATCCATTTTATTGCACCTCCAGCTAGATTAGGGTGAATCATTCCTATTTGTTTCCCAGCTCTCTCAAGTTCTAGGATATATGTACCCCTAATCATTTCAACATTTTGAGTTGAGATATGCTCTAGTTTTGTGTTTTGTGTGTTTTTTTTTCCCTGCTTGTCTTTTCATCTTCTACATATTTCTCTGGAGCAGCCCAATCCTTGCCTCCCACAGATAACTCAAAAAAGATCTTAAAAAGTGAAATACAAGAATTAGAGTCAAATGTTTTCATCCCAGATACCAACACTGTGAAAAAGTGACTTATGTCAGGCTATAATGAAAGTTCTGTTTCATATAAAATTTGAGAACAGTATAACTTGATGATTCAAAAAGAAATTGAAGGAAATAGTAAATATGCAAAATTAATATTTTTATTCTATTTCCTAAATTATCTGTCAATGTTCCACTTTTGTGTACATGCTATAATTTCAAAGTTTTGAAAATTAGATAAAATGAGATCTTTCCTCCAATTGGTTTCATTTTCTGGATATCTATAAAAGTAAAAGTGAAAAAAATAATATTAAAATGAAGGAACAGCATATCCATCTATATTTCAATTTGCTCTATCTATGTGAATATGTTTAAAGAATGTTTTCTTTCTCACCAACTTCTAAAATACTAGGACTGGTTTCTAAAACAATGTAAATTTTATTCAAAAACTTAAAATTAGTTTCTGTTTCATCCACTATGTGAGATTAAACTGAAGGACTTGAAATTTGGTCAACATTAAGAAAAGAGTTGTAGATGAGTGATGATTCTTTAAAGACAGAAAGATAAATAGACAGAAAGAAAGAAATATAAATCAATGATAAACAGAAAGATGATAGATAGATAGATAGATAGATAGATAGATATTTTAAGATTATGTAGTCATTTTATTAGACTCCTTTCATTTTAATCCAGAGAGCAGAGGTAGAAACTGTGGTTGGAAGTTACAGAGGCCAGCTTATTGCAAATGTAGTCTTCCTAATCATCTGAGTTATGGTATAGTGGAATAAACTATCTTAATAATCAATGTCCCAACACAGAACTCGTTATTTTTCTCCTCTTTCCATCATGCTTAATACTCTTATGAATATTGGCCAGATTTCCACTAATCCAAGATTTTTAGTTATTATTCCATCCTTGACTTGTGATTTCTGTCTTCATATGTCTCTCATACATTCTCTCTTGTCTATTCATACCCCTATTAGAATTAATGATATTCTTCCTATTTCTTGCTTGAAACATTTCAATAACTATTAGTTGGGTATTTCTACATCATGTCTCTTCCTTCTCTAATCTATCTTCCAGTTAGCAAGAAAAGTTATGCTTTAAAGCAAAAGTCACACTGTCAAGCTCCTATTTAATGAATTACAGTAGCTCTCTATTACTTCTAAGATCATGTAGAAAATATATTTGCTATTTATATCTCTTCACAATCTGTCTTCTTCCCATATTTTCAGTCTTGTGCAGTCATTCTTATGACGCCCAACTTGGGGTTTTCTTGGTAAAGATACTGGAATTGTTTGCCATTTCCTTCTCCAGCTCATTTTACAGATCAGGAAACTGATGACAATAGGTTTAAGTGATTTGGCAAGGGACCTTTTATTAGTAAGTGTCTGAGACCAGGTTGGAATTGAAGATTAATCTTTCTGACTCCAGTCTCACTACTCTGAAAAATACATTTTCTGTTTAAAAGCCCACAAGGGTATGTGATAATGAAGATAGTCTACTAAGGTATGAATTCACTCATCATCTCAATGCACATAATGTAAAGGTACGTATTTTTCCTTTTCTTTTTTTCTGACCTTCTATCTCAAACCCCTAAATGCCTAATGGACATCTTGAACTGAAAGTTCTATAGAGATCTCAAACTCATTATGTCCAAAATAGAACTCATTATTTTTTGCTCCAAAGTACTTTCCTTTACCAATTTCTCTATTGTCACGGAAAACAACAACTTCCTACTAAGTTACTAAAACACCTCTTGCTTCATATTTTGTACTTAAAACAGCCACAATTTTGTTACAGGACCTTGATATCTGAACTTATGTCTGGACTGCTTTCAAGTAGTCTTATAGTTGTTCATTCTGACCCAAATCTCTATCCAGTATAGTTCACCCTCCACTTGGCTGCCAAAGTAATCTTAAAGTGACTTCATCATTGCTTCTTACTCTCCATGAATTTTAGAAACTTCCCAGGATCTCTATTTAGAAATAACAATCCTTCACAATTGGTCCTCTTCCAACATTCTCAGACTTCTTTGAGATTATTGTCCTTCATATACAGTATAATAAACCCACAACAGCTTTTTTGATTTTTCTCTCATTTGACATTATAGCAACTTATATACTATGATGTTGCAACGTCCATCACCATGCCATCTCTGCTTTCCCTTTTCACATCTTTCTCCAGAATTTGTAAATTTCCTTGAAGAGTTACCTCAAACTCATCTTCTAAGAGAGAATTTTACTATTTATTTTTAACTCCAACCCCATACTACTGGTGCCTTTCTAGTGAATTATCATCTAATTTATAGTGTATATAATTTATGTATATACAGTTGTTTTCATATTATCTTTTCTTTTGCTCCAGTGTCTGATGAAGGGATAGATTTTTTTTTCCTTAAAAAGACTAATCATTCTACTTCTGCTTTAAATTATTTTGTCTACCATATCTTGTAGGAGATTGACCCCAAGATCATTCCCTTTATTTTTCTTATACTCATAATGCATTGTTTATTAATCAATTTCTTCTCTGCTACCAATATGACAGAACTACTTCTCCTAATTATCATCCTATATTTCCTATCCTTTTCACACTGCAGTTCCTAGAAAGAGTTGTTTATATTCATTACACCATTTTTTCACCTCCTACTCATCTTTCAATTTCTTGTCATCTGATTTCCTATGCCACCATACAACTACAGTTATTCTCTCCAAAATGTTGCATCTATATTCAGATGACTTCCATATCTCTATATTTTGCCCAAATTTTTCTTGCACTTTGTCCCTACATTATCACCTGCCTGATTGACCATCTGTGTATCACATAATCATCTCACACTCATGTCAAAAAGAACTAATTATATTTCCCAAAAAAACATGTGAACAAAAACCTAAAATTTATCATAAATCTCTCATTTATGGTGATAGCAAATCTATCTTTCTAATCACCCTGGTTGTCATTTCTAGAAATATTCTTGACTCTTTATGCACCTTTCAAACAGAAATAGTAGTCAAACCATTTCAATCCTATTTCCACAATGTTGCTTGCACCCATATCCTTTCCTCCACTCACAGAAACTCTGCCCTCCTTCATTTTTGTGAAAATAATCTATGGCTTGGACTACTTCCATAAATCCTTGATTTGTCTCTCTGACTTTAATATTACCAGTTCTCCAGTAGTTACACAGGTAGCTGCCAAATTGACATTCTTAAAATATATCTGAATATTTCATTTCTATTCAAAAATCTTCATTACATCTTCTTTAATTCAATAATAATAATATTCAAAACCCTTAATTTAGAATTTAAATCTCTTTATAATCTGGTGTCCATATACCTTCCTAGATTTACTTTATGTAACTTTATACTCTCTTTTCTAGTCAAACTGACTGGTTAGATGTTCCTTTTAAACTATAATATACCTTCTGCCTCTATAACTTTGGCTGAGTGATCATGCATGCCTGCAAAGTTTTCCATTATCACATTTATTTTACAGAATTACTAACTTCTTTCAAAGTATAACTTATGTGTCACTCCCTTCACAGACTCTATTTTGATCATTCCATTTAACATATTCTTTCTTTAAAATATTTTCTATGATTTTTACTTATTTGTATTGATTGACCCCTTCATTTAGTGAAATGTAATCTCCTTTGGCCAGGGACTTTTCTTTTGCCCTTGTTTCTGCTCATTTAATACAGCACCTCAACCAAAGTAAATCTTAATATGTATTGAATTTAATTGGTTTGGATTTTGGAATTGCAGAAGGTGGGATGAGAATTCCATATATATTACTCATTATCTGTGCTTTAGTTTGAATATTTCGTTCCCATAGTATTAATGCCCTATTGATTAAAATAATGATGTAAAGACAATTTGAATTCTTAAGATTCCTTTTAGCTCTAAATTCTATGATTCATCATCATAGTATTTGAAACACTGAAATATGAGAGAAATTTTAGATTTGCTGAAACAATAGGCTTTTTCTGATTGTCCACAGAGAGCAGGACTAGGGAAACTGGTGAAATGGGAAGAGATATACACTCGATAAATGTATCTATGTATGTGTCTATGTGTATGTGATGAGAAGCAGAGGAATGAGAGGTAACTAAAATCTTGTGAATTGTGAAATATCATGAGAACAAGTCATTAAATTTTGGTAGCAGATTACATGCCAGGATTTCCAGAAGTCAGATAAGTGAAATACAGTATGATAAGCATAGTAAAGTCTAACAGAGAGAAGACATCATTGCATTTAGAAGTGAATTTGACTAACTGTTAACTTTTAATTCCCTATCCATAGGGGAAGAATATGTGCAAAAACAACATAGGTTGGCCCTAGGTATTGCAAATGAATGTTTACACTTCTATTATTCTTATATCTTAAAGATAAATATCCCCCTTTTGGGAAGATAGATATAAATTTTTAAAAATTCTTTTCTAAAGGCTAATTGATGTCCATAGATTAAGTTGAACTAACTCACTACTCATTTGGAGATAATGGTAGGAGGGACTACACAACCAAAATAGAGGCTTGGAAGCAAATAATATGTAACAAAGTCAATTCCTATACTTTCAATGGTCCTATTGAAGCATATAGTCCATTTTGTCCATACTTGTCCATATTGAAGCATTGAAGTGGAGAAGAAGATTCTGGTCTTAATCTGGAGGAATAAGTCTACATTGCCACAATTCTCACAAATTTGCATCAATTTTCAACCATATCATCACTGAATTATAATCTCCAAACTTGCCATCTATTCTAGAGCTTAATCCAACTTTTTCATTTGTAGATGAACAAATGAAATAAGAGAGAAAGAATGATTTGTCCAGTATCACATAGACAGTAAATAGTGGAACTATGACTTAATCCAGATCTTCGTTCCAATTTATTTATCATTATTCTTTTGTGTAATATTTATTTGTATATGCATTGTAGTTTTCGTCTGGATTGGAACTAGATTTTTGCCTTATCTTTTTGTCTTTCCTAAAACCAGTCATGAGTACCCACAAATAGTAGGTACTTAATAAATGATTTTTAACTGCATTTCATGGAGCTGAAGGGGAGGGGGAATTGAAGATTAATTCAAGGTATATAAATGGGTTGACCACTTTTGTAAGGAAGGGTTTTTAAAATAGTAAATTGCCCCTTTATCCCTGATACTACAATTATTTAACTCATGGTAGAGTAAATAGAGTTAGATAAATGCCACAGTTAATTAGTTAAATTATAGGCATGAGGACTAGTATGGTAAAATCTGAAATTTGAAATCCAACTGGTCAATTCATATGTGTATGCATCTATATATCTATACATCTATACATCTATATATATATATATATATGTGTGTGTGTGTGTGTGTGTGTGTGTGTCTGTGTGTATGTACATATATGCATATATGTATATATACACAAATATATGCATACATAGAAACTGATAATTATCATTTTATAGATAAGCAAAAATTAATCTCTAAGAGTCAATTCTTCCAAGATCATAGAGAAAATAATTGATCTTAGACCCTGAACTAAGATCTTCTACTTCTCAGGCCAGTGCTCTAACTTCAAAATTGTGAATGTTAATTAACTTTAAAAATAAAATATTTAAAATAGCTATAGCTTATTAAAATATAGCTGATATTTAAAATGTTTTATGCTCAAAAGTCATGGTTTTACTTTCTTTGTTCAATGAAACTTTGCTTTTATATAAATGGGGGGCATTTGAATATCAAGAGACGGAAGATTTATATTAGGCAAAACACTTGACAACTTCAAGTAAACGTAATCTTATTTTTTCAGAACTGGTCAATAATAAATGAGTTTTAGAGTTTAAATCAAAACAATGGATTTCTCACAGTACATTATTGATAGAGCACACTTATTCTAACAACATTTTCAAGGGAAAATGTATTATTTACTGCCTCTGTTAATACAAACTCCAACATAAATGAATGTATTAAACCAGAAAAAAATAAACACAGACAACAACAATTTTAAAATTGTGCAGGGCACTGTTCATTTATTTGAGGGGGGCAAGAAGGGGAGTTGGGAAGAAATGGATTGTTGTGTAGACAAATATTTTAAGCTGATTTGTTGCTCAACTTGATGAAATACTTGGTCTGGTATAGTGGAAAATACATTTTCTTTATAAAGTCATAAGGTCTATATCATATTGTATAGTTTTAAAAATTACATTCCAGACCATTTTTGTGTTTGACATGACTGAATAATAGAATATGAGTAGCTAAGGGGTCTATCTTGGAGTCCTGCTTGTCACAGTTAATAAAATTATAAGAGACCAATAGCATTCTTTAAAATGTGATTATTTCACATCCTCATGAATATGCTATGCTTTTGTGCCATTTTTCTTAAATGTTTTATTTCTATTATCTTACCATGCCACAATTAATGATTTGTTATGTTCAAAACAAATATATTGCAGTCCAGAACAAAAGTTGGTATAGAAGCTGCACCTTGTAGGATAGCTTCATTTCCTCCTCATAGAATCCTAAAGTAAAACAATTTAGAGTATGCTGGCTTTCTTCTTGTCATGATACCATTGCCACTGACTAGTGATTTGATATAAGGAAATTAATTTAACTTCTCCATACCTCAATGTCCTTACTCATAAAAAGAGGGTTTTGGACTAGATGACTTCTAAGTCTCTATATATCTTTAAAGCCATATATTCTGCATCTCAACATTCTAATTTCAAGATTCCTTCCAACTTTGACATTCTTCAATATGTTCTGAAGCTTCTCATAACTCTACAATTACTTTCCTGTAAGTTCTGATATATGAGGGTCTCTTTCAGTACTAAGATTCTGAATTCCAAAATTTCCAGCTTAATAATTTCTAATTCTTAGTCGGACAGACGACAGAATTTCAAGTGCTAATATACATCAATAATGATAGGTCATTTTTATACAAGTTCATTCTAAGTTATTGATTATTTAATTAATTTACTTGACTATCACAAAACTCAGTGATCATGATAGCGAAACTGTTATTACCACGTTAGCAAGGAAAAAAACTGAAATTAGACAGATCAGTTTCTGAAATCAATAACTTTATAGAATCTTAGACTTCAGAAAAATTCCAGATTGTCTAGTCCATTCTGTATGCCTAACATCTAGCAAGTATGTAAGACTTTCTTTTTTTTTTTTTTAATTTTTTTTTTTTTATTTAATAGCCTTTTATTTACAGGATATATACATGGGTAACTTTACAGCATTAACAATTGCCAAACCTCTTGTTCCAATTTTTCACCTCTTACCCCCCCCACCCCCTCCCCTAGATGGCAGGATGACCAGTAGATGTTAAATATATTAAAATATAAAATTAGATACATAATAAGTATACCTGACCAAAACGTTATTTTGCTGTAGAAAAAGAATCAGACTCTGAAATATTGTACAATTAGCTTGTGAAGGAAATCAAAAATGCAGGTGTGCATAAATATAGGGATTGGGAATTCAATGTAATGGTTTTTAGTCATCTCCCAGAGTTCTTTTTCTGGGCATAGCTAGTTCAGTTCATTACTGCTCCATTAGAAATGATTTGGTTGATCTCGTTGCTGAGGATGGCCTGATCCATCAGAACTGGTCATCATATAGTATTGTTGTTGAAGTATATAATGATCTCCTGGTCCTGCTCATTTCACTCAGCATCAGTTCGTGTAAGTCTCTCCAGGCCTTTCTGAAATCATCCTGTTGGTCATTTCTTACAGAACAGTAATATTCCATAATATTCATATACCACAATTTATTCAGCCATTCTCCAACTGATGGACATCCATTCAGTTTCCAGTTTTTAGCCACTACAAAAAGGGCTGCCACAAACATTCGTGCACATACAGGTCCCTTTCCCTTCTTTATAATCTCTTTGGGATATAATCCCAGTAGTAACACTGCTGGATCAAAGGGTATGCACAGTTTGATAACTTTTTGAGCATAGTTCCAAACTACTCTCCAAAATGGTTGGATTCATTCACAACTCCACCAACAATGCATCAATGTCCCAGTTTTCCCGCATCCCCTCCAACAATCATCATTATTTTTTCCTGTCATCTTAGCCAATCTGACAGGTGTGTAGTGGTATCTTAGAGTTGTCTTAATTTGCATTTCTCTGATTAATAATGACTTGGAGCATCTTTTCATATGACTAGAAATAGTTTCAATTTCTTCATCTGAGAATTGTCTGTTCATATCCTTTGACCATTTTTCAATTGGAGAATGGCTTGATTTTTTATAAATTAGAGTTAATTCTCTATATATTTTGGAAATGAGGCCTTTATCAGAACCTTTGACTGTAAAAATATTTTCCCAGTTTATTGCTTCCCTTCTAATCTTGTCTGCATTAGTTTTGTTTGTACAAAAACTTTTCAGTTTGGTATAATCGAAATGTTCTATTTTGTGATCAGTAATGATCTCTAGTTCTGCTTTGGTTGTATGTAAGACTTTCAATGTAAGCCTTGTGAGTACAAATGTAATATTCTTTACAACCCACCATTCTCTCTTTGTATGTTTCACAAAGTATTACTATGATACATTATCCTTCATGACATAATTTATTGATTATTTTAATTAACAACTTAGAAGGTACATATATTAAAGAGTACAGGGAGAAAACTAAGAAGAGTTACTTATTTTTTGAAGTATCAATGAAAACCACTTCAATACATTATATTTTAAGCACTTTTGTTATGATAAAATAAAGGTGTAAATTCCACCATAGAATACTTAACATATCCCCCTTCTAAAAACCTACTTCACATTCAACTGTTTAAATGAGACTTGGAGAGTATGTGAACACCCATTTTGACCTTGGGGATAAGCTAAGAGCAATGACAGTCTGTTTTACTGGCAAAATTATAAGTTGTCCTCTAATTTCTCTAGAAGAGATTTCAGATTCAGGCATTAAGTGAAGAATAATAATGAAAACACAGTAATTACTGGGGAAACACACCAAAAGCAACTCCTTTGTTTTCTTTCTGTTGTCTTCAAATACCAGAGGCAAATATTGAAGTGTTTATGAGGAAAGGATGGATCATGGACTAATTTGCATTTATGTTGATACATTCAGCCTACACAAAAGGCCTACTCTAAGCTATTGAATAAATAGTGGATTATTTCAAAAGGTGGATTCTTGAAAAATTGCTGGGTAATGATTTGAGGGAAGGGGGAGAAGTGTGAAAAAAAGGACAGAAGAGAACTTACTAAATAATTACATTGCTGGGATTGAAATAGAAGACTGATTATTTCATTTTAAATAAAAAAATAAAGAAATTACATGAAAAATTTATTGGATAGATAGAATAACTGCCAAAAATATAAAAAGTGCAAACAAATATTTTATTCTGTGGTATGACAACAGCTGTGTTTAGGGTGGACAATGAATTTCTCCTGTGCTAAAATCTGATTCTAAGACCCTTTCTTTCTCCATTCCTTCTCCATCTTTCTCATTTACTAGAGAATGAGTGATAAGTTGTAGCTTTCTAAAGATGGACTAAAACAGAAATATGCTTCATAATGTGTCTGGTCACTGTCGACTATTCTTATAAGTGAAGAACATCTTCCTATGAAAGGGTTTTCATTGCTCATTTTAAACATTTATTCTCTTATTGAAATACTCTTGTTCCAATTTGATTCCATTCAAACACTACTTAATCAGAAACAAGTGCAATAAATTCATTAGCACTAAAGGCAGATTATACTCAGAATTTAGAGTCACTCAAATCAAATAGTCAATCAAATAGCATTAATTAAACATATCTAGTCACTCAATCAAATAGCATTAATTAAACACACACTATGTTTAATACACTATGACAACCACTGGGAATGCACATAAAAATGCAAAGGAAAACAGTCCCTGCTCTCAAGGAGCTTGCATCTCAGTAGGAGGAAGACAACTCATAAAAGCTAGAAGAAGATGGAGGAAGACTTGTTTGCATGATTGGGAAGAAAGTAATAAATTTAACTTGGAGAGGACTGAAATAAAGCAGACCTGGATTCATTCTTTAAATGAAGATTCTGGTAGGGCAAGTAGGTGGTGCAGGCAATAGAGCAGGAACCCTGAAGTTGGGAGCAACTAAGTTCAAATCTGGTCTCAGACACTTTACACTAACTCTGCCTATCTGTGTGACCTTGGGCAAGTCACTTAACCCCAATTGCCTGAGGGGGAAATGAAGTTTCTGGGAGGAGTTTTTTAAATAGAGGAAGAGACATAAGAGTAGTTTCAATGTGTGAATCCATGACTGGAATGAGGCTTCAGAAAGAAGGGTCCTGCATGATGAACCATTTTTAATGAAGTTTGATTTGTTGTCAGAAATGTATGCAAAATATTATTTTAAATAAATGTGTATTATCAACATTAACTACATTATTTTATTAAATCTAGACACGATTTTGAGTTGTAAATGTTCACTAAAAGTTTAACAATTGCCTCATATATATCATTGTGAAGTTAACAGCAATATATCATTGTGAAGTTAACAGCAGTATATCATTTCCTTTCACAAATGGGAACATATAGATCCCAGTTTATTAAACTGTGGTTTATGATCCTATATAGGGTCTTCAAACTGAATGTGGGGGTCATGAAATTATCATTTTTATCAGCAAATATTTGATTTGCATGCTTATTTTATATACCTCTATATCTAGGGTCATGTAAAAATTTTTGGGCAAAAAGGGGTCATGAAAAGTTTAAGAAAGTTTAAGAAGCTATGACTTATATGTCTTCCTTATCCACAGGAAATCACTCTTCATGTTGAATTCACTTTACAGATGTTTTATCACAATGATAAACATTTGATAATAACACAACTATTTAATGTATACAATGTGATATTTAGGATTATAAGCTTGTTGAACAAAGTTATTTCTAAAGTATAACTCAAAGAAATTAGATTTTTTTGAAGAGAGATATTGTTCTTAGAACAGTACTTTTACTACTGAATCAAATATTTGTCCATTCATATTCAATAAATTAAATTTAAATACTAAAAAATACAAAATTGTCCTTCAGTGATATACATCTTTCATTCAACGTATACTAGTAAAGTAAGGGAATGTGTGTCCAGTAATACAAATAAAAGGATTGCTGGGAAACCCTTTTTCATTTCAGAAGGGTCTCCCTTATGCCAAAAGCCTGTTACAAAACAATACCTTTACTTTGATCCAGCAGTGTTACTACTAGACTTATATCCCAAAGAGATCATAAAGAAGGGAAAGGAACCTGTATGTGCATGAATGTTTGTGGCAGCCCTTTTTATAGTGGCCAGAAACTGGAAACTGAGTAGATGCCCATCAGTTGGAGAATGGCTGAATAAATTATGGTATATGAATATTATGGAATATTATTGTTTGGTAAGAAATGACCAACAGGATGATTTCAGAAAGGCCTGGAGAGACTTACACGAACTGATGCTGAGTGAAATGAGCAGGACCAGGAGATCATTATATACTTCAACAACAATACTATATGATGACCAGTTCTGATGGACCAGGCCATCCTCAGCAATGAGATCAACCAAATAATTTCCAATGGAGCAGTAATGAACTGAACCAGCTACACCCAGAGAAAGAACTCTGGGAGATGACTAAAAACCATTACATTGAATTCCCAATCCCTATATTTATGCCCACCTGCATTTTTGATTTCCTTCACAGGCTAATTGTACAATATTTCAGAGTCTCATTCTTTTTATACAGCAAAATAATGGTTTGGTCATGTATACTTATTGTGTATCTAATTTATACTTTAATATATTTAACATCTACTGGTCATCCTGCCATCTAGGGGAGGGGGTGTAGATAGGAGGGGAAATATGGGAACAAAAGTTTTGGCAATTGTCAATGCTGTAAAATTACCCATACATATAACTTGTAAATAAAAAGCTATTAAAAAAAAGAATACCTTTATAAACTAATATATATATATATATATATATATATATATATATATATATATATATATATATAATTTCCTTTAGAAGGGGAAATGATGCATTCTAGGGGTCAGTAGATTTGAATCTAAGTTTACAAAAGCAACAATAAAGCAAACAAACAAATAAAAATCAAACAGAAATCAGAGAGAATATATATAGATGAATTATATATTAAACAAGAAGGAACTCATTAATGTGGAGTTAAAGAGGGAGAAAGTGTGGGATCTTGTCAAGAGAAAACTCATTAAAATCATTGGGGAAAAAGATATGATGAAAACTCCTCTCATTTTAATTCCTGTCATTTTAGATTTTACACAGAGTTTTATTCTACCTTCAATATCTGAAATTTAGGTTGACATAATCAATCTTCTCTCTTGAAGCTGGATGCCAGAAGAGTTCAAAGAAAATGAAGAGCCCAAGAAGATTCTAGAGTCCACAAAAAACTGAAAATTTAAACAAATGAAAAAATTTGATCTCTCTAATTCATCTCTGACTCTTATGCAGATATAGGACATTTATCTCTACCAGTGAAGAGTGAACCTCATGCCAAATAGACTTTGGGATTTGTGTTACAGAAGAAAGATGAAATTGAGAAACAACTAAAGATTCAATGATAAAAAAGATATATTTTAATAACCTATAGTCATGGTAAAGTGTTTGATAAAACTCCCCTGTATATAAAAATTTCTTTAAAGATTTAACTTGTTTAATTAGAAAAAAACTGGTTTTAAAAATAGAATTCTTTATTCAATAGTACATTTCTGTGAATTCATTTTTGACATCTGTCAATTCATTTTTTTCCTTTTTTGGTGTTTTTAAAAATTAAGATGTATTTTATTATTTTTTCTTTTATTCTAAGTTTTAAGTTCTCCCTCTCTCTCCCATTTCTCTTCCACCCATTGAGAAGGCAAGAAATGTGAATTCAAAAAAAAAATTAATCAGCACTCATATTCCATCAATTATCTCTATCTCTTGAAGTAGATAGAATTTTTTTCATTATAAGTCATTCAGAACATTCTTATATTATTGAATCAAAAAGAGTACCTAATCAATTCAAGGTGGCTTATTGTACACTAGTGCTACTATACAATATATACAATGTTCTGGTTGCTCACTTTGTATTGTATCACTATATATACATCTTCCCAAATGTTTCTGAAAGAAAAAAAAAATTGTCATTTCTCTTTACACAACCTGTAATTGTCCTTTATCCTAGACAACTACATCTGAATATCTGTGATTAGTACTATGTATTTCTTTTTAAGAAGTATACTGATTAATTTGAATATTTTGAGAGAACAATGAACAACATAGTGAGGAGACTCAATTTCACATTATAAAATGCATTTGAAGGCCTATTCACTTTATAGAAGAAAAAATTTGAAAGGTTTATTTAAAATATTATATTGGATTTATTTTTTTCTTGAGATGTCAGTATCATACCACTTGGGGAAAGCTATAGGGGAAGAGATAATTAGTTCAAAGAAAAAATATTGAGTGTTTCTCACAATGACTTTTTTTTTTTTTTTTTGCAAAAGTGAAATGGGTTTCATCAGTATGTCATGAATGCCCTATTTTTATTCCTAACATTTTAAGCAAAAACAATAAGAAATACTGTAATGGGAATTCCTGTATGCTTTGGAAACTTGGAGTATTTGACCTCTATGATAGCCTCTATCTCTATGTACCTCTTACTTTTATTTCAACTTTAAGAATCTATTAATTTCTCCTCATTTGACTTTATTCTTTTCTGATGGAAATTGAAAATATGTTAACATTCTTATATTTTCAATGGCTTTAAAATACAATTTGAATACATTCCAAACCAGTAATTGGCTCCTTAATCTTTCTTTTTTTTTTTTAATCTGAATTTTTTGTGAATAATTAACTCATATCCTGAACACATCCTTTCCTATTAGTATCAACTTGCTTTAATAATATGAAAATATATAGCATTTTATGTAGTCAGATGATTCTAATTATCATGCACTTTCTTAGACACATATAGACATGGAGATAGAAAGACCTAAGCATTTGACAGTTTTATCAAAATCGGGAAACTATTTTAGTATGTGTAAAAAAAAACTCCATTTGAAAATTCAACTTGAAAAGGCAGCCACCTTTATTATGCCACTATTCAAAAATGTATACAAGATTACTTCCATTCCTTTTAGGATTCCTTTGAGTCTTCTTTAATACTAAATTTTTGTCAAGTCAAACATATTTAGCATTGAAACTTTATATATATATATATATATATATATATATATATATATACACCCACACACACACACACATACATGAAGACACATGAATATACTTATATATACATATATTTATACACAGACATATATATATATATATATACATTCATTGATACATGTGCATAAATGTGATAATGTGATATGCACCAGTGAGGGGAATTCTTGCATCAGTAAGATGTATATCTTACTAGAATATAATATAATATATATATATATATTATATTATATTATATAATCTATAATAAATCTATAATAATTATAATATAATATAATATAAAACAAATTTATATTTTAATATATTTAACATCTACTGGTCATCCTGCCATCTGGGGGAAGGGGTGGAGGAAAAGAAGGGAAAAATTGGAACAAGAGGTTTGGCAAGTGTCAATGCTGTAAAGTTACCCATACATATAACCTGTAAATAAAAGGCTATTAAAATTAAAAAAATAAAAATAAAATATATACATATATGTAGACATATATAGCATATGCACATTAAAGAACAATAATTATATCAATGTATGTAGCATTTCATAAACAAATGTATATATAATTGAACATTTTTAATTTTTCTACTGAAGTATTATTACAATGTTTTTATCATTATTTTATAATGCCTCTTGGTAAAAAATAATTAATTAATCAGAAGAAATATGCATCAGTGAAAATTAAGCTTTGACACATTAAGAATGCAGGGTCACAGAATCAAAGTGATGGAAGGAAATTCAAGTATAACCCAATCCATCAATATCAATTAAAGCATCTTCTAAATTCTAATTTCCTGATAACCTTCGATAATGTAGAACATATAGTTTCCAAAGTCAGACGCTTTACACAGACCTCAGTATGTATAAGTTTATTTGTTCTTTCATCAATCCTTGAATCAATTTCTCTATCATACTCAATTCTCCAATACACTTGCCTTAATTTATACATATCCCTTACACATAATACATCATCTCCTTTTACCATATATTTGTGATGGTTGTTCCCAATGTCCTGAAAGCTCTCCCTTTTCACTTCTTCTTCTTAGTGAGTTTCTCCACATTCCTTCTTAAATTCTACTTTCATTAGTAGTATTCTCCCAGTTTCCCTACTTGTTAATAATTTCCTCTCTAAGATCAGCTCTCATTGCATTTGTATCATGTTTCAAATATACCTAATGTTTTAAATCACATGACTGTATTAAGCTGTTATACTTAATGCTTAAAATCACTGTGCATCATACTGGACTTGATTAAGTACTTCCTTTTAATTGATTGGTAAACATTCTATCCTCTGATTAATTGATAATTGATTAATTGATTGGTAAATATTCTACCCTCTGGAAATAGTAAAAATCAAGTCACTCTTCTTAGAGTTTTAATGCTTAAATATGAGTTCCTTACCACTGTTACCAGCCTTTCTCTTCTCTAGCTAAAGACCTTCAGTTCTTTCAAAAGCTTTTCAAATGGAATTATTTCTTAACCCCTCATCATTCAAGCTGCCATTCTCTCAAAGTTCACCAAACATGCATTGTTGTTGTTGTTCAGACATTTCTGTCAGGTCCAAGTCTCTGTGACTACATTTAGGATTTTCTTGGCAAAACTATTGGCATAGTTTCTCATTTCCATTTTTCAACTCATTTTACCAATAAGGAACTGAGGCAAACAGGGTTAAATGACTTGTCCAAAATTATGTAGCTTTAGTTGACTGAGGCCAGATTTAAATTCAGGAAGATAAGTCTTCCTGACTTCAAGGCCACGGGTTTCTATCCTCTGTATCACTTAGACACCTATTCATTTTCTTTTATTAAAAGATATTACAGAGAACTAAACAGAGCACTACAAATGTGAATACTTTCTTCCTATAGAAGAAAGGCTTTAAATGAACTATAGATTGTGACAAAAGACTAGCTTTGCTAAAAGATAAAAACTCATCACAGGAAGGTACATACTAGGTTTTTTTTTGTAATATAATTTTGTGTTTTGTTTTACATGTCTCTTGGGGACAGGGTTTCAATTTCTGTTGCTGGAGTTTCTTCATTTGTTAGAACCATTAAGAAACTGAAGTCTAAGAAGATGTATTACAAATGTATTTATATAAGATTTGAAGTTTATAAAGATTTTCCTCTAAATATCCCTATAAGGGAAGTAATCACTTTCATTTTCAGATGGAAAAACTGAGGGTCAAATTATTAAATTCATAATTAACTTTCACTCAGCTAATATACATTCATACACATATGAATCAATATTTAATTATACATACAGGCAAATATATAGAGATAGCTAAATGGTGAGATGTATAGAACACTGGATTTAACATCATCTTCATAATTTCAAGTCTAACTTGAAATACTTACTAGCTGTGAGTCTCAGGGCAAGTAATTTAACATTATTTACCTCAGTTTCACATCTGTAAAATGAGCTTGAAAAGAAATTGGCAAACTATTTCAACATTCCTGTCAAGAAAACACAAAAAAGAATCACCCAGAGTCTGGCATGATTAAAACAACTGAATTTTAATATGCAGTGTATAAGTGTATGTATGTGTGAATAAAAATATATCTATGATTGTGGACAATTAATATACATAATTAGCTACATAGAGGCATGAAAATATACATAAATAAAGACTAGCTATAATGTTGGGTAATATTTACACTGATGGAAGAGCTCTCTAAGTGGACAAATTTGTCTGCATTAATATCAAATCACGTCACATTTTATTTACAAGGATAATAGGACATGGATGGATGCCTGCTACAGTGAGAATCACATTATATTTCAGCATGGTTATTGGTGGTGAAAATGTTAATGAATAGCATTACAAAGGGGATTTTACAGTACTCAGGAAATATACATGACATGAGGAAAAGCTAATTTCAGCCTTTGCCTCATTAATCAGATGTGCCTACAGCTAAAAAAAAAAAAAAAAAAAAAAAAAGTGTCACCTAAGTATGTTTTGCTTTCTGCTGTGTGGTGTTGCTGAAGATACTGACATCCAAAAACCAAATAATTGGGGTTTTGCCAGTAGGAGGGTAAAAATAAAAACACTGAGCTGGAATGTGTTTGTGGATGACCTTTTTAAGTATTGCCTGCGGCACTTCCATGTAGTTGCTGTCATTATTAATGGTGACTATGGATTCTAGTTTGTTTAAGCTATCCTACACATGAACAGGGGTTTGTCAACAATGACGTCTACATTTGCAACCCTTTTATAAAATCCTTAAATATTTGCCTTGAAATTTGGGGGGATTCAAATAGAATGTTGAGCTTTTGAGATAGGATGGGAAGAAATAAAGGCAACAATGTGGGAAAACTTATGTTTTCCATTGCAGCTACTTCCCTTACAGTTATAAGCAAAAGAGGAATCTAATCAAGAGCAGGATAGCTAGGTGGAAAAAGGAGAGAGTACAGGGCTTAGAATCATCTTCATGGGTTCAAATCCAGCATCAGACACTTAATACCTATGTGATCCTGGGAAAGTCACTTAACTTTGTTCGACTTAGATCATCATCTGAAAAAGGAACTGGAGAAAGAAATCACAAATGATCCATAATTATTTTTTGCTGCAGGAACCCCAAAGTGGGTCACAAAGGTTTGGCTACAATGGAAATGACTCAATAGTTATCCAGGGCAAACAAACAAACAATCAGATAATCAAAATATGTCTAATTTTGTTAGACAAAATGTTTCTAACTTTATTACACAAGGTAAGGCAAACAAAGATGAAGAATACAAAAAGAAAGATCAAAAACTGAGGCAGGGAGAACTTGAAAGAGAGTTATGATAATAAGCATAAAATGAAAAAGTCATGAGAAAATTCTTGGGGGAGAAAAGACCTAAAGACCTTAATATTAAAATTCCATTAGATCTCAGTAATTAAGATTCTGTTATGAGTCAGTAGTATAGACAACATTGTAGGTGAATACAATCTTAGCTTTATCTTAAGGGAAAGAGTGTGTTCAGAAGGAGGAAGTAAAACAGGCCTATTCTGCTCTTTACTAGTCAGAGTAAAGAATACTTGGCTTAATTCCAAGTACCACATTTTGGTAATTATAACAAACAGATGTATGTCTAGAACAAGGCAATAATAATGATGATGAGAAAAGTAGAAAGGAAACAAACATATCCTAACTAAATGACGTCAAAAATAGAGGATTTAAACCAACAGATAAGATTTGGTTAAAGGAGTTTTAAGGGAAGAAGGTGTGAATCTAATGATTGCTTTCAAATATCTCAAATGTGTTCCTGCCAAAAAGATTTTTTTGTTTTTGTTTCTAGTTTGGGTGTCAAAAAGAATTCCTGTCTTAAGAAACAAAACCAACAATAAAATAGAAAGAGATTTTGTGGAACAATTAATATGTAAAGAATAGATTAGCAAAAGTATCTCTCTCATTTTAAGTTTTAGTAAAGCTGATCCACAGAATATATATACACAGATAAGTAGAGGAATAGATAGATGAATAGATAGATAGATAAATAGATAGACAGATTACCTGTTCAGTCAGATACTGATCAGTTCAGTTCAAATACCTCATCTGTTAAAATTGCTTAGAGGCCTCCATATTTTTATAATCTTAAGTGACCTGAATTAAATAAGAGAGTTAATTGGGTTGTTGAAACCTGCACTCTATGTAGCCTATGATGCCTGAAGGTTCCCACCCACAGTCAGTCTTTTCATAGGAACTTTTCCTATTGCTTCTCCCAGCAGCTAAAAATATGAACTTTTAAAATATTTTTGTCACCATGTTGTGAATCTCCTTATCCTATTGTTTCCTTATATGAAAGGGAAAATTAAAATAATGAGGATAGTGAAGGTATCTTAGCACAAGCATGTTCAGGAAAAGGTTGGATAATTGTCTGTGATACCATAGAAATATTCCTGTATTTGTTATAAGGGTAATCTATATCAGAAACTACACAACTCATGACTCGTATGTGGTCCATAATGATCTCATGTATAGCTTGAAATAGAAAATATTTAACTAACTAAATAAAAATGTACCAAAAATAAATGTAACATTTTAATAATGATTTTTATTTTTCAAAATGCATGTAAAGATACCTCTCAAAAATCCCATTTGAAAAACTTTGTGTTCCAAATTATTTTCCCTTTTCTCCTCCCTACCCTTCCCCTAGACAGCAAGCAATTCCATATAGGTTAAACATGTGCAATTCTTTGAAATATATTGTCATTGTTATCATTTTGCACAAGAAAAATCAGATCAAAAAGGAAAAAAAAAACAAGCAAGCAAGCAAACAACTACAAAAGGTGAAAATACTAAGTTGTGATCCACATTCAGTACCCACAGTTCTCTCTCTGGGTATAAATGGATTTCTCCATCAGAAGTCTATTAGAATTGGCCTGAACCTATTCCTTATTAAAAAGAATAATTTGATAACAATTGATGAATGCATACTCTGCTTTTTGTTATATTCAATGTTCTCTTGGTTCTATTCTTTTTTCTTAGCATCAATTGCAGTAAGTCCCTCCAGGCTTTTCTGAAATCATTCTGCTGAACATTTGTTATAGAAAAATAATGTCACATTACATTCATAGACAATAACTTATTCAGCCCTTCCCCCAGTGATGGGTATCCACTCAGTTTCCAGTTCTTGCTACTACAAAAAGAGCTGCTAAAACATTTTTGCATATGTGTATTCTCTTCCATTTCTTATGATCTTATTGTGATACAGATCCAGAAGAGATCAGAGTATTTGGAATCAAAGAGTGTGCATAATCTGATAGTCCTTTGGGCATAGTATCAAACAGTTCCCCACAAAGGTTAAATCAGTTCACAACTCTCAGTAAATATTACTCTCCCTGTTTTCCATCATCAACGCTAACATTTATCATTATCTTTGCCTGTCATTTTAGCCAGTCTGAAAGATGTGAAGTGCTACTCCAGAAGTGCTTTAATTGTGAATTTAAATATAGTGATTTAGAGTATTTTTTGTATGAGTAGAAATGACTTTTATTTCTTTGTCTGAAAATTATCTATCCTTATCTTTTATCATTGATCAGCTGCAGAAGGCTTGCATTCTTAAATTTTTGAATCAATTTTCTGTGTATTTTAGAAATTAGGACTTTAATAAACCTTGGATGTAAAAATTTCCCTGTTTTCCATTTCCTTTCTAATTTTGGCTGCATTGTTTTTGCTTGTACAAAATTTAATTTTGTATTTTTAATTTAATTTAATTTTTAATTTAATATAATCAAAATTATCTATTTTGCATTTCATAATGTTCTCTTCTTCTTTTTAACCATAAATCCCTTTTTTCTCCACAGACCTGAGAAGTAGGCTATCCTTTGTTGTTATAATTTGCTTATAGTATCACCCTTTAGACTTTTTTTTAATATTGGAGTAGATATAACATTTTAAGCCATTTGACTATTTGCCCTAAACAGAGCTCCATGTATTGTTCAGTTGATCTTATTTTTACTCGATGCCCTTTTAGATGACTTTGAGTTGTGAGATTTTTATGCAATGTTGAAAAATCTGACTGCCTCCAAATATTAATATTCAGTATCATCTACCTAATGTGAAGGCATATAATAAATTCCAGAAAATGTATAGATAGATTGATAGATTTTTAAAACCATTAAACACCTATTATATATAAAAGTATTCTTGTTGTTCAATTATTTCTTATTCTTTATGATCCTATATGAGGTTGACACAGATACTAGAGTGGTTTTCCATTTACCTCTCTAGTGGATTAAGCCAAACAGAAGTTAAATAGTTTGCTTAGCATCATAAAACTGGTATCTGATGTTGGATTTGATCTTAGCCCTTACTCTAGGCTCAGCTTTCTATCCATTGAGTTATCTAGCTCCTTCTGTGCTTGATAATAATATGCTCAGTATTAATTGTATCAAGAACATTTTGCCCATGACCTAATTGTTTTATTAAGAACATTTTGTCTATGACCAATTCAGAATTTATCTAGTTCACTTTGCCATTTAATTTCACAACTTTTCTTGATAGGATTTTTAATATATGGACCACATGTGGTAGCACTTTCATCATATGATATTAATTATATGAGCCCAAAACCTTTTCTAGAAACCTACTCCAAGTCATAAAATAGGCTGTATCTGAGTTTTATTAGATCAGGTGGCCTAACAGATGCTGATGGTTTTTAACTAAGAATTTACTGCACATACCAAGTTATATTTAACTTCACCTACAGTCAAAAATTTAAAGGATCCAAAAATGTCCTCCCTGAAAGGGACTGTGGTAGCCATCTGGTCCAGCCAATACATAAAAAAATTACAATACACCCCAAAAGATTGTCCAGCTTCTGCTTGAAGATTTGTGAAGAGAGAAATACACCTATTTTAAATGAGAGCAGTATACTTCTGAAAGTTCTAATTTTCGGAAATTTTCAAATGTTTCTGACATCAAATCTAAATTTGCTTAATTGTGATTTTGCTGATTGCTTCTTTTTCTGGAATCTAAAAACAAAGAGAACAAATCTAAGCCCTCCTTCATATACCAGATGTTTAAATATTTCAAGATAGTTTTATATCCATTCTTAACTTTTTTTTCACTGAGCTTAATGTCATATGTCATGGACAAAGAGCACTAGATTATTCTAGCTGCCTGCCCAAAGTATGGAAACTCTCTAGTTCATCAATGTTCTTCTTAAGCAATAGTGCTCAGGACTGAACACTGTAGATGTTAACTCAACTGTCGATGGAACTCAACAGGAGTCAAAGGATAATTGGACTCTTTATATTTCTCCTCTTACTGTAGTCCAAGATTGCACTATCTTCTTTGCTTGCCATATCATTCTACTGTCTTCTATTGAATTTGCAATAAAATTATACCCATAGACTATTCTTATTATATCAGTATATGAATGCTTCTAATATTCATGCAGTTAATTATTGTGAAATTTTCCATGCTTTCAATTTTGAATTTAATCTTATATTCAGCCCAAAACTGAATGCCATGATCATTTTGAATATTAATTTTCACATCTGCTGGGAGCTATCCCTCCCAGTTTTGTGTCATCTGAAAATCTGATGAGCAAGACATATCAAAGTCTTTGATAAATATGTTTAACAACATAAGGACTCTGCCAAATGCTGAGTTCTCCCTGATTCTCAGAATGTTACTACAAGTACTTCAAATGAATCACAAAATGGGTTATTTCTGTTCGCCTTTTTCTTCTATGTTTTTGGTGACTGTGATGGAAGTACTTATTGGCTTTAGAGTCAGAAGTCCTAGGTAAGAATAAAAAAATTCTCTCTAAGTCTTGTGTAATTTACTTCTCAGACTCTTTCTTTAAAAAAAAAAATTAAGAACTTTAGACTAGCTGATTTTTAAATTATTTTCTAGCATCATGCTCCCTCTTAATCACACTTTTTTCTTCTCTTCTCTTTTTACACTTTCCCTTGCTAATATTAAACTCTCCTATGGGTGTGATCATCACTTCTATGTAGATGACTTCCTCTATATATTTAGCCTAAAACCACTATTGAACTCTAGTCCTCAATTTTCAATCACCCCAGTCCTTTTAATATAATTATTTTTGTTTAATCTTTGTATCTTTTGTTTCTAGCACATTGCCTTGTAAATATTAAGTAATTACAGATTTTTGTTAGATTGACTTAATTTAATTAATGTTAGTTAAACTGACAATTTAATTGACTATAAAATCTACAGTATTAAATTGTGTGTTCACCATATTTTGAGAGGGAGTTTGAATGACAAGCTGAAATACTAAAACATGGCCAGGGTGATGAGATGCTTGGGAATAACTTGAGAAATAAAGTCATTACAAATATTCTCTAAAACTTAGGGAAGAAATGATTTCTATGTTAGAGAATATAAAGAATATTCAATCGAAAGGGAAATTGAAAAAGCATTCCATGTTTCTCCCAAGCCTAAAGCTGTCATCCAATGATGTCTTTCTTAATATGCCTTTTTGAGATTAGATTTCCCTAAATCACCCAGATTGGATGGACATCAGTTACTCATGGACACAATCCCACTATTAGCCCAAGAGTTTGATTTTCTTTGTTTTATTAACCTAAAACAATCTAATACATCTCCACTTCTGTGAGACTTGCCATATTAGTACCAAACTAATGGCTGATATCCACGATTTTAGAGCTATTGTAGTTCAGAATTCCCGAAGTCAAATAATCTACTATGCTCAAATTGCCCAGATGTAGGGACAACAGATACACCATAAGCAACATTTGTTATAAATATGTATACCTGCATAATTGATAAGTCTATTTCTCTATTTTTAGCCTATTTAGTAGCCTTGTGATCTCAATCAAGTTATGTTCTCTGAGATGTCTTAGTTTCTTTATCTTTAAAAATGAATGTAATACTGTTCTTAGAAAAAGATGGTTTTAGTGAAAATTTAAAAAAGATAATATATCTGTATATATATATAGTATATAGATAGTTCTGTAAAATTTAAATTTTATCACCATATCCTATTATATCAATAATTTGTGATGAAAACAGCAAAAATATATTAGAAATAAGTGAATGATGCATGACATTCAAAAGAATAAATTGCAGCAGGAAAAAGAAAATTTGTTGGTAGACTTAAACATGTTTTATCCCAGTAATTACTCAGCAACCCCATGTGAACCCACACAACCAGCTCGATTTTTCTGGAGCAGAAATCATTCTCTTTCCTAGGGATATAGGTCATCACTGAACTGTATTAATTATTTCAAGCCACTAGGTGCTACACTGAATTAACACTTTACTAATTGGCTTCCTAGTGTCTTGAAAATGTCTTATAAATATAAGGAAATCTTTGTGCAGTCAGCTCACTTATAAGAATTTTCAGTGTGGCTTACTTCAAAGCCCCCCTGAGGATCAATACGAGTTATGTGGCCAAAGATTCACTGTTGTTTATATCACGCACCTTGCTTCTTTCAAGTGATTGCTGAGCTGTCTTGATCTGACATTTGACACTAAGAACAAAGGCAAGGTCATATAATAAGAGGTAAAAATCAAGACTAGAAAGACATCTACTATTCTTCTGAAAAAGTTGTCCAAATCCCTTAAACAGAAAAAAAAAAGTATTCAGTGATTCATTCAATGGCAGCACTTTTGAAAAAAGGAGAGATGATGATGATGTTGAAACAAATTCCAGTTTCCAAAGATGTGGTATTTTTGATTTGTTTATAAAATAAATAGCACATTCATAATTTGATAAATAAATTCAGAACAGTTGCAATATTTTTATTACTACTCATTGAATACTTTTAAAATAGGGAAAGCCAGCTATGGTGACAAACATTTATAATCTCTGCTATAAGGGAAACTGATTCAGGTAACATCGATTTCAGCTGTTCTGAACTGAATCAGGAGTAAAGTTGATCAAGGGTCCAAATTAAATTTGACACCAATATAGTGAGTTCCAGGAAGTAAGTAGCCATCAAATTTAAGGAGAAGTGAGTAGGTTCAGGTTAAAAATACCAAAGAAGCTGATGGCTTCTATGCTATCAGCAGTGGATCAAGCTCCTGATTGGATACTATATTTCCTCTCCTGCTAAAATAGTCTCAAAATAAATTAAGTAATTAATGAAATAAATAAAATAATTAATTTGATTTTCAAAGACATGGGAAGAAAGAAATTGTTTTAATTAAAATAAAAAGTGCGGGACCAGATATCAAAGAAAAACCATGGAATCAAATGAATTTGGAGAGATTATAAAATCTTGTTCTGACAAATCATTGAATTAAGAATGGTCTAGATAGAATACCTCAGCCAGAACTTGCTAATTATAGGATGAGTCATTATTTTTTCTGTGTGTCTTATTTCAAAAATAGGACTAGATGATCTCCAATGCCTCTTGCAGCTCTCATGATAGACATTGCCTTTACTTATTATTTCAAAAGCTCTCTAGTGTCATCAGTACTACTATTTCCTTCAAGAATATAAATTACAAATCACTTTTTTTCCATTCTATGTAACTCTTGTCCATGTACTTCCATAAATCTTTCTATAATTGATTTACTTGATATTCTAGATGACTTTTTTCAAAGTCTTTTAAAATTTTGAGGATTAAATATATAGCACTCAGACCATCTATCTTCTATAGCTTGCTGTCGCTACACAATCATAATCAGTCCTACTATATGTGCAATTCTATACATATTTCTACATTTATAAGGCTGCACAAGAAAAATCATATCAAAAAAGGAAAAAAAAGAAAAAGAAAAAACCAAGCAAACAAAAAAGGGTTAAAATATTGTGATCCACATTTAGTCCCCATAATCCTCTTTTAGTATGCAGAAAACTCTCTCCATCACACCCACATCCATAATTTTGTTGTTGCTATACAATATTCTCTTGATTCTACTGACTTCATTTAGCATCAGTTCATGTAAGTTTCTCCAGGCCTTTCTGAAATCATCCTCATCCTGCTGATTGTTTTTATAAAATAATTTTGCAGAATCTAACTTCTTGAGGGAACTTTTAAGTTCAAAAACTATTCACTTCAAAACTCTCATTAAAAGATTAGCAAAAAGAATAATTTGCTCAAAGTTCCATAAATAATAATTGGCAGGACTGGAGCTAATCCTCAAATCTATACAACCAGATCTCTAAAAGTCCTTTGCAGTTCTTACATTCTGCTCTAAACTCTATTATTCTATTACCAAAACCCTGGCATTCTAGATTCTAAGGTGCTAGCCATCTCTTGAGTTTGTTATTTTGTGACCTATGGAGGTTTCTAAAAAAATTAAAAAAGAAACCTAAGAATTAAAGAAGAGAAGAAAAAAAGAGGGTTAAAATCCAGCTTTTCTATTCACTAATAGTGGCTCATATTTAACCTCTATGACATTCAAATTGTTTCCTTTTTAAATGAAAGGGTTAGCCTATATAATCAACAAAGACCAATTCAACCCCCAATCTCATGGTACTTCAGCATAAACAAAGTAATTTCTAAGTCAAACTTCAGTCATCCATAATTTTAAAGGCCTGTGAAATTGATAAAAGTATGAAAACCAAATTCTATGTTTTGAAAAAGTAATTTCAATAAGAAAACGCCTTTATTATGTCTCAGAACCAGTGAGTTAGTGAACAAACAAGTCAATAACATTATCTTCTTTAAAAGTTGGAGAACATAAGACTGCAGGAGGTTTGCTAAAGGTCAATCATGGAGTGACTCATGGGGAGACATAGAAATATTGCTTCTTTTCTCCAGTATTAACACCTCTCCATTGCTCATTTGAAAGTCAAGTAGGCATGGCAATTAAAGTTTCTACAACTTGTTAAAGTCTTTGGAGTGAAGAGTTTGTCCCTTTAGGACCAGACCTAGTCATTTGAATAGTCAGAAAGGTAATAGATTTCTCCTCATGAAGATTGCTGGATAGCGAGAAGATACTAGCTGTGCTGGCTTTAATTGGGAGGCCAGCAACTTAACCTAGATACACAAGGATGGATTGAACTCTTCATAGGGAAAATGATCCCAAAGCTCCCCTATTGAAATTAAAAGTTGTCTCCTTAAACTTTAAACCTTAAAGCGATTACACAGATTTAATGAGGAGAAATAGTATATGGGGAGTTTTCTAATTATCTGATAGAAAGAAAGAAAACCAAAATAAATATTTTTAATCTAATAATATTGGCAGGGAACAATTAAAACATATTTTAAAATATACACTACAATAAATGACGTTGTTATTGTGACTCAGGAGATACAAATTGGCTCCAGAAAGAACTCAAAACTAAATTTTCCACAAAAGTTTTATATAAGTGTGTGTATGTATATATGTGCATACTTATAAATATGTGTATATATAAGTGTATATATATATATATTCAAGAAATCATGTAATTTACAGCATATGTATATATGATTATATGTATTTATATTTATATATGTGCATATATACATATATATAGGTTATGACGTAGATAAATGTATAGACAGATAAAGAAATAGAGAGATAAATAGATATGGATTTTGTTTTCTTGTTTGTTTTTGTCTCAAAGGGGACTAGGGCATCAAGAAAGTGATGCCATGACTTGCTGGAAGTGAATTGGATTTAAATGAGGCAGATCTATGCAAAGTCATGGGCTTAACTCTTTCTTCTGGAGTCATCTGGAACCAATGGCAAGATACAGTTTTTTATATCTTTTATTATCTCTTTTACTTAGATATATTTTTGCTTTTGCTTTATTTGAGATCATAATTGCTCTTTGCTTCACCTGAAGCATTATAGATTCTACTCTAATCCCTTATTTCTTTACTCTTTCTGTATCTCTCTGCTTCAAATGCTTGAAAGTCCTCTATTTCATTAAATATCAATCCCCCTGCAGTGAAAAATTACAATTTTTGCTTTATAGATGTTTATTGTTTATAATCCTAATTCATTTCCCTTTCCTTATTTAAGATTCCAAGTTCTCCAGTTCTTTAATGTGGAAGCTGCCAAATCCTTTGTAATCCTGATTGCAGAAACACAATTAATGAGTTATTTCTTTCTAGTTGTTAGAGATATTTTCTCCGTGATCTGTGGACTCTGGAATTGACTATGAGTTTCCTGGAGAATTATTTTTTTTTTGTTTTATTTTAGGGTTTTTTTTTTGGAGGAGTAAAGAAGTTGGAGGGGAATTAGAATGTCTTTTAGGTGATGATCAGCAGATTCTTTCAATTTCTCTTTTATCATTTGCTTCTAATAGATTAGGGCAAGTGTTATTCAACCTTTTTATTTATCATGATTTAAGTTCTATATTTCTTATATTATTTCTCCTGAACATATTTTCTATGTCAGTTGTTCTTCCAATGAGAAATTTTACATTTCCTTCTATTCATTTTTAAAATATTTTAATGCTGATAATTGTGTTTTATTTTTCTTTCTTTTTAAAAAAATCAAATTAATTATCTCTCCCCCACATAAAATTGGATTCTCATTTTATTTATTAGTTTGATTGTTTTCTTGCTTTCAACTTTTATTTACCTCTCCTTTGATTTTCAGGATTTCCAGTTTGTTGTCTAATTAGGGATTTAAAATGTTATTAATCTAGATCTATCATATATATTTTTTCTCAAGTTCCATTGACCTCCTTATTTCTTTCTTGTTTATTTTTTGGTTAGGTTTATCTAGTTATAAAAGAGGAAATTTGTGGTCCTTCATTAGAATAGTTTTGTCATTCCCTCTTGTAACTCATTTACTTCTTTACAAAATTAGATGTTGTGCCATGTGTTGTACAGGTTTAGCATTAATATTACTTCCTATTCTATGGTACCTTTTATTAAGATATAATTTCCTTCTTTATTTCTTTTAATTGGACCTACTTTTGCTATTGCTGTGTCTAAGATGATGAGTTTACCCCTTCATCTTTATTATTATTATTATTATTTTATTTCAGCTGAAGCATAATGTGTTTGCTCTAGCTTCTTATTTTTATTCTGTGTTTGTCTTTGTGCCTCATATGTGCTTCTTTTAAATAGCATTCTTTTTTTAATCCATTCTTCTCTCCACTTCAGTTTCATGGATGGGGATGTAGAGGGCCAATTGTACTTGAAACAAATAATCTTACAACAAGGTGTTAACTCAATGGAGTTGAGATAATGTTTCTCTAGTTTACATGGTCTGAGTACAGTTCTACAAGTTGACATGTATGATGATGTACTTATACTAGAGTATATAATTACTAAGAGATCTGGGAGGGAAGATTCAGAGATAGACAGTGAAGACAAAGGACTGGAGGACAGATTCTAAGATAAAGACCCTGGTGGTGACTGTCTAGATGTGGAGCCCAGGAACTCTGAAAAGGTATACTTAAGGTTCAGTATGATTGATTTAATCCTACAACAAGATATAAACTCAGTGGAATTGATGAGACAATGGTTATCTAGTTTACATATATACATAGTACTTAGCATGGTGATGTAATGGTTCTCTAAGTATGCTATAATCAGTATACTGTAATGATGTAATTATAATAAGGTATATAAGCACTAACAAGGACTGGATGGGAGCAGAGACTGAGATGTGCAGACTGCTAACCGTGACTGACTGACTGAGACTGCTGGTGCAGAGGGGGAGATGGAAGGAGACAGGACAGCCACCACCAGGGTCTTTTATCTTCAAGTCTGTCCTCCAGTCCTTTGCCTTCTCTGTCTATCTCTGAATCTTCCCTCCTAGATCTCTTAGTACTTATATACTCTATTATAAATTCATCATCATAGTTGTCAATCTTGTAATATAGGTGTCAACTTGTAGAACTATACTAAGTACTATGTGCATGTAAACTACAGAATCATTATCTCAGTCCCACTGAGTTAACACCTTATTGTAAGATTACTTGTTCCAAGCACACTTGGCCCTCTACATGAGTTCATCTCATGAACATTTGCAGTTATGATAACTAATTGTATATTAATCTCCATCCTCCCAGACACTTCCAAAGTCCCTCACTGGTGCTTTTCCTACACTCCAGGCTTTTGCCCACCCCAGTGGTATAGAACAGTTCTGTGGTCCTCCTATGTTCTCTTAGAAGGAGTAAATGCCTACCTAAATTTTTTATTAGGTCTGCTGCTCTAAAACTTAAAGTGAGTTTTCATTTTAGATCTTTTACAAAAGAATGTTAAACTGTTGTCTCAGGTGCTATTATATACATATATGAATGTATATAGCAAGTATGTAAATATATCATTGTAAATGTATATGTTATATTGTGTACATATATGTGAATATATATGTGTGTGATTTAATCTACCTTAAAATGTACCTTAGATTTACCTTAAAATATTTATTTATATAAAAAAATTCTCTTATGAGATTTTGTTAAATTATATAGTAGTTCTAAAATATATGAAAATAGAAAAATGTGTGAT
Source organism: Sarcophilus harrisii (assembly GCF_902635505.1). Taxonomy (NCBI): domain Eukaryota; kingdom Metazoa; phylum Chordata; class Mammalia; order Dasyuromorphia; family Dasyuridae; genus Sarcophilus; species Sarcophilus harrisii. The sequence goes on along the minus strand of NC_045427.1, from coordinate 62,411,892 downwards.
CAGGCTCTGTTTATTAATGGCAAATCTTATTATAATGTAGTCATAGAAGCTTTCAAAGCAAAATCTAAATGGAAATTATTTATAGATGGTAAGTTGATCCAGATGTTATTGCTTGTGCATGCTGACTACATCATGTCCCAGAACTTTACAGCATTAGTAAATTATTATTAGTCTCTAATCTTATAAATTAATAATCACTCAAAAAAAGTTGCCATAATTTTCTACACATGAATAAAGTATGCTCTCTATATCTGCATGTATGTGTGTGTATGTGTGTATATATAGCTAGTCCATCAATAAGAGAATCAATCAGCAAACATTAAGTTGTAAAGGGCTGCAGATAGTGGGAGAACTCTAAGTAAGGTATAAGATCCTTCAGCCCAGAAGGAACCTGCTGACAATATCTGGTTTGGCTCCCCATCTCCCCTAAAGGCTCTTACTCTTCCTGGGAAGTCAGGGAGGTTGTGACCACCTGCATTTTACTTAAAGCAAGGGATACTTATAGTAAAGAAGAATTTACATATCAATAGCAGGGTGATTATAGTTTACATATGTGAAGTGTGCTTTGGTAATGTGGTAATATAATGATTCTATATTTGGCACATAGTGTGCTGCAGTGATGTAATCATACTAAGTATTTAAGGGCTGAGAGGACTTGAAATAAACGGACTCCATCTTTGACCATTGTCATGAGTCTCCTGCCCCCTTCACTCTTTCACTAAGACCAAGGACTAGGGCTGGTCCCGAGATCCTCCAGAGAGTTAGTTCAGATGGTATATTTTGGCACCCCAGGGTGGGGGCTCTAGAAAGCATAGCACATTAAGTAATTATTATGTGCCAAGAACTTTGCAAGGTAATGGGGATAAAAGTTCAAAGAATGAAACAATTCCTAGTTCTATAGGATAATATATGACTTTGGTGCAGCACTAAATAATAGGAAGATTGCAGAATTGAATTAATTTAAGAAAGAAAGTAGACTTATTTATCCCAAGATTCTCTTAAAATTTTTTTAAGTTATCAAACTGTGCATACCCTTTGATCCAGCAGTGGTTTTACTGGGATTATATTCCAAAGAAATCTTAAAGAAGGGAAAGGGACCCACATGTGCAAAAATGTTTGTGGCAGCCCTTTTTGTAATGGCAAGGAACTGGAAACTGAATGGATGCCCATCAGTTGGAGAATGGATGAATAAGTTATGTTATATGAACTTGTTTCATTCCATAACATATTATGTTATGGAATATTATTGTTCTATAATAAATGTCCAGCAGGATGATTTCAGAGAGGTTTGGAGAAACTTACATGACCTGACACTGAGTGAAATGAGCAGAACCAGGAGATCATTATATACAGCAACAACAAGACTCTGCAATGATCAGTTCTTATGGACATGGCTTTCTTCAACAATGACATGATTCAAACCTTTTCCACTTGTGTAGTAAAGGCAAGAGCCATCTATAACTAGAGAGAGGACCCTGGGAACTGAATGGACCACAACATAGCATTCTCACTCTTTATCTTGTTATTTATTTGCATTTTTTCTCAGTTTTTTTTCTTTGTGATCTGATTTCTCTTGTGCAGGAAGATAATAATATAACTATGTATACATATATTGGATTTAACATATATTTCAACATATTTAACATGTATTGGACTACCTGCCTTCTAGGGGAGGGGATGGGGGAAAGGAGGGAAAAATTTGGAACAAAAGGTTTTGCAAGGGTCAGTATTGAAAAATTACCCATGCATACATTTTGTACATAAAAAGCTTTAATAATAATAAAAAATTAAACACCAATGCCAATGATATAGTTTTGACTCATGAAATGATGATGTCTCTAAATAATTAAAGTATTACTAAAGAAGGGAAAGAGGGACCTGTATGTGCCAAAATGCTTGTGGCAGCCCTGTTTGTAGTGGCTAGAAACTGGAAAATGAATGGATGCCCATCAATTGAGAATAGTTGGGTAAATTGTGGTATATGAATGTTATGGAATATTATTGTTCTGTAAGAAATGAACACCAGCATGAATACAGAGAGGCTTGGAGAGACTTACATGAACTGATGCTAAGTGAAATGAGCAGAATCAGGAGATCATAATATACCTCAACAATGATACTGTATGAAGATGTATTCTGGTGGAAGTGGATTTCTTTGAAAAAGAGAAGATCTAACTCAGTTCCAGTTGATCAATGATGGACAGAAGCAGCTACACGCAAAGAAAGAACACTGGGAAATGAGTGTAAACTGTTTGCATTTTTGTTTTTCTTCCCAGGTTACTTTTACCTTCTGAATCCAATTCTCCCTGTGCAACAAGAGAACTGTTCTGTTCTGCACACATATATTGTATCTAGGATATTCTATAACATATTTAAGACTGCTTGCCATCTAGGGGAGGGGGTGGAGGGAGGGAATGGAAAAATTGAAATAGAAGTGAGTGCAAGGAATAATGTTGTAAAAATTATCCAGGCATATGTTCTGTCAATAAAAAGTTACAATTAAAAAAGAAAGAAAGAAAATTAAAGTTTAAAAATAATAATAATAATTAAAGTATTAAATCAACCCTAGGAAAATGGTAAGGCTAATAGTAAGCACGAGTATATTGAAGCAATCAGTGAAGAATTGCCTGGGAGACAAGTTATAACTGTGATCATTGGATAGATCTGTGACCAGAAAAAGGAGTTGGATTAGTCAGAAACTGAGAAAATGGAAGGATTCATGACAGTTGGTTGACTACTTCCATTGTCACACTATGTTAAGAAATATCTGGAGAGGCTTCCACAATATACAATGGATTCCTATAGGGTAATTTATGGAATGATGTGAATACAATGATACATAATGAATTAACATGAGTTACTTATTAGCTATACCATTATAATGACTATAGTGAAAAGCATTTCTGCATGTATGAGACCACAGAGCCTTTGAAAAAGTAATTTTACTTTTTGTCTTGATATTTATCAAGACAAGAATGTGAGTGCTGGAAGGGAAGTAATTGTAGAAAATATAATTGTTACCAAATCCAACATACAATACTAGCATTATTATAGGGTGATATTCATGTATTTCAATTCTTAAGTGGCAAAATTAAAGCCAAAGTTTTCTCTCTACATTCTTTATAGATCATTTCATGAACTCCTTTACTTATCTCCAATTCAGTAGAGAATACTCTGAAATCTAAATAACTACATCCAGTTTTCTATTGAACTCTAATCCTCCAGGCCTCTCTAAAATCATCCTGCTGATTATTTCTTATAGAACAATAATATTCCATATTCATATACTGTAACTTATTATAAAATGGCTGCCACATTCATTTTTGCACATACAGGTCTCTCTCCCTCCTTTAAGATCTCTTTGGGATAGAAGCCCAGTAATAACACTGCTGGATTAAAGGGTATTCATAGTTTTATAACTCTTTGGGCATAGTTCCAAATTGCTCTCCAGAATGGCAATATCCATTCACAGGTCAACCAAGAATGTATCAATGTCCCAGTTTTCCTAGTGTCTCAGACATTTTCCAATGTCTACAACATTCGTCATTATCTTTTCCTGTCATCTTTGCTAATTGGACAGGTGTGTACTAGTGTCTCAATTGTGTTAATTTTCATTTCTATCATCAATACTGAGTTAGAGAATCTTTTCATATAATTTATAAGTGGTTTTAATTTCTTTATCTGAAAATTGTCTGTTCATATCCTTTGACCCTTTATCAGTTGGAGAATGGCTTGAATTCTTATTAATTTGAGACAATTTTCTATATATTTTAGAAATGAGGTCTTTATCAGAACCCTTAAATGTAAAATTTTTCCTAAATTATTGCTTCTCTTCTAATCTTCTCTGCATTAAGTTTTGTTTGTACAAAAACTTTTTAACTTAACATAATGAAAATTATCTATTTAGTGTTCAGTTATGAGTTCCTGTTCTTCTTTGTTCACAAATTCCTTCCTTTTCCATACATCTGACAGGTAAATTATCCTATGTTCTTCTAATTTCTTTATAATATCAAGCTTTATGTTTAAATTGTGAACCCATTTCAACCTCATCTTGGTATGTGGTATTAGGTGTATGTCAATGCCTAGTTTCTGCCATATTAGTTTCTAATTTTCCCAGCAATTTTTGTCAAATAGTAAGTTCTTATCACCCAAACCAGAGTCTTTGGGTTTGTCAAACACTAGATTGCTACTATAGTTATTGATTATTTTGTCCTGTGATCCTAACCTATTCCACTGATCAACTAGTCTATTTCTTAGCCAGTACCAAATGGTTTTGATGACCACTACTTTATAATATAGTTTTAGGTCTGGCACAACGAGGCTGCCTTCATAGCCTTTTTTTTCCCCATTAATTCCCTTGAAATTCTTGACCTTTTATTCTTCCAGATGAACTTTGTTATTATTTTTTCTAGGTCTGTAAAATAATTTCTTGGGAGTTTTATTGGTATGGCATTGTAGGTTAATTTAGATAGTATTATCATTTTTAATGTATTTGTTTGGCCTATCCATGAGCACTTAATATTTTTTCCAACCAATTAATTTTGACTTTATTTTTGTGGAAAGTGTTTTTAGTTGTGTTCATATAGTTCCTGCCTTTCCCTTGGTAGATAAATTCTCAAATATTTTATATTATCGACAGTTATATTAAATGGAATTTCTTTTTGTATCTCTTGCTACTGGAGTTTGTAGGTAATATATAAAAATGCTGATGATTCATGTGGATTTATTTTGTATCCTGCAACTTTGCTAAAGTTGTGATTTGTTTCTAGTGTTTTTTTTTAGTAGATTCTCTGGGGTTGTCTAAAGTTTACCATCATATTATCTGCAAAAAATGATAATTTGGTTTCTTCATTACCTACTCTAATTTCTTTAATCTTTATTTTGAAGAACAATCATCAAAAAAAATTAGGAAGTGGTCCCAATGACCTGCTTTGGCTAGTAAATGTGTGAAGCAAGGTTCTTTCCTCAATGTAGGTGAACAATGTTTCATAGGCATGATCATGTACCTTGTGCAATAAACTTGAAAATGTTCATGGGTTGTGATGCAAAGCTCTCTTTAGCTTATGGGTCCTTTACAATCTTCAGCATATCTTTATACTTTATTATGTATCATTATATTTTATAATCACTATGATACCATCAAAGTGTTTGAATTGTTTCCCACATACTTGGCCTGGTTTGTATTCTTTTGTCATTTTTTTCTTAGAATATCAAAGTTCAGCCTAAGTGTCATCTCTTACAAGAAGTGCATTCTGGATACCAGCAATTGATATTTGGCTCCCTACCCCAAAGTTCTTCATATATTTCATTTAGTTCTCTAAATGAATAAAGTTTCTCCAAAGTAATTCATAAGTTCCTTGAAAACAAGAATTGTTTCATGTTCATTTCTCTCTTTAATTTGTTTTTTATTTCTATTTATTTATTTTTTTTCTTTGAGCTCAGAACATATTCACCTATTTAAGGATCTTGCATTTAATAACATTTAATAAATACTTGTTGAATAAAACTAAATTGAACTTCTTTCAAAATGTTCTCTCAATTAAAATTGACATTTTCCTTTTGTTTTAAATTTGTGTGTTTTGGTTTGTTTTTCTGCTTTACTGCTACAATTCAAGTAATAAACTTTTTGTTAATTATTTTATTTGCTTTTTATTTTCAAAATATATGCATAGATATTTTTCAAGATTCATCCTTGCAATACCTTATATTGGAATTTTTTCTCTCTCCCTTTCTTTCACTCCCTAGTTGGGCATCAAGTAATCAAATATATGTTGAACTTGTCCAATTCTTCTATACACATTTCCAACATTATCATGTTGCACAGGAAAAAGCAAATCAAACAGGAAAAAAATTACAAAGAAAAAAAAATCAAGTAAACAACATAAAACAGAAAGTACTATATTGTGATTCACATTCAGTCTCCACAATCCTTTTTCTGCATGCATTTATTTCTCTCCATCTCAAGTTTATTGGAATTGTCCTAAATCATCTCATTGTTGAGAAGACCTATGTCCATCAGAATTGATCATTGCATAATTGTGTTGCTGTGTCCAAGTTAGCATTAGCTCTTGTAAATCTCTTCAGGTTTTCTGAATTCAGTCTGGTGATCGTTTCTTATAGAACAATAATGATGCATAATATTCATATACTATAACTTATTAAGTCATTTTCTAACCGATGTGCATCCATTCAGTTTCCAGTTCATTGCCACTACAAAAAGGACTGACACAAACACTTTTGCACATATGGGTCCTTTTCCCTTTTTTTATGATCTCTTTTGGATACAGAGAGATACAGACTTAGTAGAAACACTGCTGGATCCAAAGGCATACACATTTTAATAGCCCTTTAGATATAGTCCCCTATTGCTCTCCACAGTGATTACAAAAGTTCACAACTTGAACCAACAATGTATTAACATCCCAGTTTTCCCACATTCCCTCCAAAATTTATCATCCTATTTTCCTGTCATCTTAGTCAATATGAGAGATGTGTCATGATACATTACAGTTTTCTTCATTTAAATTTCCCTAATCAATAGTGATTTAGAGCATTTTTTTCACGACTAAGAAAATGATTTAATTTCTTTATTCTGAAAATTATCTGTTCATATGTTTTGACCATTTATGAATTGGGGAATGACTTGTATTTATTCTTATGAATTTAATTCAATTCTCTATATATTTTAGAATTTAAATCTTCATTAGAGCCCTTAGATATATAAAAAAAAATTCCCCAGTTTTTTGCTTCCTTTCCAATATTGAATGCGTGATTTTTTTGCACAAAAACTTTCTAAATTACTATAATCGAAATTAAACATTTTGCATTTCATAATGTTCTCTAGTTGATTTTTTTAGCTATAATTTTCTATCTTCTTCATAGATATAAGAAAGAAACTATCCCTTGTTCTCATAATTTGCCTATAGTATCACCCTTTATGTCTAAATCATGAATGCATTTTTACCTTATCTTGCCATATAGCATGTTAGGTGTTTATCAATGTTGAGTATCTTCAATACTAGTTTTCAAAATTTCCCAGAAATTTTTGTGAAATTGTAAGCTCTTATCCCTTAATCTGAAGTTTTTGGTTTTTTATCAAACTCTAAATTATTATAGTTATTGGCTATCATGCCTTGTGCACCTAACCTGTTCCACTGATCCATGACTATTTCTTAGCCACCTGCAAAACATTTTACATGGCTTCTATGTTCAAATCACTGTAGTAAATACTGAAGATATAATTATTGAGGATACAAGAAAAATAAAACAATATTTTTCCACAAAAAATTTATGTTCTATTGAGAAAAGATAGACAACACAAGGGATACCACTGCTTAGGAGTAATATAAATTCTGTACTATAAAGATAAGTTCAATGAGAAATAGATGGAAACAGAGAGATTGAAGCTAGGAGAGAGATTGAGAGAGAGAGAGAGAGAGAGAGAATCAAAGAAACAGAGAGAGACAGAGGGAAGAAAAGAGATAAGGAAAGAAGGATAGAGAGAGGACGGGAAAGGAGGGAGAAAGAAAAACCAAAGAGACAAATTAAGGATCTAGGAATTTTAGTAATGCTTGACAGAAGCTCTTAAACTCCAGAATATAAATACATGCATTTATGTGTGTGTGTGTGGGGGGGTTAGGGTTAGGATTATGAATGATTAGAGGAGCAATATTGATAACTGCACCTTTTTAATTTAAATCCATTTTTAAATCAAAATATGACCCTCCAGATGCCATTGGTCCTCTTCCAGAACAAAGACAAACAACAAAGAGCAATTTGCTGTAACCCCAAATAGTGCCCCAAACTCCTTGGTGTACATCTTCAGTGGTGGAAATGGACATCCTGTTCTGGGTAGAAGATCGGGTAAAGTTATTGATATTAAAACCATTAGTCTCTTTAGTCTTCTCCCATTTTTTATTGGGTTACTTTAACTTTTCAAACTACATGTTAATTCAGGACCTACTATAGGTGCTTGGCCCTTCCAGCTTCAGATAAAAAAGATGGATGATGAGAATTCTGCTTCAGGCTTCTAGAAGAAAAGACTCTGGAAAGACATTAGAGGATACTTTCTTTCAGATCCATATTCCCAGTTTGCTACTCCAGAAACTTTGAGAAATTTACCCTTGGATAAGATCTGGGACTCTCTCAATTAAGCCAAATTACCTCACTCCCAATGGAAGAGCTCCTTCACTCTGTATAGTTTGTAGCTTCTCTGATTTTTGTTTTGCTGTGGTTGTAGAGATAGCTTAGTTGGGTGACCTCATGTGAAGTTTTCTTGCAAAGATAGTAGATTGGTTTGCCATTTCCTTTTCCAGCAAATTTTAGCAATGAGAAAAGAGATGAGGAAACTGAGGGTGAAGTGACTTGCCCAGCCAGGATCAAGGGGCAAGTAAGTGTGTGAGTTTTGATTTTGACTCCAGGTCTGTGCTCTATCCACTGAATTATATAGCTGTTTTACTACTGATTTGGATAAATGGGTTTTCTTCAATATTTGCAAGGAATTGCAAACAAGTAAGTAAATAATTTTGGGATATAAAGCTTTAGATGCCATTTCCCCCAATCATCAGGCAGTAATCAGAAATGAGTTTAAACATGATCATATTCCCTCAATTAATACTATTTTAGGGAGCAGATAAACTAGTCTATTACCTGTCTCTTTCTCTGAGAAGAGCAGAATGGCCATGTTTCTGGTCTCATCCTCCAACTTCCTTTCTTAGCAGTAATTAAACCTCCCTGGGTGAAAGGTGGGGAGGAAAGAGGCTATAAATGTCTATTCTTTCCATTTTTGAACCACACAATGACATTCCCACATATGTCAGTGAACAGATAGACCCTTGAAATTCAGAGGGTTGTAGAGGGCCAGAACTCTGAAAAGGTATACTTAAGACTCAGCATGATTGATGAGGAAATGATTCTCTAGCTAATGATGTAATCACTCTAGTGAAGTACATCTACTTAATGTGTTGTGGTAAAGTAATGCTACTATAGTTAGCACTTGCACAGTGATGGCCAGAGCTGCACATGCTTAGTGTGTTTGCTCATGCTCAGTGTGATGTAGTGATGGAATCATACTGGAGTATTTAAAGGAAGTCTGACACAGAAGACTCTCTCTCAGCTACAGACACAAGAGAAGACACCAGATTCCAGACTCTATCTTTGACCAGCCACGTGGCCCTCTTTCCTCCTTCACTCCTCCACTAAGACCAAGGATTCAGGCTAATCCCAAAGTCCTCCAGAGAGCCAGTCCAGACATTACAGGGTGACATCTATATATGTGCATATAAATGTATCTATTTATACATACATGCAGAGATATATAGACATACACACAAACATATGTTGTTAGAATTATAAATTTTTCTCTCTGTCTGTCTCTCTGTCTCTGTTTTTTTCTCTCTCTCCCTCCCTAACACATTTTTCTAGAGGACCATGCTGTACCACAGTTAAAAAGATTTTGTTTCTGTGTAGTCACATACTAACCCAGGGACACACATTTAAATGTCTGTCCCTGGGTTAGTAACCCATTATATATATGTGTATATATATATATATATATATATATATATATATATATATATATTTCTTTTTCTCTGGATATATCTTTTTCTATTTCATATATAATCATGCACAGAGAGATATACTTGTATGTATGTATGAACGTCTCACCCCAGCACCTCTTCAATCAGGAACAATTTTAATAATAATAATAATATATATATATATATATATATATATATATATATATTTATTTTGCTGCCAACTTATTGTGGGAACTTGAAAAAGCCACTTACTGTCCTTTCTGAAAATCTCTCCTTTTATGTGCAATGAAAGGATTGATCTACCTCATCTTTTTGATTCTAGCATTTTTGGACTATGTTTTCAGTTTTCATTTTTTAATTTTTTAATGTTATTAAAACATTGATTAAAATTTTAGGGGCTAGTAAAATTAATGAAGAGGAACTTACTTTGTTGGAGAACAGTCACAATTCTGATTTTCAGCACAGGTCAACATGCTAGAAGATTTCTTTCTTAATTCTGGATTGTATGCTTAAAGAAAGCAGCACCAATTGCTATATTTCATCAGCAAACCTAGCTTCACTAGCTGCATTCTCAGGAGAATCACAATTACAACATCTCTGAGGGCATGATTGACGGTAGACATCTAGTCCTTTTTTTTTTTTTTGACAAAGCTTTCACCTGTCATTACTTCTCCATCTTTTCTCCCATTGATATGCTGCCAGATTCTATCCTGATGCCCAACTGCCAATCAGTCATGAGTTGTTTTTAATTAAGACTGCTCAACAATTTCTCTCACATCACGTGCATGTGAAAAAGGAAAGCCCTTCTACTCATAATCGAATTTCATGTGTAAATTGCCTTAATCACACTAGCCTGGCAGACCCATAATGTGTCCCACAGTTAAATGACTTTTCATTCCTGTTCAATCATATATACAAGCTTACACCTTTGCTTTCATAAATGTAGTTATAGAGTCAAAATTATCTTTTTTTATTTGTGTCTCATTAAATCTGGGACTTTCTGCAATACTTGGCTCATCTTTTGACTTTAATAACTTAGGGACAGATGGGGCATTGGCCACATACCCAAAATAAGTCTCATACCTTGATTCAATGAGGCCATGGACCCAAACTGATTTTTTTTTGATGTGCCACAATTTATCACTTGACAATTTGCTAACTTTATTTTGTTACAATAGGAAATCATTGAATCAAATAATATTTTGGGGTTAATTTTCATAGCTTATGATCATGAAAGGAAAAAGATCAAATGGGCAGAAGATAATAGTAATGTTTACATTGTGGAGAGAAATATTGTAATAGAAGAAAAAGATTTTTGGAATCAGCAAACAATCAACAAAAATTTATTAAGGGCTTACTATGTGCAAGGAATCATGCTAAATATAAAGAATACCAAAACAAACAAATAATCAAACCAAAACAACAACAATAACAACAAAAACCACAACAAAACAAGTATAACAAGCTCCCAAAAAATTGGAAAACCTATCTTAAAATTTTAAGCCAACTCATGATTCTAGTACTTACTAATGAGGTGACTGTAGGCCAGTCTCTTCATTTTACTATCCTGTTTCTTCATCTATAAAATAAGTATAATGAATACTCATATCACGTACCTTAGTAGCCATTAATATGAGGGGAAAAGTGAAGGCTGTTATAACTATGAACATAGGCATTTAAAAGTACATTCACATTCATTATTTCAGCTGATCTTCTAAACACTTCTGTGTGATAAACAAAATAGAGATTACCATCTTGTTTTCACAAATCATGAAACTGAAATTCATAGAGAAATGATTTTCTTGGGTAGTTAGTAGACCTTATATGAGAATCCTAATATTACAGATATCTTACTAGTTATTATTGTCCAGTATTTCATTAGCACTTAAAGTTAGCACATCTTTCTTTTTAAATTTATGGAATAAAACAAGCATTCCCATAACATAGTATAAAAGAAGAAATTATTGATTGTTTTTGTGGTTTGTTCTTTAACCCACTCCTTCTGTTGATTATGTTTTTTAGTCTTCAATTAGTTTTTAATCTATATTTCTGTGCTACTTTGTTAAATATACTTTTTATTCCTAGTGACTGGAAAAATATACTTTTAATATTTTTGCTTTTTCTATTCATTTTTATGTACTAAAACATGGTCAGTCTTTGTAAAAATACTGTGAATCACTGAGAAAAGTTGTATATCTTTCCATTCTTATTCAATTGTCTCTAGACATCTATTACATCTAGCTTATCTAAAATTATATTCACTTCCTTGACTTTTTATTTATTTGTTTTTTTGTTAGATTTATTTAGTTCTGGGAGGAGAAGATTAATGACCCCCTTCTATTATTGTACCAATATCTGTCTCCATCTATAATTCATTTAACTTTTCTATGAAATATTTAGATGCTATAGTTTTTGATGCACATAGAGGTTCTGTATTGATATTGCTTCATTGTCTATGTTACCTTTTATCAAAATGTATAATTATCTAATATCTCTTTTAATTTAGCATATCAATTAATGAACCTTATGTTAATTCAACAAACTTTTAATAAATAATTTATAGCACTTGTCCTCATTTAGGAGCTAGAGATTCAAAGACAGAAATAACAATCAGCTGCTGTTTTCAATTATTAAAATATGAATCCTTATATCCCTTTGAAAACTACAGTATAAATGAATTAAATAATTTGTTTTCATATATTTTAATGGATTTTTAAGTTTAAATTTTCTTTCACTTTTTTAGCACATGCAAAACAGTCTAGTTTATTATTGCATACGATTTCGTGTTTTTATTGACCAATTATGTCATTCATGTGAATCATGATCATTCATCCAGTTAAATCAGTATATTCATTTTAGTTTCTTTACATCCATGGTAACTTCCTAGATTGTTGTGCTCTCAATTTTTTTTTAATAGTTGATTAAGTGGTTGGAAAATATTTGATGATAGTATAATGATTGCTATATTGCTTCAAAATAAAAAAAAGAATCTTCATATTTTCTTCTTTTTTGTGATTGTGCATGATCTTTGATAATGACCTTCTGGCAGTAAAAGGAACTAGTGGATAAAATGTAAGTTTTGATGCCAGAAAGATTTGAGTTCCAGTCTTGCATGTTACATCCCCTTGCTGGGAAACACTGGAATAGTAAATTAAAACTTTCAGTGCTGCAATGCAAAGTGGGAGGAAAATTTTCTCACCTGAAAATCCTTATATTACTAAAAGCAAAGGTTGTCAAAACAACAACAAGACAGCAATCTTAGAATTCATTGGCTTGGCTTCTGCTTTAATTGGATATAATTTCAGAAAGCAATCTACTGTGGGAGAACAGAATAGAAAATCTTCAGCTAGAAAGAATTAAATCCAAATCCCCTCTTAAAGAATTTTCCCTTAACCTTTTTTTTTAATCTATAAATCACTTAACTTTTCTATAAAGAAATGTTTTAATCTATAAAAGCTGAGCATTGTACTTTATGATACCTAAGATCTCTGTTACTTATAATTCTATGATACTATAAAGTTCCTTTTGAGCTATTTTGGGGACAAGAATCACGGATTTTCAGAAATATTTCTGTGCTTGGGGTCTTGAGGTAAAAGGAAAATAAATGAGAAGTTGTTCATTATCATTTGGTGTCACTGATTACATTTAATTGAAAGAAACTATAAGAACATTGGTAGTTTCCTTATATGAACGTCATTTTGATAGCCATTATACCTATTATATTATTGCATGTTATTTTATTATACTAATATATCTGTCATCATAGGCATTCTAGGCATTGTGTCAATTTGTAGTACAGTGTGGATAGACAACTAAGTCTGGAGTCAAAAAGAGCTAAGTTTAAGTCAAATACCTCTTTATTTACCTAACTTTATCTGTAAAATGGAAATGATAATAGTAATAAAATCCCAGGGTAGTTTTAAGGATCAAAAGAGAAAATGTTTGAAAACAACATGACAGAAATTTGGAACGTAAGTGATATATAAGTAATAATTAATTATTATTAATTATTGGTTCAGATATTGTATTTGTGACTTGAGCAAATCACCTAATCTCTATTTGCCTCAGTTTCTGCAACCATAAATTTGGGATAATAATAGAAACATCTTCCAGAGTTGTGAAGATTAAATGTGATAATGTTTATGAAAAAGTACTTACCACAATGCCTGGAATATAGTAGATGCTAGATATATATCCCCTGTATATCCCCTGTAAAGGTTTAAGATTGCCATTACAAGAATAGTGGAGGATTAGAATAATTAGGTGATTTTTAGTTGCTAATCATCACAATACTTTTTAGAAACCTTAAAGTTACAGAATGATTCCCATGATATCCTTTAAGCTAAATGGAACAAAGGATTGGTTTTACGTTGACCAAAGATTAAATTTGGATTTGCTATAATTGAATTTGAATTAATATTACAAACATTAGAGATCATCCCTAGTTGCTTTCAAAAATCTGCTCCTGTCACCTTTGTTTAACAAATAAAGCCATTTCTGATTCCCTCTTTTCTTAAACCTCTTTCCCTAAAAAAGCCCAATAGTAAAAAGCTATTACTTTGTATAGCTATATTTTTGCCTTCAGAATAATGTAAGATCTCCTGCAATGGTGAAACCCACAGGTCTTGTCAAGGAAGAAAAGAGATATGCTAGAAAGCATCAGCCTGAGAAATACCTTGAAAGTGACCCCAAGTTAAAACATCCGTAGATCTAGTTTTCTAGAGGTGCTAAAGTGGCCTTTGCAGATGGAAGGTTTTGTTGTTGTTTTTTTAATGTAACTAAAACCATTATATAAAGAGTAAAAGATCTGGGCCTTGGATACTCATATTACCTTCACATATTACCCTGAATTTTCATATAGTGCAATTCTGTTGGACAAAGGTTTCTAGAACAGCATATTTGGCTTTTGGGAAAGTTCTAACCAAAGGTTAACAATACAAGTCTGAGAGCAATTAATAGAATCCTGTGGGAGAGTTGTGGATTCACTAGAGTGTCAGGGTATTGCCCTAAAGGCGGTTCCCTTTGTGGGGAAGTATAAACCATTTGGTGACACTGAATCTAAAAGATTTTAAGAATTTAATGGAAAAATAGGAATCATCTCAGAAGAAGAAGAATTGTGTGTATTACTTATGGGCTATTATTGTGTGTGTGTGTGTGTTTTATACTCCTCTATGTTCTTTGTATCTTCATTATTTATAAAGTAAATAAATGTTGTCCTTTACCTAAAAAAAAAAATAATAATGTAAGATCTTTGAAAGTGATAACTTTTTATCAAACTGCACATACCCTTTGATCCAGCAGTGTTTCTACTGGGCTTATATCCCAAAGAGATTATAAAGAAGGGAAAGGGACCTGTATGTGCACAAATGTTTGTGGCAGCCCTCTTTGTAGTGGCCAGAAACTGGAAACTGAGTGGATGCCCATCAATTGAAGAATGGCTGAATAAATTGTGGTATATGAATTCTAGGGAATATTACTGTTCAGTAAGAAATGACCAACAGGATGATTACAGAAAGGCCTTGAGTGACTTACATGAAATGAAGCTGAGTGAAACGAGCAGGGCCAGGAGATCATTATATACTTCAACAACAATACTATATGATGACCAATTCTGATGAACCTGGCCATCCTCAGCAATGAGATCAACCAAATCAGTTTCAATGAAGCAGTAATGAACTGAACCACCTATGCCCAGAAAAAGAACTCTGGGAGATGACTCAGAACCATTACATTGAATTCCCAATCCCTATATTTTTGCCCACCTGCATTTTTTATTTCTTTCACAGGTTAATTGTACAATATTTCAGAGTCCGATTCTTTTTGTACAGCAAAATAACGGTTTGGGCATGTATATGTATTTTGTATCTAAGGTCATCCAACCATCTGGGGGAGAGGGTTGGGGGAAGGAGGGGAAAAATTGGAACAAGAGATTTGGCAACTGTCAATGCTGTAAAGTTACCCATATATATAACCTGTAAATAAAAGACTATTAAAATTAAAAAAAAAGAAAGAAAGTGATAACTTTTATTTTTCATTATATTTCCAGCACCTACTAAAGTGCCTGGCACACAGTTAGCACTTAAAATGCTTATTGAATAATTAGTTGATATAATTCAAGTTCTTAATTTTATATAAGAAAAAATTTAAACAGCTAAACTGATTTGTTCAAGGACATACAGCTAAGAAATGGAAGTCATGGAATGGAACACAGATCACCTGATGATGAACTCTGTGTTCTTTCCCCCACATAAAGAAATAAAGTATTAGGCACCCAGAGATCTAACCTGTTTTGTCAGTATTTTGCTATGTGCCCAGAAGCTGGTTACTTCCCTTATTTGTGTTTTAGTTTTATTTAAAAATAAGGGGGACTCACAATGGCATTTAATATTCATTGTTATTAACTTTTCTAAAGTTTCCACCTAGCTATAACATCTATGTGCCTGGTAAATAGTCAGCACTTAATAAATGATTTTTGACTGATCCTAATGTTCCTTGTGGCCATAATGTTCTATCAGTCTATGACTTGAATTCTGAGCTTTTAAAAATTAGCATTTCCATCCAGGGACACCCATTTTCTTTATGCATCTTGATTTTCCTTTATTTGAACAAATCTTGTTGCCTTCTCATTCCCCTTTTCTCAAAACAGTCACACATTGTTGATTAGCTTCCTCTAAAACAAATGCAACTCATGTGGTGGTACATAACTGAATGTGGGTGGCATGAAATTAAAATTTATTATTAGTAAATGTTTGATTAGTATATCTTTTTATATACCTATATCCCTAGAGTTGTGTAAAAATTTCTCAGATGAAAAGAGGTAGTGAAAGCAAAAGTTTAAGAAACCATCTTCTAAAGAATTTGAATTCTCATGTTGTTCAAGTCGCTTCTTTAAAATATCATATCTCTCCTCTCCCCATCCCTTATACATAATGTAAAATTTCACTCTTTTCTAAAGAATTGTGGAGTTTTCAAGCTATGGAGGATCCAAACCTTCATTTGACAAATGAGGAAACTGAGATTATAGGAACTGTCAAAAGCTATGGGACTAATTAGTAACAGAGTCTTTCTTGGTTAATCCTGTCCAGATCAATCCATTCTCTCCATGGTCCCCTCAGCTCTTATGTACTTATTATATTTATTTAAGTATTTTCCTCCCTTCCACATTATCATGTCACCTATTTTGAGATGATAATGAAGAAAATTATTTATCTTTGTGATTCTTCACCAACACACATACATATTCTGTTTCTTATTTATTTTTGCTTTGAAACATCAAATGCAAATATAGATGCCAACAGAGGCTAGGAAGAATATACTTTTACTTTGTCACAAAAATCTGAAGATTTTATTAAAAAAACAAAAACAGATAAGGTCTTGGAAAGGTGGATGTGACTTTCACACTGCTTTTCCTTCATTGCAGAAATAACTGATTTCATTTCCTTCCATTAATAAATTGAAATTAATACATGGTAGCCAAAAGGTGGGTGTTTCCATCTGTGCCTCAGTTCCCCCATATGCAAAGTTAGGAAATGCTTTCCTGTGGAAGCAGAAGGAAATTATTTCTCAGAGCAGCAAACAAAGTTTCCTGGGAAATATATTAAATCTTCTAGAGTTTGTGAAAACTTAAAAGAAAGAGTAGATCCAGCTTGAGAACAATACATAAAGAGGGGAAGGATATGAAAGAGGAAGGAGGTGATGAATGGGAATTTAGAACAAAAGGAAATCCAAGACAGTTACAAATTTGTAATTAGTAATAGGTTCATAATTTCAATCCAGTTTCTCTGCCTCCAAGTCTAGAACACTATATCACTATAAAATTAAGCCAGTTCAAATGGACAAGTGTCTAAACAAATCTTTGGTTTAGAGATGTGTGTGTGTGTGTGTGTATGTGTGTGTTTGTGTGCTTGTGTGTGTGTGTGTGTGTGTGTGTGTGAGAGAGAGAGAGGGGGGGGGCACAAAGAGAGGCAGGGAAACCTGAGCTTCATTTAATCCTTATTTTGTCTAGAATATGTGAAATGTTTGATTACTCTTGGAAGACTTAAATGAGGGACAGGAATTAGCCAAAGACTATGTACCCTTTGCACTCACACATTTTGTTTTCTTTAATTTTATTTTTTGTTGTTAATTTTCTAAGGTCTTTCAAATTTTGACTTCATCGAGAATCAATAGAAAGCAATGTTTACTGATAGCTGGTGGGAAAAGTGAGGAAATTTCCCTCTTGCGCCTAGATAAAGCTGATACAAGAGAATGTGAAGAATCGTTATGGGCAAAGGACACTTTTGAGTTCAATTTCAATTTCCACTTTCTGTAAGGAGTGATATGGGGCTGAAATGAACATAATCTCAGAGACCATCTAGCAGATCTAGTAGTAGGAGAAAATCATTTTTATTAACAGTTCATATTTATATGGCACTTTAAGGTTTACAAAGGGCTTTACAAATAGTATCTCATTTTGTCCTAGAAGGTATGTTATTATTAATTCCAGTTTGAAGATAAGAAAACCAAGCCCGAAAATTATGAAGTAGATTTATGATTTTAACATAGCTAGTAAGTACATTTAAAGCAGGACTCAGGTCTTCCTGATTCCACATCCTTATTTAAGGCATTAACTCCTTTAAAAAATACAGACTATATAATTTTATAGTCTCTGATTGATGCCCTTCAGTAAGGGCCGACTCTCAGCATCTCTTGTGGTATTATATTATATTTTTGGTTAGCTCTAAAAATTAATACTTTCTTTTCCTTGCATCCTAGCATAAAATTTAAAAAAAAATTACTCCCATATACTGTGGATACAACTATAATAAGCAAGACAACCCCTGCCCTTCAGTACCTTGAGTTCTATTATTTAAAAATAACATATATAAAGGGGTGATTTCTAAGCAGGGATTTTTTTTTTCATCTGAAAGGTTTTAAAAATGAATTCAGAATAGAGTCAAAGAAGTTGTTTGCACAACCATTTGGGGAGTAATTGGATTCATTCAATGAACATTTCTACAATTGCAGGTAGAAGAGACTATCATGGCCAAGGATGAGAGTTTATTTGTGACTAAAGATGGTGTTTTTTTGCAAATTAAAAGCCCAGGTATCCAGAGAGGGAGATGGTAGATCTTATTATAGGTGAAGCATGAAGCCCAATAAAGATGGCCAAGAAACAGTAACATAATGGTGTTCATCATCAATTCATATCAAAGCAAATTTTAATGCTTTACAACTTCTGGGTCTTGCCCCTAGTTATGTCTTCTGCTTCCAAGACTTTTTATATACCTAAAGATAAATATCATCCCCATTCTATACCCATTAATGACAGTTGGGCATAGATATGATTGTACACATACACATACACACATACACCCCTCTTCTCTCAGAAGGAAGAAACTAGATTATTTGTCATATTAATATTATTAATAAGGTATAGATTTAGGGAACCAAAATGAGATCAGGGTTTCTGGTGGTCAGAGAGTTAAATGATAAGATCTAGTGGCATGTTCTGGGTTCAGGGAACCAAATGGAGAGTTTTGGCTCCCCTTCAATCTCTTGGGATTCGGTGCAAGGATAGGGAGTTTTGGGGACTCCCTTCTGGCTGTGCGGAGGTTCTCTGTAAAAGAATTTACAGACCAGAAAACCTAGATTGATAAAAGAAGTTTATTATGGGGATTGGAAATAAGGTTAGAAATCCTGACAGAAAGATATAAAATCTGGTTAGGAAATAGGTGACGATAAAGAGAGGATGGCACTGGAAAGCGTATTCCAGTGGATAGAGGCTCCTTCACATAGCATGGCATGTTTGCAAGCTCTGCAAAGAGAGGGTTTTAGTTTGGCTGGAATTTGAATTAAATTCAATGAGTTTCAGGACTGAACCAACCCCACCTAGATAACAAGGATGAAACTGTTTGTCCTTTGGGTCAGGGTCCCTCACTGAGGCAGAGTTGGAGATTTTCTCCTTTATGGATTTTAGAGTTTCAGGGTCCCCTCTTTATTATCAGTGCCTTGAAAATAAGATATCCTTAATTTTATTATTGAGCAATATGCTTGGTACATAATTCCCTCCTTCACCTTCCCTGTTCCTCTCCCTCCTCCTCCTTCTTTCCCTGCTCTACTTTCCTGCCTGTCCTCCTCTTTCCGTTTCTCCTTTTCCTCTCCTTCCTCTTCCTTCTCCTCTTCTTCCTCCTCTTTCATCATTTTGAATGCTATAACAGAAAACAAATAAAGACATTGTACTGTTTATTGTAATTTAAACTTTTACATATATATATATATATATATATATATTAACCTTTTATATTTTATTCTATTATAGAACTTCTGGAACTTGGGTATAACTTTTAGAAATCCTCAGATTTCTTTTTTTTTATTCATAATTGAGGAAAATGACAAATTTATTTTTTTATGACCAAATATGGAGTCCATTTATTTCAAGTTTTCTCTTTCTTTTCTTTTCTTTTTTTTTCATTTTTTAAAAATAACTTTTTATTGACAGAACCCATGCCAAAGTAATTTTTTACAACATTAGCTCTTGCACTCACTTCTGTTCCGATTTTTCCCCTCCCTCCCTCGACCCCCTCGCCCAGATGGCAAGCAGTACATGTTAAATAGGTTATAGTATCCTAGATACAACATATGTGTGCAGAATCAAACAGTTCTCTTGTTGCACAGGGAGAATTGGATTCAGAAGGTATAATAACCCGGGAAGAAAAACAAAAATACAAGCAGTTTACAATCATTTCCCAGTGTTCTTCTTTGGGTTTAGCTTCTTCTGTCCATGCTTGATCAACTGAAACTGAGTTAGATCTTCTCTTTGTCGAAGAAATCCACTTCCATCAGAATACATCCTCATGCAGTATCGTTGTTGAGATATATAATGATCTCCTGGTTCTGCTCATTTCACTTAGCATCAGTTCATGTAAGTCTTGCCAATTCTCTCTGTATTCATCCTGCTGGTTATTTCTTACAGAATAATAATATTCCATAGCATTCATATACCACAATTTATTCAACCATTCTCCAATTGATGGGCATCCATGAAAATTACAAATTTCAATGAGAATTTAAAAAACAAATATTTTCTCCATCAAAGTTTAGGAATCATTCTTTAAAATCTATACATGGACTTCTTTTTTATTTTTTATTTTTTGGAAACAAGTTCTTTTTTATTATAATGACTTTTTATTGACAAAACCCATGCCAGGGTAATTTTTTACAACATTATCCCTTGCACTCACTTCTGTTCTGATTTTTCCCCTCTCTCCCTCCATCCCTTCCCCAGATGGCAAGCAGTCCTATATATGTTATATATGTCACAGTATATCCTAGATACAATATATGTGTGTGCAGAACCGAACAGTTCTCTTGTTGCACAGGGAGAATTGGATTCAGAAGGTAAAAATAACCTGGAAAGAAAAACAAAAATGCAAACAGTTTACATTCATTTCCCAGTGTTTTTTCTTTGGGTGTAGCTGCTTCTGTCCATCATTGATCAATTGAAACTGAGTTAGGTCTCTTTGTCAAAGAAATCCACTTCCAGCAGAGTACATCCTCATACATTATCATTGTTGAGGTATATAATGATCTCCTGGTTCTGCTCATTTCACTTAGCATCAGTTCATGTAAGTCTCTCCAAGCCTCTCTGTATTCATCCTGCTGGTCATTTCTTACAGAACAATAATATTCCATAACATTCATATACCACAATTTACCCAATCATTCTCCAATTGATGGGCATCCATTCATTTTCCAGTTTCTAGCCAGTACAAACAGCTGCCACAAACATTTTGGCATGTACAGATGCCTTTCCCTTCTTTAATATCCCCTCGGGGTATAAGTCCAGTAGTAGCACTGCTGGATCAAAGGGTATCCACAGTTTGATAACTTTTTGGGCATAATTCCAGATTGCTCTCCAGAATGGTTGAATTTGTTCACAACTCCAGCAACAATGCATCAGTGTCCCAGTTTTCCCACATCCCCTCCAACATTCATCATTATTTTTTCCTGTCATCTTAGCCAATCTGACAGGTGTGTAGTGGTATCTCAGAGTTGTCTTAATTTGCATTTCTCTGATCAATAGTGATTTGGAACACTTTCATATAAGTGGCAATAGTTTCAGTTTCATCATCTGAAAATTGTCTATTCATATCCATTGGCCATTTATCAATTAGAGAATGGCTTGATTTCTTATAAATTAGAGTCAATTCTCTATATATTTTGGAAATGAGGCCTTTATCAGAACCTTTAACTGTGAAGATGTTTTCCAAGTTTGTTGCTTCCCTTCTAATCTTGTTTGCATTAGTTTTGTTTGTACAAAGGCTTTTTAATTTGATGTAATCAAAATTTTCTATTTTATGATCAATAATGGTCTCTAGTTCATCTTTGGTCACAAATTTCTTCCTCCTCCACAGGTCTGAGAGATAAACTATCCTATGTTCCTCTAATTTATTTATAATCTCGTTCTTTATGCCTAAATCATGGACCCATTTTGATCTTATCTTGGTATAGAATGTTCCATTTATCCCAGCAGTTTTTGTCAAATAATGAGTTCTTATGATGAACTTTTTTTTAGACTCTCACGTTTAAAACATTTGATCTAATTGAATCTTCTCCACAGACAAAAAAAATGCCTAGAAAGGTAAAAGCTACTTCTTAAGAGTCATTCAGATAACTAACAGCAGTCTTCACAGAATATCTTCAGCTTTCTGCTCAGTGACTATCATGGACCAAGTGATTAGATCTGGTCTCTCTGGCTTTTAGGTTCTTTGTGATTAGCACTTTCCTAGTTGTTTGTGTCATGGGAAGACTGAAGAGTAATCAGGGGCTAAACAAATTGCATAGGAGAAGCTTTAGTATGACTGTCTCAGATGTGTGTATTTCAATTCAGCTAATTATAATAAACACTTTCCAAGGAGAAAAAATAATCACATATGCAAAATTATAAAATAATTCCACTCCCTGTTGGCTACAACTATTTTTTTTAATCTAACTTGTTTTTACTAATCATTGTTTGGGATTTAAGTAGGGCTGTTATTCATTGTTGAACCATATGTGCTGTTTCTTTTCAGAACTACCAGAGGTACAGCATAGATAAATAATGTTTGAAATACATTCCCACTAGCAAGCTGCAAGTTTGGTGGAGAAAAGGAGGAAGGAGAGAAAAGACTCTGCCATGTTCTGTACATCCTAATTCTTACCTCATTGCAAAGTAGGACTGATTAGATGACACATCAAAAATACTGAGCCACAAGTAGCTAGAAAGGCTAGATGAAAACGAATAAAAATAGTTTGTATTCCTTTATGTTTTACACCTATCTCTTCTTATAAACATTCTTTTAGTTATGGGAATATAGGTACAGTTTTTTGCTTTGTTTTGTTTTGTTTTTACCATATTGCACATAAGGAAATAAGGGGTAATGGAAAAAATTGCTTGCCCCAAATCATGAAGCTAAGAAATATGAATGTAGAATAAAGTTGATACCAACAAAAATTATTGAATGTAGATTTCTTTCTTTATGCTATATATTATGCACCCCATCTCTGTTTCTGAGACAGAGAGAGACAGAGAGAGAGAGACAGAGAGAGACAGAGAGAGTGAGAGAGAAACAGAGAAAGAGAGAGAAACAGAGAGAGAGAGAGAAACAGAGAGAAAGAGAGAGAGAGAGAGAGAGAGAGAGAGAGAGACAGAGAGACAGAGAGACAGAGAGAGACAGAGAGAGACAGAGAGAGAGGACAGAGAGATCACATACATGCTTCCAGCAGTGGCTTAGTATATTGCCACTGCTAAAAGTAGTTGTTGAAGAGAATAAAATGCTCTGTGTCTTTGTTTCTCTTTGAAAATATCTTCTCTCTATCTCTGTCACTGTATCTCTGTCTCTGTTCCTCTCTCTTCCCTGCTCTTGTATGTGTATGCTTTTTAAATAACTATTATTACTACTTCACCTTTCAAAACACATTATATCTTTCATCCACTTTTATCTTTTCAGTTTTAGTCATCCTTTTCCCTCTCCAAGATCTCTTGCATGTGGTTTATGGAATACAAAGTTTTGCAAAAATGAATGTTGATAACTATCAATGTATCTGTTTTGAAAATAAAAAGTTTTATCTTTAAAAAAAATAATGTGATCTGTTCCTGTGACTCCTGTTCTAAATCCATGGTGAATCCATGGAGACTAACCAAATCCCCATCTTCCTAAACTTGCTCTTTGCTTTTTTTTTTTTTCTAATTCAGTGATCTTCCCTATGATCTCCCTGAAAGGCTTTTTATTACTTTATTTATTTTGCTTGATATATCCCTTTGAATGCCTTTTGACCACCCAAATGAAATATTACCTGATACACAAGTACATACTTGGTACATACTTTGTTTTCTGCCCTAATACTTACACCATCCATGCCATTAGTGATATCCTCCCCCAATACTTAAAAAAAATTAAAAAACTTATTATGTAGTATTTTGTTTCATACTTAAATATTTATTATAATATTCTCTCTCTTCTTCCCTCAAAGACATATAAAACCATAAGGGCAGGGACTGTGTTTTACCAAAATTTTGGATTTCCTCTATGATCTGGCATAAAATCATATTTTTAAAGTATAAAAGTCATTAAAGATCAAGTCCAATCTCTTCATTTTATATTTGAGTAAACTGAAACAAAAGAACACTGACTTTCCAAGGCTCATATATCTAGTGAATTTGTAAAGCAGGATACAAACTTAGGTTTTCCTGAATCTAAATTCAGCAATTTATCAGTGATAACATGCTTCTATACATTTAATGGGCATAAATGTTGAAATGAATTGGATTACCTGAGGTTACTGTTAGTTTTTCTTACTCAAGACACCTTTACTGCCTGAGAGATTTCAGTTGATTGCATAAGAGTGTACAAATTGAGTCATGTTGACATTGAACTCAGTGTTACAGTGATTTTACATATATATATATATATATCTTCACACAGGACATAGGCTTTTTGGAATATCTTTTGCTTCCTCTGTCTTCTTGTTGATTGAAAAGAAGAGCATGACAAGAGAACCAACATTCAAATATCTGGCCTTGAGAGATGGAGAAAGAGAAATAGAATGAAAAAAGTCTTGATCATTTTAAGTTCAGAAGGAAAAAAGTTTCTGGGGAAGTGGGTTTTAAATATTTATTCATATTTTAATGAGGTTATTATCTTGTGCAGGCAATGTACTTCACCTGGGCCATGGCAGGAGACACACATTCTAAACAGTGATAAATCAGAGAAAACACTGATCATAGCTATTATTTTTGGCAGGAGGCATCTCTCCCCCTTGTCCTCCTTAAAAAAAAAAAAAAAAAAAAAAATTCTCTTATCTGCTAACAAAAGGAAAAAAGTTTAAATGTGAGGAGATCTGTACCAGAGTTGGGGATTAACATATTTAATTTGCATAATGTCAGGGCTTTAAAGACTATGTAGGTGCTTGTAGTATAAAATATTCTTAGTTAAAAAAGCAGCCCTCAAAATAGGAATCTTTTATTGTGCTTGGCTCTTCAAGTTCATTGTGCGGCTAAGTTAAAAAGGAACACCATTTTCCCTGTAAGGGTAGGGAGTGATCTGTGTTGAGGTATAATTATTTCAAAAGAGGAGTTCTTTATCTGTCTCTTTTCCCAGATGATGTAAGACAGTCATTGCTTAGGGTAGAATTTGACCCTTTAGCCCCATTTAAATATTGTAGTGACTAAATTTTTTTTTTTAAAAAGAAGAAAATAGTTGTTATGGGAAACTTATTTTTTTTTAAGCAGAACAATCATCAACTCTTTTCTGTCCAAATACTCAGCAGGTTTTCTTGTAACATTTCTTTTAGAAACTATGAATATACTGACAGTCAAGGCTCAGAAAAAATCTTTGTAGAAAATCCTCTGTTCTTTTAAAATGCCTACATAATAATGATATAAAAATAATATTATACTATGATAAGGATAATGGAACAAATCAACATATCTGTGGCACTTAGATATTTATTAGTTATTGTGGATAGAGGGCTATATTGAAATCTCATTTCTAATACTAGCAATATATATCTACTATCTGTGAGACATTGATTAAATCATTTCACCAGTAACTTGAGTTTGAATAAAATGATTTCTAAAATCATTTCAAACTCAAAATTGAAGATCTTCAAGTATTTCCCTAAGGCAATATTGTGTCAGAGAAGAGAAACCTGAGAATCAGAGAGAAACAAGATGAAGGGATCAGTCTTTTATTAAGCACCTACTATATTCTAGGCACAGTTAAGTATTTTATAAATCTTATTTGATTTGATCTTTACAACTGTCCTGTGTAGTAGGTCATATTATGATGTCCAATTTAGAATTGAGGGAAATGAGCTGCATATCAGAATAGAATTTGATCTTACAGAGTGTGGGTTCTTATCTCTGCTATCATCCCAGTTTAATTATCTATATCTGCAATCAGAACTGCATATATATTCTCTATCACTTATTAGCTTAGTGACAATAAATGGACCTCTGCCTTCATTTCAGCCATTCTAAAATTAGTATAATAATAATAATAATGTTAACTTCCTGGAATTATTGGGAAACTTAAATGAGATAAAATTTGTAAAGTATTTAACACATAGTAGTCATTATATAAATGCTGGTTACTTTTATTAATAATAATGATACTAACATTATTAGCAACAACAATATTAAACATTATAGTGATAATAGTATTAATATAATTATTATAAATTCTCTCTAAACTTTTTTCCTACTGTGAATCTTTGGATTATAATTCAAGTCAACAAGCCTACTGTGTACCAGGACATTGTGTTGAAAAAAGGTAATATCCAAAAAGAAGGGGTAGGAAAAAACAGTCCCTGTGCTCAAGTATTTCAAATCTAATAGGAATAAAATGTGTAAACAGCTAAGCACAAATAAGACTTAGGAGAAATCTGAGATAATCAACAAGAGAAAAGGCTTTCTAGTTCATCCTGCACTGAAACAAAGATCTGACCATGTCCATCCTCTATTCAATATCTCTAGTTTCTCCCTTTCATCTCAAGGATCAAATATAAAATTGTCTAATGTTCAAGATTTTCATAACTATCCCCCTTACCTTTCCAGTCTCCTTTCAATTAGCTCCATCCTCTCCCTAGTCTATGATCAATTGAAAATGGCCTCCTGGCTGTTTCTTTAATAAGACATCCAATTTCCTGACTGGGCATTTTCACTGACTATCTATTAAATGTCTTCTTTCCTCATCCTGCCTCCTGACTTCACTGGATTCTTTCAAATCAGAGCTAAAATGTTACTTTCTAAAGAAAGCCTTTTTTGATCCCTCTTTGATTCTAGTCCCCTCCTATTTATCATCTCCAATTTATCCTTTGGGAAAGCTAGATTGCCTAGTGAATAGAGTACTGGACTTGGAATCAAGAGCTTTCATCTTGATGAGCTAAATTAATTAAAACTGGTCTCAGACACTTAATAGTTGTGTCATCTCTAAAATGAATTGTAAAAGTAAATGGCAAACCACTCCATTATCTTTGGCAAGAAAACTCTAAATGTAGGCTGCTAGGTGGTAAAGGGATTCCAACCCTAGAATCAGGAGAACCTGAGTTCAGATCTACCCTAAGATGCTTAAGAGATGTATGACCCTGGGCAAGTATCTTGCCTTCTAAAATAATTAAAAAAGAAAACCCTAAATGGTATCACAAAAAGTAAAGCACTGCTGAAACAATTTTATCCTTTACATAGTTTATTGAAACATCGTTATTTCTTTGATTTCTCCTCTACTACACTGTGAATTCTTCAAGAGCACAGACTATTTCCTTCCCCCTCCTCCTACACTTAGCACAGGTTCTCTTATTTAGTAGGTGCTTAATTAATGTCCATTGAATGATAATGGTATATAAATGTGAGATGACAATAAATTGATTGGCATATTGATTATATATTTTCTTTGCTTAAAAGGCTTTGAATTCATGTCCTGTGATTATGTGTGTTTGTCTTATGTGAAATTCAGTGTTGCTAAGTTTACAGTGTTTTACCATCATTAGTTTGCCTGGCAGGGAATAAATTCTTCTGTCCACTTAATGTTATGGGACTATCAACCTGGATATGGTGGGGCTGTGAAGTCTATAGAATGGGTTCCCATAATGAGGAAATCACATATCATTGGAGAATATAATTTTGCTATCCTTCCCAGGAATGTTTGCATTCTGAAAAAAAATTTCCTCTCATTGTTAATTAGTCAATCAACTGTATTTATTGAAAGCTATTGTGTGTCAGGTATTATGCAAAATTCTACAAATAGAAAAAAAAGGGTAAAAAAAGAAACAAAAACCAAAAGGTTATCAGTTCTCAAGTAGCCCACTATCATTGTGCCTAATATGAACAGAGTTTTTGAGAGTTGATGGACATTGTTTGCTGGCTTCTAAAATTTGAAGAAGTAGGTGGTCTACAAGTCCCCCTATTTGTTTTCACCAAGCAACTCAAACATAAACTCAGAGAGTTCAGATCTAGAAGGAACTTTAGAAAAGATTTGGTCCAAATACCTCATTTTACAGACAAAGAACTGAGACTTTCAGTGAAGAAGTGAAAATTATCCTTTTCACATTCCAGAGAATTAAATGGATGGTGTGCCCCTCCATCTGGAAAATACACATAAATTTTTTGGCTCTCCTTTTTCATCAGAAAAAAAGTATGAATTATAGTATTAAAAGATAAAGTATGGTTATATGACATAGCACTATACACATATCTATATCTACATATATACATATTTCTGAGTTTCTAAATTTTTTCTATATCATCAGTTGACTTTCATATGTCATCTGTGACTTCCACAAAATTTCCCCAAACTTCCCATTTAATTTGTTATGAAAAGCTACAAAAAGTATGTGAAAGTTGGGATGTAGGAGATATAACTATTGTAAAGTAATATTTTAATGCAGCTCTTTCTTCAAATCCAGTATTTTGTGTTTTTTTTTTTAGTGTGTTTTTTTCCTAAATATTTTTCAGGCATAAGTCAAGTTAATCTGGAGGAGGGGAACCAAATAGCATCAATCAATGACAGCAGCCCAGAAGTTGATATGTAAATGACACAAAAATCCATCAAATCATTTTTTTTAAAGTTTGTTTCAATCAACCTTCTCACAGTAATTAGATTGGCTAAAATGGCAGGAAAAGATAATGACAAATGTTAGAGGGCACAGGGGAAAATTGCATCACTAATGCATTATTGGTAGAGGTGTGAAATACTCCAGCCATTCTAGAGAACAATGTGGAACTATGCTCAAAGGGTTATAAAACTGTTCATATCCTTTGATCCAGCAATGCCATTACTGGGTCTCTCTCCCAAAGAAATAAAAAAGAAGAAAGGACCCACATGGGCAAAAATTTTTGTAGCAGTTCTTTTTGTGGTGGAAAAAAATTGGAAAATGAGTAGATGCTCACCAATTTGCGAGTTGCTGAATAAGTTACATTTATGAAAGTAATGAAATATTATTGTTTTATAAAAAAATGAGTAAGTTGATTTTAGAAAAACCTGGAAAGATTCACATGAAATGGTGAGCAAAACAAATAGAGCTAGGAAAATACTGTACACAGCAACAGCAATTTTGTGTGATGATCTACTATGACAGATATTTGTTTCAAGTAAGACCCTTCAGTCCAGAGGAAACCTGATAACAATATCTAGTTTGGTGTTCTCACTTCCCTGAGAAGGCAGGGAGGGCATGACTACCTGTGTTCTAAAACAAAAGAAAGCTGGAGATATAGAGGGCAGAACTTTGGAGAAGTACACTTGAAACAAGTATGCATAAATCCATTAGCATGGGAGATATTACACAAGCACATTGTAATATAACTCATGTTAGTAGTGATGTAACAAGCAACATGAATCAACATGAGAAATTATACATGTCCATAAGTCCTAGAAATAGTCCAATACCAATCTATTGTCCATTTCTTCATGTCTCAGAGAATACAATGATTCTTGCTGGTTTTAAAGTCCTACAACAATTTTAGTAACATTTTTTTTATGTTCATGAGGCAAATGCCATAACTGCCATGCTCTTTCAGTGATGGGCACAGTCAGCAATGGAACCAACCTATGTTTCTAGTTCTGTTCACTGGTTCAGTGACCCAAAGAAATTCTAATAATCTTCAGATGGAAAATCTCACATGCATCTAGAAAAATAATTATGGAGACTAAATGCAAATCAACACATACTATATTCACTTTTTATTTCTTCTGTTTTCTTCTTCTTTTTTCTGATTATTCTCCCTCAACATGATTCATATGGAAAGTATAAAAAAAATGAACGTACAGTTATAACTTTTAAAAATGTAGTTTTATTTGTAATTGGGGAAGATCAAACTCAAAAAAATAAGTTTGTTTCTTTTTCTTTGGTTCATCCAAATGTTTTATTTTTATTTTGTTCTGTTTTCTTTTTGTTTGTTTCAAACATATTGAAGTTTTTTTTGCTTTCTTTACTTCTTTTTTTTTTTAATTTATTTATTTATTTAATAGCCTTTTATTTACAAGTTATATGTATGGGTAACTTTACAGCATTGACAATTGCCAAATCTCTTGTTCCAATTTTTCCCTTCTTTCCCTCACCACTCCCCCAGATGACAAGATGACCAGTAGATGTTAAATGTATTAAAATATAAATTAGATACACAATAAGTATACATGACCAAACCGTTATTTTGCTGTACAAAAAGAATCAGACCCTGAAATATTGTACAATTAGCCTGTGAAGGAAATCAAAAATGCAGGTGGGCAAAAATATGGGGACTGGGAATTCAATGTAATTGTTCTTAGTCATCTCCCAGAGTTCTTTCGCTGGGTATAGCTGGTTCAGTTCATTACTGCTCCATTTGAAATGATTTGATTGATCACATTGCTGAGGATGGCCAAGTTCATCAGAATTGGTCATCATATAGTATTGTTGTTGAAGTATATAATGATTTCTTGGCCCTGCTTGTTTCACTCAGCATCAGTTCATGTAAGTCTCTCCAGGCCTTTCTGAAATCTTCCTGTTGGTCATTTCTTACAGAACAATAATATTCCATAATATTCATATACCACAATTTATTCAGCCATTCTCCAACTGATGGGGATCCACTCAGTTTCCAGTTTCTAGCCACTACAAAGAGGGCTGCCATTCGTGCACATATAGGTCCCTTTCCCTTCTTTATGATCTCTTTGGGATATAAGCCCAGTAGTAACACTGCTGGATCAAAGGGTATGCACAGTGTGATAACTTTTTGAGCATAGTTCCAAACTGCTTTCCAGAATGGTTGGATTCGTTCACAACTCCACCAACAATGTATCAGTGTCCCAGTTTTCCCACATCCCCTCCAACAATCATCATTATTTTTTCCTGTCATCTTAGCCAATCTGACAGGTGTGTAGTGGTATCTTAAAGTTGTCTTAATTTGCATTTCTCTGATTATTAATGACTTGGAGTATCTTTTCATATGGCTAGAAATAGTTTCAATTTCTTCATCTGAGAATTGTCTGTTCATATCCTTTGACCATTTTTCAATTGGAGAATGACTTGATTTTTTACATATTAGAGTTAATTCTCTATATATTTTGGAAATGAGGCCTTTATCAGAACCTTTGACTGTAAAAATATTTTCCCAGTTTATTGTTTCCCTTCTAATCTTGTCTGCATTAGTTTTGTTTGTACAAAAACTTTTCAGTTTGGTATAGTTGAAATTTTCTATTTTGTGATCATTAATGATCTCTAGTTCTTCTTTGGTCATAAATTCCTTCCCCTTCCACAGGTCTGAGAGGTAAACAATCCTGTGTTCCTCTAATTTATTTATAATTTCATTCTTTATGCCTAGGTCATGAACCCATTTTGACCTTATCTTGGTGTACGGTGTTAAGTGTGGATCAATGCCTAATTTCTGCCATATTAGTTTCCAATTTTCCCAAAAAATTTTTGTCAAACAGTAAGTTTTATCCCAAAAGCTGGGGTCTTTGGGTTTGTCAAAGACTAGGTTGCTATAGTTGTTGATTGTTTTGTCCCTTGAACCTAACCTATTCCACTGATCAACTAATCTATTCCTTAGCCAATACTAAATGGTTTTGGTAACTGCTGTTGTATAATATAATTTTAGATCTGGTGCAGCTAAGCCACCTTCATTTGATTTTTTTTCATTAATTCCCTTGAAATTCTTGACCTTTTGTTTTTCCATATGAATTTTGTTGTTATTTTTTCTAGGTCATTAAAATAGTTTTTTGGGAGTCTGACTGGTATAGCGCTAAATAAATAGATTAGTTTAGGTAATATTGTCATCTTTATTATATTTGGCCGCCCTATCCAAGAGCTTCCAATTGGTTAGATCAGACTTAATTTGTGTTAAAAGTGGTCTGTAATTTTGCCCATAAAGTTTCTGATTTTCCCTTGGCAGATAGATTCCTAAATATTTTAGATTATCAATAGTTACTTTAAATGGAATTTCTCTTTGTAACTCTGACTGTTGGATTTTGTTAGAGATATATAAGAATGCTGATGAATTATGTGGGTTTATTTTATAACCAGCAACTTTGCTAAAGTTGTGGATTATTTCTAATAACTTTTTAGTAGAATCTCTGGGGTTCTCTAAGTATACCATTATATCGTTGGCAAAGAGTGATAATTTGGTTTCCTCATTGCCTATTCTTATTCCTTTAATCTCTTTCTCAGCTCTTATTGCCAAAGCTAGCATTTCTAATACAATATTAAATAGTAATGGTGACAGTGGGCAACCTTGTTTCACTCCAGATCTTATTGGGAATGGTTGCAGTTTGTCTCCATTACATATGATACTTACTGATGGTTTTAAATAGATGCTGCTGATTATTTTAAGGAAAAGTCCATTTATTCCTATACTCTCGAGTGTTTTTAATAGGAATGGATGTTGGATTTTGTCAAATGCTTTTTCTGCATCTATTGAAATGATCATGTGTTTTTTGTTAATTTGGTTATTAATATGGCCAATTATATTGATAGTTTTCAGGAAGTATTTCAGGAAGTTGTTGCTCTCTTGTAAAGCTTCTCTTTCCTTTCCCCATTTATCTTCTAACTCTCTTTTGAGACTTTTAATGGTCTCTGCTATGAGAGCATCATGTAAAAGTGGACAGATGACATTCCCCTTTGGGGTATTGTCTGGTGCCTGTTTGCCATTAGTCTCTTCAGGTTTGCTGACCTGCTCTTTTTCTGCATAGAATCTGTCAACCATTCTTTTCATCTTTTTATTCATGTTTTAAAGTCTTTAGTGTATGCTTTCTAGGCAAGGGGGTTACCAGCTTCACCTGCAGAGCAGGGAGAGATATATACTGGCTTCTGGCTCTGAGGTATGAGAGTGCTCTGAGTGAGAGTTTTCCCTTCCCCCAACTGGAGGTGGATTCAGCACTGGCAGAGCTATCGAAGTGCCCAGTTGGGCTGTGTGGGTTAGAGACTGCCCTAGGCTAGAGACTAAGGGGTGAAAGTGTCACTGCCCCAGGCCAGAGCCCCTTGTAGGGCTGTGGGTATTAGCAGTTGACCGCAGATAGCCAATTCTACCGGGACGTTTCTGCATGCATGCAAGTGTGCTCTGATTATATAAGAGTATTAAGAGTATATAAGGCTGAGAGAACTTGGAATAAATGAACTCCATGTTAGACCATTTATGTGAGTCCCACCTCTTCACTCCTCTTCTAAAACCAAGGACTTGGGCTGATATTGAGATCCTTCAGAGAGATAGTTAGGACTTTACAGAAAAATAATGTAAAAAAGTTAAGGCCCTAGGATCAAGAAAGGTACAGAAAAGTTTCCTGTAGAATATATGTTAATTCAACCTTAAAGGAATTCATGAAAGCCAATAGGTAAACATGAGGGTGGAGAGCATTCTAGGCTTGAGTGACAGTCAGAGAATATTCCCAGAGCCAAGAGATTAAAGTCTTGTTTGTGTTACTGGAATTAAGGTTAGCAAAAATGGACTAGACATCTAGGGAAAAGTGCATTGGGAGTACATTATGAAAAGTTTTGAAGACCAAAGAGTATATTTTTTATTTTATCTGGATGTAATGAGGAAGTATTGCAAAAGCAAGGTGACATACGGAAGCGATTTGATGAAGTTGTCAAGGCAAGGCAAGGCAAGTTTTTACCAATCAACTACTATGTTCCAGTTATAGTGAAAATCATATTGTGACTTAGTGGTGCTCAGCATGCTTAAGCTTAATGATCATCATTTATATTTTGCCCTGTGGTTTATAAAATTATTTTACAGAAAAGATTTTAATTCTATCTCATCAATTATTTTGTGACTATGGGCAAGTCACTTTATCTGGGTCTATGATTATCATGTGAAAAGGCAGATAGACAGACAGGCACACAGACAGATAGATAGATAAAATGAGGGAGGTGGACCAAATGACTTTAAGGCTTAAATACAGCTCATAATCCTATGAGCTATGAACTCTATGAACTGATGAACCTTATGATTTTTATAATAGTTCAGGTTAGGTATATAAATTATTAATTTATTATATAGATGGGAATGTAGAATTTCAGAGAGAAGAGTGTCTTGCCTATGGAAACATAATTACTGATTAAGAGAAACCAGAAATTAAGTATTTTTCCTCTACCTTACACCACACTTCTGATGATGAGATTCATATGTCCATATACTTTTTAAAATAAAGATAATAACTGCTTTCATCCTTCATATAGAAGCATTTTTGTTACGTTTATATCAGTTTCCAAAGGTATGCTGACCCAAGCTAAATGCATTTTCTATTTTGTGTCAGGAACATTGTCTTAAGAACTGACAGCAGAGAAGTGGGAGTTTGTCTAAAAATCTTTGCATTAGACTTTTAAAAAGAGAGTTATTGGTCCCCCTACATATAGTATAATCTAGGGGTTCAAGCATTCACATTAGTTAGTAACAGTATTCCCAGGTGCAATGAAAGCCTTGAGAACAATACCTTCTTGGCAACAGTAGTCAAGGTAGACTACAATGTTTATTGCTGTAATGTGTGTGGCCTTGGACGGGATTTCTCACTTAGCACTAGTATTTTGCTGTCATTTAAATTGGTTTATACTATACAAAATGCATAGGAAAAATTGGCAGAATTACAGTTTGAAAAGAGAAACTGCCTTATTCACAGAGTTATATTCCAAATTGTCTTTATATCCAAAAGCCTATGTTTGCATAGATAGCTATCCTTACAAAATCTTATCTATGGTGGATTAAGAGGTGATGGATTAGAATCCTGGCTGATCACAAATTACATGAGTTTTCAAAAGTCTTTTTGACATTGTAGGTCTCAGTCAACTAATTCACAAAATGAAGATAATAATCCTTGTACTATCTATATCTCAGAGTGAGTGGAGGGAAAGTGAGATACACATCTGCGTTAATTTTATTAAAGTTAATTTATTGCTGTCACTTTGGTTATTATCATTATCTAGATCCAAGTCCTGACTCTGTCATTGCCTAGTTAGATGACTTCTACTCAGTCATTTCTCAGTTAAAATATAGGAATTCAGCTTCTTCTGTACAACAAGATTAAATTACTTTGTTTTCTTATTTTTAAAAAGTCTTCTTTTCTCATCTAGTATTAAAATTACTTTCACGTATTGAATGCAACATTCAAGTAGTAGAAAAATTTGAATTCTAGGAAACTTTTTGATGAAGGAAACATTTCAAAAGTTAATTCAGGAAGGAGAACAGAAACACAGAATTTCAAATATCTAGGCCCCAAATAAATTGAATTCTTATTGCTGCTCCAAATGATAACTTCAGATAATGTCACCATAAATCAACCAGTACATATTAGATTGATTACTAGATAGATGAATACATAAATAAATGGATGGATAAAGTTGAAAAAAGAGATAATTAGAAAATTAAACATTTACTAATTGTGTACAATGTGCCAGATATGGTGCTAAATGTCTAGAAAGAGTACTTTTTCAAATACAGGTTAAGTGGTCAAAAATAACTATCCAAGAAGGTGAATTAAGTGATAAAAAACTTCACTATCTGAATATTATCAAGCACTTATTATATACAGAATAAGGGAGAGTATTCATCTTTAGTTGTAATGACTATTGGAGATTCCAGATTATTTGGGGGATGGTTCAAATGTTTCCTCCAAAGTAGTTAACTTTTAGAAGTGTAGGAAACTTAACAACAAAACATATTAACCTTACATCTATGGATCTATAAAGGGACTGTGAGTAGATTTCAGGTTGTTAAATTGGTATAGGAAATATATCAATACAATTCTATATTATTTTATGTATTTCCTTTTTTTTCTGAGAAGGACTCCAGAAGCCTCATCAGACTTTTAAAGGGTTCTGACAAGCATGCCAAAAGTTAAGAACTATTTTCTTAGAACAGTAAATATGGAAAGTTAGAAGATGGAATTTCATGCAAAAATTAGAATAAAATAACCTAAGAATTAAATATCAATACTATTAGTAACCTTGGTCTATATACATATACACAGACACATAAATGCTATATACATAGATATCATATATATTTCTGTGTATATATGCATATATTGATATCTACATATACATATGCATACATTTATGTAACAGGTATATAAATGATATTTATATACTATTTAATATCTTTCAAAGTACACAACATATTTATTATTCATAAGAGTTCTTCCAAGGTAGGTCACTTAAGTATTTATTCCCCCCATTTTATGAAAAAAGAAGCATATTTTTTTTATATTCCTATAGAGTTTAATGGTTGGAGTCTGAGATTCCTAACTGGGTGTTTACTGAATTGGCTCCAGATTCATTACACCTGCTACTATTTCATTCAATTTCTCTAGGCATAGATCAGGAGAAAATCAGTTATAGATTAAAATTAAAATAGTTTAGTTGTGAAAGATTGGAAAGACCTTGGAAGATGCAGGCAGAATGGCAAAGAAAAGTGTTTTTGTTTGTTTGTTTTGTTTTGTTTTTCCCCACTTGTTTTTGTTTTTAATGAAAAAGATCTAAGCATTTAGTGGACTTAGAAAATCAATAAGACTTAACAGTATGCTACAGTCAGCCACAAATGAATAAATGATCTGTAATGGGCATCATTAATAGAAAAACAAAGTCAAGATCAAGGAAGGAGATGATCAAAATATTCTATACCCTGATAATACTGCACAGGAAATGTGCAAAATTCTGAAAGAGACATATAGTTCTACCAATAGGATATTAGTAGGCATTATGTCTGGGTTTGTCATCCATCTTTAAATTCTTACGGTGTAGCAAGGGAAGTCACCTAATACTTATTGAAGCATCGATTTTTTCATATGGAAGGTGGCAGCAATATAATTGCATGGGATAATCAACGGGTTTACAGACATGAATTTATGTATATACATACACAGATGTAAATATGTGTAATTATACATACATATCTACACATATAAATAGCTTTAAAGCTAACATTAATATACAATATACATTCTGACAATTATTATTATTATCACTGCCATAATATAGAACAGATATGGGCTAATAAGATAAGAATTAAAAATTATGTGAGATTGTAAAATGAGGAAGGATTTGGGAGTGTTTATCTTGGAGAAGATATGATTCATGGAAGTAGAGTAAGAGAACATGATTATTTTTGTTGAGTCTTCAGATTCATTCCCCAATCTGTCACATGCTTCAAAATGTCATACCCCCAAATTATATCTGCTTGCATCTGCCATTATTATTACAGTGTTAATCCTGAAGAGTCGTGGGATTTTTATAATGCCATCTATCAGTTTAAAACTCCATATGCAGTTTGGTATAATCGAAATTTTCTATTTTGTGATCAGTAATGATCTCTAGTTCTGCTTTGGTCATAAAGACCTTCCCCTTCCACAGGTCTGAGAGGTAAACTATCCTATGTTCCTCTAATTTATTAATAATTTCATTCTTTATGCCTAGGTCATGAACCCATTTTGACCTTATCTTGGTGTACGGCGTTAAGTATGGATCAATGCCTAGTTTCTGCCATATTAGTTTCCAATTTTCCCAGCAATTTTTATCAAACAGTAAGTTCTTATCCCAAAAGCTGGGATCTTTGGGTTTGTCAAAGACTAGGTTGCTATATTTGTTGACTGTTTTATCCCTTGAACCTAATCTATTCCACTGATCAACTAATCTATTCCTTAGCCAATACCAAATAGTTTTGGTAACTGTTGCTCTATAATATAATTTTAGATCTGGTACAGCTAAGCCACCATCATTTGATTTTTTTTTTCATTAATTCCCTTGAAAGTTTTTGTACAAACAAAATTAATGCAGACAAGATTAGAAGGGAAGCAATAAACTGGGAAAATATTTTTACAGTCAAAGGTTCTGATAAAGGCCTCATTTCCAAAATATGTAGAGAATTAACTCTAATTTATAAAAAATCAAGCCATTCTCCAATTAAAAAATGGTCAAAGGATATGAACAGACAATTCTCAGATGAAGAAATTGAAACTATTTCTAGTCATATGAAAAGATGCTCCAAGTCATTATTAATCAGAGAAATGCAAATTAAGACAACTCTAAGATACCACTACACACCTGTCAGATTGGCTAAGATGACAGGAAAAATAATGATGATTGTTGGAGGGGATGCGGGAAAACTGGGACATTGATGCACTGTTGGTGGAGTTGTGAACGAATCCAACCATTCTGGAGAGTAGTTTGAACTATGCTCAAAAGTTATCAAACTGTGCATACCCTTTGATCCAGCAGTGTTACTACTGGGATTATATCCCAAAGAGATTATAAAGAAGGGAAAGGGACCTGTATGTGCACGAATGTTTGTGGCAGCCCTTTTTGTAGTGGCTAGAAACTGGAAACTGAATGGATGTCCATCAGTTGGAGAATGGCTGAATAAATTGTGGTATATGAAAATTATGGAATATTACTGTTCTGTAAGAAATGACCAACAGGATAATTTCAGAAAGGCCTGTAGAGACTTACATGAACTGATGCTGAGTGAAATGAGCAGGACCAGGAGATCATTATATACTTCAACAACAATACTATATGATGACCAGTTCTGATGGATCAGGCCATCCTCAGCAATGAGATCAACCAAATCATTTCTAATGGAGCAGTAATGAACTGAACTAGTTATGCCCAGAAAAAGAACTCTGGGAGATGACTAAAAACCATTACATTGAATTCCCAATCCCTATATTTATGCACACCTGGATTTTTGATTTCCCTCACAAGCTAATTGTACAATATTTCAGAGTCTGATTCTTTTTCTACAGCAAAATAACGTTTTGGTCAGGTAAACTTATTGTGTATCTAATTTATATTTTAATATATTTAACATCTACTGGTCATCCTGCCATCTAGGGAGGGGTGGGGGTTAAGAGGTGAAAAATTGGAACAAGAGGTTTGGCAATTGTTAATGCTGTAAAGTTACCCATGTATATATCCTGTAAATAAAAGGCTATTAAATTAAAAAAAAAAAAAAAAAAAGATATATGCACCAAATTAAAAAAAAAAAAAAAAACTCCATATGCAGTAGAATTTGCCACTGGTTATTAGCAACAAATCATTTGTCAATGTATTAGTATTTTATCAACATTATTGAAAACTATTTAGCATTAACACATTTTAGAAAAAGTTATTTACTAAAAAATATAGCCATAAACAGATTATAAAACCATCTCGCCAAACTTGGATAGATTGTCCCTTCTACTGCTTCATTCCCTGGAAAGGTTGAGTTTCAAGTTAAAGTCTTGGTGATTAACACTTCTACCACTGAGTTTATTCTTAAATACAATAAATGCATTAAATGGAATAGTTGCCCTCTCACTTATGGGCTCCAGAGTCTCAAATATCAGGCAAATTTATTCCTGTACTTGGGCAAGCCAATTGATCCTTAGGGCCAAGGTTAGTATATCTGTTTGCTATTTCAACTTTTAGAAGTCCCCAAAGTTCTAATTCTTCTTCACGTAAAATTAGAAAAGAAGATGTGTGACGGGGACAGAAAAAACAACTGACCTATATACCCTAAAGCCCCATAATGTCTAGGTAGGTGAGTCAGAGTCTCTTCAGTCCTTACACATGGAAAATAGATTGTCTGGTTAGTGACTTTATTATATACACTCTGTTCCAGTTTATCAGCTGATTAAAATTATGTTCATCATTGCAGAGCAACATAGAATAGTCACAAATATCTGCACATACTCTGAAGATGGAGCAGGGCACTGCATTCCAATGTTAAAAAAATCAGGATTCTCTAGCATATTCCTGTATTGATATATTTTGGCTCATGTCACCAAAACTAGTTTCATCTTCAAGATTCCCTGTTCCATTAAAGAAGAGAACTGGTTATTTGTAAAAATAGATTGGAAGAAAGATTTTTTTTATCAGAGGTCAGAAAATGGAAGTAGATATTTCAGTGATTGCTTTCTTCTGTTTATTGAATTCATTTTGTGTTTTTATCATATACTTCAAGGAAGATGAAACAGGAAACATTGCTTTAATAGATCATAAAAAAAGGAGAAGTGACCAGGGATGGAGTGAAGGCTTGGAGGAAGACAGAAGTGAATTAAGAGTGTATCTGGTAATGTTTATTCTTATAATTCACTTAATGGGTATTAATGTGGTACTAAAGATGTGATTTTTCATCTCAGATCCTTTCTCTTCATTCACAGTCACAACAGATTGCAAGTTTGCAGATTAACTCAGCTTTCATCTAGTGCACTGTGGGCCAGATAACTCTATCAGAAATCTTTCTATATAAGAATAAGAACATTATCTTATATGCATAATGAAGACTGAGCTCCATCTAGTCTCTATAATTGCAGTTTATGAAACTAAGAGATACAATTAGTCTATGTGAACTAATCAGCTGCCAATCTGGAAGTTTATTTATTATAATCCTTTCTGCAGAGATCTGCTCATATTACTTACTGCATGGTTCAAAATTCTATTAGTTACTAACTAGCTATGGAAACTTAGGCAAATCACTTAACATCTCAGGACCTCAATTTCTTTCAATGTAAAATGAGGAAATTGGACCAGATGAACCCTACGATCTTTAAATTTTACATTTCTATTTATGATTAAGATTCAAAATCCTTTCCCTGGCATCCAATATCCTTCATAATCTGGCATCAGCCAATCTTTAATGCCTACTACATAGATCTATTCTTGTCATTCTCTATTATTTAGCCAAATGGATCCCAAAACATTCCCTGCTTTCACACTTTTACAGTTTCTATTTTCTATTCCTCATATATTTTTTCTCCTATCTTTGCCTATTGAATCTCTGCACATCCCAGAAAACCTTAGCCAAATATGAGAAAGTCTTCTTTACAGAAATTCTTCTCCCCCTTTCAAAATGGAAGTGATCTTATGCAATTCTAATCTGCATTACAATTTCCCCTCCAATCTATGTTATTTTCACCTTTGTATATCCCTTAGCACTTAGTATTGTGCCTTGCACATTGTTGGCATTTAATATGTGTTTGTTAATACTAACAATTCACATCGATATGAAATTGGAAGGCTTGTAAGTACTTTTCTCACACTACCCTATGAGGCAACTGGTGTAACTATTATTATGTCCATATTGAAGATGAAAAAAAAATGAGAGAGCAAATGTCTTGCCTATGACACCCAGCCAGTAAAGGTCAGAAGCCAGATTTGAAAGCAAATCTCCTGACTGCACATCTGGCATTCCATCTACCATACCAAGCAGCCTCTTTTGTTTCATGAAGCTTTTTTTTTTTCCAAGACATTCCTTGTTCAGTAACCTACAATAGCACCACATCATATAAAAAGGCCAGAAGGCACAGTGTCTTTACCACCAGTTGTAATAAATATTATTAGCTTATATGAAATATCTTATTATCTTGAACTTTTTTGAGCTGACCCGTGATCTCATTGTTGAAACAACTTCCTCTATAAATTCAAATCACCATTTCTTTTGCAATTTATAATTTTGGAGAGGGCCCAAAATCAAGAAAATGTTTAAAATCATATAAATATCTTATAGCAGATAGGGGACCAGAAATAGAAAAATGACAGCTTCTTGAAAGGAAAATGTTTGTGGCTATGTTTATGTGTGTGTAATACATGTACACACATGTACATTTTTGTATATGTGTGTACATATATAAATATATACATATTCAACAAATATTTATATAAATATTGTTAAATAGTTACATAAAATTTTGTCATAATATCATCCATGCAGGAAGACCCAGGCTGAAATAAAAACTTACTTTATTTGTATTGAGAAAAAATTACTAATTCATATATAAATTTTAATATAAGTAATCTTACAGATATTGCCAAATCATCTTTGTTAAGAATATTAAAAGGGGACATTCACTTTTTTGTAAGCTATGTTCCACAGTAGTCCAAGGCCTTATAATGCTATAATTTACCAAATTGTATAAAGAACATAACAACCCAATATGATTTGACTTTGTATTATTCTAACAATAACCATTTCTTTCTCCCTTATTTTTCTCATCTGGAAAATGGCATAATAAAAACATTTGCCTTTAAAGATTATTGTGAGGATGAAAAGAAATAGTATTTATAAAGTGCTTTTTCAACCTTCCAGCACTACACAAGTATTGGTACTATTATTTATCAACTAAAACCTTATTATTTATTTTGTGATAGGCTTTGGGAAATCAAAAGCAGAAATATATTAATCCCTATGCTCAAAGAGATTATATTTTAACATAGATAAGTAACCTTAGAAGTAAAAGCACACTGCAACAACAACTTGTATTTTGAGGCATTAGCAAAGGCCTCCAGTGTGAAGTAGAACTGAAGAATTGAGGGAACACAGTTCTCCATGAGCTGCATATAGAAAAAAAATTCTATTTATGAGGAACAGAGAATTTATAATTCCCAAATTGAAAGCTAGGTACTATGTCAAAATAAAAGAAAAGTTGAATAATCTGTTCCTGTTTAATCTTTTTTAGGAAATCACATGATAATAGTCTTCAAGGATTTGAAGTATTCATGAAATACTTCTATAAAGGTGTAATTATAATTATTCTGTTTGATACCCAAGAACAAAATTATGAGTGGGTAAATTGTGTAGGAATAAATCCAAGTAGTCTTTTCTTCACAATTTTCTGCGCTGACTAGAAATGGAATCTTAAGAAATAGTGGCTTCTCCTCACTTGAAGGTTCAATAATTACTTATTGGGACTATTAATTTAGAGGAATCCTTCTGTTCAGGATATCACGGGATATTGTTCTGAGCTAAATATGAAATGGAATAGTTGGTCTCTGAAATTCCTTGGTGTTCTGAAATTACATGATCTACTTCATCCTGAATTTGTGTTTTGTCATACTTGCAAAACCATTTCTATCCCAGGTGTTTCTGCTGACTGACTACCTAGAAATTATATTTTGCTCTGCAGCATTAGTCATATTGAAAATAAATAAACAAACAAAAACATATTGGATTTAAAGTGTGAGGAGATCATAGATTATTTGTAGTATAAATCCTTAAGTTTACAGAGATGGAAGCTAAAACCTAAGATGCCAGTGTCAAGTAATAATTACTTGACTACAAAAGTACTATTTTGGCATGATTTAAATCCATTTCAAATATATTTCTCTCTCTGCTTCCCTTCCTCCTTCCCCTTTCTGTTTCTTATCCTAATGCCCACTAATTAAACAGATTTGTAATTTCCATTCTTTCTAATGATAGAGCATAATGTTTGATGCAAATTCAGTTCTAAGCAATTTCTTATCAATTAATTGATTTTCTAGATAGAATAAATCCATATACCCTAAATGCTAATTACCCAGAAGATTCTAGCTCCAGTAATTTCTTGGTCATTCACTCTAAGGAATATATTACTACATTTTTTTCTAAACTATGCTCAAAAGTATTCCATGCTCCCACTTCTGTCCTTTATTCCTGTTGCTCTCTTCTCTTCCCTATATTGTCTGTGTCAAAGATTTATTCAGAATATTCTTCAGCTTTTGGATTGATACTCATCCATTAATAGACTCATCAGCTAAATCACCTGGCACAAACTATGTTCTTTTGCATACTTCTGAGCTTTCAAAGGAAATATATAAAATGGTTCTATCCCATTGAATAAAATGAATTTACACTGTTCAACACATTAGGATAGGACAATTTATTTCTCCACAGCTGGCTGCGGTGTCCATTACCTTTGGATCAATGAAGTTAGGCAAATCAGATCTCTTAAGCTCTAACATACACTTTTTTGGTGTCTGCAATGCAATCTAAATGTCTGCATTGATCCAATTAACCAAATGATTGCCAAATCTGCTTGGTTTTGTGTTGAACAGACATTGCTTTGCTGTGGGATATTACTATCCTCTAGAAAGAAATTATGTTCCCATGAGCTTCTGACTTCTCAGGGTTGATACACCTTATAAATTATGTCATTTCATGCCCTCTCAAAAGAATGCTATATGATTAAAAAAATAAAATTAAGTTAGCATTGTTTAATCTGCCGCTGGTTATGTAAGCAGAAGAACTGGGAATTTGTTTTGTCACTTAAAGCTGTGTGCTATTCAATACATTAGTTTCGACAAAATGGGTGATGGTAATCAATCTAAGAGTGTTATTAGAAGGATTTGATTCAACAAGGGATTTAAAGTGTTTATTTTCTTTAATCCTAAAATAGTATAAAAGATTTAGAGCTAAAACAAACATACACTTGATCAGAAAGAAAAGAAAGGAAGGGACTAATTGGGTTTTATTGATAAATTAATCCACATAAAAGAACCATACTTGTCTTCACAGTATAAAGAAAAACCCTCTGGAATACTATGTAGAGTTTCTTTTAGATTAAAGCAACCACTTCCAGGTGTCAAGGACAGAGGAAGCTTCACAGAAAAAAAATTGTTTTTTCTTCTATCCTCCTCTATGCCTCCAAAAGGTAAGTCACATGATAGCTTGCC
Source organism: Sarcophilus harrisii (assembly GCF_902635505.1). Taxonomy (NCBI): domain Eukaryota; kingdom Metazoa; phylum Chordata; class Mammalia; order Dasyuromorphia; family Dasyuridae; genus Sarcophilus; species Sarcophilus harrisii. The sequence continues at coordinate 62,367,463 of NC_045427.1, read as the reverse complement.
ACATTTGTTTTCACTTTTATTCAGATTGCTCCTTGAACTTATTCACTGAATTATAGTCAATATAGTCTTCAAAAAACAAAATCAGGATGGTAAAGGTAATGATGGTGATGGTGATAATTGTAATGTCCAGGCTAGTTTTCTGGAGGATCTCTGGACAGGTCTTGGTCTTAGCAGGAGAGTCACCATGAGGATGGTCAGAGATAAGAGTCTGGAGTCTAGAGTCTGGAATCTGGAGTCTGGGTCTGAGGTCCAGCTTGAGCACACACTCTCTCACTGTCTACAATTCTCTCAGCCCTTAAATACCTTAGTACAATTACATCACAACAACACACTGAGCATGTGCCATTTGTAGAACCATTACATCATCATATCACACTAAGTACTAAATATATATGAACTAGAGAACCATTATCTCATCAATCACACTGAGTAAACACTCTGTTGTAAGAATTCTTGTTTCAAGTAGAGTGCTGGCCCTCTATAGGTAATTGTGCTGATCACTTGATTACATTGCCTCTCTCACAGTGGACCAAACCTTAACCAGATATCCACCCACTCAATTTACAGATGAGGAAACTGAAACTTCTCCATTCAAGTATCTTTTCTTTAATCATTCAGAGTGTAAGGAAAAAAGCTGTAATTTGCATAGATCCGCTCACTTAATATAACTTTAAAATGGCATGTGATTATTTTCTCCTACATGGACCTCTTGAAATCTCATCACCATAATGAAAACTTAGCCCTGGATACTCAGCACTTTACCAACTCTCTCAGCTTCCTCTCCCCTCTGGTTGTGGGGGATGAAAGGTAGACTACTAAACCTCTCACAAAGCTTTTTTTAAAATAAAGAACAGAATTAGGACTTCCCAGCTCACTCTTCACTTTTCCTTTGCTCCTTTTCTTAGTTTTGACTCTATGGAATAAGATAATTCCTTGTAATGCCCTCCTTTGTTCCCTCCTTAACTACCCTCACTATCCCACTTTCCAGACTCCTTTTGTGTCTTGTTTTCTTCATCAAATGATGAGAATGTTTTCTTCATGGATAGCAAGTTCCTTGAGAAAGAGAAAGGAAATGTTGTTTTCCCTTTTTCCTTTATCCTTTTTTTTTTCCTTTTTCATTTATATTTCAAATATTTAGTACAATTTCTGGCACCTAGTAGGCACTTAATAATTGTTTATTGATCGATTGTTTTTTTAATCAAAACATCCAGAGGATCTCATAATCTCCAGAAAAGATTTTTGGTTTTCATTTGGAATACATACAAGAATTCCTTCATGACACTGACAATCATTTTAGAGAATGATTTCTCTCTATTTAAGCTCTGATTAATATGGATTATTCAAATACTTTAATTTTATGATTGGCTTCATTGAGCAATATTTAATGCATGTTTGAGTGATTCTAGTTACAAATGTACTGTTAAGGATCTACATTCTACTGACTCAAAAATTATTTCTCTCATTAAAAACAATCATAACCACAGGATGATTTTTTATTCCTTATTCTTCTTTGTCAGTGATTTTATTGTTAAGATGAAGTCCAATCTTCCCTTCATACTTGACCTGCCAATTTTTCATATAGAATACTGAAGAGGTGACATCCAAGTGTAGAGTATCCACTGCTTTGGATGATAGCAATTTTTTGTTATGAAAACTGACAAATCTACTGCATTGGAATCTAGGAAAAATACAAGACTTAACTGCATTATGTGATTCTTCTGTAGAAAAATTATGAAAAGACATAGTGAAGTCAAACATATTGTAGACATGGGCATGATGAGTTTTCATCAAGACTAATGAAGATATTCACTAATAATTTTTTAGCAGGAAAACCAAATCCTTATTATTATTATTAGCTACATTTCTATGGCACTTTAACATTGGCCAAAACATTTCCATACACATTATCATTAACTTAGTTTCTAATTCATGTAAATTCCAGGACTTTTGCTCATGTCCTCAATGTAAAACCCCCAGAGAGATCCCATTAAAATCCTAGGAACTTTGCCTCTAGCTTGATGTTGTCTCCTTAAGACATGTAACCTATCATTCTCTATAAGACCAATGAATCTCTTATTCCACTTAGACTACGTACTGAGTATGTATGTTACTCCATTTCTGTACATTTTTTTATTTATAATGCAATGCCACCTACTCATACTGACAAGGCAAAGATGAATAAAATATAATTGCTGTTGTCAATTGCTGTTGTTGGGGGGCAAAAAAGATTAATGAAGGCAGTGATCACCCAAGTTCGTGGATCCACTATTGTATAAGTCAATAATGTAAAGAGATTCCAAAGTTAACATGGAATCGATTTTCCTTCTCTTCAGGATTTCATTCAATGAATTTAAAATGATTTTTTTAGACTGAACAATCCATTGCTTTCAATTTATTTTATTTTTCTGTAATTTGTTGCTCCTAAGAATATTATTACTTAGCTTATCCAAAAAAATAGCAAAGAAAACCTAAAGTATTGTTTATTTCACTTCCCATTTTCATTATAAGCATTATGAAAATTGAATGAGGTATCAGATTTTTTGCATTTTATATATTCAGAGAATCAGAGTAAGCTATATAACTTTAACCTTTTCAATATTCAGTATACATAGATTAAGTGATATTTCCAACTTTTCCCCCTTGTTTTCAACTATGTTTCATACGCTGTCTTCTCCCTTAATTGTTAGAGAAACAGAATAGTCCACCTACCATTGAGAGCATAAGGACTGATGATTTAAAAAATGAAGATTTAAAAAAATTCTAATGATGTTATTTTTACTTATTGTGAATAAAGACCATGTAAATTCTTCTGACCTTTTCAGTCCTTAATGTTTGACAAAAATTGCTGGGAAAATTGGAAACTAATATGGCAGAAATTAGGCATTGATCCACACTTAACACCGTACACCAAGATAAGGTCAAAATGGGTTCATGACCTAGGCATAAAGAATGAGATTATAAATAAATTAGAGGAACACAGGATAGTTTACCTCTCAGACCTGTGGAAGAGGAAGGAATTTATGACCAAAGAAGAACTAGAGATCATTACTGATCACAAAATAGAAAATTTTGATTATACCAAACTGAAAAGTTGTTGTACAAACAAAACTAATGCAGACAAGATTAGAAGGAAAGCAATAAACTGGGAAAATATTTTTACAGTCAAAGGTTTTGATAAATGCCTCATTTCTAAAATATATAGAGAATTGACTCTAATTTATAAGAAATCAAGCCATTCTCCAATTGATAAATGGTCAAAGGATATGAACAGACAATTCTCAGATGAGGAAATTGAAACTATTTCTAGCCATATGAAAAGATGCTCCAAGTCATTATTAATCAGAGAAATGCAAATTAAGACAACTCTGAAATACCACTACACACCTGTCAGACTGGCTAGAATGATAGGGAAAGATAATGCGGAACGTTGGAGGTGATGTGGAAAAACAGGGACACTAATACATTGTTGGTGGAACTGTGAATACATCCAAGCATTCTGGAGAGCAATTTGGAACTATGCTCAAAATATTATCAAACTGTGCATACCCTTTGATCCAGCAGTGTTACTACTGGGCTTATATCCCAAAGAGATCATAAAGAAGAGAAAGGGATCTGTATGTGCATGAATGTTTGTGGCAGCCCTCTTTGTAGTGGCCAGAAACTGGAAACTGAGTGGATGCCCATCAATTGGAGAATGGCTGAATAAATTGTGATATATGAATATTTTGGAATATTATTGTTTGGTAAGAAATGACCAACAGGATGATTTCAGAAAGGCCTGGGGAGACTCATATGAACTGATGCTGAGTAAAAAGAGCAGGGCCAGGAGTTCATTACATACTTCAACAACAATACTGTTTAATGATCAATTCTGATGGATGTGGCCATCTTCAGCAATGAGATGAACCAAATCAGTTCCAATAAAGCAATAATGAACTGAAAAAGTTACGCCCAGGGAAAGCACTCTGGGTGATGACTATGAACCACTACATAAATTCCCAGTCCCTCTATTTTTGTCTGTCTGCATTTTTGATTTCCTTCACAGGCTAATTGTACACTATTTCAAAGTCCGACTCTTTTTATACAGCAAAATAACTGTTTGGACATGTATACATATATTTTATTTAACCTATACCTTAACATATTTAACATGTATTGGTCAACCTGATATCTGAGAAAAGGGGTAAGGGGAAGGAGGGAAAAAGTTGGAACAAAAGGATTTGCATCTGTCAATGCTGAAAAATTACCTATGCATATATCTTGTAAATAAAAAGCTATAATAATAAAAAAAAAAGAAATAAAGGAAATGATCCTTAAAAAAGTATATCTTGTAGTCCCTCAAAAAATTAGTTTTCCTTCTTTCCTCTGTTTCAGCTTTACACATTCTTTTTCTGTATTGTTTTCCTTTTTAAACTTTCAAGAATCATAGCATAGCATTCTATATCTTATTCATTATCATTCATTTTACAACGTTAAGTTAGCCCACTTCCTTTAAGAATGAATGAATGAATGAAAAAACACTTATTAAATCATTTACTAGGTAGCAGGCCCTGTGGTAAGTGAAGGGGTTAAAAATAGAAGAAAATAAATAAGCCCAAGGAGTTCACATTATAATATTAATAAACAGTATGTTATAATTATTGATAGGAGGAGGTGTTCTGGTAAAGAAAAAATAGAGATAAAATAAGTGGAATCCCCGAAAAATAAATTGATATATATGTTCCTGTGGAATAAATATTAAAATTAAATATTGTTCACATAAATAGAAAACTGGGGTTGAGTGAGGGGAAAAGGAGTTGTTTCTTGAGTGGCATGATATGTAGTTCACTGGCAAACAACTAAATAAGGCTAGAAATTATGTAGGGTTAACTATCAGAATATGAGTGATCTGAAACAATTATATAAAATAAACAGTTTAAGATATATTCTGGAATACTGGAATATTAGGAAAAACTACATGGGGATCATTGTTAGGAATTATAATTCACATTTCTTTTGTAATATGTGGCACATTCATGCAAGCATATGAACTTTTTTTGGTGGCTCCTTTCTTCAGTTATCCCCTATAAATGTCTTTACATCACCTATTTTTTAAATATTTTACAAATGCATGATATGATTAATGTCTTTGACACTGATTGCAAATTACATTTTTATGGATGTCAACCAATTCTTTCCTAACAAATCTAAGAGGATAATGGTTTTTAATTACGCTGATGATGGTGATGATGATGGATGATCAGAATTCCTCGCTCTTTTGGCAACATGGTGATAAATGCCTTTAAAATTACGTAGTGTAAACCTTAGGCAAAATGAACCATGTCTATGACTACTTAAATTCATTTCATAAGACCAGTCAGAGATTAGATGATGTTTTTATAGTCTCTGATAATTTTTCTTAACATCTAGACTATCATGAACCCAAAGAGTCGGATCACTGTAAGAGAGTAATTGCTCATTCATGTTTAATACTTTATAGGTTACAAAACATGGGCCTTGTAACAACTCCATAAGAATGGAATCCCCATTATACAACAAACAAGATAAAGCTCCATGATGCAACTCATTCAAGGGCATACATTTAGAAAATATCATAGTTAGGGACTGAATCCAAGTCACCTTATCTTTAAATGTTTCCCTCCTTTTACAATGTGCCTTTACTTGATTTACTTTTTGAATGTTTATTGATATATTTTGTTTTTAAATCATTTTATTTGCAATCATATCCCTCTCTCTCTTTATATTAGAGAGCCACACTTATAATGAAGGAAAAAAAAAAGAACCATGTGTCCACTAGGTTTGCCGTTATATGCAATGTTCATTCCCTCTTCTTTGATGTAAAGATTGGTTATTTTAATTTCACAGAATTCTGTATCAATTTACTAATGCTGTTATTTTCATTTTCATGTATAGTGGGGTTTTTTCCTGGTTCTCCTTATTTCTCTTTGCATCTGTTCTTGTGTTTTATAATGTTTTTCTCTACTTTTTCATATCTATTATTCTTTAAAACACAATAATATCCCATGTGACACAATGAACTAACCATTCTCCAATGAAGGAAAACTATGTTCAGTCATATAAGAGAACTCTTTGCAAAACAAAATTTCTTTAATGATTAATTTTCCATGGGTTCTACATTACATTTTGTGGGCTTATTCATCATCATCATTATCATCATCATCATCATCAACCTATCCAGCAAAGATGCTTTGCCATTGTCAACAATTTTTGCACCCTTTTATTTCATCCTTTTAAAAAATAATTCTTTATTAATTCTGGAAGCACTTTGCGTAGAAGAACCAAAAGACATTGTCATCTAAATGTTAGGCTAGCTAAGTGAATAAATGATGCTTTGATTTTATCACACTTCTTCCTATATAATAAATGTGCTTTAGCTCATATCCAGTTCTTTGAATAATGCTATTCATATCTTTGCTGTTTAATAAATATTAATTGATTAACTTTATCAGTTTAATCATTTATTCATTTATTGATGTTTGTCCATCAAAGGAAGTTTTGTTTGTCTTGATTTTGTTGCTGTTTGTTGTTAGATCTGTATATTTCCAGAATTACTTATTAGCTTTGTTCACAAAAGGGAAAAGGGATCATGAGGCTAAAAATCATTAAATTACCTACAGGACATAAGAACATAAACTTAAAGAATAAGAAGTAGAACAGAATGTATATGCAATCTTGAGAACAAATATACAAACGCACATACATACACATTTTAAAGATGATGAAATTGAACTCCAGAAAAGCCAATGATATGCTTGCTCAAAGTATGCGTCAGGTTAATTTTTATCCCCTAAGTTTAGTCAATACTTTTGACCTCCTCAATGTAGAATTTTTTTATTTTGTAGTTATGACCCAAAGTCAAGGAATAATATCAACTGATAAAATCTTGGATTTTCAAAATAATCATCCAGTGTAGTGCATATTTAATGCATTGATCATATATAATATATATGTCACCATATTAATTTAAAGATTTAACTTAATGCTTTTGTAAGTGAACAAATTCATTTTGTTACCCATATAACCTATACATGTAATTTTGTTTCTGGTACATTTAATTAGATATAGGGAAAAAAATTAGGAAATTCTTTATATTTTAATTCTTCTAAGTACTTATTTACATCAGCACTTAATCATAAAGGTAAATTACTCTTGCAATTGACACATTATTTGACTCACTACTCTATAAAATAAAAAAATAATGCAACAGTCTGATAAGAGGTTCTCTAATTAAAACTTTATTCTAAAATAAACTTTACACACACAACACACACACACACACACATAAACACACACACACACTTTACATAGTACACATGTGTATACTCTACAAGTACCTAAAACAGATTTCTCTCTTTTAATATAGATGTAAAAGACTATAATTTCCTGCATCTCCTTTGTGATTTTATTTGAGGGCTTAATTGCTGTTATAGCTGTGCTTATCAGAAAGCATTGAAAAGTGTTAATTACTTTATACTTTAGTTAGTTATGAATGCATGCAAAATTTAACTATTTCCCCCAGAAGCATATAAAGTCCACATTTATTATGTTACATAAAAGTTATGAAATGGTTTAGAATAATTAAACTAAGGCCATTTGCATTCAGAGTTTTACTTCTTTGATGTATGAAATGAATCTTGGAAAATTGCTTGAATACAATTCCAGTTATCAGTTGTTCAATGGGGGAAAAAATTCCTCATTTGTAATCCCCACAGTTTATGTGAAGATATAAATACTGAGATAGACAGTATTGCTCTGGTCTTTTTCTTCTTTACCAAGAAGGACAATAATAACTTCTCCCCACTTAATTCTCAGCCTCATTATCAGTCCTCTATGGTTTTACTTGATTTCATCTGCTTGTCAAGATGTCTACCTTTTGACAGTTGTGGCAGTTAGGGTGCATAATGGATAGTTCAGTGGATCTAGAATCAGCCAGAAATTAGAAAAAAAAATCTGGTTTCAGACCCTTAGTTATATGACTGAGCAAATCTTTTAATATCTGATTGCCTATACTTCTTTAACTATAAAATGGGGATACATATTACAACTATCTCCCAGGAATTCTGAGAATTAAGTGAACTAATTTTTATGAAGTTCTTAGCTTAGTTCCTATCACATAGTAGGTATTTAATAAAAGTTTATTTCCTCTTTTCAGTTATTTCTTGCACAATTCCCCATCTGCTATGTTTTCAAGTGACATGTAATTTCTATCTCAACCAATAAATTCAGCTTAATGATATGTGAAGCCTATTATTTACAGACTAGAGTGTCAGTTAGAGGGATAGCAAAGAACTTTGGGTTCTAATAAATAAGGCCTAAGTTAGTATTTTAACTTTGAATCTTTTGATCTGATTTAATTACCTTTTTTCTGAGATTACCTTCAATTTAGCTTCTGTGTATGTAATTGTTTGATTTTGTCTCTCCCACTAAAATGTGAGATTCTTAAGGGAAGTACTATTTTTATCTTAAAATAGAACAAGTTATTTAGTAAGTATAATGTAATAATTGTTTTTGACTTAACTTTTATTAAAAAGAAGTTTTTGTAACTGTAAAATGGGAATTTAAAAAATGGAATTGAACTATTTATCTCAGAGGATAGTATTTGTGAGCATCAAATGAGTATGAAAGAGATAATGAATTAATATATTTTGTATATTTAAAATGCTACTTGAGGCTCTGCTATTGTTATTAGGAGTTGAGGTGATAATGACAATAACAAGTGATGATCTAACCTTATTAATTTCTAATGTTACTGAATTTTGATAATTCACATTTACTAGTTTATATCTAATCTGGCATTACTAATGATTACTCATAATTCAATGATATCACTATAGTTATATGTTTCCAGAAAATTATAATAATTTTGATGTATTGGGATATGTTTCCTTGGGAAAGAACTTTTAAAGCTTTTCAAAATGAAATAACTCTGATTCTTCCTAGATTCTTTTTCTCTATTTATTTTGGAGAACTGATCACTTACCCTACCCATACTCACTTTGGGAACAGGGATAGTACTCAGCTCTTAGCTTACTTGGAGTAACTACTCTGCATGGAGGATACACTCATTACTCACCACTGTTTTTTCTGAGCCTCTACTAGTGTATTTTCTGTTTCTGCAAAGCAATAACAATGGTATGCCATTTAACTCTTTATTAGTCATTCATTATTTATTTATTTAGTCATAATTAACTCTTAAACATTGAACATAAATTTGAAAATGATGCAAAACCACTGAAGCAAAAAAATAATATTTAGCAAAAGGGAGGAAATAATCAACTTATAATATTCTCTCTATAAATCTATGTCAAAATATTCAATGCAGTGGGAGGTGGAAATAAGCATTCATTTACAGAACTCTTAACACTGAGATATATAGTTAAAGAATCTTATGAATATGGGTTTCAGAACTAGAGATTAGTTATCTCTTTTAGGGAACAATCCAGAACACATAGTGCCTACTCATCTTTTGATACTTTCCACTTTTTTTTTTAATGAAAGAAGTATTTTCTAGTATTCCTAAACCAGTAAAACAGTTAAGTACAATTTTTTAGCTAATCTAGGCAGCATAATGTCCAGTGAATAACATTTCCTTTAAATATAAAATTTATCAAGAAATTAATGCATTCTATTGTGTATGGACTATGAGGGTTTTCCCTTAAATCCCTGAGGTCAGTAAAGGACCAAGTGGGCAAATCTACAGGGGACTGTCTTTCAGGAAAGGTTGATACTAAACAAAATTCATAATGAGCATTTCTCCAGGCTGTTCTTCAAATAGCAGAGGATTCAGTTTTGTCCAATCTTTCATTTTTTTTCCAGTAAGCATAGCTTACATCAAAGCATATGCAAATCTTTCTATATACCACATTACTTCTCTTTAAGCCATAAGTCATTAATGAAAAACAAAGGAAAGCCCCTAACTCAGTGATTCATAGCTACCTTATGATGAGAAATTAAAAAAAAAAAATTACCCTCAATTTTTACAGTGAAACAGTGCTTCTATATTTGTTCTATTGTACTTATATTGTTTCTTTAGCTTATTTTTAAATTATATTCTTACTTCTGAATTATATAATATGAATTACATCTGAAGTGTAATATGCAGATAAGTTGATCGGTGACCATGTATTTATTTTAACCACCTTTAATTCAGTGATTGCTTTACTTTCAAAGTTTGTTCATATACTTTATCTGTGGCTTCATCAAAATTATCTCAATATATTTTTACAAGAATATTGTAGTCACTTTCAACAAACTGTTTTTATATAAAAGAACCAATACTTTATACTTATATGTATTTGAATGACTTTTTTTGATTGGCTCTCCATATGTTATTTAAATCCTTTTGATTTCTCCCCCACTATTGTTTCTCTGTTTTACATACTGATTTGGGTGACTTACAAATAACTTTTCTTTCTGAGATGTTTTTTCTCCTGGTTGATGTAGAACTGTTCTTAACAGTTAAGACAGATATGTGCTGACTAAACCTCTTTTTAGGGTCCTCTAACCTACATATTACCTCTCTTGATTTACCTTTGTTTCATTTATATTTTCATTCTTATAAACATTACCGACTGTTTGTTATTAATATTTTATTTGTATTGGTCAAGACAACCTTTTAATTTCATATCACATATGTGTATATAAAGCTTTATCTGTACATAGGAATATTCAGAAATAATTCAGAAATTATTCTGATATCAGCAATTTCTGTTTCCTTTGGAATCAGCTGTAAGACATGGAAGTCACTGGCACCATCTAAGATGCCACCGTGCCAACATCAAAAAAGACATTGTTCTCTATAAGTAAAATAGAATTACAGTAACTCAAAAGAAATGTGACATATGCAGATTTAAAGACCTCACCACTCCTAATGTTCATTTGCACTATTAGTCCCCATGTGTGGCAAAACCTTCTGTACTCCTATTAGTCTGATCAACCCCAACTGGATACACTGCACCTCAACTCCAAAATAATGATGTCATGTTGGTACTTTTCTTTTAAGAACAACAACAAGCCTTATATAATTCCCCACCCAAGATAACAATAAAATGGTTGCATCAAGCCACAAAATATATATATAACTAGAACAAAGAAAAATATGTGATTGCTATATTCTACATCTTTATCAACATGTAACATTTTGATGATATTTACTCGTTTATTTTTTGTCTAAATTATTGTATGTATTCTCTGTCCAATATACTTTAATGTGTGTATGTGTGTATGTACTCCTGTGTATATAGACTATTGAGGTAACTTCATATAATGATCTGGAAAATAGAAATTATTTATGTATGATTACATGTATTGGCTGGATTGCCTGTGGGGAATTCTGAAGTTCTTTTAGTGTCCCAGAAGTTCTACCAGAAATAACAATATATTTTACATGTTTAATTATTTATTTTTGTCAATAATCTACTGGTGCTGATACATGGCTACAAGTCCTACACCTATATAGAGTACGAATAACCATTAACTAAATATATCATCAAGGTATAACACATCAATAAAGAATTATGAGGAACACTTGGAGTTGTAGATATCATTCAAATTAATTGGATTAAAAAATAAATCATGCAGGTCACAATTGGATAGAAAAGAATACTTCTGATCAGCCTATGTACTCTGATGATATTTTTATAATGATATAAGTAGAGGAAGACTCTCAGGGAGTTTAGTATCATCTTCTAAGAAGAACACAGGAGAACATATATGACACAAAAATAAAACAAACACGGTTTATATTCTGAAAAACTGAAGGTAATATCTATTTCAATGATATCACAAATACATTGAAGTATAACATATATGAGGTTTACAATCATATAGCACTTTATTTTTTAGAAAGCATTTTATGTTTGTTTTAAATTTTCCTCTGTAGTTTCTTAGAAGCTAAGGATATATAGGGATGAATTCTCACTGAAGACAATTACTAGCATTATTAAAATGAAAAGTTTTCCCTTACCCAATTGTGTAATGGCTTTCTCTAAGCTCATCAATATTATTCTGTTCTCATTTTCATAATCATGAGGTTATAGTCAATGAAAGTAGAATTCATGAATTCACTAATAGAGAATATGTAAAAGTAGTATTCTTCTGGCCTACATTATTTCCAAAGTCCTTATCCTGCTACTTAAAGCTTAAGTAGCTAAAAGATTTCCCCTCTTAGATGTTTCTACTCTCACTTGGCTCTACCAAGGAAAAAAAAAAAAGAGAGAATTTGAAGGGTTACATGAAGGCAGGGAGTTTTTGATGTAATATCTATTGTAACACGTGGAACAGGAAGCTAAACTCAAAAAGAACAAAAAAAACATTTATTTAAACATTCTTTTTTATAGTTAATATTCCCATGAGCTTAATATCACAAATGTAACAACCCCCAATTTACAAAAAAAAAAATGAAATTAAGGCTAGTGATGCGGAAAAGATTCCAATCTTTGATTCCCAACCGCCCTAGCTAATGTAAATTACCCTTTGACTCACAAATCCTGGTCCCTTTGAATTCCAATAGAAGGTCCGGACCTTTCCCAGCCCCACCCGGATCTGAGCCAACTTTGGGGCTACACCCCAAAGCCCCTCGAGCTAAGTCTCCGACTTAAAAGGACCACACTGGAAACCCCTCTTTGCAGAGATTCCAAACATGGTCGCCATGTGAGGACCCTCTGTCCACTGGACCCACTGGACAGAGGGTCCAGTGCCCTCCTTGTTATCTCCTACTTCTAAACTCAGTAATAAACCTCTTTTATTAATCTAGCTCTCTGGGCCAATAAATGCTTTTATTGGGAATCCGCGGCGCTTCTAGACCTCATATACCGCCGTATCCTTGCGCCGAATCTAAGCGGGTTGCAGGGGAACTCTGTTTGACTCCCTATACCCCAAACCCGCCACTAGACCTAACTAAACCCTAATTTCATTTAGGTACCCCAAATGTAGACCTCAACATTCGGTTCCTGACCTCAACATTTGGTTCCCTGACGAAACGAACACCAGAAGCTAGATAATTTGGCAAAAAACCGAACCCCAACCTTTTTGGGGCACTCAGAACCAATCTGGGTTTTGAGCTGTTCAGGCAATATTCTTCTGGGAAGAATCTGTGTTCTTTCTTTCGTCTCTCTCTCTCTCTCTCTAAAGATAGTGGGGAGAATATCTGCGTTCTGTCTCACCCTACTTGACTTTCAGGTGAAAAAGGCCTCTATTCTTACCAAGCAATCTGGAACTCTGGACAAGGTAAAAGACTTTTTTCTTTCCTAATCTTGCAGTGGATGCCCAACGCCCTCGGGTCGGACTTGGGTCGTTGGTGGGAGCTCTAAGCTCTGGCACAATTCTTGAGGAATTGCTGCGGTTTGACAAAAGGCTTCTTTTGTCGGCTCTCTGTCTCTTAAGAGATAGGAGAGAGGCTGCAAGGATTTGGAAAACTAAAAGTTTTTTACCTGTCCACAATCTAGACACTCCCCTGCCTCTAAAATCTTTCCTGGAGCAGATTCTTTACTTGAGGAAACTCCCTCTGTCCAAATCCTTTTGAGAGACTAAGGCCCTTCCTTTGCATCTCAATGCATTTCTAATCTTTTTTCATCACTAGAAAGCCCTGCTCTCAGGCAGGGACTCCAAGACACAAGAGGAAGTGTCTCTTTAACACCGCCCCCCCCAGACCAAGGAGACACATGGCCATTCTGGTGACCCCACCCTTCTCGAGGGGGGGGGGGGGGTTACCAGGCCAGTGCTCTCTTTGATCTGTGCTGGGGAGATAACCGGAGAAATGTAAGAGGAGCGGAGCGGTGTTTGATCCCTTCTCCCACTCCACTGTCAAATGCAATGGAGTTTCTAATGGTCAGGCCCCAGCCACGAGGAGAAAGGTCCCTGACTTGGGGTGAAGTTAGAGAATGTCTCTGCCCACGGCTGCTACTCCCTGGACAGGGGTGAGCGGTCTCTCCTTCAGGTCTTGCTCTCCCAGCAAGATTTGGGGGCTTAGATGAGGTGCCCCGCCCTCAAGTTCCAGCATGGAATCGCCAGAGGAGCCCTCGCCATTCGGGATGCACCGCGCTGGGTAAGATGGCATCTCTTTCTCCCCCACCCTCGCTCTGGCCTTTCCTCCCCCTCTTCCATGGAGTGGGGAGTGTAGAACTCGAGGCCTGTTTCAGACCTCTCCCATGTGGCTTGGAAACCTGCCGTTTAAATACTCCTATCTTGTCCCCTTCTTGGGGTAACTATACAGTGGGGAGATTGGGGACTCACTCTTAATCTTCTCAAATCTCCGGAAAGGTTTTCACCAACTTTTAAAACAGAACTTTGCTGGCAATCTGAACTACCTGGCTCTTAAAGCCGCAGCTTCCAGCCCTCAGGAAGCATGCTCAGCCCATACATTTAGGTTTCCCTGATTTGGTCATTCTGTGTTAGAGCAATGCCCCCTCCCGGCACAACCTTTTAACTGTAGAAGCCTCAGAATTACGCTTTTGCATGGAGGCTGTCTACAAAGACAGGGCATTTTAAACTGCTCTTGGTTTTTTTCTTAGCTTCAGGGCACTACTTAAAACCTTTTCTCAGCTGCTTGTGGAAAGATAACCTAGGTAAACCAGGCTAGGTTTGTCTCTCTCACTTTCCTACCTAACCCTACAGGTGGGAACTCTTTTGCTCCTAATTTTCTCAATCCTAAAACCTTTTGCTCTTAGCACACTCTGTTCTATTTTCTGGATTGGCGTTCTATGTCCCTGCCAACAAAAGGTTCTTTTTTGGGCTCCAACCCTGGCCAGGTTGCAGCTTCAAGAAAGACCTTTGGAATGATGGCTGGGGAATGAAATTCCAGGTCGAGGCAAATTAAATTCTTTAGAAGATGGCTCTTTTTTCTTTTCTCCCCTCATTCCTTGACTGCAGCAAGAAATGAGTTAATGGGAGAAACTGAAGCCATTTAAGAATTCGGTGAATGCCTTTAGGAAAGAAGTCTGTCTTTCCTTTCGGGCTTTTCTCAAGCTCTCTAGACTTGTACCCTGTGTCCCTCCCCCATTCCTTGAGACACTTTGGCTCAGGGAGCCCGGGGGCTATAGAATATGCATACTGTCTAGAGTTAAGTGAGGAGCTATTGAAGTGGAGATCACACCCACTCCTACTACACCACACCCACTCCTAGCACACTTCTCCCTTACCTTGCCCTTAATGATGGTGGCTCTCTGAGGAGGTTTTTCACCGAGGCAAGCCCACCACATCACCCTTCTATAACGGGGGGCGGCTCAAAGTCTCGAGCTAATTTGAGCTTGCTGGCAGACTCCGGGAGTCTTGGGGAAATTAGTTGCCTACGAGACGTCGTAGGGATGAAATCCTGGTTTTTCTTTGGCAAACAGCCTTCTAGGAGGCCCTTTGTGACACCTTCTAGAGACGTCTATGAAGGTTACGTTATAGAATGGGAAAGTCTTGGGGTTTGCAATGAATTGGCTTCCCTCCCTCATCCTTGGAGATTTTAAGCTGTGTCAATGCACTGGGCTTGAGAAAAATCCTTAATCTCAACACCTGAATTCTGAATAGATTAGCTGAATTCCAATCTCTCTAGGGACAAGTCCATCCTTTAAAGTGTTTTTTTCTTTCTAATCCTGGGACTGATTAACACTTGTGCCCTCAGGCAAAAGCGGCAAGCCAAAACACACCCAGCACACTTGTCTCTTTTAAAGCTGAAAAACTGAACCTAATGAAACCTAGGACCCACCCACCACTTCAACTTTTTCGGGGTCCAAAACTCATGTTTCTTCTACTCTGCTGCTAAAACCCGTTTGTTGGTTTCCCTTTACCTCCAACCTGAGACTCTCAGCTCTTTTCTTCTCAGGGCAACTTCTGCCTCATCGGAGCAGAAGCGCCTTTTAATACAAATCTCTCCCAGACTTAAGCCTGTAGGTGTCCCGGAAACTGTCCGAGGAGACCCCAGTCTCTGTCCTGAGTTCGAGCAGGAGGAACACTGGAGAAACTGCGTCACACCACAGGGGCTGAATTGGTCTCTGGTGTCCTGCTCCCCGGTAGGGAATTGGGGTCTGGCCCTGTTTCCCCTTTTATCCCAGGACAATCCCAACACCTCAGGGGCCGGTAAGCTGGATTGGCAGTGCTGAGATACTTCTAACACTCCCTCTGACCCCTTCTACCCCTCCCCCATAAGAGTGGGGAAAGTGGGGGGAAGGCTCAAGGTCTTTGCTTATTAAGGAACCAACTCTTTTAAGGCAGCACAGTTAAAAGATTTCTAAGAGCTTAAATTTCATTCTTATCTTGACTAGAGATATAGGCCTCTTGCCTACCCTGACTTCTTAGTCCACACCCTTTAATACCAACCCCAGGAGAAATTAGCTTTCCTGGAAATTAAGAATGAAAGGGCTAAACTCTAGGCTACTTAAACACTTTTACTATAGACAAATAATCTTTTGCTCCCAGCATTTTCTCCTACTTCTCCTTGTTAGATGGGTTCTTACAGGCAGCCTGATGCATTTCCTGCTGCATCTCCATCCTGGATGACACCCCGGTTTTAACCTGCTCCGGAGATCTGGGCTTCCACTTTGGACTTGCAACTGCCCTTCAGCCTGGAGAACATGGGACAACTGACTTGGAACAACACCCCTTAGATGCCCTGCTGCCATCCCCAAATCCCACACCTCACGCCTCACCTCCTGGCATGAACCCCAAATCTCTACGACCCTTGCCAGCTCGAAGCAGTTAAGAGGAGATCAGCGCCCCTTTTCCCACATGCCTTTAGAGGTGACTGCTTGAGGGGGGAATGAAGAGGAACTTGGAAAATCCTGGAAAGAGAAAATCTTCAATTCTGTCTCAAAACTGACTTTGCCCCATGTCTTTTTCCTCAAATGAATTTAAGTTCCAACTGCTTGAGGGGGGAATGATGCGGGAAAGATTCCAATCTTTGATTCCCAACCCCCCTAGCTAATGTAAATTACCCTTTGACTTACAAATCCTGGTCCCTTTGAATTCCAATAGAAGGTCCGGACCTGTCCCAGCCCCACCCGGATCTGAGCCAACTTTGGGGCTACACCCCAAAGCCCTCGAGCTAAGTCTCCGACTTAAAAGGACCACACTGGAAACCCCTCTTTGCAGAGATTCCAAACATGGTCGCCATGTGAGGACCCTCTGTCCACTGGACCCACTGGACAGAGGGTCCAGTGCCCTCCTTATCTCTACCTTCACCTATCTCCTACTTCTAAACTCAGTAATAAACCTCTTTTATTAATCTAGCTCTCTGGGCCAATAAATGCTTTTATTGGGAATCTGCGGCGCTTCTAGACCTCATATACCGCGTATCCTTGTGCCGAATCTAAGGGGGTTGCAGGGGAACTCTGTTTGACTCCCTATAACCCCAAACCCGCCACTAGACCTAACTAAACCCTAATTTCATTTAGGTACCCCAAATGTAGACCTCAGCATTTGGTTCCTGACCTCAACACTAGAAAATGATAAATAACTTTCATATAATTACCTATGTATAAGGTATAAAGGTGAATATAACAGTTTGAACTTGGATCACCCTTCTTATTTCTCAGTTATACATATATATATATATATACATATAAATGTATGTGCATCTATATACATATATAAAATACACACATACATATAATGCTACAACATTTTGTTGTAAAACAGCTTTTAGCTTGTATGCACACTATATATCTATATCTATTCATAAAGATATAATTTACATATCCACATCAAAAATATAAATATGTAGTCTATTTTTCCCCAGTTCATTCAGCAATATAAAGAATATTTTTCAAAAGAAGAAATAAGTATACGAGAGAAAATGGTATTATGAAGATGTTAAATAAACTATAAAGAAGTGTCCAAGTTAAGGTTTAATTGAAATACTTAACTACTGTGGCTTAAAAGCATATCATTACTATACAAGTAACAAAGCCAAGTTTAGGAATTCTACTTCCTTCAGAATGCTGCTGCTTAGTTTTCTTTGCTTTAGTCTGTTGCCATTTTCCTAAATCCCAAGAATATGCTAGTGGTTCCCTTTCAGGGGCCTTTCCTAATTGCTATGCCCATTAGGCATTTTTTTACTTGAAATGGAATGATATTCCTAAATCACAGGCATACAACATGTAGGTTATCCTTCTTTTACAAAGAAAGAATCTGTCCTAGGTGTGCTAATGCCAAAGTAAGTCAATCAAATTATAATTGGCTCTAATTGGCACTCCCACCAGCCCTTCAATTTTCTTTTCTCTCTCTCTTTGAAGTTAAGGAAAGGTGAAAAATTCATCCAAGACTTTGAAGTATTAAATGGAACTGATCATCCTGAGGCAAAGTTTCTGAATTTGAATCTATAAGAACTAAATTGCTGAAAGACAGTAACTTCCTTTCAATCACTGCCTTTCTTATGTCAGCAGTGAAAAGCTTGATCTCAAAGTTTTTGTTCCTAAAAATCTGGCTGTTTTTTTCCCCCTTAGAATATTAATAGACTATAAAATTAGATAAGAAAACTAATCTTAGAATGATCTAGGAAGTGTTTACCAATATATTTTTGTCCTTTCAATTACATTTTCCTTGAAATGTGTATAACAATATTTGAATTACCCATTATTAAGGGCTTTTTCTTAGAAATGTGCTTAGAAAAACATAGAAAATTTTATAAATGAGTGCATTATTATCTATAAATAGAGATAGCATATCTGTGACTGCAATGGGTATCATTATTCCATTCTTTTATTTAAACAATGTAAAGTTTGTACCATAATTAATTCATGAGGGATCATTTAAATGTGCCTGCATTCTATCTATACCAATGCAAAACACAGTCTATCCATGCATTTTTGTTAGCTCTCCTTTCTTTATCTAGTTCTACAATTCTTAGACAACATTTCTTTCATACAAATAGAGAATATGATACAGTAAATTTCACTATCATGCCTTTGCGTTGTTTATAATTTTTAGGTTTAGATAGAATAAAATATATAAAATATTTGGGGATATGATGTATACATTTTATCATTGTTATTATTTCCTAATTTTTCACCAGAAAATATTCAGATTTTTTTAATTTCATTGATCAATTTTATTTCATTGCTTCTTCTCCCTCAACATGGAAATCCCTTTCACCAGTGCAAATCAACAATTCATCAGTCAGTAATAATCTTATGAATTTGAACACAGAGCAACTATTGTCAAAAGAATGAGAATTGTCAGTAGGAAACAACAAAAAGATGCCTGAGTAAAGAAACAACGTGTAACAAATAGATAACTCTTCAAAGAAAAAGAGAAGATAACTGAAGGTGAAAAACTTGCACATACTGATGTCTGGCCAGACAGAAACCTCACTGAAGGCCTGGCACAGACTCAAAAGCACTCTGCCACCACCTGCTGAACAAGGCCAGTAGCCATGGGGATTTCCATCTTTGTGGAAATTATATTTTTGGATTTTTTTTTTTTGGTAAAAATACTGGAGTGGCTTGTCATGTGCTCCTTTCACTTTACAAATAAAGAAACTGAGAAAAATAGGGTTAAGTGATTTGCTGTAGGATCACACAACTAATAAGCGTACTAAGCCACATTTTAATTAAATGATACAGTTCTGGAACTCTATCCACTGTGCCATCTTGTTGCCAGTTATATTATATAGTTAGATAGAAAAGGGAAACATGTATACTGTGAGTCTATTTGGAGAAAGATCATGAAGCTAGAGTTGAAAGAAGTATAGCTGAGAAGCTATATAATCCAAACTCTTCATTTTATAAATGAAGTAATCCAACTCCAGTAATGCTAAATGGCCTTCAAAAAGTCACATAGTTTGTAAAATGTAGAAATATGAAAGGCAGTTAGGATGATAAAGAATGTAAGGTCATTAAGGACAGTCTTGTTTTGTCTTTGTATTTTATTTTAGTATTTTGCCTATAGTAATCATCAAAAGTATTTATTAATTTGATTATATAGAAGAAGCCAATTTTATTAAGAAGTAGATTTTGTTTTGAATGTATTAGGAAGAGATTTGTTTTTTTTTTTTTTGTTTTGTTTTTGTTTTTTGCTTTGTTTCATTTTGTTTTGTTTTGAAGTGTGAAGAAGAAAGAAAAGGCAAAGGAATGTCTTAAACTGTAACTTTTCACTATTTATTATCATTTTAAAATAAAATTTGGCTGTAGCTTCCATGAAGTTTATGTTATTTCAGTGTTAATGAATAAGTGAGAGGTTCAAACTATAATCAGGTCTCATTCCTAATCTGTAGGCAGTGTTGTAAAAGGGATAAAGTACTGGACTAGTTACCTAGATTTTAGTTCCAGATTGACCACCAACCTAGCAATCACTAACTTTGGTCACACACTTTACTTCTGTGGACCCTATTTTTCTAATCTACAAAACAGGGATGAAAATATGTACTTGAGAGTTCTGAGGATAGAGCTATGATAGCAAAGTATAACCAGGAAGTTGCTCAAACTTTCCCAGTTTTTCTCAAAACCCATATGAAATCAAGCTTCTGAACACAGTATAGTGGAATGAAATGACTCTCTAGCTCACGATGTTTTTACACATCTCTCCAAACAGGAACACTATATGTGGTAATTCAAATTTCATTTTTAATATATATACAACTAGATACATTTGAGAAAGCCCATCCAAATCATAATTTCCTCATCCCTAAAATGAATTTAATGTTTCTGATGCTCTTGTGCAAACAAAATTAAGAAAATCATCTAAATCACTTTATAAATTTAAAAAAATCTATAGAAACTTTAATGTAACAAACCTGAAAATAACAATATAGTTAACAGAGAAAAAGTGTTTATAAAAATACCAAAAAAAAAAAAGATTTTAGCACTTTGGAAAATGCATTTCATTCCTTTATACAAATGTATATCATTTCATTTCCCTGTCTTTTATATTTTCTTTTTAAGCTCATATTTATACATTGATTTATTAAGCATGATATATGTGTAGTTTCACTTAATCCCCACCATGACCCTTGAGATATATATTATTATTTCCATTTTACATTTGAGGAAACTGAGGATAAAAGGATTAAATAACTCATGTAAGGTCATATGCTTAGAAAGTTTTTGAGACAGGAATTCATATCTTCCTGACTACAAACCCTGATTATAAACTATTTTCCAGTCACCTCTAAGGTAATACTAAATAATTAATTATCTTTGTCTTGTAATTTTAATTCAGGCATAGAATTTCTATGTTGTTTTGTCAACACATACAGTGTTTTGTTGCTACAGCATATCTGGCAGTCCACCAATTTAATATCAGGGAGAAAGAAAAAGAGCTTCTTTGAGAGATGCAGCTCCTTGTATCCTGAATGACACAAACATTGAAAGATAAATGATTTTAATCCAAATCTTGCCATTTCATTTTGAAACCCAAACCTTTTTTCCAAGATAATTCATTTTCTATTACTGATATACTCAAACAAAAAAGCTTTTTTTCAAACACAGAAATGACACTTGTGGTCTATCTAAACAGATGTATTGAAAATGGCAGATGTGAACACTTTCTCATCCACAATGATTAAAGGGTTGGCAAATAGGACTGTAAAGAAAGGTTAAGGGAATTAGGATTATTAAATTGTAAAGAGGGAAGGTTGAAGGGTGACTCAATAACTGTCTTCAAGGACATGATGGGTTATTACATGAAGGACAGTGAACAGTTTTTCTCCATCACCACTAAAGATACAAGCAAAATTGACTTAAACTGCATGGGAAGTTTGGAGGAAGGTTAAATAAGATTCATGTTATTTATAAAGAAGGCATGCTTGACACTAGGGATGTTAAGACTTGGAGTTTTTCTAAGGAGTTCTTTCAATACCACACATATTATTATGGTACTTGAGTTAGTTATTTAAAAGAGAGAATCTGTGTGATTTTGGACAATTTAAAAGATCATAGAATTTAAAAATATAAGTTGTCTTAAAGACAAAACAGTCCTATTTTGCATTTAAGGAAACCAAAGTCTAAAGAGCATTATTGGTTTATTTTTTGATTTGTCCAAAATATCACTGATAATAATATACCTGTGAGACCTTCACCAAAAGCTTCTGCGACCAAATTCTAGCTATTGAAAATTATCTTATACTGTTTCTTCCTAAACCATGGGACCACATTATACCACCATATTTGCTTGTAATTCTAAAAAATTATCAGAATAGAATTAATTTCCTTCTATTCTAAGTTATTGTCATTTAACAAAATGCTGGTTGTTGGGAACTTAAGTATAAAAGGAGAAATAGTAGTTAGTTTTGTATATTTAAGCAAATTAACTCACTATTAGCACCTGACTTGCTCCACTAAGTTTCTGGCTTCCATTCTTAAATTATGTTTCTTTCCACTGGACTTGGGAAATCTTGACAGACCTCAGTCATCTTCTGATACCCAGACATATATTAAACACATATTTTGTGCCAGACACTGTAATAAGTGCTGGGGACCTCCCCAAAAAGGAATCTAGCCCTTGACTTGACTGTTAAAGTGGGAGATAGCCTGCAAACTAAACTAAATACAAACTAAACTAAATACAAACTAAACTAAATACTAACATCATACATTCATGTCATAGAAGGATTAACAGTAAATAGTTCGGGGACAGCTGCATAGCACAGTAGGGTCCCTGGGCTCAGGAGGACCTGAGTTCAAATCCAGCCCCAGATACTTAATGCTCTCTAGTTGGGTTATCCTGGGCAAGTCATTTAACTCCCATTTGCCTTCTCCTCCTCTGCAAAAATGATAATAAAATAAAAGTATGGGATGAGAAAACAAAATTAGAACAAAATTTTGGAAAAGGGTCATAGATTACAAAAGATGAAGAAAAAACAGAGATTACCTGATCTAAACTCCCATTTTTACGGATGAGAAAACAGAATAGTAAAGTTTAAATGATTTATAAAATGTAACACAGTAGCAGAGATAAAATGGGAAACCAGATTTTTGACCCTAGAATTGGCATTCTTTTTTATCATGCTCATACCTATGAAGTTTGGACAAAGATATACTTCTACTATTTGTAGGCATATACTTCTTAACAATTAGTGCTATACCTCCCCAAAATAAAAGGAGTGAGCTTTCTATGAAAATAGTGAAAAATTCTCAATAAAAGTTACCATATGTTTGCTATTTTGGAAAAAAAAAATGTAATGTTTTATTGCTATAGCTTGAATGAAATGAACTTAGGAAAGGGGGATAAAGTGGTGGACTTAGAATTTTAAAAATAAAGAAAGGGAAGAGGAAAAAAGTTGGATTTAAGTCCTGCCAAAGCAGAATTGAATTAGCTCAGAAAAAGCATGAAATGCTCAAAGATAGAGAAGCACCCCAAATGTTGCTGGGAATACTTGTGTCTGACTTGTGACAGAGCAGTCTGAATCATATTGGTTTGATCAGCCACAGCCAGACACACTATAACTGGACACTATCATAATGATGTCAATTTGGTCCTCTTCAAGAATGAAGGACAACAACCATGACATTAACTAGAAGTCACTTTACCTCTTTGTGTCTATTTTCTCATTTGTGAAATGATATTTCTGATCTGATGACCTCTCAGATCCATTCTAGATTTATCTATGCTCCTATTAACATTGAGATTCTATGATTTTATTATTGTTATTCCTTATTTGTTCTAACTTAAAAGGACTCTCAATGAGAATCTTTCAAGGGAATTGTTGTCTTGAAATAAGAAAAAATGCATTCTTTAAAATTTTCTACCCTAGTCCTTAGTCAATGGAATTAAAAATAAAATCTTCAGAAAATAAGTTCCAAAGTATCTAAGGGGTTATGCCTCAAAGTTCATTCTGAAAAAAAATCTGAATATTTGGGTATCATGGACCTTAGAAAGAGAAGTAGATATTTCTGAATACTCAGTTGTAAATAGCTGGTTACATAAGCAGATTAATGATCAAATATTGGGTTACCCTTTTGTGACATTTTCAGAGCTTTAATTTTTATTTAATTGAAAGGATGCTAGACTGCTGTAACATTTAGAATTAGGGCTCTAGGAAGGTCATTTGCTTTGTCTCCTTGGGTACATATTTGTCCAGTATGCTAACCTTTTTTGAGACGACACCAGATGTTAACCAGATTTTATAGATTCGAGACCATATAAATTTTAGATGTTCTTCAGGCTTCTTTTTTAATGGAGATCAGAATTACTTAGAAATTGAAAGAGGTGTCTTGAGAATTTTTACCAATAATTAAATGATTTTATGAAATTTTAGGAAATTTCCCCATTAATCTTTTTTTCAGAAACTTAATAACTTGAATAATTATTAAAGTTGTGTCACTGCTCTCTACTTGGGTAAAAACATATCCTGAGAAGAGTATTGAGCATTTCATTTTAAAAAGGAGCATCAACAAGATAAAGCTTATTTATGAGAAATTAGCTAGAATAAGAAACATACTAGGAATCCTATTATAGAACGACTCAGTAATGAACTGTGAATAAGACACCTGGAAGGGGAAAAAAATGAGAGTGTATGTGTGTGTGTGTGGGGGGGGGGACGGTAAATACATGAATTAACAGCATCATCAGTTAGTCAAAGGTCTACTCTGTTCAAAATGAATCATTTTGTTCTTTTTGTTGATGAAATCAGGTCTATGGGTAATTATGGAAGTTTTAGGAGGGAAGAAGTCAATTTCAAATATGCCAAATTTTTCAAATTTTTTAATCCACAGATGTAATGGGCTGAAGCTCGAGTTGATGCACCGAGATCCCAAGCACGTAAGGCTAAATAGTAATTGGACCATACTCTATTAATATATATGCTTGGAGAAAGAATGCCCCCCGCCCCAATCTTTGTGCAAGTCCTGATGTGTTGTATAGGAAATGACTATTTTGGTGGGTGGAGGCAGAGGGGTGGAGAGAGGAGTGGAAAGAGTGGCTGGCTGGCTTCTTGTTTGGCTGGCTTCTTGACGCAGCTGCACACATTGCTATCGCGATTCCCCCTTCACCTGCAATTCCCCTTCACCTCCGATCCTTCTTCACCTCTACTGAGAATAAAGACTGAAGATTTTCCCTTAACCTGAATTCCTGACTCCGGCTTATTTTAAAATACGCGGTCATCACACACAGAAATTTCTGAAAATAGACTAGCTTTTTCTCTTATTATCACCAGGTACTTTCAAGTAGAGACTAGATGACCACTTGTTTTGAATAGTGGAGAAATTATGTGGTCTCTGAGATTCATTCTAATGCTTTAGAACCTATGATATTGTTATCTTAGAATTAGTACTTTATTTATTTGTTTGCTCCCTTTTATTTATTTATTTGTTTGCTTCTTCTTCATTGATTTTTTCTTCATTTATTCATTGATTTATTTATTTTAGTTTACATTATTAATGAGAAAAGTGTGGAAAGTTAAGAGTAAAATTTTATCCTTCATTTGTCCAAAGTTAAAATATTATTTTGTGGTAATTTTTAAAAATACTGATCATCAATTTATATTCATAAGATTTGAGTTAATAATATAATGTGTCTTTGTACAAAGAATAGAGTCCTGGGCCTAGACTTAGAAAGTTCTGAGTTCAAATCTAGTCTCAAACATTTGTTAGCTGTATTACCCTGGGAAAGTCACTTAATCTTTGTTTACCTCAGTGTCCTCATTTTGACATGAGGATAACAATAGTGCAACCTTCTAAGATTTTTGTGAGGATAAGAAGAAATAATAATTGTAAAATCAAATACTTAACAAGGGCTGGCACATATTAAACACCATGTAAATGTTAGCTATTATTAGTATTATTAATCTTTCAAAAATATTCAAAGTAAAAAATACTATACAATTTTAAATTGAGAGCCCTATTCTTCATATAGTCCTTTTAATTTGCAGACATATCAATAAAATCTTCAGTCGATAGATAATTTCATACAAAAAAGGAATTCATATCATTTTTATACATTTGGTATCATTCATTTATATCCTCTTATCATGTTACTGTAGTATAATTCCTTCCATAAATTCTTCATTATTTTTTTACTCAAAATGTTTGATTCCATACATTGCTTTTGTTTTGATATCTCCATATCACCAATGAAAACTTGGATATATTGATTTGTGGTCCCTCAGTTTCACAATTGATATCTATCTATCTGTCTATCTATCTGTCTTTCTATCTTTCTACCTATTATTTCTAGTGAACTCATTTTCTAGTCCCCTGGATCCCTCCATTGTCCCTCATTATCCTCAAATAAAAAGATTATTTGACACCATGCTGCAAAACACACACACACACACATACGGGAGTGTTGCTTAGTCTCTACCCCAGTTAACACAAAATAGATACATGGCCATTTCTACAAAAGAAAATTTCTATAAAATACATTAGCATAATGCTAAGTGACCCTTGAGACACCAAATTCTACTCCTTAAAAGTACTATTAAATGAGAGTAAAAAAAAATGTATAAAAACCAAACAAAATAAAATTATATCTTCACAATTCATCAAGAATGTACTCTTTAACTCACCTAACAATTGTTTTTCAATTTTCATGATGTCAAAAAAGAAGAAACATATGAGCTATTTGAACATCATCGCATTTTTAAATGCTATATTGGTCATTAAAAAAAATAAATCTACTTCTTTATAACTTTTATTCATTGTTGTCCTCCATTGCCATGTAGTGTTATGGGCCAGAACTCTGAACTTGAAACAAGGATTCTTATAAGGTGTTAAGTCAGTGGAATTGATAGAGACAATAGTTATCTAATTTAGCATGGTGCTTAATAGTTCTCTAGTACAGTACATGGACTTAATATAGTTCTATAAGATTCACACCTATGATAAGAGAGCATATAAGCTGGGACAAAGTCAGCCTGATTCAGAAGCAGAGAAAACAAGAGAACTGGAAGCAGAAGCTCAAGCTCTCAGAACCAAAGAGAGAGATTCATTTGATCTTCAATCAGGCTCCTGGTGGCAGGCTCTCCTCCTGCATTTTTCCACTGAGAACAAGACTCCAGAAGGCCTCTAAGAAAGGTGCCCAGACCCAGGCAAGGAGACAATAAAGCATTTCGACTTTAACACCTGGCTGTTCTCCTGGTGATTACTGAACTTTAACACAGGCTGCTCACAAAGACCTCCAGAAACCTCGAGAAAAACTGAACCAGAGAACATTACAACGTAGAACAGTTAATTCTTCTCTTCCATCTGGGTCTGAGATGTAGAGGATGGCTTAGCAACAATCACTTAGCATCACAGAACAGAAAGGAACAATGGTTCAAAGTTTCAGAGTGAGGAATTGAAACTAAACAGCAAAGAATAAAAACAAACAATATAAAACAACAACTACAACTTTCAGTTAGAGTTCTTTACAATTTTAATGACTTGTCTCAAAAGTCAGTGGATTTTTACCACTACACACCTGTCAGATTGGCTAGAATGAGAGGGAAAGATAATGAGGAATGTTGGAGGGGATGTGGGAAAACAGGGACACTGATACATTGTTGGTGGAATTGTGAACACATCCAGCCATTCTGGAGAGCAATTTGGAACTATGCCCAAAAAGTTATCAAACTGTGCATACCCTTTGATCCAGCAATGTTTTTCCTGGGCTTATACCACAAAGAGATACTAAAGAAGGGAAAGGGACCTGTATGTGCCAAAATGTTTGTGGCAGCCCTGTTTCTAGTAGCTAGAAACTGGAAAATGAATGGAAGCCCATCAATTGGAGAATGGTTGGGTAAATTGTGGTATATGAATATTATGGAATATTATTGTTCTGTAAGAAATGGCCAGCAGAATGAATACAGAAAGGATTGGTGAGACTCACATGAACTGATGCTAAGTGAAATGAGTAGAACCAGGAGATCATTATATACATTAACAATGATACTGTATGAGGATGTATTCTGATGGAAGTGGATTTCTTCAACAAAGAGAAGATCTAACTCAGTTTCAATTGATCAAGAATGGACAGAAGCAGCTACACCCAAAGAAACAACACTGGGAAATTAATATAAACTGCTTGCATTTTTCTTCCTAGGTTATTTTTACTTTCTAAATCCAATTCTTCCTGTGCAACAAGAGAACTGTTCGGTTCTGCACACATATATTGTATCTAGGATACACTGTGACATATTTAACTTGTTTAGGACTGCTTGCCATCTGGGGGAGGGAGTGAAGGGAGGGAGGGAAAAAATCGGAACAGAAGTGAGTGCAAGTGATAATGTTGTAAAAAAAAATTATCCAGGCATGGGCTCTGTCAATAAAAAGTTATAATAATCTACAAAAAAAAAGCCAGTGGATTTTTCTTCCTGTAAATCCACAAGCAGAGTTGGATTGCTCACTTCTTATTTTAATATAGTCTTTTTTAAAAACATGGTTTGAATAAAATGCCCACTTTTATCTCTTAGATTCTATGATTAGATTCTAAGATTCCTCCAAATTGCTAATAACTCCAATTTTTCTGCGTTCAGTCCACCAAAAGAATATTAACATTAAGAAGACTGAGTAACTTGTGGTCCTAGAAATTCCTTTATAATTTGCCAAATACCATACATGACTCACTCTCCTCATCTTTTTCAGGTTCCTTTATGTGTAGTATTCTTGTACTAAAGGACAAACTCAATAAGATGTTCATCCAATGATATAACATTGTGTCCAAAATAAACATTTATGTTCACTTTTTTTTCTACTGATATTATACTTTGAATATTTTCTAAATGACCATGATACCATTGTGAAGATCTATAAAAATTATGCAATGATCTTTCTACCATGCATAGTCAAGCATATGGAAAATCATTCAAAATATGTCTGTTAGATGGTGAAACCCCTCTAAAGTTTCCTTACATAAGGGCCCTGGACTTAAAGTGAGGATATTAGGAGGCTCCAAATATGGCATATTTGCTATCAGTTATTTGACGCCTGCCAATAGAGGGAGTATTAAACTTAGTTTCAGAGGACAGATTCATGACCAAATTATCAAAGTATAAGAGAGGATACTTTATTGAACCAATATGAAGAAAATTCAGGAGACTACTAATCCCTAGAGTAGTTCCAAGGTCAAATGAACTGCCTCAAAAATTAATGAGCTCTCTATCTCTGTAGATCTTCCAAAATTTACTCTGCATGTTGTAAAGATGATTCTTGTTCAGGGAAAGGTTGGGTTGGTGACCTCTCAAAGCCCTACTGCTCTGAGATTCTATGAAAGCATCAGTATAGTAGTTGCATAGAAAGAATATACTTGTGAGATGGTGAATAAAATGTTCTTGGTTCTTGCAGTCTCTTTAATTAAGCCTGGCTCCTGGGAACAAGCTTGGGAGATCTTTTTTAATAAAAATGTTATTTGCTTTTAGCTTAATATAAAAATTGTCCCCTCCTCTACTTTGATGTTGCTCTTTCCATTGGCAGCAGGAATAGGTGGAGGAGAGGGCATCCTAAATAAAATTTGCCCCTTTCTCTCAAAAGAATTGATTTAATTAAAATAAATGAATGCCCTTTATTTTGCCCTCTTGGCTTAAAGAATTTCATCCAATCATTAATTTAGATTTTGCCTACAGACATAGCATATAGCAGTGAGAAAATCCTTCTTCTCCTTTTCCAAAAAAGCTTACCCTGACATTTTCCCCCTTTTTATTGCACTCATAACTATACCACTGATGTTTAAATATATAGACTCAGAGAAATACTCTATCTTCTACACATGTCTTATTTTGTCAAAACTCAAAAGAGGCAATGATTTATTTTGTTTCATGCTGCCAGAATATTTTTGAATATATTGCTACCTAACAGTTGCTCAGGGAATGTTCATTGAATTAATGAGTAAATGAATGAATGAATGAACAAAATGATTATATATTGTATTTTAAAGTAGTTTAAACCTATCTATTTGGGTTTAATTATTTCTGTAATAAACAGTGGAAGTTAGAAGTGTGTGTGTGTGTGTGTGTGTGTGTGTGTGTGTGTCTGTGTCTGTGTCTGTGTGTCTGTGTGAGAAACAAAGAGAAAGAGAGAGAGAGAGAGACAGAGAGAGAGAGAGAGAGAGAGAGAGAGAGAGAGAGAGATTTAAAGTCAGCAAGGTGGTTCAGTGGATAGATTGTGCCAGGTAAGATGTCAGGAAGACCTAAGTTCAAATGTGACCTCAGATGCTTAATATCTATTTGACCCTGGACATTTAATCCTGTTTGCATTTGTTTTCTCATCTGCAAAATAAACTGGGGAAGGCAATGACAAATCACTGTCTTCCTTCCTTCCTTCCTTCCTTCCTTCCTTCCTTCCTTCCTTCCTTCCTTCCTTTCTTTCTCTCTTTGTCACTTTTTCTTTCTTTGTCACTTTTTCTTGAGGAGGTGAGATAGAAGTCTTCTTCTTCTGATGAGAGTGGTTTAATCACTGTTTTCTCCAGTAATCTGGTCATGGTAATCCATCTCCATCCAGACCAGTCTGGTGGATTCATGAATTAAATTTCCCTCCACTCTAAAACATGGTTATAAAGATAGAGACATTTTCCCTTCATGGTAAGAATTCTTCCAGACTGTATTTTGTTTATACTCTAAATAGAAGTTAGCTTTCTTGGGTGGGGTCTTACCCAAGATTGGAGAACCTTTTCCTTGAGGGTAGGGCAATCTCAACAATCAGTCACCTTCTTCAGAGACTGATTTTTTAATGGGATTTTAATGGAGAATTTTTTTTTCTCTCAGTTTTAAGGAGTTACAGAAATATGAGGTATAAGCATCATTAATGGAAGTAAACAAGTATACAAAAAACCCCATTCTTCAGAGCTGAGTAAAATGTCCAGGTATATCTGTTGCATGTAAAAATTCTACCCTCTGTAATTAGACAAAAACAGCTTGTATTGCAAAGACAAGGAATTCAATGAAAGGCTCTAGGGTCATTTTGTTTTTGACAAAAGTAATAAATGAATTCAGTCATCACTCAATGATTTTCTAATAGTGTGAGGTCAATAACAGTAAAGGTCACTGATCTGATGTTCTACACATTCCTCTTTTTCTCCAATAATATTCACTTTGAATTGTCTTAGATGAGCCATATTCTTTATATAGTTTGTTTATAGCTGTTAACTGCATTAAATTTGTTATTTGATATAGTTCATATAGAGATAGCATCATGCCTTCTAGGGAACCTTCATCTTTTATATTTCATGATTTGGACCTAGATCCTCTTTTTCCCCTAGCTTTCTAACCCTCGATAAGTAAAGTTGCCTCCTCTGAATAGGTTTCCTTATCTGTAAAATGAGGAAAGTTGACTAGTTAAGTACTATAATTCGGCATAAGAAAAAAAAGGAGTGGAACAAAGGTGATTTAAAAAAAAAATCTGGGTAGAGAGTGAGAAATTTTGAAATCTAGGCATGGATTTGCCATTACTAGATTGTGGATTCTTGAATAAAATATTTCCTCCCCACCTTCTTCATCTGTAAAATGGAATAGTAACATCTGTACTACCAACCTTACAGGATTCTTGCAAGTCTCAAAAAATTAAATAATACATAGTGTCTCAAAATTGTTAGTGCAGTTTCAAACTTTTACTATAGAATTCTGTTGAATTCATGTGATCATTATATTATGTTCATGTTATAGGATTTTTATTACAGGAAAATGCTGAAGGGAGCACTGAATTAAAAGATAAAGATTGAAATCATTTTCAGAACTTATATCTCTCCATAGAAATTATAGATGTTAATAGTAAAGTAGAGATAAAGATAACCATGAGTATATCGAGGATGTAGCATATTAAATATAACAATGGTGTAAAAGATATTATTAACATGATACATGGCTAGAAAGAGAGATAAGCAGAAACTAGTATAGAAAACAAAGAGATAAGAAATGGACAAATGAACTGTTTCAGGATTATCTAAAGAATTGTCCTTCTTTTAAAAAATAATAATAGATCTTTCCTTTTCAAAATACATTCAAAGATAATTTTCAACATTCACCCTTGCAAAACGTGTATTCCAAGTTTTTCTCCCTCTTTTCCCCTCCCCTAGACACCAAGAAATTCAACATAGGTTAAATATGTGCAATTCTTCTAAATATATTTCCATATTTGTCATGCTACATGAGAAAAAAATCATATCAAAAGGAGAAAAAAAACACCAGGAAAAAAAACAAGCAAATAAAAAATAACAACATTTAAAAAAAAAGTTGAAAATACTATGCTTTGATCCATATTCAGTCTCCACAGTTCTCTTTCAGGATGCTCATGCCTCTTTACATCACAAGTCTATGGGAAATGCCTTGAATCACCTCATTATTGAAAAGAGCTAAGTCCATCACAGTTGATCATCACACAGTCTTTTTTGTGTACAATGTTTTTTCTTTCTTCTACTTACTTCACTTTGCCTTAGATCATTTAAATCTTTCCAAGGCTTCTCAAGTGATGAGCATCGACTCAGTTTTGAGGTCCTTACCACTATAAAAAAGGGCTGTTACAAATATTTTTTTTTTTCACATTTAAGTCCTTTTCCCTTTTTATGATTTCTTTGGTATACAGAGTCAGTAGAAACACTACTGGATCAAAGGGTAAGCACAGTTTGATAGTTCTTTGGGCATTATCTATGGGGTTTTTAAGATCTTATGAAGAAACCTTAAATACTTTTTTTTCCTGTGAAAAGTTGGACAGCTATTGTAGATTAAGGCTTAAAATGTATCTCCTATCGATGGGGGTATGAAACTATGTTCCCTTTTGATCTGCAAAATTAACACTCTGAAATTCTGTCCCCTTTGATTCCTGGTCTCCCAGATTCCAGAGAGTCTATGAGAGAGAATATATCCTCCTGACTGGCCATTTCTAAGGCAAATTATCTCCATCCATAACTGCATCCCCATTCAAATTCAGGTTGAAAAAGCCTTCCAAGTAATTTTAATTGGGAGATCCTGGTCTGATCAACTCACATTGCCACCAGCCCGCCACCACAATCTGCTCATAAAATAGGTTTCTGCTCTCTCATTTCTTTGCAGAATATCCAAAGCCTGCCAAAACTTCTGCCCACTGAAGAGAGACCCTCTTCTCTGAGAAAAAAAAAAAAAATAAAAAAACCTTTTCTTATTTCTCTGCCAGGACTTTACCACTAAAGAAGCCAGGCTTTCTAACAAAGCTGGATTCTCATCTAACAATAAACTTCCCTTTTGGTCACCTAAAACTCCTTGGGTTTGTGAATTCTTTCACAAAGTACCTGCACCGACCAAAAAGGGGATTCTCACAACTCTCTGACTGCCACTAGAACTCCATCACTATATAATGTCTTTTTTTTTTTTTTTTTTTTTTTTTTTTTTAGATTCCCAGCATGAAAACTTTTCACCTTTAGGTACTCATCACGTTTTGTCTGAACTATTATAAAAATTTCATAATTGTATTCTATATCCAATTTATTTTAAAAGTAGGTGCCAAAAGAAAAAAAAAATCCTAAAGTACAAATTTGACTGTATCATTCTCCACACTCAAATATCTTCAGTAGCTCCTCATTGCCTTTAGCTAAATATTAGCTTGACATTTAAATCCCTTCACAATGTACCTACAGACTACTTCTCTAAAACTGTTGTTTGTTATTACTTTTTATACAATCTACATAGACTAATTGTCCATCCTCTATGTGACTAGTGCTCTAGTTAAAGGTGATTTCATTGGATATAGAGAATATTCCATTATTGTTTCTGTCACACTCATAATTTAAACTGTTTCTGGCAGAGATTAGACATTGAATGAATGGTTGTTGATATACTGTGTGAGACTGTACTTTTATCTCTTGAAATCAAGACTTAAATAAACCATTCCCCATATAATATGTATATTCCCTTTTCAAGTATTAAAATCCCTGACTTCACTTAATGACCAGTCAATGTGGTCCTGCTCATGGGAAGTTTTTTTTTTTTTTTTTCCAAATTGCCCTATTTTTTAAAATTATACCTTTTTTTATTTTCAAAATATATGCATGAATAATTTTTGATGTTCATCACAACAAAACCTGTATTCTAATTTTTTTCCCCTCCTTACTCCTCCCTTCCCCAGTCTGCAAGTGATCCAGTAGGTCTCCATTCAATTCCCACTATGCTCGCATCTGAGTTCAGCAGATTTGCTCTGAGACAACCAAGGCAAATACAAAAGGCAGTTTTGGAGCCTCTGAACTTCAAAACCCCAGAAAAACGGGATTTGGCAATACCTACACAGGAACAGAAGTCAGTCAGGAGAATCACCCAACAGCAAATTAAAGCAGCTGTCACCCCTTTGCCTTAAGAGTGCACCTCAACCTTTAAAAAAAAAAAAGCAAAAAATATCAAAAAGAACTCTGATCATAGACAGCATTTATGGAGACAAAGAAGAAAAGACCTCAAATGCTGAGGGTCCTAAAGGCAAGCCAGCATCAGATGAAGCCTCAGAGAGTGATATGAGCTGGTCCCCATTTCCCAAGGTTCTCTTAAAAGAGATTATGCATTATGCAAATCTTATTCTCATCAGATTTGGCTCAGAGAATGTCAGACACATTTAAAACCTTCACAGAAAAGATAATTTCATACTATAAGGAAGCATTAAGGGAAGAGGGAAAGGTAAGAAGAGACACTAATATTCTCTGTATTTGAATAGCATTTTCCATCCAAAGTTTTTATTGTTTTTTTTTATTTGTTTTATAAGCATACATAATTACACAATTATCTTGCTACACAAAAAGAATCAGACCAAAGGGAAATAAAATGAGAAAGAAAATAAAATTCAAGCAAACAACAACAAAAGGAGTGAAAATGCTATGTTGTGATCCACACTCCATTCCCATAGTCATCTCTCTGGGTGTAGTGGGCTCTCATTAACACAAGATAATTGGACTTAGCTTCTCTTGAGTCTTATATTGGAAGATCAAATTTTTTATTTAGTTTTTGTCGTTCCATCAGAAATGAGGCAAAATCCTCTATTTTATTAAATGTCCATCTTTTCCCTGAAAGAGTATGCTTAATTTTGTAGGGTAATTTATTCTTGGTGGTAGCCCACCAAGCCCACAAAAGCAGCTTTGCTTTCCAAAATATCTGTGATCCTTTAAATTGGAAGCAGCTAAATCTTAAGTGGTAATCCTGATTGTAGCTTCTGGGTATTTAAGTTGCTTCTTTCTGGTTGCTTGCAGCATTTTCTTCTTGATTTAATAATTCTGGAATTTAGATACAATATTCCTTAGGATTTTAATGCTGAGGTCTCTTTCAGGAGGTGAATTATGGATTCTTTCATTTATTATTTTATTCTCTGCTTTTAGGATATCAGAGCAGTTTTTGTTCATGACTTCTTGAAAAATATTATCAAGGCTCTTTTTTTGATCATGGCTTTCAGTTAGTTCAATTGTTCTTATATTCTTATATTATCTTTTCTGGATCTATATTCTAGATCAGTTTGTTCCTTCAAATGAGTCCCTCCCCTAGATGGCAAATAATCTAATGCATGTTAACCATAGTAAAACATATATATTAAGTTCAATATATGCATACATATTTATATAATTATCTTGCTGCAAAAGAAAAATCAGATCAAAACAGAAAAGAAAATTAGAAAGAAAATAAAATGTAAGCAAACAACAACAAAAAGAGTGAAAATGCTACATTTTGATATACACTCAGTTCCCACAGCATTCTCTTTGGTTACAGATGGCTCTTTTTATCACAAGATCATTAGAACTGGTCTGAATCATCTTACTGTTGAAGACAGCCATATCATTCAGAATTGATCATCATATCATCTTGTTGCTGTATACAATGATCTCCTGGTTTTATTCATTTCACTTAGCATTAGTTCATCTAAGTCTCTCCAGGCCTCTCTAAAACCATCCTGCTGATTGTTTCTAATATAACAATAATATTCCATAACATACATATACAATAACCTAATTCAGCCATTTTCCAATGGACGGGCATCCATTCAGTTACCAAGTTCTTGCCATTAAAAAATGTGCTGCTACAAACATTTTTGCACATGTGAGTCCCTTTTTCTCATGTAAGATCTTTTTTGGGATATGAGCGCAATAGAAACACTGCTGGATCAAAGTGTATGCAGTTTGATAAATGTTCTTTGACCATAGTTTTCTAGTTCTTCTTTGTTCACAAAATCCATCCTTCTGCACATATCTGAGAGATAAACTATGTTGTTCTAAATTGTTTATATTATCATTGTTTATGTCTAGATAATGAACCCATTAGATCTTATCTTGTTATAGGTATTATGTGTGAGTCAAAGCCAAGTTTCCTCCATACTAGTATCCAAATTTTCCAGCAGTTTTTGTGAAAAAAAGAGTTCTTATCCCAAAAGCTGGGGTCTTTGGGTTTGTCAAAAAATAGATTACCATAGTCATTGATTATTTTATCCTGTGAACCTAATTTATTCCACTAATTGACTATTTTATGTCTTAGTACAAAATGGTTTTGAAGACCCCTCCTTTATAATATAGTTTTAGGTCTGGCCCACCAAGGCCAATTTCATTTGCATTTTTAATTAATCTCCTAGAAATTCTTGACCTTTTGTTCTTGCAGTTGGATTTTTGATGTTATTTTTTTTTTAGATCTGTAAAATAATTTCTTGGGAGTTTGAGTTTTATGGAATTAATAAGTACATTAATTTAGATAATACTGTCATTTTTATTATATTCTCTCAGCCTAACAAAGAATACTTTATGTTTTTTTCCAAACATTAGATTTGACTTTATTTTTATGGAAAATGTTTTGTAGCTGTGTTCATATAGTTGCTGACTTTGTCTTCACAGATAGACTCCCAAATATTTTATATCATCAACAGTTATTTTAAACGGAATTTGTCTTTGTATCACTTATTGCTGGACATTGTTGGTAATATATAAAAATGCTGATGATTTCTGTGGATTTACATAAAATCAGGGATGAAAAAGATTGCCTACTATCACTATTACTAATCAATATTGTATTAGAAATGTTAGTTTTTGCAATAAGAAAAGAACAAGAGATTAAATAATTAGAGTAGTTATTGAGGAAACCAAATTATCACTTTTTGTAGATGATATGATAGTATACTTAGATAACCCTAGAGAATCAACTAAAAAAGTACTAGAAACATCCACTACTTTAGCAAATTTGTAGGATCCAGAATAAATTCATATAAATCATCAGTGTTTTCATATATTGCCAACAAAGTCCAGCAGCAAGTGATACAAAGAGAAACTCTATCTAAAATAACAGTTGATAATATCAAATATTTGGGAGTCTACCTGCCAAGGGAAAGACAGGAACTATATGAACACAACTACAAAACACTTTCTACACACATAAAATCACATCTAAATAATTGAAAAAATATCAAGTGCTCTTGGGTAGGCAAAACAAATATGATAAAAATGACAATGCCACCCATTATCTACTTATTTAATACTATACCAACACTGTACCAATCAATCTCCCAATAAATCTAGAAAAAATATATAACTTAGTTCATTTGGAAGAACAAAAGGTCAAGAATTTCTAGGGAATTAATGAAAAAAAAATGAAATGAAGGTGGCCTAGCTCTACCAGATCTAAAACTATATTATAAAGTTGTGGTCATCAAAAGTATTTGGTGGGGAGAAAGAGCCAAGATGGCAGAGAGGACACACATGTCTTTCTGAGCTCTCCTCTACCCTCAAACTATTTTATGAAACTAAGCCCCTGAATTAGTGCTTGACTGTCAGAACCCATGAATAATGGAAGTACAACAAATTACCAATAGAAGATAATCTCAAAATTCACCAGAAAAGGTCTGTTTTTGCTCAGGCATGGGGACAGAATGGGGCTAGGCCAGGCGCAGACTCAGGCAGATAGGCAGTGAGAGCACCGAGAACAGCTCAAGTTGAGCAGACTGGAGGGGGTGGGAGTAGGGGTGGGAGGTAGTCTCAGCCAGCAGAAAATATGAGGGGAGAACTCTACCACAGTATCAGATAATCTGCCATGGCAGCAAGCCAGTAGATCAGTAGAGAAGCTATAAACACAGGGGTAAAGACTATAACCCCAAAACATTAGAGTCTCTCAGGAACTGGACACACCCTCCCAGCACAGGAGAAATTCAGCAGGATCGCAGAGCCCAACCACTAATCCCAGCACAGCCACTGCTGTCCCACTGCCTTTTCACTGCTACTTTCTGTTCTCTGTAAAGGCAGCTTGAAAATACCTTACTACTCCATAAGCAGACTGTAGCATGTTTTTTTTTTTTTTTTTTCTTTTTTCTTTCTTTTTTTTTTTTAATGAGTGAAAAAGGCAAAGTGGGATCTAAATATAGATAGCTTCTATACTGAAAGAGAGCAGATTTCAAACCCTGAGGAGAATAAAAATAGCCTGTCACTAGATGAAAATCAAAGGTGGATAAGATCTGGTCCCCACCACATTAGGCTCTCATAGAAGACATTTAAAAGGAACTTAAAAGAGAGCTAGAAGAAAAATGGGGAAAGGGAAGCTTTGCGAGAGGGTCTGGATAAGGCATATAACTAATTAAAAGATAGAGTGGAAAAAGAAAACAGCTCTCTGAAAAACATAATTTGTGAATTGGAAAAAGAAAATAACTCCTTAAAAAACAAAATTAGCAAAATGGAAAAAAATTCCATAGAACAAAACAATTCATTTAAAAACTCAATTGGACAATTACAAAAACAAATTTTAAAAAGTAAATGAAGAAAAAAAGCTTTACAATTTGTAATGTCTGTAATATGGATTTATTACTCTTGTTATCCATTCTCTAAAGACTGTTGTCTTATGCCTTCATTTCATTTTCAACTCCTTGTATTTTCAACTTTAAGGGAAATATAAATTTGATATTTAAACCTTATAAGTAAAGTAAGAAATGAACAGTCCCTTGCATTGAGTATTTATATAAATTAAGAGAAGGAACATAATGAACATTAATTAACCTGAAAAGTATTTAGAATAAACCCAGGATTCATCATTTACTGTTTCAAAACAGGATTTTACCCATGTACCAATATTTTATATAAAACAATAAGTCATCAAAATTTCACCATTCAGAATTACTCTTTTGGAAATGAAAATTATCTCCTTCCTAAGGGGTTCTAAGGAACAGAACAGCTTCTAAAATTATACACATTATATTATGATAAACATTCAGGAAATTTTATATTTTAACATAAATATTTATTAAAATTTAATTATGAATGGCATTCCTATTCATCAAACTAAAGAAACTAAAACCTAACTTATTTTGTAGTTAAAATCTAACTTTTATTAAAAAAAATTTTTCTACTAAAATGAGAAGCAAAATTCCAATTTTAGAGAGACAAAGTGTGCCTAGGCTCACAGGAACTTAATTTGAATGTTCATCAAAGTTATATTGCTTAATATTTGCTTCTTCCCTCTATACTTGGAATTGTAAATATATACCACACACTGATCTTCACAGTCCATGTGTTAAGCATGAATTTTGCCCTCTCTTATATAAGTTAAAAGTACTGTAGAAAAATGTAATACCAGTTTTTAAAGTAAAAAAAAAAAAAGATTCAAATCTTAAATACAATACTTAATAGCCTTCTGAAAATAGAGGAGTCATTTAAATTTTCTGAGTCTTAGTTCCTTTAGTACTGATTTGGGGAGAAAAGTACCTCACAAATTGAATAGTACTATATCCCAGTGAGCTATATATTATCATAATATAGAAAACAGATGTCAAGAGGGAAAGTTAACTAAATTATGCCAGCATATGAGAAAATGTTATGGTTGCAGTTATTTTCAGGTTGGAAAAGAATGAATCATAGTTTTATCATTGCAGGGATTTCCTAATATTATCAGATATTTTACACAGATCATATAATGGGGATTACTAATCAATCAACAGTCATTTATTAAGCACTTATGGTGTGTTACATAATGTTATAGGTATTGAAAATAGAAAGTCAAAATCAGCCCCTTTGGAATTTATTCAAATTTATTGGAGGCAGAGAATGTAGATCTTGGTATTATAAGTCTAGAGACATAAAGATTTTAGAATTCTTTCATTTTGCTAACTCTGGCAATGAGTAGGAAAAAATGAAGGAATAAATATAAAATAAGGAATAAAATTTTCATTTTTATTACACGTATTTTACTTAGAAAATCTCAAAATTAACTAATAATTAATGGAAAAAATTAACATATTCAGTGTGATTAAAGTATATAAAATAAACTCATAAAAATCATCAGAATTTCTATATATTACCAGAAAATTCCATTTAAAGTAAAGATAGCACAAGATATATTTACTTACAAGCTATACAAAAACAATATTAGCTCAATTATAAAAATTATTTTATACAAAAAATGACATAAGTAATTGGAATAATATTAATCATTCATGTGTAGGGTGAGCCCTTATAATAATAAAAAAGCACCTTAATTTACTTATTTAGTGGCATGGCAATCAAAATACCCCAAAACCAGAAAATTAGAAGGAATTATAAAAAAGTTAATCTGGAACAATAATTTGTCTAGTATCTCAAGGAAGCTGATGGAGAACAAAGTGAAAAGAAAAGGGAGCTGGTAGTACCAGATCTCAAACTATATTATAAACAAGTAAATGAAATAATTTGTCATTAAGTAAAAAAGAAGAGAGGTAGAGAAGTGAGATTAATAAGTGAAAGAGATTAATAAAATAATATATAGAAGCAAAAGAAAGTGTCTAGTGTTTGATAAAATTGAAAATCCCAGTTATTAGAGCAAAAACTCACTATGCAGTGATATATATAGCAACAATGAAAATATTGGCAAACCTGGGAAGTAGTCTCATAGAAATCAGGTATAGATTCATATCTCATGCCATATAACGAGGTAAGCTTCCAAAGACTACATGATTTAAACATAAAGAGTGAATTCATAAAAAAGTTAGAGCATTATGAAAGAAAATTACCTGTCAAATCCATAGATAGAAGAATTCAAAATGAAGAGATAGAGAAGGTACCAGGAAGTAAAAGTAAAAATTTTGATTACATAGAATTAAAAAGAGTTTTGTACAAACTCATTTAACTGCTGATTGGGAGACCTGTTTCAAACCTGTTATTCAACACTTAACTAGCTGTATGGCACAACCTCTGGCTCAGTTTCCTCAACTGTAAAATGAAAATAATAATAGCACTTACCTTCCAAAGATTCTGTGAAGATTAAGTGACATAATACTTGTGAAATGCTTAGTTCAATGTTTGGCACATAATAAATGCTAAATAAATGTTAACTATAATGTTAGCTATTAAATTTTGAAATGAAGTAAGTAAATGGGGGAAAAATTTTGCAGCAAGTTTCTCTAATAAAGTTTTCATGGTTAAGACGATTCAACTGATTTAAATTCTTAAGTTGGAAAGCCATTTACCAATTGATGAATAGTCAAATGCTACAAATAGGCAATCTTTGATAGAAGAAAGTCAGGAATAAATAGTATATAAAAATGTTCTATATTATTAATACATAGAGAAATGTAAATTACATCAATTCAGATTCATTAAATTGATCAAAAATAAAAAACTTCAGATACTATTTGGGCTCTAAATGCACTTGTCAGTGAATGTATATGCATATACATAATGTAAATATGCATGAATATGTGAATTGCATACATGCATAGATGTGCTTATGTGTGTGTGTATATATATATATATATATATATATATGCATACATACATACACATGTAATGGATATATGTGTATATAATTCATCCTACATGTTTATGTATGTATATTAACTTAGGTCAGGCCACAAGTAGTGGGATTCTGGTTTGTAGGAAGGGAGGCAATTGGGATTAAATAATTTGTATAAAGTCGCAGAACTAGTAAGTGTCAAGTGTCTGAGACTGGATTTGAGCACGTAGGACCAGTGATCTATTCACTGTACCATTTAGTTGCCTTTAAGTAGAGAAATTCTGAAAGATACATTATTAGTATAGAGTGCATAAAATAGGTCTAATAATATATAATAAATTTGAAGGATCCTTAGGGTCTTCTGACAGCATCACAGAGTTTTAGATTCTTAAGGACCACAGATATTATCTGGTTCCCCTAGTTACCCAAACAAAAATAATTTCTGCAAAATTATGTATTGAATAGAGCCAAGCCCTTTATTTACCAAATAGTTAACAAATCTATAGAAAGATGGAGAGATTTCTGTTGGATTTTACTATGAAATTTTGGCAAAACTAGGATTAAAACCTTAACATTTCCTGAACCAGATCAGGAAAAGGACAAAATGTATGTATTGAGAACTAACAATAAAAGCTAGCCATGTATGACCTATTTTTCTTTGTGTATGTAAAGCAATTCCAATAGACTAGTGATGAAAGGTACCATCCACATCCGGGAGAGAATTGCAGAGACCAAATATGGATCAAAGCACAGTATTTTCACCTTTGTTGTTGTTGGTCGTGTTTTCTTGTTTTGTTTTTTTTTGTTGTTGTTGTTTGTTTTCTTTTGTTATTTTTTTTCCCTTTTCATCTGATTTTTCTTTTAGTGCAACATGATGAATATGAAAATATGTTAGAAGAATCACACATTTAACTTATATTGAATTGCCTACTGTCTTGGGGAGGAAGGAGGGAGAAGAGGGAGAAAAATTTGAAACACAAGGTTTTGCAAAGGTGAATGTTAAGAACTATCTTTGAATATATTTGGAAAATTAAAATGGCTATGAAGAATTAAGAGAAGCATGTGAAGATTTATGTGAACTGCTATACAATGAAACAAGCAGAATCAGGAAAAAAACTATACATCTTAACTATAATAGTGCAAATTTAATGCCTTTACTTTAAAAAAAAAATGCTTGCTTCTTAGATACCCAAATATATTTCTTAGCCAAAAATATTGGCTTTGATGAATCTTGCTTGAAGAAAAAAAAATTCTGAAATATTAATTTGGGACAGTGATGCAATGGGAAGAGAATTGAATTGGGAATTTTAGGGCCCAATTTTGAATTGTTGGCATTATATTTATTATCTCATGTTCTTGGGCAAGTAACTTAATCTCTTTGGGCTGAAGTTTCCTCATTTGGAATATTAGAGGGTTGGACTAAATTTTCTCTAAAATGTCTTCCAGCTTTATGATGCTCCTATGAACAACAAACTAAAATAGATTATTTTCTAATTATAATGACCCAATTTGGCCTGGGGGAAAAAGGAGAAAATTCAGCTTGACCTCTTTCTACTCAAAAGTGCAGGATAGTAGATATAGAATGCTGCATATTCTATAAGTTATTATAATGTGTTGATTGATTTTGCTACACTGCTTTTTTTGCCTTCTTTCTATTTTTATTCTTTGTTTCAAAGGATAGCTCACTGGCTGAGGAAAGGGAGGGACATTTCTGGAAACTTAAGTTATAGAAAACAAAACATATCAATCTACAATTTTTTCAACAAGGAAAATTTTTTAAAAATTACATATATATGTATATTTATATGTAATATGTTCTTTTTTCAAAATTGATTTCTTAATAGCTTTATGAACTAGGTAGTTGATGTATTGTTA
Organism: Sarcophilus harrisii; assembly: GCF_902635505.1. NCBI lineage: Eukaryota > Metazoa > Chordata > Mammalia > Dasyuromorphia > Dasyuridae > Sarcophilus > Sarcophilus harrisii. Next base: position 62,324,076 of record NC_045427.1, on the reverse strand, counting down.
TCACCATTTTATATACAAAGAAAATGGTACCCAGAGAAAAGGTCAGTTTACTTTCTCATAGTCTCATATGTAGTAAGCGTCAGAGCTAGGACTTAAAACCAAGTACAAAGATTTACTTTTTTGACAATGCAAGGGGGGAAAAGTATACAACACAGTTATCCTTGCTCAACATTTTAAAGCACATTGCCCTTGTCCTCATAAAGTAAATGATCAGGGCACAGAAACAGTGCCCAATATGCTAGGAGGTTAACTGGTCACATTTTTAAAAATTTTAGTGAGAATGTTGAAATTAAGTTGTATACAGAATACAGTGGAAAGAACACTGTAGAGAAGACTCTGACTTCAATCTTTCAACACCTGTTAAGATTACAATATGTAGGTTCATTCAGTTCTATAGGCATCAAAGTACTCATTTATGAAAATAAAAGGATGATGGCATTTGTTTTATCAAATACATAATAAAGATTCAGAGAATTATAGAAATATATATTTCAATAATAGTACAATAGCATGGCTGTTATTAGAATGCTAGAATATAATTAGAAATTAGACCTTAGATCATAGAACTTTACATTGGATAAACAATCAACAAGCGAGTAATAAGTGCTTATTATGTGCTATGCATTGTACTAAATCCTGGAAAAACAAAGGAAGACAAAAACATAATATCTATCCTCAACAAAAGTCAGTCACTTATTAAGAAACTATTAAATGTCAATCACTATAATAAGTGCCAATCTCTGTCCTAAATGTACACAAATTATAATGGGGTTAGCAATATTGAAGGGGAAATAAAGGTTAAAACCACATATATGCATTGTAAGTGTAAATAATAAGAACTGTTGGAGTTTAAAATACTTTAAGAAAAATAAAATTGAAGGACTAAAAGGAATTTTCCTTAGAACACAAAATATTAAAATTTATTATGCCACCAACTAGGTTGTCAGAGCACCAGGTTTGAAGTCAAGAATATCTGAATTCAAATTCAGCTTAGACACTTTCTAGTTGTGTGACCCTGTATAAATCTACCTATGTCCTATTTGCTTTACTTCTTTATTTGTAAAATTAGGAAAGACTGGAGAAGGAAATAGCAAATTAAGCAGTATTATTGCCAAGAAAATGCTATGTACCAAATTCCACAGAATTATCTAGAATTGAGGGGAGGGGGGAGCTAAAGGGATGAACAATAAAAAATACCAGAAATAAAAAGAAAAAAAATCCTTTTGAGTGTAATAGAACATTAGATGATGTAGTTAGTCAATAAGCATTTATTAAAGACCCAGAGTAGGGGACTAGCACCTCTAGTGTGGGGCTTTGCTGAGTCCTTTTGGAGGGGGGGCTGTTTCATCTTTGATGTCTACCGGGCCTTCAACTCTCACCTATTGCTTACTTGTGCAGCAGCCATCTGGAAGATTGGCTGAACTTGTATGAAGTAAGCAAGGAGCCTCAAACACACTGATGACTGTAAGGACCATCTTCTCTACACAGCTGAATACTTCTTCTGGTGAAGTGGGTGAATGTCAACAATTTTTTTTTCAATAGCTGTAAAGGCGGCTGATATAGGGACAGTGTAGGGCTTAGAGTTTGGTTAAATATCAAAGACACCAGAGTCATCTCTTGTATCTCAGACCAGTCAGTCATTTTGACATAAGAAGACATATCTCTTATTATTAGACTTCTATGAATCTGGAAGAGATAGTGAAGCTGATGAGTTTTTGTAATTTTTCCTCACTTAAATCTGATTCACATACAAGTCAAATAATCACCTTGTGGTGTCATTGGTCCTTTTTAAAAAGAAAGCACAAATAACAATTAAATGGCTCTTATATTTCTATGTACTGGTATTACAGTATTCTCGTATTGCAAAGAAAGGCAAAAGATTGTTACTGCTCTTAAGAGACTCACAAGGGGAAATAACATAAAAACAACTATCTACAAATTAGATAAATAGGTAGACAAAAAGATACATGCACATAATACATATATATATATATACATATATATATATATATATATATATATGTACATGTGCACATATATACAATGAAGTGGAGATTACAAAAAAGTGAAGAATCTTGCTCTATGGGATAATAATAGAATATTTGTGTTAGTACTATAACAACATTGCAGTCCAAACCCCTCATTTTTCAGTGGAGTAAACTGAGGCTAAGGAGCAACAAATGTCTTGTCCATAACCATAGAGAAATTCAATAGGATTTAAATCTTCAATTTCCTAGTCCAGGGTTCTTTTTTTGTCCATAAAATGTACAATTATTCTCATTTATCCTCAAAACTCCCTTAGTGAAGTAATCCCATCATGCTACTATTTTCACTTCTCCCCGCAACTACATTTATTTCTGGGTCTGTAGGTCATTTGGAGGAGATCTACATCTCTAGAATACACACTACTTAATGAACTAGTCCACAGTATGCAAGGCACTGAAAGTATTTACATCTTTGAATCTGTTCCAGCAGATATTACTTATCTAAACCTGCCAGCAGATTCTAGGGTATGTGACATGCATGACAGTGAATAATAGCTGTGCCAGCTACCTTACTAGTTTGCAAAGGGAAGAAGAAACTCAGAACCATCCTTTTGTAGCAGGCCTACTAAAATAACTTCAGTATAGTCTACCCTGGGAAAACCAGCTCCATTCGAAAGTTACATTTCTTAATAGACACTCAAAACCCAATCAAATTGTACTCAACTTTAAATTCCTTTTGATATTAATTGTTTGCTTATTAATAATATAGATTAATTAGTTAAATAAGCATAATTTATACATCATAAGTCATAAAATTAATAATAAAGCATATCTTACCAAATATAACTGTCATGAAGTCCCTTGTGAATGAAGAGTTTAGAAGGTGAGTAAGCAGAGAGTATTAAATCCATAATATTCTGGCAGAAATATTAATTTTCCCTAGTTGTCCCTACTCTCTGGAATGCCAGATCAATGAAGTGAGAGCTATGAGAAGTTTAATAACCTGGCAAGGCTTCAAGTATCTGCCCAACAAAACTTCTAAGTTACATTTGGAAAAGATTAGAACCTGAAAAATTACAATCAGAGGATTTTTCTTTTAGGGCATGAGGTTGGGGAGTAAGAAGGTAAATTCACAAATGTGGGCAAACCTACTCACTAGTGCTAATGACTAAATTTTCTTTGCGAGCATTTAGACTTAGGAAATCAACCAACACAAAAATGAAGGCTTGATCTTTTTTTTTTTTTTTTTTTTAATGTCTAGATTGGAAAAGGTATAGAGAAATGTGTACAATGCAAATTAAACTTAAAATGTGAATTTATCCATTTTTTTCTGATGCTGAACAATTAAATATTTACAAGCACACCTCTGAGTGGGTGCCAAAACATCTTCTGAAACTCTATTTTACTCCAGAGTACAGCATGAGGATCTGAACTTTAATTTTTTAATGTTACCTTTGACAGTCTGGTGAAACGAATCCATCCCTTCTCAAAATAATGTATTTATATTTATAAAATAAAATCCATGGGATTTCAAAGGAAAGCAGTTATATCGAAACATAATTATGAAAATATTTTAAATCTTAAAAATCACAGATTAATAATGATTTTAGTACAAGGTCTTTTTAATGACACAAAAGCTACTGTTCTGAAAAGTGAAGGAAGTAGCAATGAGGTCACCTAAGAACTTGACTGAAGGGCAGTATTTCTACATGTACCGGTGGAGTAAGTTTCATCACAAATAAAATGATGGACTTTAAAGAGAAAGGAACAATAATAGTAGAGTGGAACAGTTTAAACAAATGTAATTTGTAGTTAGAAATTGCTATTTTTCCTTATTACCAAATGTGACTTTGAATTAAGACCCTTTCTGATCTTTCCATTACAGCTTTCACCTTTGTAAAATGTGGGATTTGAACAAGAATTAATATTTCTTAAATTTTTACTGTCTCATGGTAATGGCTAGGGACTTAGCATAAATATTAATTTTAAGACATTAAATAAAATATAGACAATTATAAAGGAAATCAATTGCTTTAGAAACCAATTATAATATAGTCATCTATCTACCTATCTATCACTCTATCAAACATCTAACTATAATTCATAATATATACACATAAAATTTTCTGTCTTTCTCTCTCTTTCCACCTCCTTTACATATCATAAGTTAAACACTCCTGGTGGATAATCTCTAAAATTCATTCCAGGATTTTATGAATCATTTTTAAATCCTATGTAACACATTTTAATATAACAAAGTTCCAATTCAGTTTCTCCTAGACTAGTAATATTAGGTATTCTGCTGAATCCTACCAAATTAAAGGCATTGGGAATGGTATCATTCTCTTAGGAGGAGTGAAAGAAAAGACTTTGCTTTGGAAAGGTGAGGAATTGGGCATAGGTATAGCTAGATTTGATTAAGGCTTTTTAATCTTTACATAAATTTTTATATCTTATGTAATCTCTGGGTCCAAAAAACAACATTTGGGCAAATTATCTGTCATACTTATCTCATGTCTGCTCCTTTACTCATCAAATATTTCCTGGATATCCATTATAGCTTTAGGCAATAAAGTGCATGGAATGAATATTGCCCTTGGGTCAGTCAGACTTGGGTTTAAATTCTGCCACTGATACATTTGGGTTGTATAACATTGAATCAGTCACTTACTCTCTCTGTGTTCTAGGATGATCTCTAAAACTGCTTAAGTTTATTTTTTTAAATCATTTTTTACATTTATCATGCAAAGGAAAAATCAGATCAAAAGAGAAAAAAATTAAGAAACAAACAAACAAAAAACAAACAAGAGAACTACAACAACAAAAGTTAAAAATATTATGTTGTGGTCCACATTCAGTCCCCATAGTCCTCTCTCTGGAATTGGATGTTTCTCTCCATCACAAGTCTATTGTGACCTGAATAACTTTATTGTTTAAAAGAGCCAAGTTCAGTAGAGTTGATCTTTGCATAATCTTTTATACATTGTGTACATTGTTTTTTTTCCATTCTACTCATTTCACTCAGCATCAGTTCATGTAAGTCTCTCCAGACTTTTCTGAAACCATCCTGATGATCATTTCTTATAAAACAATAATATCCCATTATATTCATAGACTATAACTTATTCAACCATTCCCCAACTAATTGGCACTACAAAAAGGGCTGTTTTAAACATTTTTACACATGCATCCTTTTCCCTTTTTATGATCTCTTTGGGAGACAGGCCCAATAGAGACACTGTTGGATCAAATGGTATGATCAGTTTTTTAGTCCTTTGGGCATAGTTCCAAATTGCTCTCCAGAATGGTTGGATCAGTTCACAACTCCACCAACAATGTAATTGTGTTCCAGTTTCCCCACATCTCCTCCCACATTTGTCATTAGCTTTTTCTGTCATTTTAACCATTCTGAGAAATGTGAAGTGATGCCTCAGATTTATCTTAATGTGCCTTTCTCTCATCAATAGCGATTTAAAGCATATTTTCATATGACTAGAAATGGCTTAAATTTCTTTATCTGAAAATAGTCTGTTCATATCCTTTAACTATCATTTGGATCATGGTTTGTATTCTTATGTTTAAATTAATTCTTCATATATTTTAAAAATGAATCCTTTATCAGAACTCTTAAATGTAACCCCCCTCCCAGTTTTCAGCTTCCTTTCTAATATAGGCTGCATTTCTTTGGTTTGTACAAAATCTTTTTTAATTTAATATAATAAAAATTATACATTTTTCATTTCGTAATGTTATCTAGTTCTTTTTTGGTCATAAATTTATTTTCCCCCCACAAATTGTAGAGGTAGACTATCCTTTTATTTCCTTCTAATTTGCTTATAATATCACCCTTTATGTCTAAATCATGAACCCATATCAACATTATCTTTTTTTTTTTTATTTAATAGCCTTTTATTTACAGGATATATGCATGGGTAACTTTACAGCATTAACAATTCCCAAACCTCTTGTTCCAATTTTTCACCTCTTACCCCCCAACCCCTCCCCCAGATGGCAGGATGACCAGTAGATGTTAAGTACATTAAAATATAAATTAGATACACAATAAGTATACATGACCAAAACGTTATTTTGCTGTATAAAAAGAATCAGACTCTGAAATATTGTACAATTAGCTTGTGAAGGAAATCAAAAATGCATGTGGGCATAAATATAGGGATTGGGAATTCAATGTAATGGTTTTTAGTCATCTCCCAGAGTTCTTTCTCTGGGCATAGCTGGTTCAGTTCATTACTGCTCCATTGGGAATGATTTGGCTGATCTTGTTGCTGAGGATGGCCATCAGAACTGGTCATCATATAGTATTGTTGTTGAAATATATAATGATCTCCTGGTCCTGCTCATTTCACTCAACATCAGTTCGTGTAAGTCTCTCCAGGCCTTTCTGAAATCATCCTGTTGGTCATTTCTTACAGAACAGTAATATTCCACAATATTCCTATACCACAATTTATTCAGCCATTCTCCAACTAATGGACATCCATTCAGTTTCCAGTTTTTAGCCACTACAAAAAGGGCTGCCACAAACATTCGTGCACATACAGGTCCCTTTCCCTTCTTTATAATCTCTTTGGGATATAAGCCCAGTAGTAACACTGCTGGATCAAAGTGTATGCACAGTTATCAATATTATTTTGATATAGGTGTTAGATATTGCCCAATACCTAGTTTCTACCATACCATTTTCCAATTTTTCCAGAAATTTTGCACAAAAAAGTTTCAAAGAAAGACTAGACTTGCATTTGGAGATTGACCTTCCCAATCTGGAATTTCAGTAAATAGAATATCATATCATATCATATAACATAATACTCACTATATTATATATGTGTGTGTGTGTGTGTGTATACATATATAGGAAATTTAAAATGTTGCCTTCTCATATACTATAATTATTTACAACTAAAGGTATTATTGTTTTTTTTTTCTTTTTTTTTTTTTTTTTTTTGGTGTGTGTTTAGCAGACTGCCTAAGTTTACACTAGTAATATTTAATCATTTTTTTCTCATTAAAGAAGAAAAGAGAAAAAAGAAGTAAAAGCAAAAAAAAAAAGAAACACATTTCACTTATAAAGTTGTAAAACACTTTTCTACAAAGGAATGCAATGTCCATCTGCCTTTGGGCATAAATTTACAAAAGCATATCATTAAGACTCATAAGTAGAAAATTCATGTACTCAGTGATTTTGTCCTGAAAGACTTGATAATTCCCCCTCATTTTATTTGTGTAGTATCCTTGTAATTTTCATTCTACAGAGATTACAATGATTTATTCCCCATATTTGTATAGCATCACCAAAAGAACATTGAATTTAAAAGTTTGGATTTCTTTAGAAGGGTACAGATTTGGAATAATTGCAGTTGATTCTCAATTTCTCAAATATATCCCCCTCTTCTTTCTATTCAGGGACCATTCTTTTTGTTGTTGTTATTGTTCATCTGTAGTGATGATCTAAGTGCATATGCACTAATAGACTAAATCAGTGGGTTACACATCCAAAAGTTTAGTCTGATTATTTTTTTTATTAGTCATCATGAATCTTATTTAAAAAATTTTGTAGCATTATTTGACTTGATGCTACCCACATCATGTTATCAAGGAATTAGAAATAAACAGTAACAAAGCATTTATTTACAGCACTACCTCTTGTAATAAGGCCTTTTTAATCACTTCCTTCAACTCCCAAATGGTAGTGACGTCACATTTTTATTCATGCTTTATTACCTTATAGTGCTGGAATACACATTTTAAATAAATATATATTTATTTGTTGTCACTCTTTATAGAATATATTTCTTGAATCATATTGAACATGATTCATAGAATCATAGAGCTGAAAGAGTTCTTGTAGGCCATGAAACCCTACAATTATAATTTGTGGTTGAGAAAGCTAAGGAACAGAGAGGTTTTAATTTGCTAAGTACAAAATAGCTAGGAAGAAAAGGAGACAGAGTATGAGTCCAAGAATAATGCATCATATTTATACAGGTTGTCCCAAAAAACCTTAGTGCAGTGTTGAAACATTTGGAAATAAACCATATAATGCTTTAGGACTTGAAAACCTTTTACCTATATTATCAGATATGATCCTCAGAAAGTATTCTCATTAGCTCTGTTTACATTTGTTTTATATGTATTTTTCTGCTTATGTATTATTCCCTTCCCCTCATTCCCATCAGAATGTAAATTCTTTGAGGTCACAGGCATTTTGTTGTATACAGAACGTAGCATGTATGCTGCCTGCCACAAACTATGGACTTAATAAATAGTTGTTTACTTGAAGGATAGAACACTGAATAAATATTTTCCAGTGGACTATACAGGCAAACTTTCCCCATGTCAGACTCTGTTCCCAAGCCCTCTTTTGAAAGATTCATGTATTTCTATTCAATTTCTATTTAACTGTGAACATATCCTGTGAAACAGAACAAGGATATTCTTTTACCTTGATGCCTATAGTTTTCTCAAGAGAACACTTTCAAATTAATTCTCTGTGTAGTTTCAATGAACCAGAGAGCTTTATTTTTTACTTACCATAACTGTTTACCTATGGGAGAGACATTCTCTTCTGTCTGAGCTGCACCATTGCATGTCAGAGGAAAAAACTGCACTTGGGGCCTCCTCAGGTTTGATAATTACATATGCATGGCACAAATGATCTCCAAAGAGAAATTGCCCTCCTACAATCTAATTGTTCCCCTGTAAAAATTCTTTGGCTATTTATCACAATAGCAGTTATGGAAGCCCTAATTCCTATCAGCTTTGTACCATGATTCTTATGGTGATCTTCTTTCTAGTTACTGTTTTTTTTCCTATATGAGGCTTCCTAGTTTCATAATTTTTTTGTTATCCTTACATCATCATTGAAGACAAAAGAATGGTCTAGTCGGGATTGCACTGACTTTGAATGCAGAGAAACTGTGTTCAAATTTAAGCTGCAACAATATTGCTATTACAAATGCTAACTATTTAATATCTTTATGATTTCATGTAAATCATTTTATTTTGGGCCTTATTTAATTCTTCTTAAAAGTGAAGGTATTAAACCACTTGAACTTTAAGGATCATTGGTCTCTAAATTTGGCTATCATTTCTAAAAAAAAACAAACAATGAAGTAATGAATTTGCATATATTTTAACATAACCTATCTAATTCAATCTGATTCAGTAATCATTTAATAAGCATTTACTTATGTTCAAAGGAATCCTTAACTCAAAGAGTGGACATTTTATTGTCTTGCTTCCAAATAACACTATGACTCTTAATGCAATGTAAAATTAGATTAATGCTCTTGGCTGCAATATCACACTTTGGAATTGTTATTGATTGAAACAATTATGATAATTATTTTTTCACATTATTTTTGTTTCTTCTGATAAATTACTATTTTTTAAATATTTTTTTGATATTTTCAAAACTTTTTAAATTTGTTCTTAAGATTTTTGAATTCTATGCTCTCTTTCTCTTATCCCCACTCACAATTAAGAAATCACGTTAAGTTATATAACTTATTTCCATAAAAATTAAATTGTGAAAGAAATCAAAGATCTCCCATAATAATGAAAATGAAAACCTCAATAAAAATTAAGTCAAAAATAAAGAGTGAAATAAAGAGTCAAATAGAAAATGCTATTCAGATACAATCACTTTCTTCTCTGGTTATGGATAGCATCATAAGTGCTTCAGAGTAGTTGTGGATGAGGGTACTACTGAGAATAATGTTCATTTATAATTGGTCATCCCAGAATATTGCTACTACTTTTTTTTTTTTTTGCTTTTTGCTGAGGCAATTGGGTGTAAGTGACTGATTTGGCAAGGGTCACACAGCTACATGTGTTAAGTGTCTGAGACCAGAATTGAGCTCAGGTGCTCCTAATTTCAGGGATGTTGCTCTATCCACTGTGACACCTAGCTGTCCCATATTGCTCTTATTTTTATACAGGATATTTCACTTTATGGAGAACTTTCAAGTTGTTTTTTTTCCCTGAGAGCATCCTGCTTATCATTTCCCAGGGAAGAATAATATTCTATCAA